>NC_135334.1:81094170-81777503 GCF_023851605.1 Tamandua tetradactyla | reverse complement strand
GAAGCTTATGTAGGTAGCAGAGAAGCTTAAACTACCTATAGACCTATAGAATGTCTAAGAGTTACTTCTAGAGGACCTCTTTTGTTGCTCAGATGTGGCCTCAGTCTCTCTAAGCCCAACTCTGCAAGGGAAATCACTGCTTTCCCCTACATGGAACATGACATCCTGGGGTGAAAGTCTCCCTGGTGATGTGGGAGATGACTCCCAGGGATGAATCCACATCTGGCACCATGAGATCAATAATTCCTTCCTGATCAAAAGGGGGAAATGAAGTGTAACTAATATAGGACCAGTGGCAGAGAGTTCAAATAGAGTCAAGAAGCTACCCTGGAGGTTGCTCTTATGCAAGCTTCAGATAGATCTTGCTACCTATTGTAGCCTGCCAAATCCCAGCCAGAACCATTCCAGCTAATCCTAAAGAACACTTGGGCAATATATAAGATTCCACAAGGGTTGTAGGCAATAGAGTAACTTGCCAGAAACCTACAACCTCCAAATGGGTCCCTGGTCCACATAAGTCCTGAAACCTAGCCTCTCCAAAATATCAGATAGTTTCATCTCCCTACCACATACTAGTGAGAGACTCTTCAATATCAAAAATTTAGAATGGCCATAGTCCAAACACCCTTAGTGAGAGGGATGGAAAGATCAAAGGTGATGGTAGAGTTATACAGGTTCGTTCTTACATGGGAAGGCACAGGATGATCTCTGCTGGCCTTCTCTCCAGGCCTCTGGGTTCCAACAACTTTCCCCAGGGTGATTTCTTTCTGCATCTCCAAAGGCCTGAGCTGAACTGTGAGTGCTGAGATGACGTATGCTGAGCTTCTTGGGCTGTGCTATGTTGAGCTCTCTCATTTAAGCACCAACCAATAAATCAAACATCATTCATTACAGCAGGCACAACTCTTAGCTGACTGCAGATGTAAATCAGCAACAGATGAGATTCACGTACTATTGGCTCATGTCCATAGCAACAGAACTAAGCATGTTCACTTGGTCAAGTTGACACCTGAACCTAACTACAACAGGGAATCTTGTTGTTGTTGTTTCTCCTTGGTATTTTTGTATTCTTTATATTTTTTCTTTTTATTATTTTTTATTTTTTCCACTTCTTTCTTTGCACAAGACATGGGAATGTCCTCATAAAGACTGTGGTGGTGAGTGAATGATTATACTGGGAGCTATTAATTGTTCACTTAGGATGGATTGTATGGTTTGTGAATAAAACTGTTTAAAAATAAACAGAAAGAGGGTGGTGTGACTGTGGCTCAGTGGCAGATTTCTTACCTTCCATGCCAGGTTTGATTCCCAGTGCCTGCCCATGCAAGAATAAAATTAAATAAACAGAAAGATACAAGTGCTGGAGAAGTTGTACAGAGAGAGATATAAGTATTCACTGTTGGTGGAGAAGTAAAATAGTGTACCCCTCTGGAGACCAGTGTGGTGGTTCCACAGGAGCCTAAGTATAAGGTTGCTATGATCCTGAAACCCTGTTATGTGGTATAGACCTGGAAGAACTAAAAGCAGGGACACAAAGAAACCTTGCACACTAGTGTTTAGAGTGGCAGTATTCATGATTTGCAATGGATGGAGTGGCATAATGATACACTGAAGGATGAACAGAAGGGTAAATTTTGGTTTACACATCCAACAGTATATTGAACAGCTGCACAAAGATTCAATATGTGAGGCATACAACTAGGTGAATGAACCTCAAGGATACAATATTGAGTGAACTAAGCCAAAAACTAAAGGAAAAATATTATAAGGTCTCACTAATACAAACTACCTATAGTGAATAAATCCTGAGAATTAAAGATGAGAACAGAGGTTATTAGGAGATAGAAAGAGGGTAGAAATTGGACAATCAATGACTAAGGATTACAGAATGTTCAATAAGGCTTATTGTAAATGTTCCTAGATTGTAAGCTCTTACAGAAGTAACATCTATTCCTGAGTTTTAACTGCTATTTCTAAATTATGATATGCTGAGCATTTTGTGCATAACATTTGGATATCTGTGTGACATTTGAGACTTGGAGTTAGAGTTCTGCATCTCTGAAAGTCAGCATTACACCATACAGGAACTGTTAAAGAAGCTGAAAAAGTTCAGACTTCAATGAAAGATATGAATGAAGCAGATCTGGTCAGATCTAAGGTAAATCAGACTAAAAGATAAAGGATGATATTGACTATGATTTAAACTTCAATTTCTGTGTGAAATGAAAGGAAGAGATGTTTGCTTGGTACAAAATTTATATTTTCTGTAGCACACTATCTAATTTAAGCTGTATAGTCAGTTTATTCAAACAACATAATTAACATGGAACCTTGAATAGGGAATGAAATATTATTATTTACAGGTTAATACACTATCCTGATTAAGGCAGAAAATTAAAAAAAAGTATTTACAAAGTTCCCTTGAGGGACAGGGAAAATATGGGAATATTAAACTTTACCCCCTGGGGAATTTCTGACATTCTCCCAAGCATTGGGGACTACCAATTTAATAGGACAAGCCCTCAATTATGGAGCTTGTCATTACGAAATTTATTCCTGCAAAGGAGAAGCTAAGCCTCCTTATAATTATGCTTAAGAGTCACCTTGAGCAAATTTCCTTTGTTACTCAGATGTGGCCTCTCTCTGAAAGTCAACTCTGCAAATAAACTCACTACCCTCCCTACTACATGAAACATGACTCCTAGGATTGTAAATCTCCCTTGCAACATGGGACATGATCCCCAGGGATGAGCCTCACCCTGGCATCATAAGATTGAGAAAGACCTCTTGACCAAAAGGAGGAAGAGAAATGAAGCAAAATAAATTTTGGTGGCTATGAGATTTCAAATAGAGATGAGAGGTCATTCTGGAGGTTATTCTCAGGCATTATTTAGATATTCCTTTTTGGTTTCTAGTGATTTGGAGTAGTTAGTAGGAAATACCTAAAACTACTGAACTGTAATCCAGTATCTTTGATTCTTGAAGATGATTGTATAATGATATAATTTTACAGTATGACTGTGAAAACACTGTGACTAAAATTCCCTTTAATAAGTTTATGGGCCGATAAGTAAGAAAATAAAGACAAAAAAAATAAGCAATAGGGGAGCATAAGGAGTTTGAGATATTTTGGGTGTTCTTTTTTATTTTTATTTTTTGGAGTAATGAAAATGTCCTAATTGTGGTGATGTATCCACAGCTATTTAATGATACTATGAGTCACTGACTGTATTCATTGGATGATTATATGGTATGCAAATATGTCTCAATAAAATTGCATTAATTGGGGTGCAAAGGTAATTCAGTGGTAGAATTCTCACCTGCCATGCAGAAGACCTGGGCTTGGTTCCTGGCCCATGCACTGCCTCCCCCCACTCCACCCCAGAAAAAAACCAAAACAAACAAGTGAACAAACAACAGACAAAAGTTCAACAAATGGTGCTGCACTAATGGGATACTCACATGTGACCCCTACCATACAGCATTAATTTTAAATACATATATATATAACCTGGTATTTCCCTGAAACTTTGAGTATCTGTGTGACACCTAAGACTCAGAATTGGTCTCAAAGTCAACATTGCTATATGCAACAGCTGTTAAAGAAACCGAAAAAGAGATCAGGCTTCATTTAGAGATATGGATGAAGTTGATCTGGTTGGGACTAAGGTAAACTAGAACACAAGACAAAGGATGATATTGTTGTACTCTAGAGCTTCACCTACTATATGAGACCAAAGGCAGAGAGGTTCTTTTGTCAAAAACCTAAATTTTTGGTTAAGACGATCTAAATCAGCCTGCCTGAATAACTCATTTAAACAAACCAAACACATGGATCCTAGAATGGGAATGAGGGCCCGTAATTCTCAGTAGTTTAATGTATTACCCGAATACATCCCAGAGTATGCTGGGCAGATAAATGAAATACATTGACAAATGGTATTAGTATTGGATGTGTGAATCTTCTTCTGGGGGCAGCTGCTAATATTGAAACCAACACAAGACCCATCTCCCCAGCTCTAAATTTCTAAAGAGACAGTATCTGTAGCTAACCTTAATAGACTGGGCAAGGAGGCCCTGGTGGTCCCTTCCAGCATTTCTAAATCTTGGACTCATATCCTTTTCTCTTATATGATCATGCAGCCTACAGAATTCTGGGCAATAAGGAGCCAGGGCTGTTCTGGCTCTGTAACAGGGTCAAACCAGGGAATGGCTAACTTGTGACATTTTGGCACCCCCAGGGGTACTACGGTAGGGGGCATTATTTATTAGGAAGCTCAACAAAGTAACTACAGCCTGGGGTGTGCAAGTGTAAGACTATGTTTGTGTGCACATATGTGCACTCACATATCTGCCTGTGTATGTACAGAACTACATTGCTGCATTTCTTGAGAAAGGTGCAAAAATTTCACCTACACAGAGGGACATACCTGCTTTATTTATAACAGAAGGTTAAATTTTAATTTTTTAAAGGACACTGCTAATGATTATCAAGTTTTTAGTTTTGCTATTTTTTTAATTGGTAGAGGATTTTTTATATATTTTTTCAATTTTGTTGGTTTGTGTCCTTATTTATATAAATACTTTATCCATAAGGGCAAGGAAAAAACCTTCTTTGTTTCTAATCATTGTGGTTGTCATTGTCCTTATTTTATTTCTGGTATGATTTACCTGTCTACCTTCTAAATGCGAATGTTTTCCTGTATTTGTACACTATCAGATTCTATAGTTTTGTAGATAATTTAACCAAATTGCACTGCATATTATTATGTTGCAAGCATAAACTTCTATTTTAATGTCTGTAAATACTTCAGAACTGGCTTCTCTTCTCAGACTCTTACTGGGGAATTATTGTTTACATCACAAAAACTATAGAATCTCTATGCTCATGTAGTGTAAATAGTAAAGTGATCTGCTTATAAATAAACTTAACAAATACATTATGGAGATTAAAAAGAAAATATCATCACAAAAAAAAATGTATTGGCAAAATCCCTTGAGGGATTGGAGAAGATAAGGCTAACTATAATTATGCCTAAGAGCTACTTCCAGAAAACCTCTTGTTTGCTTAGATGTGACATCTCTCTTTTTAAGCCCAACTCTGTGAGGAAAATCATTACCTTCCCCCCCTACGTGGGACATGACATTCAGGGTGAAAGTCTCCCTGGCAATGTGGGATATGACTCCCAGGGATGAGCCTGTCCCTGGCACCATGGGATCAACAATGCATTTCTGACCAAAAAGGGGTAAAGAAATGTAATAAAATAAGGTTATCACATCAACTAGTTCCAGCCCCCAACCCATATTATCAACAGCCCTTCCAACACAGAAAAGTTAGAATGGGCATAGCCCAAATACCCGTAAAGAATGGAAGAAAGATCAAAGTTGATGGTGGAATTACACAGAGAAGGTAGGGCTTAACAAGTGAGTATGATTGCTGAGTCATTATATTGATAATTTCTTTAGTCTCTAGTGTCTTAGACCAGCTAGAAGTTAAACCTAAAATTGTGGAATTGTAACCCATACCAAACTCTGAAACCTTTTCTACAATGTACTTTTTGACATTTACAACGTTTTCATATATATGTTATTTTTCACACAAAAAAAGTCTATTGTGATGATAAATGCACAGCTAAATAGTGATACTGTGAACCAATGATTGTGTACTTTGGATGATTACATGGTATGTGAATATATAATATATATCAATAAAAAATAAGGTTGTCAGTGGTTAAGAGAGGCTATTCTAGAGGCTACTCTTAAATGCAAGCTTTAGCTAGATATTGCCAATTACCACGCTTTGCAAAACCCCAACCAAAATCATTCCTGTTAATGCTAAAGAAAACCTAGGGCTCTATCTGAGATTCTACAAAAGTTTCACATACTCAGATTACTTTGCAGAACCCTGCAACTCCAGATGTTGCCAAATAAGTCTTGAAACCCAAAGGGGCCAGCCTCTCCAAGAATATCAATAGTTCCATCCCCCCATCCCATATTATTGACACCCCTTTTCAACATGAAAAAGTTAGAAGAGGCATAGTCCAAATACCCCTAAAGATTGGGAGAAAAATCAAAGGAGAAGTAGGAGTTATAACAGAGAAGACAGGATTTAACAAATGAGTATGACTGCTGAATCATCATATTGATATTTTTTTAGACTAAGTGTTTTAGAGCAGGGAGGAGGAAAAACCAAAAATTGCAGAATTGAAACCCATATCAAACTTTGAAATCTGTTCCATAACTACTTGTTAAAATGTACTTTGAAATTTATTACTTTTTTGTATGTATGTTGTTTTCACAATAAAAAAACATTTTAAAAAAAGGAGAAGAAAACTAATCAGAATTTTAAGTAAAGAAAACAGAAAGATGTCTCAGGTTAATTGATGTCTCAATTATGGGCCTGGCAAAGACATAAGAAGGGAAATTGCCACAAAGAGGCTAATCATAAGCAAAGAGACGATGTAAAATTAAAGAAGCCAGAGGAGAAGGAAATGTGAAGGAAGGAGTGTAGTTGTTCATGTGTCCAGAGAAAAGAACAGCAGAACTCTTTTTCTTGTAGCTTCTAAGAGAGCAATTCTTATGTGATTATACTGGGGCCAGAAACCAGATTTCACATGTGTGGGTAGAGAAGGAGAAGGCAGGGGCTACAGTTGACGGTTCTTTAAATGTTTTTCAATGATTCAAAAGACAGAAGAGGATGGTAGATGAAGGGCATGACAATACGACAATGAATTTTTAGAGAGGAAGCCTCAGAATTTTTCTAGATAAAGGTAAAGAAATAATTAATGGGACAGTGGTGGGTTGAATTGGTATCACAGTGTGGACAAGTTCTTTGTCTCGGTCCACATTCTGGTGTTTGTGAACCCATTACAAACAGTATTTCTTGAAGATTTCACTTCAGTTAAGACAGAATCAGGTTTGGCTTTAATCTATGTTACTGGAGTCCTTTATAAGCTGAGTGAAAGTCAGATAGAGAGAAGCAATGGGTGGCAGCTAGAAGCTGGAAGTCAATAGATAAAGAAAACACTGCCATATACATTGTCATGTGACAGAAAAACCAAGGACTATGGTTCACTGACAGGCAGGAAAGCTACCTAACTCACTCTATGAAGATGACATCATCCTAATATCAAAGACAGGCAAAGATCCTATAAGAAAAAAAAATTACAGACCAATCTCTCTAGTAACTATAAATGCAAAAATCCTCAACAAAATACTTGCAAAATGAGACCAGCAGCACGTTAAAAGAATTACATACCATGACCAAGTGGATGTTATCCCAGGTATGCAAGGGTGGGGTAAAATACAGGAAGATCATTTAATTAACAAATTTATTAACAAATTGAAGGGGAAAAATCCTGTAATCATCTTGATTTATGTATGAAGGTATTTGACACAATCCAATAGGCTTTTCTTCATAAAAACACTTCAAAAGATAGGAATAGAAGAAAACTTCCTCAACATAATACAGGGCATATAGGAAAAACCCACAGCTAATAACATACTCAGTGGGGAAAGACTGAAAGTCTACCCTCTAATATCTGGAATAAGAGAAGGATGCTCATTGTCACCACTGTTATTCAACATTGTGCTGGAAGTTATACATAGAGCAATAAGGCAAGAAAAGGAATAAAAGGTGACCAGATGGGAAAGGATGAAATAAAACTTTCATTGTTTGCAGACGACATGATCATATATATAGAAAGTCCTGAAAAGCTATTAGACCTAATAAACAAGTTCATTAAAGTGGTGAGATATAAGATAAACACACTAGTGTACAGTGTTTCTAGGAGCAAAATGAGGATAAAATCAAGAAAAAAATTCCATTTACAATAGCAACCAAAAGAATAAAATATCTAGAAATAAACTAACCAAGAGTGTACGAGAACTTATACACAGAAAACTATAAAACATTGCTAAAAGATATCAAGGAAGACCTAAATAAATGGAAGTATAATACATTCATGAATTGGAAGACTAAATATAGTTAAAATGTCAATTCTATCCAAATTGATTTACAGATTCAACATAATACCATTGAAAATCCAAACAGTTTACTTTTCAGAAAGAGAAAAACAATAATCAAATTTATTTGGAAGGGCAAGGAGCCCCAAATAACTAAAAACATCTTGAAAAATAAAAATGTAGTTGGTCTAACACTGACCTTTAAAGCATATCACAAATCTACAGTGGTCAAAACAGCATGGTACTGGCATAAAGATAGATATACTAATCTATCTCAGCTGAATTGGGAGTTCAAAAATAGACTCTCTCATCTACGGTCATTGAGTTTTGAAAACTTTTTGTATTTTTAACAGTTTTGATTATGAAATAAAACATAAATACAAAAAAAGTAATACATTTTCAAAGTACAGTGTAACAAGTAATTACGGAACAGATTTCAGAGTTTGGTATATATTACTGTTCCACAGTTTCTTATTTTTCCTTCTAACTGCTCCAAGACACTTAATCTAAAAAATATCAATATAATGATTCAGCAGTCATACTCATTTGTTAAATCCTATCTTCTCTGTTATAACTCCTACTTCTTCTTTGATTTTTCTCCCAATTTTCAGGGGTATTTGGACTATGCCTCTTCTAACTTTTTCATGTTGAAAAGGGGTGTCAATAATATGGGATGGGGGGATGGAATTAGTTGATATTCTTGGAGAGGCTGGCTCCTTTGGGTTTCAGGACTTATTTGGCCTAGACACACATCTGGAGGTTGCAGGGTTCTGCAAAGTAATCTGAGTATGTGAAACTTTTGTAGAATCTCAGAGCCCTAAGTTTTCTTTAGCATTAACAGGAATGATTTTGGTTGGGGTTTTGCAAAGCGTGGTTAACTGGCAATATCTAGCTAAAGCTTGCATTTAAGAGTAGCCTCCAGAAAAGCCTCTCAACCCTATTTGATATCTCTTAACCACTGATACCTTATTTTGTTACATTTCCCCCCTTTTGGTCAGGAATGTATTGTCGATCCCATGGTGCCAGAGCCAGGCTCATCCTCAGGAATCACGTCCCACACTGCCAGGGAGAATTTCACCCCAAGATGCCATGTCCATGTAGCAGGGAAGGTAATGATTTTCCTTGCAGAGTTGAGCTTAGAAAGATAGATGCTGTATCTGAGCAACAAAAGATATTTTCTGGAAGTAAGTCTTGCACATAGCTATAGGTAGGTTTAGGTTCTCCACTCTGGAAATAAGCTTCTAAAAAGCAAGCCTCAAGATGAAGGGCTTGATCTATTGACTTGGGAGTCCTTCTTATTGGAGACAGTATCAGGGTTTCCCTGGTGGTAAAGATTATCAGTTCCATATTTTTTTCTCCTATCTCTCAAGGATTATCTTAAACTATATAGAATTACAAGTCCTCATTTCAATTCTGGGCTCCTAGTGTTTGAGTTATTTAAATGAGATATCCAGATAGGTTAAGTAAGATTGTGTGCCACAGTAAATGTAAGTTTTGGACAAAATGAACCTCTTCTCCTTTGGTGTCATTGGGTTAGTAAAGCTCTAAAATACAGACAATGTCCTCCTTACCTTGTATTCTGATTCACTTTAATCCCGACCTGATTTGCTTTCTTCTTATCTCTAATTGAAGTCTGATCTCTTTTTTGGTTTCTTTAGCAGTTGTATATAGCAATGCTGGCTTTCTGAGCTATAGAACTCCAACTCTGAATCTAAAGTGCCACACAGGTATCCAAAATTCCAGGGATGTACCAGGTTGTATATACATAGCACAGCATCTCAAAATCTAGAATAACATTAACAGGTTAAATTAGATTGTGTACTACAGAAAATTAACATTAAATGTGATGGCTATAAGAGGTTACAATCTAGGCCCCAATTTTCTTATAGGTAATTTCTAATAGAGACCATATAATATTTTTTCCCTTTACCCCAGTTTATTTTGACCACATAATGTCCCCAAGGTTCACTCACCTCATTACATGTCTCACAACTTCATTCCTCTCTGTACTCACACAATAATCTATCATATGTATATACCACAGTTCCCTAATCTACTTCCTAGTCAGTTAATCCATCTCCATACTTTGGGCATCATGTACAATGTCCAGTCATCAATCCATGTCTCACATTATCCTCACATAGCTGTATAATCATTAACACTCTCATTGCTCCAAAGAGAAAAATAATTGATAAACACACCCTCACACAATAAAAAGTTCAAATGTCCCCTTAACTCTTGTCCTTATCCCCAATTATGTATGCCTGGTATTGCTGTGGTACTGTTGATATCTTCCTGTTAAACACAGCTCACAGCATGCAATAGTAGTCTTCCCCTATCCCCTCTACTACTGACCCTGTACAAGATTCATACTTGCCCAGTAGTTCAAGCAAGAACTTATTTATATTTGTAGTGTAAATCAGTGGGATACGTGGCTCTCTACAACTCCATTCAATCATGCTTACCTTCATATGCCAGTATTATAAACCCACTAATGAACTGCCTTCACTTGTATCCATTCCCTTACACTTAAGTTCAACCTCTATTAGCTATCTGTTCACCCATCTCCAGTTTCCATGTATCTCTATGTCCCCTATAATCGATATTATTAACTTTCGAGTTTACCTTTACCAAGGTCTTAATAACAAAGTGTGAGTCCTCCAATTTGTTCTTTATCATGATTATTTTGACTATTGTTGGTCCCTGGCATTTTCACTTAAATTTTAGGATCAGCATGCCAATTTCTGCCCAAAAAAGGCAGCTGGGATTATGGTAAGGATTGCATTAAAGTAGTGTTTCCAATTTAACAATATTAAGTTGTATTGTAAGACCTGAAATTAAGATGCAATATTAAAATGCTGCTTTGACACCTTTGAACCTTATAGTTCCATATAATAATAAAGGCTTGAACTAAGGGAAGTATGATAGATAAAGAGGCAACAACTTTAAGAAAAAAATTTAGCATAGAATTGGCTTAAATGGATAGGAAATTGATGATACTATTATTTGTCTGTACCCCTTTCTCAATAAAATGAGAAAGAGATAGTGCTCTCTTATGAAATCTTGATTAATTTTATTTATGCACACTCTATATCCACCAAACATATATTCCCCTCTACCCCATAAATTCTTTTGAAAATCAATTTTATTGAAGTATAATTCACTACATTAAAATACATGCATTTAGGGCGGGCCGCGGTGGCTCAGCGGGCAAGAGTGCTTGCCTGCCATGCCGGAGGACCTCGGTTCGATTCCCGGCCCCAGCCCATGTAAAAAACAAATAAACAAAAACAAAATATAATAAAAACAAGAAAATGTTTCCCTTCCATCCTTCCTTCCTTCTCTCTCTGTCTTTCCTTCCCTTCCTTCCTCTCTCTTAAAAAAAAAAAAAAAAAAAAAAAAATACATGCATTTAAATATACAGTTGAGGACTTCTGACAAATGTTTATACCTATATAGCCACCATTCTAATTGTAATATATAATAATTCCATCCCCTCTCTTGCCCTTTACTCTCAATTTTCTCTGGCAACATGTAACAGACAACTGTTTTACAGAATCTTGAGAAATGTCAATGACCTTATAAGTCCCATTCCATTTCAGAAGAGGAAAGTTCTCCTGAAATATATATAGACTCAGAATTTTTTTAAATAACAGGTCAGGAGCTTTCAAATTCCTCTAAGATCAGAACCCCTACCTTTCAAATATGTGTGTGTGTGTGTATATACACAAGTATGTGTGTGTGTGTATATATATATACACACACACAAAAAAAAAATAAGTAGAAATCTTAACAAAAACAAATCCTATGGAATTTTTTTATTGTTTCCAGCAAGGCTCTTACCCTTGATTCTTATTTCTTGACACATTTTGTTTGCAGGAAATGCTTTTTACCATTCCTGATATTCATTTTTTCTCCTTCTGTAGAGGCTTCCATTTAGCACAGCACATCGGGCATCTAACCAAGGCTTCACTCCTTCCTCATCTGGAAGGCATTAATTAGCCAATGGTGTGTTTTAAAGGGAAAAGTGAATATGCAATCCTAGCCCTCCTTCCTTCCCCTTTCTCAAGGGAGCAAGTCTGTTCTCAACAGTCTTGACTACTCTTGGCCATGCCATAAAATTGATGAGCATTCCATCTCTGCCTACCAGAGGTTGCTGGGGAAGGTATGCTCAGTTCTCATTATTGAAGCTCACTGGAAATTCAGGAGTCAAGGTCAATACCCTCAGTCTACTCAAGAATGTGAATCCTTGGGGTATGGAATGGGAATCCTATTCAGGAAATCTCTAGCAATTAATTGCAAAGACATGAGTGCTGATATTTTCATTTCTGCTAATTTCATACATCATCTTGCAGCATATAGGATGAGGGCCTCTCCCAAGAGGACTGACAACTGTTTTTGAAAAAGCACTTTTTTGGGTTCAGAAAGGGTGTTGAGCTCCAGAGATGTTTAAAAAAAAAAATATATATATATATATATATAGTATTCTCTAAATGTCCAAATAGATTTAATATGTAAATCATATGAAACTTGAAGCCCTCTTCTTAACTTACTCCTCTATGAGCCTTTTAACAGTCCTCATTTAATAACATGGCTGATTTCCTATTTTCCGATGTTTACTTATACTGTGTGATGTTTACAATATAATGAGTTTATTGTGTAATAAAGGATTCTCATTTAAAAAAAAAACAGATGAGCAAAAGTCCAGTGTCATTAGCGACACTTGAGTGTTCCTACCAATATCAAATTCTGGGATTCAGAATATGAAAGTACACAAATATAAGAAACATACTCTAAAATCAACTCTTTCATTTATGCAGGTAATATTTTGCTTTCTCATTTTTATTCTATTTTAGTCTTTTTCTCAGTTGACTAAGAATGTGAGAGGGGAAATGAGTGCTAATATACATCCTCTTCAATAAACACTGTAACAGTGCCAGTATATCACACTCCCTACAACTGGGTGATTTATTTGAATCCATCAGAGTGGAAATACAAAGTACAAATTTTTGCATGGAATTACATAATCAATTAAGGGTTACTATAATCCCTAGACAAAAGGAACTTAAATAAGTAAAGGATCACTATGTGATGTGTGGCATGGCTTTTAACTGGGAGAAGGAAAGGGAATGGAGGGGGACAGATCCTTTAGCTGGATATGCAGTAAGGATTGTTTCAAATCTGCCAGAGTAGTAGGCTTTTCCAAAGCTGTCATTTATTGAGAAAGGGAACAGAGAAGAAGGAATAGTTTTAGAGAAATATGATAAATTCAGTGTGGGACACACTGAGTTTGACAGCCCTGGGGAAAAGACCAGTGATGAAGTTCATCTGTCCTCCTGGGAAGGATGCATTTGGAGAACAGGATACTGTTACCACAAAGGTGGTAGCTAAGCTCAGGAGAGAAGATGACATCACCCTAAGTGAGCACAGGGGATGGGGAGAAAGGAAGAAGGCAGAGGATGAACCCTGGGGCAGAGCGAAGTAGGGGTCGGAGATGGATGAAAATGAAGACTACCAAAAACAGTTAAAGAAATATTTCAACCACTAGAATGCCATGTTTCCCCCACTACTTTAAGAAAACCCTTTACAAGACTGAAGTTCTATCTTTAAATATCCTCTCTTTGCAACATGTCATGTCATTGCTGGTTTAGCCCCAGAGTTACTGCATAGGGCATATTCTAAGCCCAGAACTGATACAAGAAAAAAGTGTGACTGGAGGAAAAGGATAAGAGAAATTCCACAAATGGCTTCCAGGCAGAAGAGTGAATTTCCTTGGACTGACCAATGAAGGGCCAGGAATGGGAGTTTAGCTTGTAAAGTGGTTCTTCCATACTATCTCAAGATTTGTATGGGATTGTGACTATGTTACTAATGAAAATATATTAACTAAAATATTCACCAGATATCATGGTGGGAGAAACGTAGTAGACAGGAAATCAATTTAGAGGCAATTTCAAAACTAGATCTAAAGCACTTACAAAAAAAAAAAAAAGGCAGTGGAAGAAGCAGTGACAGATATTACAAAAATGTATAGCAAGTAAATTCTTTACTTGAAACAGCATGCATGTATTGAACCATAAATTCATTCTTCTTATCAACCAACTATTGTTGAAAAGAAAGTCTGCACTGTTCCCCATTATCCACCCCAAAGAAAAGTCTGCTTCCAAAATCTTATTACTCTAGTACTCCTCTGGTAAGCCTTCAGTTGTATGAAGAGTCAGCTGAGCATTTGTAAAGTGTTTCTTCTGTGTTCTTGAGGTTGCATCTAATAGGTAAGCAATGGAATCATATCTTTGCTCTAGTTTAAATAAAGTGAAATATAAGTTTTTCTGAGACACTAATATCACTCTTTGCAAAGTTGACCTAGGTAGGGTAGGGTTTTTAAAGGAAGTGACCTGAAATGCCTCACTTGTCAACATCAGTGTCTATCACACATACACTGGGGATAAGTTTCTATCCCATTTGTTATTTTACAAGATGGAATTCAAAGGAAATTGACCTTTGATTGAAACATGTCTATATTTGCTATCACTATTTATTTAAATAGGACTCTACAATTGATGAATGGTGGAGGTTTTAAGTAGAAACTATTTCCTGAATGTGTTCCTACCTTGCAAATTTTATATTTCATTTGAACCCAGCAGATATTCATGCAAATGACACATTTAACTTATAATTGGAAGTAAATATAGGCTTTTTATATTTATAGGGACTCTTCATTATAAAAATGTGATGGGTACGTTTATGTGTCAACTTCACCAGGTTATGGTGTCCAGCTATTTGGTCAAGCAAACACAGGCCTGATTGTTACTGTGAAGATAATTTATGGATTTAAATCATCAGTAAGTTGAATGCATCTGTGGCTGATTACATCTATCATCAACTGAAGAGACTGCCTTCAACAATGAGAGATGTCTCATCCAATCAGTTGAAGGCTTTAATAGGAGAACTGATCATTTCAACAGTCACAATGGAGAATTTCCATCTCTACTTCAGCCAGCCAGCTTCTCCTGAGGAATTAACTGAAAATATTCATCAGAGTTTCCAGCTTGCAGCCCTGCCCTATGGAATTCGGACTTGTCGATCCCCATAGTCACATGAGCCAAGTCCTATTAAAAAAAACTCTTAATATTTACATTATATACCTATCTCTCTCTCTCTCTCTATATATATATATATATATATATATCCCATCAATTCTGTTTCCCTAGAGAACTATGACTAATAAAAAAGTGGCAAAGAATTGATAAATACCATGATTAATATCTAGCATACATTTTCCCCAAATCTTTGATTCTGTAACTGATGGATTTACATTTGATTTAATTCAGGAAAACCAGTGTTTTCTAACCATCAGTTTTCTCATGGCCTCTTTCACCTCCTTATTCCTCAGACTATATATGAGAGGGTTCAACATGGGGATCACCACCGTGTAGATCACAGATGCCACTTTGACCTGATTAGCTGAATAGCTCGATTTGGGCATCACATAAACAAACATAACTGTCCCATAAAACAAAGTAACTGCAGTGAGGTGGGAAGTGCAGGTAGAAAAGGCCTTGTTCCTTCCCTCAGTAGAACGCATGTTCAGAATTGAGTGGAGGATGTAGATGTAAGACACAATTATGGTAGACAGTGTGCTTACAAGAACCAACCCAGAAGAGATGGCAGGAGATATTTCAGCAATATAAACATGGCCACAAGAAAGCTCCAGGAGTGGGAAGAGGTCACAGAAAAAATGGTTGATTTTATTTGGTCCACAGAAGGACAGGTTCATCAAACAGCCAGTAAATGATGAAGCATTCATACATCCACCCAGGTAGGAAGCCCCCAATAGGAGAAAGCAGACCATTGGGGACATGTGGGTGGAGTAGAGCAGGGGAGAGCAGATGGCTACATAGCGATCATAGGCCATAGTGGCCAGCAAGAAGCACTCTGTAGTCCCAAAAGTGACATCAGAGCCAAGTTGGGCTATACAGCCAATGACAGGAATAGTAGTTCTCTCTCGTAGAAAACTCATAAGCATGATTGGTGTGACTGATGTGGAGTACCCAATGTCCACAAAGGCCAAATGACTGAGAAAAAGGTACATTGGGGTATGAAGCTGAGGGCTGCTTCGGATTAAGATAATTATGCTGATATTGCCCACTATAGTAACTATATAGACTGCTAAAAAAATCACAAAGAAGACGGCACGTAGTATAGAATTATCTGTTAAGCCCAAAATAATGAACTCTGTCACTGTTGTATGGTTTTCAGTCTCCATCCATCCATTTACTGGTGCCTATTAAAACCAAACCAGAAGAAATTAAATTGGCTAAAATGACCCCACAATTAATGTCTATATCTAAAAATAACCTTATAATTAAATATTTAAAATGGTACCTTTATTTCAGTTATGTGGAATACTTTGTGTACGCAAATTTTCAAAGTTCATGAGCATGTTCAAAAGACTTAAGATCAGCTATTCTACTCCTAGTTATACACTACAGAGAAAGCCTTCCCTGTGTGCAAGGAGACACGCAAAAGGATTTTAACAGCAGCATTAATTGTAATAATATAAATCAACTTAAGTGTTCATAGAAAGGCAAGCTCTTGATTTTCCATTCCCATCTCAAATATGCCTCTGCCCCAGGGTTCTCTATCTCAGTACATGCTATCTCCATTTATCCAATGTATTAAGCCAACAAATATGGAGTTGATGTTGACATCTCCTTATTTCTTATTTTTTTACTTGCCCTAGAATTAAAAAAATCATATCCTTCATTACAATAATCGATGTCAAGGCTTAGAAGGTTTCTATATTCAACTTGAAAAAGGCAAATAATATGTTTGGATATTGTGCAGTCTTCCAGGATTTATCTCCTACATCATACCTTTCATACTTATGGAATTGTGTGAAGATATATAAGAAGAGTCTAGAAGCCTTTATGGACTTGTATTAAATGAAAAGTGAACTGATGTATTTGGGGGTCTGCATTAGGTAAGTTTTAGTTTCACCAGTTCTAATAAGCAATTGTAGGGAATTAACAAGTGGGAACATTTGGCCGGGAGCTATAGAGAGGAGAGGATGGAAGAAGCCAGTTAGGAAAGTTAGTAAATTAGATTGAAACATAGTTTAACATTAGAGAATGATGGTTCCTTTGTTCAAATAGAATACAGAATCAAGGACAGTATATTAGTAATATTCATTTCCATGATTCTTTTCATTTTAAGACCAACCTGTTCTTCAGAATACTTTTTCTTCAAGACTATCTATCTGAAGAAGACTGAATAAAACATGCATACATAACTATCAGCAGCCATGTTCTTAGCCAAGTGTGCTACCACACATGTGAATCATCACAATGCTATGTCATATTATAAATAGTACTAGGATTATGTGTCTGAACTCTCAAGTTCTAGCTTTTTTAAACTAAGCAAAGACCCGAGCCAGAAATGAATTCTATATTATTAACGAAAATAGATAAATGAAAGACACAATGAATTTAAAGTTGGATTCGAGTGCCAGCATGAAAGGCAAAGTTATGTGCAGAAATAGATGGGCTTTGAAGCCATACAAATGTGGGATCACTTTCTGGCTCTGCCTCTAACTATGGAATCTTAAACAAGTTACAAAAACTTTGAACTTCTGTTTCCTTACCTGTAAAAAGGGGCTAATAATACATACCTCATGTGATTCTTCTGTTAAATGATATGATGTAGGTGAAAATACTAAGCACTGTTTATACAACAACAGTTGCTCAATTATTATTAGGTGACTTGGAATAATCAACATTTAATTTCTGGTACATAAAGGAGAATCAAAAATTTCTGTATCCTTAAAAAAGAACAAGTATGATCTACTGATATATCCACTGCAGCAGTGAGGATAGGCTCCAGGGAATTGTTACATACAACAAAAACATTTTGTGTCATAAGGGATATAGCCCATTAATTACTTTCATTTGTTTACAATGACGATCCATTGGGACAGAGAAATTACATCTGCACATGATTATGTAAAGATGTATAAATAAAATATTCTCTAAATTCCCAGGGGCTCTATTTATTTTTTTAATGAAATGACTTCAAAGAAGAAATTGCAACATTTTGCCATCATTGAAGTTGAAGTTTTAGAGCAACGTGACTATTAGAGTTGCAGCAATCTCTAGTACTTATGAAGTATGGCTATATTCAGGTAGGGTGGGTTTGACAGTTGTTCTAGTTTGCTAGCTGCCAGAATGCAAAATACCAGAAACAGAATGGCATTTAAATAGGGGAATTTAATAAATTGCTAGTTTACAATTCTAAGGCCGAGAAAATGTTCCAATTAAAACAAGTCTATAGAAATGTCCAATTTAAGGCATCCGGGGAAAGATACCTTGGTTCAGGAAGGCCAACGATGTTCAGTGTTTCTCTCTCAGCTGGAAAGGCACATGGAGAACATGGCGGTATCTTCTGGCTTTCTCGTGGCTCTACCAAAAAGGGACTCTCTCCAAAATGTTTCCTCTTTTAAAGGATTCCAGCAAGCAACTCCACTTCAGTGGGTGGAGACACACCTCCATGGAAATCATCTAATCAAAAGTTACCACCCACAATTGGGTGGGTCACATCTTCATGGAAACAATCAAAATGCTCCCACCTAGCAATATTGAATGAGGATCAAAGGGCATGGCTTTTCTGGGGTCCACCACAGATTCAGAGCAGCACACCAGTACAATTTATTTTTCAACCATGCATCTAGTAGAATTGCACTATTGTTTTCAATGGGATAAGTGATCCACATTCTTTAAAAAGCATAGATATTTTTTATGTCTTACAGATTTGCCCTAGGACACTTGAGATGCATACCACATTTGTTGGTGATAGATACCTCACACATGCACACACACACACACACACACACACACACTCCACCTACCTCCTCTCTTCCCACCCTGATCCACCAATTTTTGCTTTCTTAAAGAAAAATGAAGGTCACACTCACATTTTTCTTAGGACTTACCACACACACAGCTGCCACACTGACTAGAAAGTTTGTCAAAGATACATGATCATGACTGACTGGTTGTATTCTTGAACTGTAATCACAGAGCAAACATTTTCTAGGTTGAAGGTCAGGTTCCTTTGGTCCTGGGATTGAAGGAATCCACAGGGAAGCCCCTACAAAGCAAAAATAAGCCTGATAATCCACACAGGAAGGACCTAATAGCTTAATCACCTAATCTCCAACAAATTAAGGAATGGGTATGCTCTGAGGTTCCTTTGGTCTAGAAAGGCACATTTCCTGTAGGTTGTAAAGAAGCCCAACTGTGGCTGATGAATACAACAAATGATTCCACGAAAACATAGCCATTGATAGCCATTGATTCCACGAAAACATCCCAGGTTACATGTGGGAGTATAAATTAATTTAAAGAATTAAATTCTTTTCACTCATATCCTCCCACTAACATTTTTTTCACACCACTTGATTAGTACCCTTTATGGGTGATGAACTTGCTCTTTCTTTGGTGTGAGGATGCAGTATTCATGACTAATTATTTTTTTTTTTTTTTTTTTTTTAAAGACAGAGAGAAGGAAGGAAGGGAAGGAAAGACAGAGAGAAGGAAGGAAGGGAGGAAGAAAGGGAAACATCTTTAAACATTTTCTTGTTTTATTATATTTTGTTTTTGTTTGTTTGTTTTACATGGGCTGGGGCCGGGAATCGAACCGGGGTCCTCCGGCATGGCAGGCAAGCACTCTTGCCCGCTGAGCCACCGCGGCCCGCCCATGACTAATTATTTTGTATCCCATTTAATAGTCTAGTGCTAGAAACAGGAGGCATTAACAAGTTTGCTGAATTAGTGTTAAATAAACAATTTAGAAACATATTTCTATGTTATCAGACACTGTACTATGGCCTAAAGATAAATAAGCACTCTTACCTCTATATCTTTACCCAATTATCAGCCATTCTACAATTGTATCAATCACCTACCCCCTCATTCTCAATGGCAAACTCCTAGTCATCCTTAGGTCTTGAGTCTAAAGTCATTTTACCATGGAAACCTCCCCCGACACCCTGGACTAAGTCATAGTCTCCTAGTGACCAGTATCAGAGAAACCTGAAGTATGCTTTGTAGTCATCACATTTAAATTACATAGCTACTGATATAAACTTAGCTTCATGTTTTTCTTACCTACTCTTCTATAACATCCATGAAGAAATGTGGGGAGCCGTTTATGGCACCGGCAGTGCGCCGGCCATCCTCTTGGTGTCTGGTGCCATCTACTGACCACTTTGTGGTCCAACACCATCTTGGATACTACTCAAGTTAAGTTTTTATCTCAAGTAAAGTTTCTATTTTCTCATGTCTGCTCTGCTCTGCCCAGAAACCTGCTGACTAGCCTCGGCCAAGCCGCCTTTGCTATCTTAGTTTCTGCGGGTTGGCCTAGCCACCGTGCAATGCCTATCACCTGCTAACGCCTGATACAAGGCACTTCCCCCGTCCCGCTGGATAAATCCCCTGGATTTGCCCTCAAAAAATTGAGATTTGATCAGAATCCTGTCTTGTCTCCATTCTCTGTGTCTCTTGTCCCCCCAGTTCTCACTTCCTCCCTCAGGTCCAGGTTCGTCTGTCCCGCGGGTCGGCTCAAGGGGCGCCCAAACAGGGACCTGAGTACGAGGGGTCCAGTGAAAAACGCTGACTGTGAAACCCCCGCCGGGTCGACATAGAAGAATAAGGCGCGAATAATAGGCTCAAGAGGAGCAGCATAGAGGACACTGCCGGGGAACCTGCCCTGCAGACAGGATCCTCGGTGAGTATTCAGCGCAATTATGGGACAAGCAATTAGTCAGCATGAAACTTTTGTAGAAGGTCTAACATGCTTTAAAGACACGGGGAGTAAAGGTTAAAGTTAAAGATTTGTTGAAATGTTTTGAATTTTTAAAAGAAGTTTGTCTCTGGTTCCCACAAGAGATAAAGCACCTTTGGAATTTGTGAGGGGCTTTTGGATTTATGTTTTATGTCACAGCATAGGAATATACCTTTACTGAAGAACCGAAAGTGTACACGCCTCCTGGAATTTGGGAGGGCTTTTAAATTTATGTCTTATAATAAGCAACTTACCGTCGATACAACGGGAATATTTATCTTTACTTAAGAAATTGTTACACTCCACGGATATGGAGGCTTCTGATGCTCTACTTAAGAAACTTTTTAAACATGTCACACAAAAATGTTATTGGCTTCAGCATAATGGCTGTAATGTTTCCTATTATTATGATAGATTTACAAGACTGCTTCTTTACCATACCTTTAGCAAAGAAAAAGTTCTTAATAAGCTGCCTTTATATAAAAATTCATATACATCTGAGTCAAAAAACATTCAATAGGATCACTGCAGAACAAGAGTCAGTACTCATTAATGGTCCTATGAAATTATAACAAATTAGTCCCCAAGGGGTGTACAATTCAAGATTATAGTTCTGACTCAAAGTGTTCTGTTAAGTTACCTTAGTTTAATCAAAATAATTATTCTACTGAAATTTATACCAATGTTGCAGATAAAATCCTATGACTCAGAATGGGAATGGCAGCCCCATCTCCTTTTGTTAACTTAAATTTTCGACAAATAGCAATTTGGAAACTAGCCATGAGTTTAGCTCCTATTCATGTTTGAAAAGAAAAATATATTATCAGAACTTTAAAACTAAAAATTCTTGTTAAAACTATATATTAATGTTTCAAAGATGCATTAACTAAAATATTCTAAGTATCTAACATTATTTTAACAAATTTAATTTTGACGGTAATTATATGTGGTAGAATATTTGTTTAAAATAATGATTTACATATAAAAATATGAATGATGTATTTTTATTAATAAAGACAATAGTTTTATCTTAAGATAAAATGAGTAATTGTTACAAAATGAGAAAAATGTAAGACAAAGCCTGAACTAATATAATAATTACTGAAGGTTTATAAAGGTGGAAATTATGGTCAAAATCATGAAAGAGTTAATGAGTCTAAAACAACAACATTTTCTTGGATTCTTAATAGATATAAAAAATTTTTTCTAAATAATCAGTGTAAAAGGCAAAGAATCTATGTTTTATCAAAATAGCTTACGTTAATTTATCATGTCATTATCTGTATAAAATACACTGATTTTCTTCTGGGTATCATTATACTGGCAAAAAACTGTTTCTATTAATCTAAGTAATATTGCCGTAAATAAATCTATTACTGACTAAATAATATTCAAATCATATAAATACCTAAATTTCTTTAAGCCAAAATATTTTAATGCTTTATCCAGTGTTTATATAAACTACATAGGTATAAACTAAATTTATCCCAAAATAACTATGACTTAAGTTAAAAACAAATCAAATTTAAAAGCTAAATGCAAGAAAGAATATACTTGTGGCATCTGTTCTATTCACCTAATGTTGCCATTACATGCAGCTCATGTTGCCATCACATGACCTTGAAAAGAAACAATTACAATGTGCGCTCTAGTTGGGAGGACTGGCTATCCTCCCAGACAGAGATGTACTTTCATAAAGATATCTAGGTCCCAGAAAGCTCCTCTTGGTCCCTAGCCAGTTCCCAGAGGACCAAACTGGGCCCGGTCATGTGAGCAAATTGGAATTCAGCCACTATCGTAGAAAAATATCATAAAAACTGCATGCAACAAATTTGAAATTAGCAAAAACACACAACCAATTATAAAAAATCCTCACCCCTACATTCATTTTCAATCAATCTAATAAATTCATTTTGTATCTAGTCGATTTATTATGGACACATCATTATTAACACTCCGCTTTCATTTTTTTTTCTACCTGCCACTTTAAGAATTCTTAATTATATGTTACAGAACCCATTTAATATTTTACAAGGAGATTTTGATTTATTAATCGCATAGTGTGTGAACTCTGTTTACCTTCAATACTTTTTGACAAATAGTGTTAAGTGACTTTTAAGGACAAATGAATAATCATTTGTTATGTTAAAACTTTTGTAATTTTTAAAAATGAACACAACGGATTTTGTCTAAAATAGTTCCAGCTTCCCTGCTAGCTATTACCATCTTTACTAATGATAATAATAATGGGCAGGCTGCACAACAGTTAGTACAGGAACAAGTTAGTGCAGGTCATATTACTGAAAGTAATTCACCTTGGAATACACCTATTTTTGTCATTAAGAAAAAATCAGGAAAATGGAGGTTATTACAGGACTTAAGGGTGGTAAATAAAACTATGGTACTTATGGGAGCTTTGTAACCAGGATTGCCCTCTCCTGTAGCCATTCCTTTTAATCATTATAAAATCATTATAAATCTAAAAGACTGTTTATTTACCATTCCCCTACATCCAGAAAATCAAAAGCGTTTTGCGTTTAGTGTACCATCCACTAATTTCAGAGAACCCATAAAAAGATATCAATAGAAAGTTCTGCCCCAAGGTATGGCTAATAGCCCCACCTTGTATCAAAAATTTATAAGTTCAGCCATTTCCAGCATTAGAGAAAAATGGGAGGCTCTATACATTATTCATTATATGGATAATATATTAATAGCAGGAAATAATGGTCAAGATGTTTTAAAATGTTATCATGATCTAACTAAACTTTAGCATCTCATGGACTCCAAATAGCTCCTGATAAAATTCAGTTACAAGACCCATACACATATTTAGGATTTCACTTAAGTGAAAATAAAATCATCAACCAAAAAATGAAACTAAGACTGGACAAATTAATAACGTTAAATGACTTTCAGAAACTTTTAGGAGATATTAATTGGCTCCGACCTTACTTAAAATTAACCACTGGAGATCTCAAACCATTATTTGACCTCCTTCAGGGAAATTCTGACCCCAATTCCCATAGGACCATCACCCCTGAAGGACGTAAAGCAATTGATAAAGTAGAGCAAGCTATTCAATCACAATTTGTTACTTTTATAGATTATACTCAACCATTAGCTCTAGTAATTTGTCGAACAGCTTATACACCTACAGCTGTGTTTTGGCAAAAAGCACCTATTATGTGGGTTCACTTGCATGCTCCTCCTGCAAAGACTATTTATCCCTACTATCAGGCAGTTGCTGATATCATTCTTTTAGGTCGAGAACAAAGTGTTAAATATTTTGGTAAAGATCCAAACATAATTATTCAATCATATACTATGACACAGGTTAATTGGCTTTTTCAAACTACAGATTGTTGGCCAGTTGCTTGTGCTTTCTATTCAGGCCAAATACACAATCATTACCCTAATAATAAACTTTTGCAGTTTCTTAGCACTCATGACTTTATATTTCCACTTAAAACTTCCTTGCAGCCGCTTAAAAAATGCTCTCTTAATTTTTACTGATGGGTCCTCACTGGGGATCGCTGCTTATGTTGTTAATAATACAGTTATTCAATTCCAAACACACTGTAATTCTGCTCAACTAACAAAACTGCAAGCAATCATAGCAGTGTTTTCGGCTTATCCAAACAAATCTTTTAATCTTTATACAGATAGTGCTTATATTGTTCAATCTGTGCCATTATTAAAAACTGCAGCTCAAATTAAAAATGTTTCTCAAGCAGCTTGTCTGTTTATTCAGCTACAATCTCTTATTCAAAGCAGAAGCCAACAATTCTTTATTGGTCACCTTAGAGCCCATACTAACCTCCCTGGACCACTATCCTTAGGGAATCAATTAGCTGATCAGGCTACGCATGTTATGTGCTGTGCAAATATTATCCTTAGCAACCAATTACCTGACTTAATCACAAAAGCTATTGAAGCTCACAAGCTGTATCACCTTAATGCTCGCACTTTACCGCTGATGTTTCACATCACCAGAGAACAAGCACGCCAAATAGTTAAACAGTGTCCAAGTTGCATCACACATTTACCTACACCACTTCTAGGGGTTAATCCCCGAGGTCTAGTGCCCAATGCATTATGGCAAATGGATGTAACACACATTCCAAAATTTGGTAATCTTAAATATGTGCATCTCAATGTAGACACCTTTAGTGGATTTATATTTGCTACACCTCAAACGGGTGAAGCAGGAAAACAAATTGTTGCACACATGTTGGCAGCCATGGTTACGCTGGGAATTCCTCAGCATATAAAAACTGATAATGGTCCCGGGTACACAGGTCAAATGTTTCAAAAATTCTGTCAACAGCTGCAAATTAAACACACCACAGGCATACCATATAATCCACAAGGACAGAGAATAGTAGAACGAGCAAATTTATCTTTAAAAACCACCATTGAAAAAATTAAAAAGGGGGAGTGGTACCCCACTAAAAAGTCACCCAGAAATTTACTTTCACATTCACTTTTAAAGTCACCCAGAAATTTACTTTCACATTCACTTTTTTTTTTTTTAATTTTTTTTTTTATTTTTATTTTTTATTAACGGAAAAAAAAAAAAAAGAAATTAACACAACATTTAGAAATCATACCATTCTACATATGCACTCAGTAATCCTTAACATCATCACATAGATGCATGATCATTGTTTCTTAGTACATTTGCATCAGTTTAGAGGAACTAGCAACACAACAGAAAAAGATATAAAATGTTAATATAAAGAAAAGAAATAAAAGTAGTAGTAATAGTAAAAAACAACAACAAACAAACCAACAAGCAAACAAAAACAAAAAAAAACCCTATAGCTCAGATGCAGCTTCATTCAGTATTTTAACATGATTACTTTACAATTAGGTATTATTGTGCTGTCCATTTTTGAGTTTTTGTATCTAGTCCTGTTGCACAGTCTGTATCCCTTCAGCTTCAATTACCCATTGTCTTACCCTGTTTCTAACTCCTGCTGAACTCTGTTACCAATGACATATTTCAAGTTTATTCTCGAATGTCTGTTCACATCAGTGGGACCATACAGTATTTGTCCTTTAGTTTTTGGCTGGATTCACTCAGCATAATATTCTCTAGGTCCATCCATGTTATTACATGGTTCATAAGTTTATCTTGTCTTAAAGCTGCATAATATTCCATCGTATGTATATACCACAGTTTGTTTAGCCACTCTTCTGTTGATGGAGATTTTGGCTGTTTCCATCTCTTTGCAATTGCAAACAACGCTGCTATAAACATTGGTGTGCAAATGTCCGTTTGTGTCTTTGCCCTTAAGTCCTTTGAGTAGATACCTAGCAATGGTATTGCTGGGTCGTATGGCAATTCTATATTCAGCTTTTTGAGGAACCGCCAAACTGC
Organism: Tamandua tetradactyla; assembly: GCF_023851605.1. Classification (NCBI taxonomy): domain Eukaryota; kingdom Metazoa; phylum Chordata; class Mammalia; order Pilosa; family Myrmecophagidae; genus Tamandua; species Tamandua tetradactyla. Next base: position 81,751,312 of record NC_135334.1, on the reverse strand, counting down.
CTTCCACAGTGGTTGCACCCTTTGACATTCCCACCAACAGTGGATAAGTGTGCCTCTTTCTCCGCATCCTCTCCAGCACTTGTCATTTTCTGTTTTGTTGATAATGGCCATTCTGGTGGGTGTGAGATGATATCTCATTGTGGTTTTGATTTGCATTTCTCTAATGGCCAGGGACATTGAGCATCTCTTCATGTGCCTCTTGGCCATCCGTATTTCCTCTTCTGAGAGGTGTCTGTTCAAGTCTTTTTCCCATTTTGTAATTGGGTTGGCTGTCTTTTTGTTGTTGAGATGAACAATCTCTTTATAAATTCTGGATACTAGACCTTTATCTGATATATCATTTCCAAATATTGTCTCCCATTGTGAAGGCTGTCTTTCTACTTTCTTGATGAAGTTCTTTGATGCACAAAAGTGTTTAATTTTGAGGAGTTCCCATTTATTTATTTCCTTCTTCAGTGCTCTTGCTTTAGGTTTAAGGTCCATAAAACCGCCTCCAATTGTAAGATCCATAAGATATCTCCCAACATTTTCCTCTAACTGTTTTATGGTCTTAGACCTAATGTTTAGATCTTTGATCCATTTTGAGTTAACTTTTGTATAGGGTGTGAGAGATGGGTCTTCTTTCATTCTTTTGCATATGGATATCCAGTTCTCTAGGCACCATTTATTGAAGAGACTGCTCTGTCCCAGGTGAGTTGGCTTGACTGCCTTATCAAAGATCAAATGTCCATAGATGAGAGGGTCTATATCTGAGCACTCTATTCGATTCCATTGGTCGATATATCTATCTTTATGCCAATACCATGCTGTTTTGACCACTGTGGCTTCATAATATGCCTTAAAGTCAGGCAGCGTGAGACCTCCAGCTTCGTTTTTTTTCCTCAAGATGTTTTTAGCAATTCGGGGCACCCTGCCCTTCCAGATAAATTTGCTTATTGGTTTTTCTATTTCTGAAAAATAAGTTGTTGGGATTTTGATTGGTATTGCATTGAATCTGTAAATCAATTTAGGTAGGATTGACATCTTAACTATATTTAGTCTTCCAATCCATGAACACGGTATGCCCTTCCATCTATTTAGGTCTTCTGTGATTTCTTTTAGCAATTTTTTGTAGTTTTCTTTATATAGGTTTTTTGTCTCTTTAGTTAAATTTATTCCTAGGTATTTTATTCTTTTAGTTGCAATTGTAAATGGGATTCGTTTCTTGATTTCCCCCTCAGCTTGTTCATTACTAGTGTATAGAAATGCTACAGATTTTTGAATGTTGATCTTGTAACCTGCTACTTTGCTGTACTCATTTATTAGCTCTAGTAGTTTTGTTGTGGATTTTTCCGGGTTTTCGACGTATAGTATCATATCGTCTGCAAACAGTGATAGTTTTACTTCTTCCTTTCCAATTTTGATGCCTTGTATTTCTTTTTCTTGTCTAATTGCTCTGGCTAGAACCTCCAACACAATGTTGAATAATAGTGGTGATAGTGGACATCCTTGTCTTGTTCCTGATCTTAGGGGGAAAGTTTTCAATTTTTCCCCATTGAGGATGATATTAGCTGTGGGTTTTTCATATATTCCCTCTATCATTTTAAGGAAGTTCCCTTGTATTCCTATCTTTTGAAGTGTTTTCAACAGGAAAGGATGTTGAATCTTGTCGAATGCCTTCTCTGCATCAATTGAGATGATCATGTGATTTTTCTGCTTTGATTTGTTGATATGGTGTATTACATTAATTGATTTTCTTATGTTGAACCATCCTTGCATACCTGGGATGAATCCTACTTGGTCATGATGTATAATTCTTTTAATGTGTTGTTGGATACGATTTGCTAGAATTTTATTGAGGATTTTTGCATCTGTATTCATTAGAGAGATTGGTCTGTAGTTTTCTTTTTTTGTAATATCTTTGCCTGGTTTTGGTATGAGGGTGATGTTGGCTTCATAGAATGAATTAGGTAGTTTTCCCTCCACTTCGATTTTTTTGAAGAGTTTGAAGAGAATTGGTACTAATTCTTTCTGGAACGTTTGGTAGAATTCACATGTGAAGCCATCTGGTCCTGGACTTTTCTTTTTAGGAAGCTTTTGAATGACTAATTCAATTTCTTTACTTGTGATTGGTTTGTTGAGGTCATCTATGTCTTCTTGAGTCAAAGTTGGTTGTTCATGTCTTTCCAGAAACCCATCCATTTCCTCTAAATTGTTGTATTTATTAGCATAAAGTTGTTCATAGTATCCTGTTATTACCTCCTTTATTTCTGTGAGGTCAGTAGTTATGTCTCCTCTTCCATTTCTGATCTTATTTATTTGCATCCTCTCTCTTCTTCTTTTTGTCAATCTTGCTAAGGGCCCATCAATCTTATTGATTTTCTCATAGAACCAACTTCTGGCCTTATTGATTTTCTCTATTGTTTTCATGTTTTCAATTTCATTTATTTGTGCTCTAATCTTTGTTATTTCTTTCCTTTTGCTTGCTTTGGGGTTAGCTTGCTGTTCTTTCTCCAGTTCTTCCAAATGGATAGTTAATTCCTGAATTTTTGCCTTTTCTTCTTTTCTGATATAGGCATTTAGAGCAATAAATTTCCCTCTTAGCACTGCCTTTGCTGCGTCCCATAAGTTTTGATATGTTGTGTTTTCATTTTCATTCGCCTCGAGGTATTTGCTAATTTCTCTAGAAATTTCTTGTTTGACCCAGTCGTTGTTTAGGAGTGTGTTGTTGAGCCTCCACGTATTTGTGAATTTTCTGGCACTCTGCCTATTATTGATTTCCAACATCATTCCTTTATGGTCCGAGAAAGTGTTGTGTAAGATTTCAATCTTTTTAAATTTGTTAAGACTTGCTTTGTGACCCAGCATATGGTCTATCTTTGAGAATGATCCATGAGCACTTGAGAAAAAGGTGTATCCTGCTGTTGTGGGATGTAATGTCCTATAAATGTCTATTAAGTCTAGTTCATTTATAGTAATATTCAGATTCTCTATTTCTTTGTTGATCCTCTGTCTAGATGTTCTGTCCCTTGATGAGAGTGGTGAGTTGAAGTCTCCAAATATTATGGTATATGAGTCTATTTCCCTTTTCAGTGTTTGCAGTATATTCCTCACGTATTTTGGGGCATTCTGATTCGGTGCGTAAATATTTATGATTGTTATGTCTTCTTGTTTAATTGTTCCTTTTATTAGTATATAGTGTCCTTCTTTGTCTCTTTTAACTGTTTTACATTTGAAGTCTAATTTGTTGGATATTAGTATAGCCACTCCTGCTCTTTTCTGGTTGTTATTTGCATGAAATATCTTTTCCCAACCTTTCACTTTCAACCTATGTTTATCTTTGGGTCTAAGATGTGTTTCCTGTAGACAGCATATCGAAGGATCCTGTTTTTTAATCCATTCTTCCAATCTATGTCTTTTGATTGGGGAATTCAGTCCATTGACATTTAGTGTTATTACTGTTTGGATAATATTTTCCTCCAACATTTTGCCTTTTGTATTATATATATCATATCTGATTTTCCTTCTTTCTACACTCTTTTCCATATCTCTCTCTTCTGTCTTTTTGTATCTGACTCTAGTGCTCCCTTTAGTATTTCTTCCAGAGCTGGTCTCTTGGTCACAAATTCTTTCAGTGACTTTTTGTCTGAGAATGTTTTAATTTCTCCCTCATTTTTGAAGGATAATTTTGCTGGATATAGGAATCTTGGTTGGCAGTTTTTCTCTTTTAGTATTTTAAATATATCATCCCACTGTCTTCTAGCTTCCATGGTTTCTGCTGAGAAATCTACACAAAGTCTTATTGGGTTTCCCTTGTATGTAATGGATTGTTTTTCTCTTGCTGCTTTCAAGATCTTCTCTTTCTCTTTGACCTCTGACATTCTAACTAGTAAGTGTCTTGGAGAACGCCTATTTGGGTCTAATCTCTTTGGGGTGCGCTGCACTTCTTGGATCTGTAATTTTAGGTCTTTCATAAGAGCTGGGAAATTTTCAGTGATAATTTCTTCCATTAGTTTTTCTCCTCCTTTTCCCTTCTCTTCTCCTTCTGGGACACCCACAACACGTATATTTGTGCGGTTCATATTGTCCTTGAGTTCCCTGATACCCTGTTCAAATCTTTCCATTCTTTTCCCTATAGTTTCTGTTTCTTTTTGAAATTCAGATGTTCCATCCTCCAAATCACTAATTCTATCTTCTGTCTCTTTAAATCTATCATTGTAGCTATCCATTATTTTTTCTATGTTTGCTACTTTATCCTTCACTTCCATAAGTTCTGCGATTTGTTTTTTCAGTTTTTCTATTTCTTCTTTATGTTCAGCCCATGTCCTCTTCATGTCCTCCCTCAATTTATCGATTTCATTTTTGAAGAGGTTTTCCATTTCTGTTCGTATATTCAGCATTAGTTGTCTCAGCTCTTGTGTCTCATTTGAGCTATTGGTTTGTTCCTTTGACTGAGCCATATTCTCAATCTTTTGAGCGTGGACAGTTATCTTCTGCTGCTGGCGTCTGGGCATTTATTCAGATCTCTCTTGGTGTTGGACCCAGCAAGGTTGTAATATTTTTCTGTGAAATCTCTGGGTTCTGTTTTTCTTATCCTGCCCAGTAGGTGGCGCTCGTGGCACACGTTTGTCTGCGGGTCCCACCAGTAAAAGGTGCTGTGGGACCTTTAACTTTGGAAAACTCTCGCCGTCCTGGGGGTTCGCTAGCCGAAGCGGCTTGAGCCGGCCCAGGGTCCGAACGCAGGGAGGGTGTCCGAACGCAGGGAGGGTGTCCGAACGCAGGGAGGGTGTCCGAACGCAGGGAGGGTGTCCGAACGCAGGGAGGGTTGCTGGTCGCCGCAGCCAGGGAAAGAGCCCGTCCGAATTTCCTAGTCGGCCCTGGGCAACAAGCGTGGCGGGAGGGTGCCAGCGGCAGCGGCCCGCCCGAGAGAGTGCACGTTCCCCGGGAGTCACGGGTTTGGAAGGGGCCTCCCCCACCCGTCACCGTTCTCTGCGGCCTGGGGGTTTCCGATCCAATTCTCTCAGTTGGTCCGGGGGCTGCGCGTGGTGTGGGCGCCAGTCGCCTTGGTTTCAGGGGACCACCTCTCCAATTCTCCCAGCCGGCCCGGGAAGGGGGAAGGGAGTAACTCCGGCTGCTTGCCACCCCGCCCGGTAAGGCCCGCGCGCCTCGGCGATCTCACCCGAGCTGCTTCTCTCAGCCAGCCAGCCGTTCCAGGATGGGGTACGCTGTCTTTTTTATCTCTGTTGTGGCTTTGGGCGCTTTCTGTATCGTTTCTACTCCCCTAGTAGGTGTCCTGGAGAAGAAACTAAGATCCGCGCGTCTTACTAAGCCGCCATCTTCCAGGAAGTCCCTGTAGTTTTCTTTATATAGGTTTTTTGTCTCTTTGGTTAAATTTATTCCTAGGTATTTTATTCTTTTAGTTGCAATTGTAAATGGGATTCGTTTCTTGATTTCCGCCTCAGCTTGCTCATTACTAGTGTATAGAAAAGCTACAGATTTTTGAATGTTGATCTTGTAGCCTGCTACTTTGCTGTACTCATTTATTAGCTCTAGTAATTTTGTTGTGGATTTTTCTGGGTTTTCTACATATAATATCATATCGTCTGCAAACAGTGATAGTTTTACTTCTTCCTTTCCAATTTTGATGCCTTGTATTTCTTTTTCTTGCCTAATTGCTCTGGCTAGAACTTCCAACACAATGTTGAATAATAGTGGTGATAGTGGACATCCTTGTCTTGTTCCTGATCTTAGGGGGAAAGTTTTCAATTTTTCCCCATTGAGGATGATATTAGCTGTGGGTTTTTCATATATTCCCTCTATCATTTTAAGGAAGTTCCCTTGTATTCCTATCTTTTGAAGTGTTTTCAGCAGGAAAGGATGTTGAATCTTGTCAAATGCCTTCTCTGCATCAATTGAGATGATCATGTGATTTTTCTGCTTTGATTTGTTGATATGGTGTATTACATTAATTGATTTTCTTATGTTGAACCATCCTTGCATACCTGGGATGAATCCTACTTGGTCATGATGTATAATTCTTTTAATGTGTTGTTGGATACGATTTGCTAGAATTTTATTGAGGATTTTTGCATCTGTATTCATTAGAGAGATTGGTCTGTAGTTTTCTTTTTTTGTAATATCTTTGCCTGGTTTTGGTATGAGGGTGATGTTGGCTTCATAGAATGAATTAGGTAGTTTTCCCTCCACTTCGATTATGTTGAAGAGTTTGAGGAGAGTAGGTACTAATTCTTTCTGGAATGTTTGATAGAATTCACATGTGAAGCCGTCTGGTCCTGGACTTTTCTTTTTAGGGAGCTTTGGAATAACTAATTCAATCTCTTTACTTGTGATTGGTTTGTTGAGGTCGTCTATTTCTTCTTGAGTCAAAGTTGGTTGTTCATGTCTTTCCAGGAACCTGTCCATTTCTTCTAAATTGTTGTATTTATTAGCGTAAAGTTGTTCATAGTATCCTGTTATTACCTCCTTTATTTCTGTGAGGTCAGTAGTTATGTCTCCTCTTTCATTTCTAATCTTATTTATTTGCATCCTCTCTCTTCTTCTTTTTGTCAATCTTGCTAAGGGCCCATCAATCTTGTTGATTTTCTCATAGAACCAACTTCTGGTCTTATTGATTTTCTCTATTGTTTTCATGTTTTCAATTTCATTTATTTCTGCTCTAACCTTTGTTATTTCTTTCCTTTTGCTTGCTTTGGGATTAGTTTGCTGTTCTTTCTCCAGTTCTTCCAAGTGGACAGTTAATTCCTGCATTTTTGCCTTTTCTTCTTTTCTGATAAAGGCATTTAGGGCAATAAATTTCCCTCTTAGCACTGCCTTTGCTGCGTCCCATAAGTTTTGATACGTTGTATCTTCATTTTCATTTGCCTCTAGGTATTTACTAATTTCTCTTGCAATTTCTTCTTTGACCCACTTGTTGTTTAAGAGTGTGTTGTTGAGCCTCCATGTATTTATGAATTTTCTGGCCCTCCGCCTATTATTGATTTCCAACTTCATTCCTTTATGATCCGAGAAAGTGTTGTGTATGATTTCAATATTTTTAAATTTGTTAAGACTTGCTTTGTGACCCAGCATATGGTCTATCTTTGAGAATGATCCATGAGCACTTGAAAAAAAGGTGTATCCTGCTGTTGTGGGATGTAATGTCCTATAAATGTCTTTTAAGTCAAGTTCATTTATAGTAATATTCAGGTTCTCTATTTCTTTATTGATCCTCTGTGTAGATGTTCTGTCCATTGATGAGAGTGGTGAGTTGAAGTCTCCAACTATTATGGTATATGTGTCTATTTCCCTCTTCAGTGTTTGCAGTGTATTCCTCACGTATTTTGGGGCATTCTGGTTCGGTGCGTAAATATTTATGATTGTTATGTCTTCTTGCTTAATTGTTCCTTTTAATAGTATATAGTGTCCTTCTTTGTCTCTTTTAACTGTTTTACATTTGAAGTCTAATTTGTTGGATATTAGTATAGCCACTCCTGCTCTTTTCTGGTTGTTGTTTGCATGAAATATCTTTTCCCAACCTTTCACTTTCAACCTATATTTATCTTTGGGTCTAAGATGTGTTTCCTGTAGACAGCATATAGAAGGATCCTGTTTTTTAATCCATTCTGCCAGTCTATGTCTTTTAATTGGGGAATTCAGTCCATTGACATTTAGAGTTATTACTGTTTGGATAATATTTTCCTCTACCATTTTGCCTTTTGTATTATATATATCATATCTGACTTTCCTTCTTTCTACACTTTTCTCCATGTCTCTCTCTTCTGTCTTTTTGTATCTGACTCTAGTGCTTCCTTTAGTATTTCTTGCAGAGCTGGTCTCTTGGTCACAAATTCTCTTAGTGACTTTTTGTCTGAGAATGTTTTAATTTCTCCCTCATTTTTGAAGGACAATTTTGCTGGATATAGGAGTCTTGGCTGGCAGTTTTTCTCTTTTAGTAACTTAAATATATCATCCCACTGTCTTCTAGCTTCCATGGTTTCTGCTGAGAAATCTACACAAAGTCTTATTGGGTTTCCCTTGTATGTGACGGATTGTTTTTCTCTCGCTGCCTTCAAGATCCTCTCTTTCTCTTTGACCTCTGACATTATAACTAGTAAGTGTCTTGGGGAACGCCTATTTGTGTCTAATCTCTTTGGGGTGCGCTGCACTTCTTGGATCTGTAATTTTAGGTCTTTCATAAGAGTTGGGAAATTTTCAGTGATAATTTCTTCCATTAGTTTTTCTCCTCCTTTTCCCTTCTCTTCTCCTTCTGGGATACCCACTACACGTATATTTGTACGGTTCACATTGTCCTTGAGTTCCCTGATACCTTGTTCAAATTTTTTCATTCTTTTCCGGATAGTTTCTGTTTCTTTTTGGAATTCAGATGTTTCATCCTCCAAATCACTAATTCTATCTTCTGTTTCTTTAAATCTGTCATTGTAGGTATCCATTGTTTTTTCCATTTTTTCTACTTTATCTTTCACTTCCATAAGTTCTGTGATTTGTTTTTTCAGTTTTTCTATTTCTTCTTTATGTTCAGCCCATGTGTTCTTCATGTCCTCCCTCAATTTATCGATTTCATTTTTGAAGAGGTTTTCCATTTCTGTTCGTATATTCAGCATTAGTTGTTTCAGCTCCTGTATCTCATTTGAACTATTGGTTTCTTCGTTTGACTGGGCCATATGTTCAATTTTCTGAGCGTGATCCGTTATCTTCTGCTGGCGTCTGGGCATTTAGTCAGATTTCCCCGGGTGTTCGACCCCACAGCTTGAAAGATTTTTCTGTGCAATCTCTGGGTTCTGTTCTTCCTATCCTGCCCAGTAGGTGGCGCTCGTGGCACACGCCTGTCTGTGGGTTCCACCAGCGAAAGTTGCTGTGGGTCCCTCAACTCTGGAAAACTCTCGCCGTAGGGGAGGTTCGGCAACCTAAGCGTCTTGGAAGAATGCCAGCCGGCCCGGGGTTCCAAACGTGGGGAGGGTCGCCGGCCGTCGCAGCACAGGAGAGCGTCCGGCCAAATTAGCCAGTCGGCGCGGGGCACCAAGCGTGGCGGGAGGGCGCCAGCTGTCGCAGCCCGGGAGAGTACACTGTTCCCAGCCGACGGGGGAGTCACGTGTTTGGAAGGGATCCCCCGGTCACTGTTCTCCGCAGTCTGGGGGTTTCCGACCCAACTATCTCAGTTGTTCCGGGGGGCCTCGTGTGGTGGGGGCACCAGCCGCCGCGGCCTAAGGGGACCGCCTGTCCAATTCTACCAGCTGGCCCAGGAAGGTGGAAGGGAGGGACTCCGGTCGCTTGTCGTCCCACCCAGGAAAGCCCGTGCCCCTTGGTGATCTCACCGGAGCTGGTTCTCCCAGATAGTCAGCCGTTCCAGGATGGGGTCCGCTGTCCCTTTGATCTCCGTCGTGGCTCCGGGAGCTGCTCTGTATTATCTCCACTCCCCCAGTAGCTGTTCTGGAGGAGGAAAGGTGAGGGCGGCAAGGCTGTCGAGGCTGGTGGCGGAGGAGCACGGTGAAGGCGGGGGAAGAGGGCACCGTGGTGGTTGGAGAGCAGCCGGAGCAGGCGGAGAAAGAGAGGGGAGAAGGAGGTCGGGCGGCTCGGCTGCTGCGGGGCTTGGGCGCCGCGCGGCGGGCCGGCGGAGAAAGAGAGGGGAGAAGGAGGTCGGGCGGCTCGGCTGCTGCGGGGCTTGGGCGCCGCGCGGCGGGCCGGCGGAGAAAGAGAGGGGAGAAGGAGGTCGGGCGGCTCGGCTGCTGCGGGGCTTGGGCGCCGCGCGGCGGGCCGGCGGAGAAAGAGAGGGGAGAAGGAGGTCGGGCGGCTCGGCTGCTGCGGGGCTTGGGCGCCGCGCGGCGGGCCGGCGGAGAGAGGGGAGAAGGAGGTCGGGCGGCTCGGCTGCTGCGGGGCTTGGGCGCCGCGCGGCGGGCCGGCGGAGAAAGAGAGGGGAGAAGGAGGTCGGGCGGCTCGGCTGCTGCGGGCCGGCGGAGAAAGAGAGGGGAGAAGGAGGTCGGGCGGCTCGGCTGCTGCGGGCCGGCGGAGAAAGAGAGGGGAGAAGGAGGTCGGGCGGCTCGGCTGCTGCGGGCCGGCGGAGAAAGAGAGGGGAGAAGGAGGTCGGGCGGCTCGGCTGCTGCGGGCCGGCGGAGAAAGAGAGGGGAGAAGGAGGTCGGGCGGCTCGGCTGCTGCGGGCCGGCGGAGAAAGAGAGGGGAGAAGGAGGTCGGGCGGCTCGGCTGCTGCGGGCCGGCGGAGAAAGAGAGGGGAGAAGGAGGTCGGGCGGCTCGGCTGCTGCGGGCCGGCGGAGAAAGAGAGGGGAGAAGGAGGTCGGGCGGCTCGGCTGCTGCGGGGCGTGGGCGCCGCGCGGCGGGCCGGCGGAGAAAGAGAGGGGAGAAGGAGGTCGGGCGGCTCGGCTGCTGCGGGCCGGCGGAGAAAGAGAGGGGAGAAGGAGGTCGGGCGGCTCGGCTGCTGCGGGGCGTGGGCGCCGCCTCACATTCACTTTTAATTTTAAATTTTTTAATCTTGGATCGAGATGGATGTTCTGCTGCAGAACGATTCTGGCACACAGAATCAAAAACACAGTTCGCCATAGTCCTCTGGAAAGATCCACTGGATAACATTTGGCGAGGACCGGATCCGGTCCTGATATGGGGAAGAGGATCAGTTTGTATATATTCTAAAGAATTTGATTCAGCCAGATGGTTGCCAGAGCGATTAATAAAACAAATAGACAATAACAATCTGTCCAGGGCAAAAAAGTTGCCCTGAGAAAAGGCATTTTTCTCTCTTTCTTTCTCCAGCACAGCTGAACCTACTAATAAACCGGCAAGCCCTGCTGTAACCTATTCAACAACGGCTAAGCTGACAGACGACTGAAGTCTAAGAATCCATCTACTGGTAAATACCCTCTCATTAAAATCACATGAATCCCTTGCTCTTACTGCTGATTGGTTCCCTTGCTCTGCTGTTTGCAATCGGACTAGCGACAGTCACCCCTGAGGATTGGAATCCATTAGAAAGAATTCTACTTGCCATAGCATATTTATGCGCTGCAGGGTGCATCATCCTACTAATCTGTTTTCCTTAATCAAGGAAACCAATAGCCTTTATCAATATGGTTTTGTTAAGCTTACTGCCATTCAAAATTGCCACCCTACACTTTCTCCTACTAAGTATGCTTAATAGCTTGGGTGATTCTTTCTCTATCCCCGATTCCAACCCCCACCAGCCTTGGAAATGGACCCTAGCACAATGGAAGATTCAAAAATTGTACAGACCCAGATCACAACAGGCCGCCCCTCCTTCATTGTTTATGCTTGCACTCTGATTCTGCTTCGGGAGGGCACATCATGCCTTAACAAAGCCCAGTATTATTTGTGCCCGTCCTCTAACCCTGGAAAATGGTATTGCAATGTTCCCAACCAGTATTACTGTCCATATTGGGGGTGTGAAACATTAACCACCGCTTGAAAACCCCCCTCTGCTGATCAATACCTAACTTTAACTTGGGCTCCTTTTGAATGCAAACCTCGTGACCACTCCATTAATTACCTATATGATAAATCAAACTGTGAAAAACTAAAGTTTACCGTACAGCTTCCTAATAATCCCTCTTGGCTGATCGGTAGAACTTGGGGCATCAGGATCTATGTGGAAGGGTTTGACCTGGGAGGTCTTATTAGAATAAAAAAGGAAACAATACAGCAAACTGCCATTGGGCCAAATAAAGTGCTTGTGCCCCTGCCTCCAACTACTCCTTCTCGCAAGTCAAGTAAGAGTCATCCTGTCACCTCTCCTATTGTTACTCTTAATAATACAGACTCTTCCACTGCACTTGGACCAGCTGATAACCCACTCTGGCCAGTGCTACAAGCTACTTTCCTTTCCTTAAACTCCTCCTTGCCCAATCTTACTCGCAGTTGTTAGCTGTGTCTTTCTGCCCACCCTCCTTATTATGATGCCATAGCCGTTAATGCCTCATTTAATATTTCTAATGAGGACAATCCCTCCCAATGTCTTTGGCATAGCAGAGAAATTGGTTTTACCATGCAATCTGTTTTTCATTCTGGGCATTGCATTGGTAAAGTCCCCGTCTCCCTAAAGAAGGTCTGTGCACAATCGTTCTCTTCATCACAAGGTAAATACTATATTCCCCCAGTAGGGGCAAAATGGCTGTGTTCTTCTACAGGGCTTACCCCTTGTGTGTCAAGGAAGGCTCTTGCTGAAACAAGAGAAATGTGTGTTTTAGTAACACTGTTGCCCCATATCCTCTTCTGTAACGAAGAGGACCTTTATCAATATTGGGATACACGGCTTCCAGCTATGCATAGGGAAAAAAGAGAGCTCATCACAGCCGTTACCCTTGCTTCTCTTTTTGGCGTGGCTGGCCTAGGTACCGGCATCGCCTCAATCTCCCTTCAACAACAAAGCCTCTCCAACCTAAGAGCTGCAATAGATGATGACTTAACTTGCATTGAAACTTCTATCACTCATCTAGAAAAATCTCTTACGTCCCTATCAGAAGTTGTTCTCCAAAACAGAAGAGGCTTAGACCTACTTTTCCTTAAGCAAGGTGGGCTTTGCGCTGCATTAGGTGAGGAATGTTGCTTTTACACTGACCATTCCGGCATAGTTAAAGAATCTATGACCAAGCTTAGGGAAGGAATTGCAAACCGTAAACGTGAGCGGGAAGCCCAAGAAACCTGGTATCAACAATTGTTTTATAAATCCCCATGGCTAACTACCCTGATTTCTTCCATCTTAGGACCCCTTCTTATCATCCTTCTCTTAATATCTATAGGTTCATGCATATTCAAGCGCCTCCTGGCTTTCATTAAAACTCGAGTTGATACTTTTCACATGATGCTTATGAAACATTATCAACCTATTCCTCCCTCAAGCCCTATCTCCGATGATGCTATAACTGAACTGTAATTTACCCTCTAGCATATATTTTAATTATTAAGCTGTTTGTTTAAGATTTATTACAGGCATAAATAAGAAGACTTTAAGTATTGAAAGAACTAATCGAAGAATTCTCCTGCGAACTACCGTCAACGCATCATCACAGACTATTGCCTTACCTTTACTTGGCTTACTAATACTATTTTCGCTAGGACCTATCCTCTTCAATAAAGTGATGGCCTTCTTGAAACAATAACTAAAATGCCATAAAAATGCAGCCCCTGCAGGTCCACTATTTTAGACTGGCCACAGCAAAGTTGCGATGGTAATGAACACCTATAAAAAACACTCCATCTGCACATCCCAAAGTGCAGGACTGGGTAGCCAATGACGGGCAACTGGACACCTTAGTCTGAGCAATCCACCACCTCAGACAGAGGCCTGGCCTTATGCTGCCTTGAACCTCCATGACGGGTAAGGTTGCAGATTGCCTACTTTGTGGTGTCCCGACTTAAGATAGGCACAGTCCCCTTGGGATAGGCCGTTGTTGCAGTCTCCATCTTTTTAAAAAAATTAAAAAGGGGGACCTGTGGGGAGCCCTTTATGGCACCGGCAGTGCGCCGGCCATCATCTTGGTGTCTGGCGCCATCTACTGACCACTTTGTGGTCCAACACCATCTTGGATACTAAATCAAGTTAAGTTTTTATCTCAAGTAAAGTTTCTATTTTCTCATGTCTGCTCTGCTCTGCCCAGAAATCTGCTGACTAGCCTCAGCCGAGCCGCCTTTGCTATCTTAGTTTCTGCGGGTTGGCCTAGCCACCGTGCAATGCCTATCACCTGCTAACACCTGATACAAGGCACTTCCCCCGTCCCGCTGGATAAATACCCTAGATTTGCCCTCAATAAATTGAGACTTGATCAGAATCCTGTCTTGTCTCCATTCTCTGTGTCTCTTGTCCCCCCAATTCTCACTCCCTCCCTCAGGTCCAGGTTCGTGTGTCCCGCGGGTCGGGTCAAGGAAAGGATCATATATTCCTTGTTTAAACTTTCTTTTTAGAACATTGCAGAGTACCTGGCACAGAGCAGGTACTAAAGGAATGAATGAATGATCAATTAAACATAAGAGATAAAATTTGATTGGTACTGGTGGCTATTTTCCACCATATGGACTGGGAAGCAAGGCAGAGTCAGTTTACCCAGGAAGGAAGAATAGAAACAGCAAAGCAATAAACAGAAAGAGAACACTTCCTGCTTCTCTAGAGTACCTCAGTTACTGGGTCTAGCTTGAGTCTGAGGGCAAAATACATCATTTCTTTGGGTTCTCTGCAGTAGATCCTTAAAATAAACTTCCATTTTGCTTGAGCTATATAGAATTTATTTCTACTACAGTATTTTATACCATAAGAGTTCTAAATAATATACTCTGTAGTCTGAAATTTTTTTTCTGCTGTCATTTCAGGGTCTTAGATCCCGTAATTATTCTTAATTTTATGTACTTTATTTCCTCTCCTGACTCCTTTTATTTAGCAGGCATAAATGCTCTAGATTTTCTACATCTATATCTACCTATTACCTATCTTTCTATCTGGATGTAATCTATCATTTCTTTCATAGCTAATCTTTTGAAATAACCGCCAATAAAATATACTGTGTGCCCACTAGTCTCTATTTAAGAGTCACAATACTCCTAAGATATTTTTACTAAAAATATTATTTCATGCATTAGGGAACTAAAGTTAATTAAGTGTTGAAGTTTGAGTTCAAATGCAGCCTATCAGACTACAGATTCCATATTCTGTAAGTGTTCATTGTTTGCAATTTCTAAACTCTTGAAAGAAATTGAAAGAAATCTTACATAAGTTTCCAGTGTCTTATAACTTCCTAATTCAATAAATTATTCTCAACCCTTAAATATTTATGCTATCAAGGATTGTGCTGTTGGAGCTCTTCTTATGAAAACATTCTACAAAATTTATCTTTTTTATGACTACAATTTTCATCTCAGTTTGTATGTTGATGACTCCCAAAACTTAACCTACGATTCAGATCCCTGTCCTAGATTCCGTATTTATTTTCTGGACACTATTAGATGTCCACGTATCAATTTTCCCCTTCTTCCTTCCTGGCAGAGCTCTGATTTTGGTCAAATATCTAGACTTCCTTTACATACTCACACATGTGAGTCATAGAAAGTTGAGTCCACCTCCAATTCCAGAAGTAGACCTGACTAGTCCAAGAATAATTTTATTCTCTTTGTTATAGGAAATGGTAGTGAGAGAAATGATGTTTCTAGGAAAAGATTATTCTCTCCTAAAGAAAATTCCATAACAAGATGTGGTAGTTAGATTCAGTTGTCAACTTGGCCAGGTGAAGGCACCTAGTTCTGTTGCTGTGGACATGATCCAATGGTACGTGAACCTCATCTGTTGCTCACTGCGTCTGCAGTTGGCTAGGCGGTATGCCTGCTGCAATGAATGATGTTTGACTTAATTGGCTGGTGCTTAAATGAGAGAGCACAATGTAGCACAGCCCAAGCAGCTCAGCATACCTCATCTCAGCACTCACAGCTGAGCCCAGGCCTTTGGAGATGCAGAAAGAAATCACCCCAGGGAAAGCTGTTGAAACCCAGAGGCCTGGAGAGAAGGCTAGCTGAGATCACCCTGTGCCTTCCCACATAAGAAAGAACCTCAGTTGAAAGTTAGCTGCCTTTCCTCTGAAGAACTAATGAAATAAATCCCCCTTTATTAAAAGTCAATCTGTCTCTGGTGTATTGCATTCCGGCAGCTAGCAAACTAGAACACAAGAGCTCTCCATTTATTCTCTGGATGTAGTTAAGTCTAGATGTGATGCCTACAAATTCTGCAGCCATGTTGCAGCTACCAAACTAAAGATGAAGTAGACAATGGGGCTAGCATAGAAGAAGGATAAACTCCATGAAACACGTAAGTGGACAGATACTAGGTATTATACTGTGTTTTATGAACTCACAAATATTATCCTCCCAACCATTAAAGTAGATTTCATTATTTTGCAAACTTAAGTGCAAAATTTAGTAACTTGCCCAAAGTTTCCACAGCTTGTTAGTAGCAGAACAGTTGGACATTTCAAGAATCATGCTCTCAATCACTACTATCTCTACCACTATCTCCTCACAATAGAAATATTCCTGAAATTGCTTGGTTGCTGAATTGTGTTTCTTGAGATATGATTTGATATTGGAAGTAAGCCACAAGCTTTAACTTAGGTTTAAACACCCACCTATACAGGATATTACACATGGAATTGGATATGAATAACTGGATCAGATTATTAGTTTTTCATCTAGGAGCTAGTTACCCAGGTTCTCTGAAGCTTGGTGTAATAATCCAAATGCAAACAATTTAAAAGCTGAAAAAATTTCTGTGAGAATTTTATGAGAAACTACTACATTGCAAACAAATGCACATACTAAAATTCCAGTAAGTTACAGGTATTTTTTCCTACTCTTTCTGTGACCATCGCCCTACCCATTATTATTACTATATGTATATATTATTTACATAATATGTGGCTTTATATTTTTATGGGGTAGTAGCTAAGTTTCTGTTAAACTGACTAATAGAGTTAGGCTTCTGTGTGCTCATTAAAACTAGCCTCATTAAGATCCAGGAAATTTTTAATCATCAGAAAATATTCTGGGAAATTAATTAGGTGCTTTTTCATATCTTTTTACTTGCAGTGGAACCCCAGAACCTCTGACAGTAATATGATCCTGATCTATAAATGGCATTCAGACAGATCTAGAATCTCTCATAGTTTAGAGCTCCCTTAAAGACCCAACAATGGATAGATAACAAACACCAGAGAGAATAACAATTTTTTTTTTTTTTTTAGTGAGAAACAAATTCTGGTAGAATAAGTCACAATGAGAAGCATGGCCTATTGATCAGAAGAAATAATAATTCTGACTCTATGTGAGGATATATTTGGCTATGCCCTAAAACCCCATAAAAGCACTACAGCACTAGATGACTAATAGCTAAGCTGTGTGGACTTCTCTGAAAAAACCTATCACATGGAGCACAAGCCACTTCATAGTTTATAGTCTGAGCAGGAGAAGGAAACTGGACAGAGAAGTCCAGTGGTGATGTTGACAGTGGCTAACAGGATGTGTGGAATTTGGTGACTCCTAAGGCATTTACAGTAATGAAAATACATGGTAACTCCTGACAACAATTCAAAAGGTGAAAGAAGAAAACACTGTTAAAACCATTCACTGAGGTAGGCAGGTTGTATATATGCAAATAGTGACTCTGATCTCACTTTACTTCCCACTTCCAAGGAGATGTTTTCAAGCTTTGGAGTAAGATGTTGGCAATGACCTTGAATAAATGTCTCAAGCTCTTCAAGCCTCATGTTCATCAGTTCTAAATTGGGCATTGTATTTATACCAATCTCATAAGGTTGTTGTGAAGATTAAATGATGTGATGATACAGCTTTATCATTTAGACAGTTTAGTAAAGTAAACATTCCTAGATTATTTCATACTTCATTTTAGCAATACCTGGTTAGAAAAATAAATTCTAAAATATCATTCATAATAGTTAAAAATCTATAAAATATTTAGAAATAACTTAAAGGAGAAAGATATAAAGTCTTGACAAAAGCAAGACATGAATCATGAATAAATAAACATAGTATGTTAGACAGTGTCTCACTTTGCCAGGGCTACTTTAGCAAATACCACAGGTTGGTTGGATTAAACAATAGGAACATATTGCTTCACGGTTTTGGAGGCTACAAGTTCAAAAGGTTATCAGTAGGCCATGCTTTCTCCAAAGTGTACAGAGTTCTGGTAGTGGCTTCCTGGCAATCTCTGCTTCTATGACATGTTAATCTGTTTTCTTCTATGTCCTCCTGCAGCTTCTTCTGCTTCTAATTTCATACCCAAATTTCCTCTCTTTATAAGGATGCCAGTCATATTGGATGAAAGTCCACAATGATTCTGTTTGGCCTCATATTAATAGGATCTTCACAGATACTATTTACAAGTGAATTCACACCCACAGGATCAGGGATTAGGATTTGAACATGTCTTATGAGGGACAGTTCAATCTGCCCTAGAGGGCCCAGCTTTTCCAGACATCAGCTAGTTTCATCTCCCTACCCCTTATTATTGATAGCCCTTTCAACATGAAAAAATTGGGGTGGGCATAACCCAAATAAAGCAAGGGAGAAAGATCAAGGGTAATGGTGGAGTTATACAGAGAAGGTAGGGTTTAGTGGATGACAGTGATTGCTGAATCATTAAATTGATATTCTTTTAGTCTCTAGCATCTTAGAATAGCTAGAAGTAAAAACCTAAAATTGTGGAATTGTAACCCATATCAAACTCTAAAATCTGTTCTACAACTACTTGTTGTGCTGTGCATTGAAATTTATTGTTTTTCTGCAATTATGTTATTTTCCACAAAAAAAGAAAAAGTGATGATAAAAATATATATTTTCCTTCTAGTCTCCAATATTCTGCAGCAGCTAGAAGGAAAAATCTGAGATGATGGTATGGTAGCCCTAACAAACTCTGGGATTTGTCTTGTAACAACTTGTTGAAGAGTGCTTTGAAAACTATTGCTTTTTTCTTCCGTTGCTTTGTATATATGTTACATTATACAATTTTAAAAAGTTAAAAAGAAAACAAGACACACACCAGCAGATTTGAAGAGGCTGGAGAAAGAATAAACAAACTAGAGGACAGGACAATGTACGCACAAAAGAACAATGGCAAAAAAGATGAGAAAATTTGAACTGGATCTCAGGGAAAAGATGGACAAAACAAAGGATGCAAATATAAGAGCCATCGGTGTCTCACAAGGAGAAGAGAAGCATAAAGGGCTAGGAAGATTAGTTAAGGAGATAATGGGGGTAAACTTCCCTATCCTTATAAAATATACAAATATGCAAATCAAAGAAACCCAATGAATCCCAAACAGAATAAATCCAAATAGACCTACTCCAAGATACATACTAATCAGTCTGTCAAATGTCAAAGAGAAGCAGAAAATCCTGAAAGCAGTGAGAGAAAGGCAACACACCACATAAAAGAGAAACCACATAAGACTGAATTCAGACTACTCAACAGGCACCATGGAGGTGAGAAGGCAATGATATGATATATTTAAGGTCCTGAAAGAGAAAGACTTCCAGCCAAGAATTCTGTATCCAGACAAACTGAACTTCAAAAGTGAGGGAGAGGGTTCACTTCGAGGGCCTTGCACAACCGAAAAAAAAAAAAAAGAAAGATTTTAAATTTTCACAGAAGACAAAGCCTGAGAGAATTTGTCAACAGGAAATAGCCCTACAAGAAATACTAAAAGGAGTTCTGTCGGCTGAAGAAAAAGAAAAGAGAGGGGGTTCTGGAGGAGGGTACAGGATTGAAGAATATGAGTAAGGGTAACTAAAAGGATACAAAGAGAAGGTGGGAAAAGGATATATAGATTTGACAAAAAAAAAAAAACAAAACAAACACCAAAGATGGCAGATTCAAGAACTGTTTTTACAGTAATAACTGTGAATGTTAATGGACTAAACTCACCAGTTAAAAGATACAGTTTGGTAGAAAAGGTTAAGAAGTATGATCCCTCTACAGGCTGCTTACAAAAGACTTACCTAAGACCCAAGAACACAAATAGACTGAAAGTGAAAGAGTGGTGTCATGGTCAGGATCATGTGTCAACTTGGCCTAGTGGTGGTATTCTGTTTATTTGGTTGGGCAAGTGCTGGCCTATCTTTTGCAATGAGTAATGATCACATTGGCTACATCCACAGATGATTCCATTTGCAATTAACCAAGGGGAGTGTCTTCTTTAATGAATGATGCTTAATCTAATCACTGGATGCCTTTTAAGGAGGATTCAGAAGAGATAGGCTCTCTTTCCTGCTTCGCCCGCAAGCCTCTTCCATGGAATTCATCCAGACCCTCCACTGGAATCATCAGCTTCACAGCCTGCCCTACAGATTTTGGACTCTATGTTCCCATGGTTATAAGAGACACTTCTATAAATTTTATATTTACGAATATTTACTGTTGATTCTGTTTCTCTAGAGAACCCTAACTAATACAACTTGGTACCAGGACTGGTTCTTAAGAAACAGAATTTTAAAAATGGGTTTTTACGAATGGTTTTCTACTCTGGCTGGACTCAAAGGCACTAAGGACTCTGATTCCCATAATCAGAATGACATTGCCAATCCAGAGTGAGTTGGCAAAAGAGATACTCACAATATTGCCATTCGATTCTTATAATGTTTCACTTGTATGAAGCCAGACTCTGGGGGATAATGTTTTTGACACCTTTACAGAGTTTTATGGAAATAGGAGGTATAGAGATGTTGGCTGGTTGTTGTTAGATACACTGTATACATTAATGAGTGAAAAGGATGAGCTTAAGTCTTCAAACGAGAAGCTTAAGTGCTGTCTGACAGATGCAGACGTTTCTGTGAGTGTTCTGAAGGAAAATCTTATTTCCTGTAGCCGTAGACTTGAGCTCTCCGATAATCAGACTCAGTATCTTATCCTTCGAGTAGAAACTTTACAACACAAATTGAAACCTCAATCTTGGATGGTATCTGCTGTTAAAGTGGGGGCACTGATTGGAAAGGAGTGGGAACCTGAAAAATTGGATGGTGACATATGAATGGATAATGATGTCAGTGACGAGGTTGAAAATCTAGGTCATGCTGAGTCTTCTCTAGATAACCCTGTAATAGTCTGCCTGGAGGATATAGCTGCCCCACCTCCAGCCGGCCTTGAGGAGTTGGCCAACCAACCTCCACCTGAAGGGATTAGCCCTAGAGTGATTAATCCCGTTTCACTAGACGAAACTGCAAATGAATGCGCTGAAGTAAATGGCTTGGAAGAGACTTTTAATTCTTTTCATGACCCACCCCCACCACCCCTCATTTCTTCCAGACCCATAACTAGACTAAAGTCCCAAAAGGCCCCTAAAGGTGAGGTACAAAGTATAACACATGAGGAGGTACATTCTACTCCAAAAGGACTGTGTGAGTAATCTAATTTATATAGACAGAAATCAGGGGAATATGTGTGGCAATGGATTTTAAGGGTGTGGGATAATGGTGGGAGGAATATAAGGCTGGATTAGGCTGAACTTATTGATATAGGTCCACTAAGCAGAGATTCTGCATTCAATGTTATAGCTTGAGGGGTTAGGAAAGGCATTAATAGTTTGTTTGGATGGTTGGCTGAAACATGAATCAAAAGGTAGCTGACATTACCTGAGGTTGAAATGCCAGAACTGCCCTGGTATAATGTAGATGAGGGGATCCAGAGGCTTAAAGAGATTGGAATGTTAGAATGAATTTATCATGCAAAGCCTGTTCTTACACCCCAGGAATGTCTGGAGGATGCACCTTTTACCAGAACAGTGAGAAATAAATTAACGTGACTAGTGCCATCATCCCTGAAAAGCTCTGTAGTTTCACTTCCCTGCAGGTCAGATATTACTGTGGAAACTGCTGTCACTGAGCTGGAATCCTTAAACACAATGGGGACGACCAGATTCCAAGTTGGCAGAAGTCAGGTGGCAGCACTTAATCACCAAAGACAGGGTGGACGTGACTATTATAATAGATAGCAAACTCAAAGCAGGAGTCAAAATAATCTGACTTGCAAAGATTTGTGGCATTGGCTAGTAAATCATGGGGTACCTAGAAGTACAACAGAAGGGCAGTCTACTAAATTCTTGTTTGAGCTGTATAAACAAAAGAGTTCCTGGTCAAGTGAACAGAGTCTAACTTGAATTACTAAAACACAGAGTCATGGTCCCTTAATCAATTTCCAGACTTGAGACAGTTTACAGACCCAGAGCCCCTTGAATGAAGGGTAGGCCAGGTCCCTTTGGGGAAAACCCTGTTATACTGCCACAGATTTATACTGTTAATCTTTCTCCAAGCCTTCCCCAAGGAGACCAATGGCCTTTTACTAGGGTAACTGTGCATTGGGGAAAAGGAAATGATCAGATATTTCGGGAATTATTAGACAGTGGTTCAGAAGTGACATTAATTCCAGGGGAACCAAAACATCACTCTGGTCTGCCAGTCAGAGTGGGGGCTTATGTAGGTCAGGTGATTAATTGAGCTTTAGCTCAGGCCCATCTCACAGTGGGTCCAGTGGGGCCCTGGAGCCATTCTGTAGTTATTTCCTCAGTTCTAGAATGCGTAATTGTAATAGACATACTAACTAGCAGAATCCCTACATTGGCTCTTTAACTCATACAGTGAGGGCTATTATGGTGGGAAAAGCCAAGTGGAAGCCACTAGAACTGCCCCTACCTAGCAAAATAGTAAATCAGAAGTAATATCAGATTCCTGAGGGACTGCAGAGATTACTGCCACTCTTAAGGACTTGAAGGATGCAGGGGTGGTGATTCCCACCACATCCCCATTCAACTCTCCTATTTGGCTTGTGCAGAAAACAGATGGGTCTTGGAGGATAACAGTGGATTATTGTAAACTCAACTAGGTGGTGACTCCAATTGCAGCTGCTGTTCCAGATGTGGTATCATTGTTTGAGCAAATCGGTACATCCCCTGTTGCCTGGTATGCAGCTATTGATCTGGCTAATGCTTTTTTCTCAATAGCTGTTAGTAAGAACCACCAGAAACAGTTTCCTTTCAGCTGGCAAGGTCAGCAATATACTTTTCACTATCCTACCTCAGGGGTATATCAACTCTCCAGCCCTATGTCATAATCTTGTCTGCAGGGACCTTGATCATTTCTCCCTCCCACAAGACATCACACTGGTCCATTATATTGATGATATCATGTTGATTGGACCTAGTGAGCAAGAAGTAGCAACTACTCTAGACATGCTGATAAGGTATTTGCATGTCAGAGGATGAGAGATATCAACAAAAATACAGGGGTCTTCCACCTTAGTGAAATTTCTAGGTGTCCAGTGGTGTGGGGCATGTCAAGACATCTCTTCTAAGGTGAAGGATAAGTTGCTGCATCTGGACCCTCCTACGACCAAAAAAGAGGCACACCTAGTTGGTCTCTTCGGATTTTGGCGACAATATATTCTTCATTTGGGTGTCCTACTCTGGCCCGTTTATTGAGTAACCAGAAAAGCTGCTAATTTTGAGTGGGGACCTGAACAAGAAGAGGCTCTGTGACAAGGCCAGGCTGCTGTACAAGCTGCTTTGCCACTTTGACCATAAAATCCAGCAGATCCATGGTGCTGGAAATGTCAGTAGCAAAGAGAGATGCTGTTTATAGAAGAATCACAGTGCAGACCCTTAAGATTTTGGAGCAAAGTCTTACCATTTGCTGTAGACAACTACTCTCCTTTTGAGAAACAGCTTTTAGCCTGCTACTGGGCCTTAGTAGAGACTGAATGCTTAACCTTGGGTCACTAAGTTACCATGAGATCTGAGTTGCCTATCATGAACTGGGTTTTGTCTGACCCACAAAGCCATAAAGTTGGGCATGTGCAGCCACACTCCATCATAAAATGGAAATTGTATATATGAGATAGGGCTAGAGCAGGTCCTGAAGGCACAAGTAAGTTACATGAGGAAGTGATACAAATACCCATGGTCTCCAATCTTGCCACACTACCTTCTCTTTCGCAGACCAGAGCTATGGCCTCTTGGGGAGTTCCTTACAGTATAAGGTATTCCTTACAGTGAATTGACTGAGGAAGAGAAAACTCAGGCCTGGTTTACAGATGGTTCAGCACGATGTGCTGGTACCACTCGAAAGTGGACAGCTACAGCACTACAACCCCTTTTTGGGGTGTGCTTGAAGGACAGGGATGAGGGGAAATCCTCCTAGTGGGCAGAACTTCAAGCACTGCACCTGGTTGTTCATTTTGCTTGGAAGGAGAACTGGCCAGAGGTGTGTTCATATACGGACTCATGGGCTGTTGCTAATGGTTCGGCTGGATGGTCAGGGACTTGGAAAGAACATAAGTGGAAAATTGGTGACAAAGAGGTGTGGAGAACAAGTATGTGGACAGACCTTTTTGAATGGGCTAAAAACATGAACATATTTGTGTCCCATGTGAATGTGCACCAGAGGATGATTTCAGGAGAGGAAGGTTTTAATAATCAAGTGAATAAGATGACCTGTTCTGTGGATACTAGTCAGCCTCTGTGTTAGTTAGATTCAGTTGTCAACTTGGCCAGGTGAGCATACCTAGTCCTGTTGCTGCGGACATAAACCAATGGTACATGAACCTTGGTACGTGAACCTCATCTGTTGCCAACTACATCTGCAGTCAGCTAGGAGGTGTGTCTGTTGTAATGAGTGACGTTTGACTTAATTGGCTGGTGCTTAAATGAGAGATTGCAACGTAGCACTGCTAGCAGCTTGGCATTCCTCATCTCAGCACCTGCAGCTCAGCCCAGGCCTTTGGAGATGCAGAAAGAAGTCACCCCGGGGAAAGTTGTTGGAACCCAGGGGCTTGGAGAGAAGACCAGCAGAGACCATCCTGTGCCTTCCACATAAGAAAAGAGCCTCAGTGGAAAGTTAGCTGCCTTTCCTCTGAAGAACCAACGAAATAAATCCCCTTTTATTAAAAGCCAATCCGTCTCTGGTGTGTTGCATTCTGGCAGCTAGCAAACTAGAACAGCCTCTTTCCCCAGAATGTTCTGTCAATGTCCCATGGGCTCATGAACAAAGTGGTCATGATATCAGGGATGGAGGTTATGCATGGGTTCAGCAACATGGACTTCCACTCGCCAAGGCTGACCTGGCTACAGCCACTGCTGAGGGCCCAATCTGCCAGCAGCAAAGACCCACACTCAGCCCCCAATATGGCACCATTCCCCGAGGTGACCATCCGGCTACATGGTGGCAGGTTGATAACATTGGACCTCTCCCTTCACGGAAAGGGCAGCAATTTGTTCTAAATAGACACATACTCTAGATACGGGTTTGCTTTCCCTGCACGCAATGCTTCTGTCAAAACTACCATCCATGAGCTTAGAGAATGCCTTATCCATCACCATGGTATTCCATACAGCATTGCTTCTGATCAAGGAACACACTTCACAGCAAATGAAGTACAGGAATGGGCACATGCTCATGGAATTCTCTGATCTTACCATGTTCCCCATCATTCAGAAGCAGCTGGACTGATAAAATGGTGGAATGGCCTTTTGAAAACTCAATTATGGTGCCAACTACGTGGCACCGTAATTGGTGCCACTGAAAGCCTGGGGTAATGTTCTCCAGGAAGCTGTGTATACTCTGAATCAGCATCCACTGTATGGTGCTGTTTCTCCCATAGCCAGGATCCACGGGTCCAGGAACCAAGGGGTGGAAATGGGAGTGGCACCACTCGCTATTACCCCTAGTGATCCACTAGGAAAATATTTGCTCCCTGTCCCTGTGACCCTGTGCTCTGCTGGTCTACAAGTTTTATTTCCAAAAGGGGGAGTGTTTCCACCAGGAGAAACAACAATGATTCCACTGAATTAGTATCTAAGCCTGCCACCTGGTCACTCTGGGCTACTCGTGCCCCTGAATAAGCATGCCAAGAAGGGGATTACATTACCTGCTGGGGTGACTGACCATGACTATCAGGGGAAAATAGGAATGCAACTACACAATGGCGGTAAAGAAGAGTTTTCCTGGAATATAGGGGATCCCCTAGGGCATCTTTTAGTACTGCCATGCCTGTGATTAAAATCAATGGGAAAGTGCAACAACCAACTCTGGTAGGACTACCAATGTCTCTGAAACTTCAGGAATGGAGGTTTGGGTCACCCCACCAGGCAAAGAACCATGGCCAGCTGAAGTGGTGGCCGAGGGTAAAGGGAACATGGAATGGGTAGTGGAAGAAGGTAGTGATAAATAGGAACTACGGCCACGTGATCAGTTATAGTAACAAGGACTGTGATGCTGTTTTGTTCATATTATACTATTTAAGTTGTAAGATATCAAGTTTAAGAATGAATATTACCCAAGGAGTTGTACCCTATTCTGGAGAGATTTAATGTGTTTCCGGTTATATGGAGGACAGTTGAGTATTGTTAGGTGAGAAAAAAAATGTGTCTTATTGTTTTCTCTTTAGAAATTAGGTATGGTTTAAGGTGATGAGTATAGCTGCCAAGCTGACAAGGGGTGGACTGTTATGGTCAGGTTCATGTGTCAACTTGGCCAAGTTGTGGTACCTGTTTGTCTGGTTGGGCAAGTGCTGACCTGTCTTTTACTATGAAGACATTTCATAGAATTAAATCATGATCACGTTGGCTACATCCACAGCTGATTTTATTTGTAATTAGCCAAGGGGAGTGTCTTCTAAATGAGTGATGCTTAATCTAATCACTCGGAGCCTTTTAAGGAGGATTCAGAAGAGACAGGCTCTCTTTCCTACTTTGGTTGATGAGCCTCTCCTGTGCAGTCTGTCCAGACCCTCCATTGGAATCACCAGCTTCATAGCTTGCCCTACAGATTTTGTACCTACATTCCCATGGCTACATGAGATACTTTTATAAATTTTACATTTAAGAATATTTCCTATTGATTCTGTTTCTCTAGAGAACCATAACTAATACAGATGGAAAAAGATATTCCATGCAAGTTGTAACCAAAAGAAATCATGAGAGGCTATACTAATATCAGACAAAACATATTTTTGTATATTAGTCAAAATATACTTTAAATATAAAGACATAATAAGAGATAAAAGGTCACTACATATCAATAGTGGGGATAATTCATCAAGAAGAAACAACAATCATAAATGTTAATGTTCCCAATCAAGGAACTCCAAAGTACACGTGGCAAACATTTCCATAACTGAAGGGTGTGATAGATGTTTCAACAATAATAGTGACAGACTTCAATACATCACTCTCCTCTAAGATAGAACAACCAGACAGAGGACCAACATGGAAATAGAAAATGTGAACAATCTGATAAATGAACTAGACCTAACACATTAATGATAAATGTATCATTACATCCCAAACACCAGGATATAGATGCTTCTCTAGTGCTCATGGAACATTCTCCAGGATAGATAACATGCTGAGACACAAAATAGGTCTTTAAAAATTACAAAGATTGAAATTATTCAAAGCACTTTCTGTGACCACAATGCAATGAAGCTAGAAATCAATAGCCACCAAGGAACCAGAACTTTCACAAATATATGGAGATTAAATAACACACTCTTAAACAACCAGTGGGTGAACGAAGAAATTGCTAGAGAAATAAAGCAAATAGAAGAAGAGAAATAATAAAGATTAAAGCAGAATTAAATTAATTGGAGAACAACAGAAAAAATCAATAACAGCAAAAGAGGGCTCTTTGAAAAAATCAACAAAATCTATGTAACCCTAGCTAAGCAGACAATGAAAAAAAAGAGAGAGAATGCAAATAAACAAAAGCAGAAATAAGGGGGGGTCATTATCACAGATCCTGAAGAAATAAAAACAATCATAAGAGGATACTATGAAGAACTATACGGCAGAGGATACTATGAAGAACTATACACCAACAATATAGACTACTTAGAGGAAATGGACAAATAACTAGAAACACCACAGCAAGCTGCAATGACTCCAGAAGAAACAGAAGACCTTAAGAAACCAATCACAAATAAAGAGATTCAATCAATCATCAAAAATCTTCCTACAAAGAAAAGCCTAGGGCCAGATGGCTTCACAGGGTAATTTATAAAACATTCCAAAAAGAACTAACACCAATCCTGCTCAAACTCTTCCAAAAATTTGAGGCAAAAGGAACCCTACTTAACTCAATTTATGAACCTAACATTACTTTAATATCAAAACTGGGTAAAGATGTCAAAGAAAAAAACCACAGGCCAATTTTCCTAGTGAATATAGATGTTAAGATTCTTAATAAAATACTAGCAAATCAACTCCAACAACATGTTAAAAGAATTATACACCACAACCAAGTAGGGTTTATACCAGGAATGCAAGAGTTGCTCAACAAGAAAATCTATCAATACTATACAGCACATGAACAAATTGAAAGGGAAAAATCACATGATCATCTAGATTAATGCTGAAAAAGCATTCAATAAAATTCAGCATCCTTTTCTAATAAAAAAATTTCAAAAGGCAGAAATAGAAGGAAACTTCCTCAATATGATATAATATGAAAAACTCACAGCCAACATCATACTCAACAGTGAGAGACTGAAAGCCTTCCCCTTAAGATCAAGGATGCCTCTGACACCACTATTATTCAAGAGTATATTAGCAGTTCTATCTAGAGCAATCAGGCAGGAAAAAGAAATAAAAAGGCACCCAAATTGGAAAGGAAGAAGTAAATTTTTCATTATTTCCAGATGACATGATACTATACTTGAAAAATCCTGAGAAATCTACAACAAAGCTTCTTGAGCTAATAAACAAATTCAGCAAAGTGGTGGGATATAAGACTAATGTACAATAACCAATAATGTTTCTATACACAAGCAATGACCTAACTAAGGCAACAATTAAGGAAAAAGTTCCATTGAAAGTAGCAATGAAAAGAATCAAGTATCTAGGAATAAACTTAACCAAGGTTGTAAAGGACCTGTACACAAAAAGCTACATAATATTTTCAAAAGAAATCAAAGAATATCTAAATATTCTTTGATTATCTAAGAATATCTAAATATTCTTTAGGTGGTAAGGTGGTAAGACATTCCCTGCTCATGGATAGGAAGGTTAAATGTAGTTAAGATGTCAATTCCACCTAAACTGATATACAAATTCAACACAATACCAATCAAAATTCCAACAAACTAGTTTGAAGACTTGGAAAAGCTAGTAATCAAATTCATTTGGAAGGGAAAGAGTCCCCAGATAGCTAAAAATGTCCTAAAAAAGAATTAAATAGGAGGATTAACACTTCCTGATTTCAAAAAGTATTACAAGGCCACAGTAGTCAAAACAGCATGCTACTGGCACAAAGATAGACGAGATTGACAAATGGAATAGAATTAAGAGTGTGGAAATAAACTACCAAATCTATGGTCAACTGATCTTTGACAAGGCCCCCAATCCACTGAACTGGGACAAAACAGTCTTTTCAATAAATGGGCATGGGAGAACTAGAAATCAATAGCCAAAAGAATAAAAGAGGGCCCTTACCTTATACCCTATACAAAAATTAACTCAAAGTGGATCAAAGACTTAAATACAAGAACTAGTGCCATAAAGCCTCTAGAAAAAAACAGGCAAACACCTTCAAGACCTAGTAATAGGAGGTAGCTTCTTAAACATTATATCCAAAGCACAAGCAAAAAAGGAAAAAAATAGATATATGGGACCTCCTTAAAATCAAATGATTCTGTACCTTACAAGACTTTTGTCAAAAAGATGAAAAGGCAGCCAATGCAATGGGAGAAAATATTTGGAAATCATGTATCAGATAAAGATTTGATATCCTATATACATAAAGAAATCATACAACTCAACAACAAATGAACAAACAACTCAATTATAAAATGAACTAAAGAATATGAATAGACATTTTTCTGAAGAGCAAATATAGATGGCAAGATGTACATGAAGAGATGTTCATTTTCATTAGCTATAAGGGAAATGCAGGTCAAGACTACAATGAGATATCATCTCACATTAATAAGAATGGCTGCCATTAAATAAACAGGAAACTATAAATGTTGGAGAGGATGTGGAGAAACTGGACCACTTATACACTGCTGATGGTAATGTATAATGGTACAAATACTGTGGAAAACAGTTCGGTGGTTCCTTAGAAAACTAAATATCAAGTTGCTCTATGTCCTGGCAATACTACTCAGCATATACCCAAACAGCTGAAAGCAGTGACAGAAACAGATATTTGCATACCAATGTTCATAGCAGCATTATTCACAATTGCCAAAAGATGGAAACAATCCAAGTATCCATAAACAGAGGAGTGGATAAACAAAATGTGAAATAAGCATACAATGGAATATTATGCAGCAGTAAAATGAAATGATGTCCCGAAGCACATGATAACATGGATGAATCCTGAGGACGTAATGCTGAGGTGAAATAAGCCAAAAACAAAAGGATTGATACTATATGATTTTACTTTTATGACCTTGGTAAAGGTAAACTCAGGTGCTCATAATACAGAATATAGGGGACATAGAGATACACAGAAGCTAGAGATGGGTGAATGGTTAGTTAATGTGACTGAGCTTAAATGTAAGGGAATGAATAGAGGTAAAGGCAGTTTATTAGTGTGTCTATAATTGAAGGTGAACATGATTGAAGATGAACATGATTGAAAGGGGTGTACAGATTCACGTATACCACTGAATAACACTACAAATATAAAGTTCTTGCATCAACTACTTCAAAGGTATGAACACTGTACTAAGAGAAAATAATTTCAGAGTATGGAGGAAAATTATTATTGTATGCTATAGTCTATATTTAACAGGAAGACATCAACAGCACCATGGCAATACCAGGAGTAAATAATGGGGAGGGGAGGGAGGAGAGGACAAGAATTAAGGGAAGGTTAAGATTTTCTATTTGGTGTGGGTATGTCAACCTGTTATTTTTCTCTTGGAGGCAAAGAAAATTGTCTAAAATTGAGAGTGTTGATGATTATGCAACTACGTAAGGATAATGTGAGACATCTGATGACTTCTGGATTATACACGATGCCCAATAGTTGGAAGTGGCTGAAGGACACACTGAATGAGAAGTAGAACGGCGAGCTGTGGTGTATACGTATAATTAAATATTGTGTGGCTACAATAAGGAACGAAGTCATGAGGCATACCAACAAGGTGAATGAACCTGGGGGATAATACGTGATGCAAAATAAGCCAGAAAAGAAAGAACAAATATTGTATGTCTCCCTTTTAGAAAATAATTATAAGAAACGTGGGGCTTAGATTGTAACCTCTTATAGCAGTCACAGTTGGTCTGGAGCTGTAATTG
Organism: Tamandua tetradactyla; assembly: GCF_023851605.1. Classification (NCBI taxonomy): domain Eukaryota; kingdom Metazoa; phylum Chordata; class Mammalia; order Pilosa; family Myrmecophagidae; genus Tamandua; species Tamandua tetradactyla. Next base: position 81,720,512 of record NC_135334.1, on the reverse strand, counting down.
CTATTCCTAGATTTTGAGAGGCTGTGTAATATATGTATAACCTGGTATTTCCTTGGAACCTTTGGTGCCTGTATGACACCTAAGATTCAGAGTAGGAGTTCTGCAGGTCTGAAAGTTGGCATTGCCACATATAACATTGTGTAACATAAAGTTGTAAAAAAGACCAGGCTTCAATTAGAGATAAGAACAAAGCTGATAGGTCGGGACTAAGATAAATTAGAACATAGGAGTAAGGAGGACATTGTCTGCATTTTAGAAATTCACCTATTGTTTGAGACCAAAGAAAAAGAGATTTATTTTGTCCAAAACCTAAATTTTATGTAGCACATAATCTAACTCAACCTGTCTGGATAGGTCATGTATACAACAGGAGCACATGGAGCCCAGAATAGGTGAGGCTTATAATTCTGTATAGCTTAATGTAATGCCTAGATGCATCCTAGAGTATGTTGAGCAGATCATTATTATTGGTAAAGTCCCTTGAAGAATGGGAGAAAAATATGTGGAACTATTAAGCGTTACCAACAGGGAAACCCTTGATACTGTCTCAAATATTAGATACTCTGAAGTCAATAGGCCAAATCCTTGATCTTGGGGCTTGTTCTTGTGAAGTTTATGTAGCAGAAAAGCTAAGCCTACCCATAGTTAAGCCTAAGAGTTACTTCCAGAGGACTTCTTTTGTTGTTTGGATGTGGCTTCTCTCTAAGCCCAACTGTGCAAGGAAAATCATTATTCTCCCTCATATGTGGGATATGACATTCAGGGGTGAAAGTTTCCTTGGCAATATGGGGTATGAACCCCAGGAATGGGCCTGGCCCTGGAACCATGGGAATGACAATGCCTGTCTGACCAAATGGGGGGAAAGAATATTAACAAAATAAGGTATCAGTGGCTGAGACAGTTCAAATAGAAATAATAGTCTATTCTGGAGGCTACTCTTATACAAGCTTTAGTAAGATAGTGCTGTTTATCATAGTTTGCCAAACCTCAACCAAAACCATTCCTGTCAACCTTAAAGAACACCTAGGGCCCTGTTCTAGCTTGCTGGCTGCCGGAACGCAATATATCAAAAACAGAATGGCTTTTAAAAAGGGGAATTTAATAAGTTGCTAGTTTACAGTTCTAAGGCTGAGAAAATGTCCCAATTAAAACAAGTCTATAGAAATGTCCAATGTAAGGCATCCAGGGAAAGATACCTTGGTTCAAAAAGGCTGATGAAGTTTAGGGTTTCTTTCTGAAGTGGAAGGGCACATGGCGAACACAGTCAGAGTTTCTTTCTCATCTGAAAAAGCACATGGTGAATATGGTCAGGGTTCCTCTCTCATCAGGAAGAACAAGTACTAGCTTCTTCTCCTGGCTTCCTGTTTCATGAAGCTCCCTGGGAGGTGTTTTCCTTCTTCATCTCTAAAGGTCTCTGGCTGGTGGATGCTGCTTCGTGGTACTACAGCATTCTCTGCTCTCTCTGAATCTCTCTCATTCTTCAAAATGTTTTCTCTTTTATAGGACTCCAAAAACTAGACCCACCCAATGAGTGGAGATATGCCTGTACGCCCAATGGGTGGAGATACGCCTGTACCTAATCCAGTTTAACAGCCACTCTTGATTAAATCCCACCTCCAGGGAGATGATTTAATTACAGTTTCAAGCATACAATACTGAATCGGGATTAGAAGAAATGGCTGCCTTTACAAAAGGGGATTAGGATTAAAACATGGCTTTTTAAGGGTACATACATCATTTCAAACTTGCACAGGCTTTATCTGAGATTCTATAAAAGTTCCATGCACTATAATTACTTTCCAGAAAATTACAACCTCCAGATGGTCAGATAAGTCCTGAAACCCAGGAGGGCCAGCATCTCCAAGAACATCAACTAGCTGCATCCACCTATCCCGTATTACCAACAGCCCTTTCCAACATGAAACGTTAGAATAGGCATAGTCCAAATATACCTCTAATGATTGGAAGAACAATCAAAGGAGAAGGAGGAGTTATATTACATAAGACAGGATTTAACAAATGAGTATGACTGCTGAATCATGATATTGATATTTCTTATAGTCCCCAGTATCTTGGAGCAGGTAGAACGAAGAACCTAAAATTGTGGAACTGTAACTCATACCAAACTCTGAAATCTGTTCTATAGGTACTTGTTACAATGTACTTTGAAATGTATTGCTTTTTTGTATATATGTTATATTTCCAATAAAAAAAATCAACATAGCAATTTTTGATTAGCGAAAAACCTAAGAGAATAGGCCACAGAAGGAAATAAAATTGCATTCCTATGCTAACAAGAAAAAAGAGATTAAATAAAAAATACTATTTTCTATGTGGCTACAAGAGTGATGGTTGCAAGGAAACCTTGATTATTCCTGAGTGGGACAAGCCTTTAACAGAACTGCAGCAGCATTCACATCTGGGGGCAAGCATCTGTTATTGATGTGGGCAGTGAGAGAACAAGCTTGACTCAGGCAGACAGAAAGACTTTGCAAGGATAAGAAGAAAACACCCAAGAATTTAATGATAGCATGGGCATGTAGAATAAACTGGATTCTGGAAGAGTCCCAAATACAAAATTAAATTGCTTACCTAATAATTCTCCTTCCTCCCCTCATCCCTTGAATTATGTCAAGAAAGTAGCTTTGGAAGAGAGGCTGGAAAGCAGAGAAAACTTGGTAGTCTCACGTAGTTTCCAAAAACTTGGTTTGGGGGTTCCAACAGATTTGAACCAAAGATGAACCAAAGCAATCTGAATTTGCTCTCCAAAATTCTCCCTGCTCAAGAACTAACTAGATCAGAGATGGGCCTATTGATGTCATTAACATGAGTGTTTGGGATATGGGCTATCTAGAGGAGAACACACTTTGTGATTCAAGGCCAGTTCAGCTTGAGTTTTAGAAGAATCTGAATTGCACATTCCTCACCCAAAACACTACACAGAGAGAAAATGTAGAACTGTCTAGGGTCAGGAGAAATCTTTGTCAGTCACTTTCTTTTAGATGCAATGTCTAAAATACCCTAAAAAATGTGAAAATTTGAGAAGCAGGAAAATACGATACATAATAAATAGGAAATAAAACAGTGACTAGTGGCAGATACACAGATGACCTAGACAGTGGAATCAACAGAAGTAGATTTTTAAACAAATACCATAGATATGTTAAGTAATTTAAAGGAAAATATGGATACAATGGTGAGGATATGGTGAAATTCAGGAAAAACTAAAAACTAAAAAAACAAAAAACAAATTCTAGGAATAAAAATGTAATATATAAAATAAAATACACTGTATAGGCTTAACAGACAAGTGAACATAAAAGAAATATCAATGAATTAGAAAACAGATCAATGGAAATTACTGATGCTGAAGCAAAAAAAAAAAAAGGAAAAGAAAAATTGAGAAACCTAGGAGAATATTGAGACAATATCATAGAATCTAGCATACAAGTAACTGTAGCTCCCAGAAGAAGGGGAAACAAAGAATGGGGCTGAAATACATCTGCAGAATAATAACCAAAATTTGTCTAAATTTGGTAAAACAATAAAAAATTTTAAAAAATGTAAAACCAGTTCACATTTCAGGGGAGGTCAAGACTGAAGTAAAATAAATATAAAGAAAAAAATACATAGGCCTGTCATAGCCAAACTGCTAGATCAAAGATAAAGCCAATTTTAAAATCAACTAGAGAGCAGTGTGACAGTGGCTCAGTGGCAGAATCTCACCTGCCATGCCCAAGACCCAGGTTTGATTCCTAGAGCTTGCCCATGCAAAAAAAAAAAAAAAAAAAAAAAAAAAAATCAATTAGAGGAAAAAGAAATTTTACATGTAGGGGAACAAAGATAAGAAAAGCTGCTGACTTATAATAAAAGCAATGGAAGCGGACTTCCGGAGAAGATGGCGGCTTAGTAAGACGCGCGGGTCTTAGTTCCTCCTCCAGAAAAGCAACTAAAGAAACAGAAACAATACAAAACAGTTCCCGGAGTCACGACAGAGACCAAAAAAGACAGCGTACCCCATTCTGGAACGGCTGAACGGGTAGGGAGAATCCACTGCTGTGAGATACCCGAGGGGTGCACGTTTTCCCGGCTGGGGTGGCTGGCGTCTGGGGTCCCCTCCACGCACGTGGCTCCCCGGTCTGACTGGGAACATTGGATAGCGGGGCCCTCCCGTCACGCTTGGCGTCTCGGGCCAGCTGGGCAATTTGGACCGGCACTCCCCCAAGCCACGGCCAGCGACCCCCGCCTCCACGCGCGGTTTCCCGGGCCGACTGCCCCGCAGACAAACGACCGCCACGAGCGCCACCTACTGGGCAGGAAAAGAAAAACAGAGCCCAGAGATTCCACAGAAAAACCTTTCAACCAGCTGGGTCCCACACCCAGGGAGATCTGATCAAATGCCCAGACACCAGCAGAAAATAATGGATGACGTTCGGAAAATTGAAGATATGGCCCAATCAAAGGAACAAACCAATAGTTCAAATGAGATACAGGAGCTGAGACAACTAATGCTGAATATACGAACAGAAATGGAAAAACTCTTCAAAAACCAAATCAATAAATTGAGGGAGGACATGAAGAAGATATGGGCTGAACAAAAAGAAGAAATAGAGAATCTGAAAAAACAAATCACAGAACTTGTGGGAGTGAAGGACAAAGAAGAAAAAATGGAAAAAACAATGGATACCTACAATGGTAGATCTAAAGAGACAGAAGCTACAATTAGTGAACTGGAGGATGGAACAACTGAATTCCAAAAAGAAACAGAAACTATAGGGAAAAGAATGGAAAAACTTGAGCAGGGAATCAGGGAACTGAATGACAATATGAAGCGCACAAATATACGTGTTGTGGGTGTCCCAGAAGGAGAAGAGAAGGGAAAAGGAGGAGAAAAACTAATGGAAGAAATTATCACTGAAAATTTCCCAACTCTTATGAAAGACCTAAATATACAGATCCAAGAAGTGCAGCGCACCCCAAAGAGAATAGACCCAAATAGGCATTCTCCAAGACATTTACTAGTTAGAATGTCAGAGGTCAAAGAGAAAGAGAGGATCTTGAAAGCAGCAAGAGAAAAACAATCTGTCACATACAAGGGAAACCCAATAAGACTATGTGTAGATTTCTCAGCAGAAACCATGGAAGCTAGAAGACAGTGGGATGATATATTTAAATCACTAAAAGAGAAAAACTGCCAACCAAGACTCCTATATCCAGCAAAATTGTCCTTCAAAAATGAAGGAGAAATTAAAACATTTATAGACAAAAAGTCACTGAGAGAATTTGTGACCAAGAGACCAGCTCTGCAAGAAATACTAAAGGGAGCACTAGAGTCAGATACGAAAAGACAGAAGAGAGAGGTATGGAGTAAAGTGTAGAAAGAAGGAAAATCAGATATGATATATATAATACAAAAGCCAAAATGGTAGAGGAAAATATTATCCAAACAGTAATAACACTAAAAGTTAATGGACTGAATTTCCCAATCAAAAGACATAGAATGGCAGAATGGATTCAGCTTTAAGACAAGATAAACTTATGAACCATGTAATAACATGGATGGACCTAGAGAATATTATGCTGAGTGAATCCAGCCAAAAACTAAAGGACAAATACTGTATGGTCCCACTGATGTGAACGGACATTCGAGAATAAACTTGAAATATGTCATTGGTAACAGAGTTCAGCAGGAGTTAGAAACAGGGTAAGACAATGGGTAATTGAAGCTGAAGGGATACAGACTGTGCAACAGGACTAGATACAAAAACTCAAAAATGGACAGCACAATAATACCTAATTGTAAAGTAATCATGTTAAAACACTGAATGAAGCTGCATCTGAGCTATAGGTTTTTGTTTTGTTTTGTTTTGATTTTACTATTATTACTTTTATTTTTTTCTCTATATTAACATTCTATATCTTTTTCGGTTATGTTGCTAGTTCTTCTAAACCAATGCAAATGTACTAAGAAATGATGATCATGCATCTATGTGATGATGTTAAGAATTAATGATTGCATGTGTAGAATGGTATGATCTCTAAATGTTGGGTTAATTTCTTTTTTTCCGTTAATTAAAAAAAAAAAAAAAAGAGAGAAGGGATAATTGGAGATGAAGGGATACAGACTGTACAACGGGACTGGATATAAAAACTCAGAAATGGACAGCACAATACTACCCAATTGTAATGCAATTATATTAAAACACTGAATGAAGCTGCATGTGAGGTATAGGTTTTTTGTTTTTGTTTTTTTTGTTTTTTTTTCTTTCTATTATTGTTTTAATTCTTATTCTGTTGTCTTTTTATTTATTTTTCTAAATTGATGCAAATGTACTAAGAAATGATGAATATGCAACTATGTGATGTTATTAAGAATTACTGATTGTACATGTAGATTGGAATGATTTCTAATTGTTTTGTTAATTCTTTTTTTAATTAATAAAAAAAAAAAAAAACACTGAAAAAGAAGAGGCTGGGAGCCCCCACCTCTATCACTTCTCTATCAGTATCACTATTTCATCCTCCCAGGGATTCTGGTTTTTGGATCCCAATACTTCTTATCTAAGATAGCGCTAACCTTTAGTTGAGACTTTTTGAAACATCCTAGCTTTTTAAATTGACAGGCCAACACTCCTGTATCATTGTCTTTCTCATCTAATTGCTTTTAAAAAAACTGTTATTAAAGCAGAGGTGAAGTCACATATCTCCTTGCAACTGCACTTTTCCTTCAACTTGTAGATTTCTCTGTCTTTCTTAAAACAGTCTGCGGTAGCTAGTCATACCACACACAACAAAAACCAGCTGATTGCAGTGGCAGCACGTCTACCATCTTTACCAAATTTCATAAACTTTTGTTCTTGTAACATACACTCTATTCCATCTGGCATTTCTGGGGCATCCTCTTACTTATGCGGAGCTCTGCAACAATCAGGTGGGTGGGCGATCCCTCCCCATATCAAGGAAGCAGTACACCATGGGATTTCCCCCACAGATTCTCCACCCTACCTCATGATTTGGTATCCAGCCGCCTATACCAATTGTTCTGAGTATGGCAAGGAACTGTGTAAAAAGACAGCCTTCTACCAAAATGTGAAGGATATGACAGACCAAAGAATGACTCCAAGAAGTCCACCTTGGCAAGTTAAATAGAGCATTTGTTGAGGGCTTACATGGAGTCCTCACTCTCAGGAAGAGGAGGAGAGACAGCAATTCCTCATTATAATGGTCCACACTGATCAGAGGGGAAGGCAGGGTTTTATAGTGGGCACTGACAAAGAAAGCACGTAGTCAAAAGAGTACATACACGTGATTACTAACAATGATAACTGTTTAGTAATGTTTGTCCATCTGGGGACAACTTCCCATGTAGTTAACCTTGGCGGAAGACAACAGAGGCACAGAGCTGAGACAGTTTGTGCAGGAATTTGCATAATTGCTGATTTAGTTGGAAGAATTGGAGGATATTCCAAAATACAAAAAAAAAGGCACATTAGAAGAGGTAAAAAAAAAATCACTAAAGAATACAAAACCAGATTTGAAAAGGGGGCTAATAGACCTACTTGAAAACACTTACTAATCAAACTGCCCAATGTCAAATACAAAGATAATTCTAAAAGCAGCAAGAGAAAAGCAATTCATCACATATAAGGGAAGCTTGATAAGACTAAATGTGGATTTCTCATCAGAAATCACAGAGGCAAGAAGGCAGTAATATGATACATTTAAAACACTGAAGGAGAAAAACTGCCAGCCCAAAATTCTGTATCCAGCAAAACTGTCCTTCAAATATATATAGAGAGTGTTTAAAATATTCACAAACAGTAACTGAGAGAGTTCACAAAAAAGAGGTTGCCCTACAAGAAATACTAATGAGACTGCTACAGGCCATAGGAAGAGACAGGAGAGAGAGTTTGGAGGAGAGCGTAGAAATGGTTATCTGTAAGGACAATTACAAGGGTAAAAAGAGAGGAAAAAATAAGATATGACATTTAAAAGTCAAAGGATAAAATAGTTGAAGAAAGTATTCCTTTACATTAATAACATTGAATTATTAATATTAACTGATTAATATCTATATGCTGTCTCTAAAAGACTCACTTTAGACCCAATGACACAAATAGGTTGAAAGTGAAAGGTTAGAAAATGACATTCCATGCAAACAGTGACCAGAAAAGAGCAGGGAAATCTATAGCAATTTTGTACAAAATAGACTTTAAATGCAAAACAATTAAAGAGAAAAAGAAGGGCAATATATATTAATAAAACAGGCAATTCACTGAGAAGATATTACTATCATAAAAATTTATGCTTCCAGCCAGGATGCCCCAACATACATGAGACAAACACTAGCAAAACTGAAAGGAGAAATAAGTGTATCTATAATAATAAATGGAGACTTCAATGCAGCACAATTAATGGACAGAATATCTAGACCAAGGACCAATAAGGAAATAGAGAAATTGAATAATATGATAAATGAACTAGACTTAACAGACATTTACAGAACACTATACCCAACAACAGCAGGATATAAATTCTTCTTAAGTGCTCATGGATGATTCTCCAGGACAGACTACATGTTGAGTCACAAAGCAGATCCCAATAAATTTAAAAGATTGAAATTGTACAAAGAACTTTCTCTGATCTCAATGGAATGAAATTGGAAAAGAATATCAAGCAGAGAACTGGAAAATTCATAAATATGGAAGGTAAACAACACACTCCTAAATGATCTGTGTATCAAAGAAGAAATTACAAGAGATTTCTTGTAATTTCTTAAGTAAATATCTCAAGACAAATGAAAATGAAAATGCAACATACCAAAACTTAACAGATTAAAAAAAAAAAACACTTAAGGGATGTAGTGAATGCAGTGTTGAGAGGGAAACTTATAGCCCTAAATGCCTACTTTTGAAATGAAGGAAGAGGCCCAGCCAAATGACCAAATCGAAACACTGGAGGAAACACAGAATTTGCAACCATAAATCAAAGATGGTCATACAAAACTCCTAAACAAGTTCAATGGGTTGGCTAAAGACATAAAGAATATAAATAAGACACTAGAAGAACATAAGGAAGAATCTGAAAGAATAAACAGAAAAATATCAGATCTTACGGAAATGAAAGATACTGTGGATCAATTCAAAATATACTAGAGACACATAGATTGGAAGAGGCAGAAGAAAGAATAAGTGAACTAGACATCAGAACAACTGAATTAGGATGTGTAAAAGAACAAATGGCAAAAAAAGATGAAAAAACTTGAATCAGATTTCAGGGACATGATAGACAACATGAAGCATACAAATATAAGAATCATTGGTGCCCCAGAAGGAAAAGAATAAACGGCTAGGAGGATTATTTGAGAAAATAATTGGGGAAAATTTCTCAAACCTTATAAAAGATGTAAATATGCAAATCAAGAAAGCCCAATGAACTTTAAATAGAAAATCCAAATAGACCAACTTAAAGACACATACTAATCAGACTGTCAAATGCTGGAGGGAAGCAGAAAGTCCTGAAAGCAGCAAGAGAAAAGCGATTCACACATACAAGTGAAGCCAAGTAAGACTGAGTTTGGACTATTCAACAGGTACCATGGACACAAGAAGGCAGTAGTATGATATATTTAAGAATCTGAAAGAGAAAAGTCTCCAGCCAAAAATTCTTTATCCAGCAATGCTGCCCTTCAAAAGTGAGGGAGAGATTAAAATTTTCACAGACAAACAAGGGCCAAGAAATTCTGTTGACAAGAGACTGGCCCTGCATGAAACACTAAAGGGAGTTCAGTTGGCTGAAAAAAAGACAGGAGAGAGAGAGGTCTAAAGTAGGGTAAAGATTTGAAGAGTATTAGAAAGTGTAACTTGGATAAAAAGAGAGAGAGGGAAAAATATAAAAATCTGACAAATAAAAATCAAAGAATAAGATGGTACATTCAATAACTGATTTTACAGTAGTAACTTTGAATGTTAACAGACCAAACTCTAAAATACAGATTGGTAGAATGGATTAAAAATATGATCCATCTATATGCTGTTTACAAGAGATTCATTTCAGACCCAAAGATACAAATAGATGAAAGTGAAAGGATGGAAAAAGATATTCTATGCAAGCTGTAACCAAAAGAAAGCAGGAATAGCTATATTAATATCAGACAAAATATAATTTAAATGCAAAGATACCATGTGATAAGGAAGGACATTACATATTAATAAGGGACAATTCACCAAGAAGAAATATCAATCATAAATGTTTAAACACCCAATCAAGGCACTCCGAAGTACTTGAGGCAAACATTGGCAAAACTGAAGGGAACAATAGATGTTTCGACAATAATAGTGGAAGACTTCAATACACCACCCTCTTCTATAGACAAAACAATAAACAGAGATCAATAAGGAAACAGAGAACATAATATGATAAATGAATCAGACTGAACAGATATATATAGATTGTTACAGCCCCAAACACCAGGATATACATTCTTCTCTAGTGCTCATGAAACTTTCTCCAGGATAGATCATACGCTGGGGCACAAAACAAGTCTTAATAAATTTTAAAAGATTGAAATTATTCAAAATACTTTTTCTGGCCACAATGGAATGAAGCTGGAAATCAATAACCACCAAAGAACGTGAACTTTCACAAATATATGCAGATTAAATAACATACTCTTAAACAATCATTGGGTAAAGGAAGAAATTGCAAGAGAAATCAGTAAAATCTGGACATGAATGAAAATGAGAATACAACATATCAGAACTTGCAGGATGTGGTCAAAGACGGTGCTGAGAGGGAAATTTATTGCCCTAAATGCCTTTATTAAAAGAGAACAAGCAAAAATCAAGGACTTAACTGCTCACCTGAAGGAACTAGAGAACAAACAGCAAACAAGCCCCAAAGCAAATAGAAGATGAGAAATAACAATGATTAAGCAGAAATAAATGAACTAGGAACAAAATAAACAATAGAAAGAATCAATAAAACCAAAATTTGGGTCTTTGAGAAAATCAATAAAATCAATGAACCCCCTAGTTAGGCTGACAAAGAAGAAAAGATAGAGGATACAAAGAAAATAAGAAATGAGGGGAGGACCAATAAATGGAAAAAGAAATAAAACAAATCATAACAGGATACCACAAACAACTATATGCCAACTAACTCGGCATATTTGATGAAATGGACAAATTGCTAGAAACACATGGACAACCTACACTGACTTGAGAATAATTCAGAAGACTTCAATAAGCCAATCACAAATAAATAGTTTCAATCAGTCAACAAAAACCTCTCTACAAGGAAAAACCCAGGGGCCAGATGGATTCACAGGGTAATTTTCCCAAACATCCCAAGAAGAACTAGCACCATTCCTGCTCAAACTCTTCCCAAAAAATTGAGGAAAAAGGAATGCAACCTAACTCATTTATGACAACAACATCACTCCAATATCAAAACCAGATAAAGATACTACAAGAAAGGAAAACTACAAACCAACTTCCCTAATGAATATAAGATGCAAAAATTGTCAACAAAACACTTACAAATAGAATCCAATGCACATTAAAAGAATTGTACACCATGTGGGATTTATTTCAGGCATGCAAGCGTGATTTAACACGAGAAAATCAATCAAGTTATTACAACATATGAACAAGTCAAAAGGGAAAAAAAATCACATGATTATATGGATCGATGCTGAAAATGTATTCAACAAAATTCAACATTCTTTTCTGAAAAAAATTAAAAGACAGAAATTGAAGGAAACTTCTTCAATATGATAAAGGGCATATATGAAAAAAATGCAGCCAGCATCATACCCAACAATAAGAGACCGAAAGTCTTTTCCCTGAGACAGGGAAGAATATAAGGATGCCCACTGTCGCCACTATTATTCAGAACTGTGCTAGAAGTTCTAGCTAGAGCAGGAAGGCAAGAAAAAGAAATAAAAGTCATCTAAATCAGAAAAGGTATACATAGTAAAACTTTTCATTGCTTGAAGATGACATGATCCTATACTTGGAAAATGTGGAGAAATCTTGAGCTAATAAACATATTCAGCAAAGTGGTGGGATACAAGATTAATGCACAAAAATCAGTAATGTTTCTATACACAACTAATGACCTAACTGAGGAGACAATTAAAAAAATTCTGTTCACAACAGCAACTTAGAGAATCAAGTATCTAGGAATAAACTTAACAAGGAATGTAATGAATCAATACATAGAAAACTAAAAAACATTGCTAAAACAAATCAAAGATCTAAATAGGTGGAAAGACATTCTATGTTCATGGATAGGAAGGCTAAATATTGTTAAGATGTAAATTCTACCCAAATTGATCTACAGATTCCAATGCAACACTAATCAAAAATCCAACAACTTATTTCGAGTTCTTGGAAAAGGTAGTTATCATATTTATTTGGAAGGGAAAGGGGACCCGAATAGCCAAAAACATTAAAAAGAAGCATGAAGTGGGAAGACTTATACTTCCTGATTTTAAACCTCATTATAAATCCACAATGGTCAGAACAGCATGGTATTGGGATAAAGACAGACATAGTGATCAATGGAATCAGATTGAGAGTTCAGAAATAGACTCCAGATCTGTGGTCAGTCAATCTTTGACAAGCCCCCTAAATCCTCTGGACTGGGAAAGAATAGTCTTTTCAATAAATGGGGCAGGGAGAACTGGACATCTATAGCCAAAGGAATGAAGGAAGACCCCTACAACACACCCTATAAAAATTAACTCAGAGTGGATCAAAGATCTAAATATAAAAGACAGTGCCAAAAAACTTCTAGAAGAATATATAGGGAAACATCTTCAAGACCTAGTAAAAAAACCTTAGACCTTACACCCAGAGCACAAGTAATGAAAGAATAAATAGATAAATGGGAACGCCTCAAAATCAAATCCTTCTGTGCTTCAAAGGACTTTGGCAAAAAGGTGAAGAGGCAGCCAACTTAATGGGAAAAAATATTTGGGAACCATATATCTGGTAAGAGTTTGATATCAAGTATATACAAAGAAATTATACAACTCAACAACAAAAGAACAAGCAACCCAATCATAAAATGGGCAAAATATGGCTAAATAGTTTCCAAAGAAGAAATACAAAAGGTTAAGAAGTACATGAAAAGATGTTCATCTACATCAGCTATTAGGAAAGGCAAACCAAAATCACAAGATTTCTCATACCTACAAGAATAGGTATCCTTAAACAAATAGGAAACTACAAGTGTTGGAGACGATGTGGAGAAACTGAATACTTAAGCACTACGGAAGGAATATATAATGGTACAGCCACTGTGGAAGACAGTTTGGCAGTTCCTCAGAAAACTAAATATTGTGTTGCCCTACAACCCAGCAATACCATTACTAGAAGAGCTGAAAGTAGTGACGCAAACAGACATTTGCACACTAATGTTCATAGTGGCATTATTCATAATTGCTAAAAGATGGAAACAACCCAGGTGTCCATCAACAGAAGAGTGGATAAACAAAATGTGGAATAAATATATGATGGAATATTATGCAGGAGTAAGAAGAAATAAGGTCCTGAAGCATATAACAAATGGATGAACTAACAGAGATACTGCTGTGTGAAATAAGCCAGACACAAAAGGATAACTATATGATTTCACTAACATGAACCCCCTGGAAAATGTAAATTCAGAGTCTTAAAATGTAACATATAGGGGACCAAGAGTAGACAGGAGCTAGAGAAGGGCAAATGGTGACCTAATATGTTCAGACTAGTTAACGAGATTGAACTTCAAAGTATAGGAATGGACAGAGGTGAAGGTAGTTCATTAGTGGGTTTATAAGTAATAGTGCCATGTTGAAGGTGAATATGATTGAAAGGGGTTGTTTAGAGCCATGTACCTCACCGATTAACACTAAACACATAAATAAGTTCTTTAACAACTACTTCAAAGTATGACAATTGTGCAAAAAAGTTAATAATAAAAGGGTACCTGGAAAAACTATGTATTGTATGTTAAGGTCTGTATTTAACAGGAATACTTCATTAGTACCACAACAATACTAGGGGCAAATAATTGGGGGGGGGGGACAAGAATTAAGGTGAGTTTGGGATTTTCTCTTTGGTGTGGGTGTGTCTGTCATTTTTCTCTTGGAAACAATGAAAATTGTCTAAAATTGAGAGTAATGATTGTACACTTAAGGGAGTATACCGTGAAAAATAGTTTATTTTGGATAGTATATATGCTATATGACTATATCTCATCATAATATGCAGATTCAAAATAAATGAATAAACAGAAAGATTCGAGTGCCAGTGAAAATGTGGAGAGAGAGGTATGACTATTCAGTGTTGGTAGGGTAGCCGAGAATGGGGCAGCTCCTCTGGACGATAATGTAGTAGATCCACAGGAGGCTAAATATAGGGTCGCCATATGATTAGGCAATTCCGTTACTGGGAATATACTTGAAAGAACTGAAAGTAGGGACTCGAATAGACATTTTCACCCTGATGTTGAGGGTGACATTATTAACGATACCCAGTGGATGGAGGTAGCCATACGGTACCAAACTGAGAAGCAGAAGGGTAAACTGTTGTGTACACATGATGGAATACTGTCCAGCTACAGAAAGGAACTAGAAGACAGGACATTTGAAATCCTACACACAAAACAACAGAAAGGGAAAAGAATGGAAAAATACGAGCAGTGTCTTAGGGAACTGAATGACAACGTAAAGCATATGAATATATGTATTATGAGTTTTCCAGAAGGAGAACAGAAGGAAAAAGGGACAGAAAGAATAATGGAGGACTGTTACTGAAAATGTCCCATCTCTTATTAAAGACATACAATTACAGATCTAAAAAATACATCATACCCCAAACAGAACAGATCTGAACAAATCTACTCAAAGACACCTACTAATCTGATTGTCAAATGTCAAAGACATAGAGAATTCTGAAAGCAGGAAGAGAAAAGCAATCCATCACATATAAGGGAAGTGCAGTAAGACTATGTATGGATTTCTCAGCAGAAACCATCGAGGATAGAAGGCGGTGGTATGTTATATTTAAGACAACGAAAGATAAAAACTTCCAATCAAGCCTAGATTGCAAGCTTTTAGAGCAGACACATTAAGTCCAGAGTGGTGATTATTATTTCTATTATTATCATTCTATTATTATTTTGAGAGGCTGTTTTATATATATTTAACCTGATATTTAGAGATAAGAATGAAGCTAAACAGGTTGGGGTTAAGGTAATTGAGAGCATAGGGGTAAGGAAGACAGTGTCTGTATTTTAGAACCACACATACTCTTTGAGACCAATAGAAGAAAGGTTTATTTGGTCTGGAACTGAAATTTTCTGTAGTGCATAATCTAACTCAACCTATCTGTACAGCTCATTTGAACAACTGAAACAGAGGAAGCACAGACTAAGAAAGAGGTCCTTTAATCCTGTATAGATTATTGTAATGCCTGGATACATCCTAGAGTATGTAATCCTAGAGCAGATAATCAAAAAGTATTGGCAAAGTTCCCTGAGGGATGGGAGAAAAATATGGAACTATTAAGCCTTATCATCAGGGAATCGCCTGATACTGTCAAACTTTAGGGACACCCAAATCAATAGGCCATGCCCTTGATCATGAGGCTTACTCTTGTGAAGCTTATGTAGGCAGCAGAGAAGCTTAAACTACCTATAGACCTATAGAATGTCTAAGAGTTACTTCTAGAGGACCTCTTTTGTTGCTCAGATGTGGCCTCAGTCTCTCTAAGCCCAACTCTGCAAGTGAAATCACTGCTTTCCCCTACATGGAACATGACATCCTGGGGTGAAAGTCTCCCTGGTGATGTGGGAGATGACTCCCAGGGATGAATCCAGATCTGGCACCATGAGATGAATAATTCCTTCCTGATCAAAAGGGGGAAATGAAGTGTAACTAATATAGGACCAGTGGCAGAGAGTTCAAATAGAGTCAAGAGGCTACCCTGGAGGTTGCTCTTATGCAAGCTTCAGATAGATCTTGCTACCTATTGTAGCCTGCCAAACCCCAGCCAGAACCATTCCAGCTAATCCTAAAGAACACTTGGGCAATATGTAAGATTCCACAAGGGTTGTAGGCAATAGAGTAACTTGCCAGAAACCTACAACCTCCAAATGGGTCCCTGGTCCACATAAGTCCTGAAACCTAGCCTCTCCAAAATATCAGATAGTTTCATCTCCCTACCACATACTAGTGAGAGACCCTTCAATATCAAAAATTTAGAGTGGCCATAGTCCAAACACCCTTAGTGAGAGGGATGGAAAGATCAAAGGTGATGGTAGAGTTATACAGGTTCTTTCTTACATGGGAAGGCACAGGATGATCTCTGTTGGCCTTCTCTCCAGGCCTCTGGGTTCCAACAACTTTTCCCAGGGTGATTTCTTTCTGCATCTCCAAAGGCCTGAGCTGAACTGTGAGTGCTGAGATGACGTATGCTGAGCTTCTTGGGCTGTGCTATGTTGAGCTCTCTCATTTAAGCACCAACCAATAAATCAAACATCATTCATTACAGCAGGCACAACTCTTAGCTGACTGCAGATGTAAATCAGCAACAGATGAGATTCACATACTACTGGCTCATGTCCATAGCAACAGAACTAAGCATGTTCACTTGGTCAAGTTGACACCTGAACCTAACTACAACAGGGAATCTTGTTGTTGTTGTTTCTCCTTGGTATTTTTGTATTCTTTATATTTTTCTTTTTATTATTTTTTATTTTTTCCACTTCTTTCTTTGCACAAGACATGGGAATGTCCTCATAAAGATTGTGGTGGTGAGTGAATGATTATACTGGGAGCTATTAATTGTTCACTTAGGATGGATTGTATGGTTTGTGAATAAAACTGTTTAAAAATAAACAGAAAGAGGGTGGTGTGACTGTGGCTCAGTTGCAGATTTCTTACCTTCCATGCCAGGTTTGATTCCCAGTGCCTGCCCATGCAAGAATAAAATTAAATAAACAGAAAGATACAAGTGCTGGAGAAGTTGTACAGAGAGAGATATAAGTATTCACTGTTGGTGGAGAAGTAAAATAGTGTACCCCTCTGGAGACCAGTGTGGTGGTTCCACAGGAGCCTAAGTATAAGGTTGCTATGATCCTGAAACCCTGTTATGTGGTATAGACCTGGAAGAACTAAAAGCAGGGACACAAAGAAACCTTGCACACTAGTGTTTAGAGTGGCAGTATTCATGATTTGCAATGGATGGAGTGGCATAATGATACACTGAAGGATGAACAGAAGGGTAAATTTTGGTTTACACATCCAACAGTATATTGAACAGCTGCACAAAGATTCAATATGTGAGGCATACAACTAGGTGAATGAACCTCAAGGATACAATATTGAGTGAAATAAGCCAAAAACTAAAGGAAAAATATTATAAGGTCTCACTAATACAAACTACCTATAGTGAATAAATCCTGAGAATTAAAGATGAGAACAGAGGTTATTAGGAGATAGAAAGAGGGTAGAAATTGGACAATCAATGACTAAGGATTACAGAATGTTCAATAAGGCTTATTGTAAATGTTCCTAGATTGTAAGCTCTTACAGAAGTAACATCTATTCCTGAGTTTTAACTGCTATTTCTAAATTATGATATGCTGAGCATTTTGTGCATAACCTTTGGGTATCTGTGTGACATTTGAGACTTGGAGTTAGAGTTCTGCATCTCTGAAAGTCAGCATTACACCATACAGGAACTGTTAAAGAAGCTGAAAAAGTTCAGACTTCAATTAAAGATATGAACGAAGCAGATCTGGTCAGATCTAAGGTAAATCAGACTAAAAGATAAAGGATGATATTGACTATGATTTAAACTTCAATTTCTGTGTGAAATGAAAGGAAGAGATGTTTGCTTGGTACAAAATTTATATTTTCTGTAGCACACTATCTAATTTAAGCTGTATAGTCAGTTTATTCAAACAACATAATTAACATGGAACCTTGAATAGGGAATGAAATATTATTTACAGGTTAATACACTATCCTGATTAAGGCAGAAAATTAAAAAAAAGTATTTACAAAGTTCCCTTGAGGGACAGGGAAAATATGGGAATATTAAACTTTACCCCCTGGGGAATTTCTGACATTCTCCCAAGCATTGGGGACTACCAATTTAATAGGACAAGCCCTCAATTATGGAGCTTGTCATTATGAAA
Source organism: Tamandua tetradactyla (assembly GCF_023851605.1). Taxonomy (NCBI): domain Eukaryota; kingdom Metazoa; phylum Chordata; class Mammalia; order Pilosa; family Myrmecophagidae; genus Tamandua; species Tamandua tetradactyla. Next base: position 81,702,317 of record NC_135334.1, on the reverse strand, counting down.
TTTATTCCTGCAAAGGAGAAGCTAAGCCTCCTTATAATTATGCTTAAGAGTCACCTTGAGCAAATTTCCTTTGTTACTCAGATGTGGCCTCTCTCTGAAAGTCAACTCTGCAAATAAACTCACTACCCTCCCTACTACATGAAACATGACTCCTAGGATTGTAAATCTCCCTTGCAACATGGGACATGATCCCCAGGGATGAGCCTCACCCTGGCATCATAGGATTGAGAAAGACCTCTTGACCAAAAGGAGGAAGAGAAATGAAGCAAAATAAATTTTGGCGGCTATGAGATTTCAAATAGAGATGAGAGGTCATTCTGGAGGTTATTCTTATGCATTATTTAGATATTCCTTTTTGGTTTCTACTGATTTGGAGTAGTTAGTAGGAAATACCTAAAACTACTGAACTGTAATCCAGTATCTTTGATTCTTGAAGATGATTGTATAATGATATAATTTTACAGTATGACTGTGAAAACACTGTGACTAAAATTCCCTTTAATAAGTTTATGGGCCGATGAGTAAGAAAATAAAGACAAAAAAAATAAGCAATAGGGGAGCATAAGGAGTTTGAGATATTTTGGGTGTTCTTTTTTATTTTTATTTTTTGGAGTAATGAAAATGTCCTAATTGTGGTGATGTATCCACAGCTATTTAATGATACTATGAGTCACTGACTGTATTCATTGGATGATTATATGGTATGCAAATATGTCTCAATAAAATTGCATTAATTGGGGTGCAAAGGTAATTCAGTGGTAGAATTCTCACCTGCCATGCAGAAGACCTGGGCTCGGTTCCTGGCCCATGCACTGCCTCCCCCCACTCCGCTGCAGAAAAAAACCAAAACAAACAAGTGAACAAACAACAGACAAAAGTTCAACAAATGGTGCTGCACTAATGGGATACTCACATGTGACCCCTACCATACAGCATTAATTTTAAATACATATATATATAACCTGGTATTTCCCTGAAACTTTGAGTATCTGTGTGACACCTAAGACTCAGAATTGGTCTCAAAGTCAACATTGCTATATGCAACAGCTGTTAAAGAAACCGAAAAAGAGATCAGGCTTCATTTAGAGATATGGATGAAGTTGATCTGGTTGGGACTAAGGTAAACTAGAACACAAGACAAAGGATGATATTGTTGTACTCTAGAGCTTCACCTACTATATGAGACCAAAGGCAGAGAGGTTCTTTTGTCAAAAACCTAAATTTTTGGTTAAGACGATCTAAATCAGCCTGCCTGAATAACTCATTTAAACAAACCAAACACATGGATCCTAGAATGGGAATGAGGGCCCGTAATTCTCAGTAGTTTAATGTATTACCCGAATACATCCCAGAGTATGCTGGGCAGATAAATAAAATACATTGACAAATGGTATTAGTATTGGATGTGTGAATCTTCTTCTGGGGGCAGCTGCTAATATTGAAACCAACACAAGACCCATCTCCCCAGCTCTAAATTTCTAAAGAGACAGTATCTGTAGCTAACCTTAATAGACTGGGCAAGGAGGCCCTGGTGGTCCCTTCCAGCATTTCTAAATCTTGGACTCATATCCTTTTCTCTTATATGATCATGCAGCCTACAGAATTCTGGGCAATAAGGAGCCAGGGCTGTTCTGGCTCTGTAACAGGGTCAAACCAGGGAATGGCTAACTTGTGACATTTTGGCACCCCCAGGGGTACGACGGTAGGGGGCATTATTTATTAGGAAGCTCAACAAAGTAACTACAGCCTGGGGTGTGCAAGTGTAAGACTATGTTTGTGTGCACATATGTGCACTCACATATCTGCCTGTGTATGTACAGAACTACATTGCTGCATTTCTTGAGAAAGGTGCAAAAATTTCACCTACACAGAGGGACATACCTGCTTTATTTATAACAGAAGGTTAAATTTTAATTTTTTAAAGGACACTGCTAATGATTATCAAGTTTTTAGTTTTGCTATTTTTTTAATTGGTAGAGGATTTTTTATATATTTTTTCAATTTTGCTGGTTTGTGTCCTTATTTATATAAATACTTTATCCATAAGGGCAAGGAAAAAACCTTCTTTGTTTCTAATCATTGTGGTTGTCATTGTCCTTATTTTATTTCTGGTATGATTTACCTGTCTACCTTCTAAATGCGAATGTTTTCCTGTATTTGTACACTATCAGATTCTATAGTTTTGTAGATAATTTAACCAAATTGCACTGCATATTATTATGTTGCAAGCATAAACTTCTATTTTAATGTCTGTAAATACTTCAGAACTGGCTTCTCTTCTCAGACTCTTACTGGGGAATTATTGTTTACATCACAAAAACTATAGAATCTCTATGCTCATGTAGTGTAAATAGTAAAGTGATCTGCTTATAAATAAACTTAACAAATACATTATGGAGATTAAAAAGAAAATATCATCACACAAAAAAATGTATTGGCAAAATCCCTTGAGGGATTGGAGAAGATAAGGCTAACTATAATTATGCCTAAGAGCTACTTCCAGAAAACCTCTTGTTTGCTTAGATGTGACATCTCTCTTTTTAAGCCCAACTCTGTGAGGAAAATCATTACCTTCCCCCCCTACGTGGGACATGACATTCAGGGTGAAAGTCTCCCTGGCAATGTGGGATATGACTCCCAGGGATGAGCCTGTCCCTGGCACCGTGGGATCAACAATGCATTTCTGACCAAAAAGGGGTAAAGAAATGTAATAAAATAAGGTTATCACATCAACTAGTTCCAGCCCCCAACCCATATTATCAACAGCCCTTCCAACACAGAAAAGTTAGAATGGGCATAGCCCAAATACCCGTAAAGAATGGAAGAAAGATCAAAGTTGATGGTGGAATTACACAGAGAAGGTAGGGCTTAACAAGTGAGTATGATTGCTGAGTCATTATACTGATAATTCCTTTAGTCTCTAGTGTCTTAGACCAGCTAGAAGTTAAACCTAAAATTGTGGAATTGTAACCCATACCAAACTCTGAAACCTTTTCTACAATGTACTTTTTGACATTTACAACGTTTTCATATATATGTTATTTTTCACACAAAAAAAGTCGATTGTGATGATAAATGCACAGCTAAATAGTGATACTGTGAACCAATGATTGTGTACTTTGGATGATTACATGGTATGTGAATATATAATATATATCAATAAAAAATAAGGTTGTCAGTGGTTAAGAGAGGCTATTCTAGAGGCTACTCTTAAATGCAAGCTTTAGCTAGATATTGCCAATTACCACGCTTTGCAAAACCCCAACCAAAATCATTCCTGTTAATGCTAAAGAAAACCTAGGGCTCTATCTGAGATTCTACAAAAGTTTCACATACTCAGATTACTTTGCAGAACCCTGCAACCTCCAGATGTTGCCAAATAAGTCTTGAAACCCAAAGGGGCCAGCCTCTCCAAGAATATCAATAGTTCCATCCCCCCATCCCATATTATTGACACCCCTTTTCAACATGAAAAAGTTAGAAGAGGCATAGTCCAAATACCCCTAAAGATTGGGAGAAAAATCAAAGGAGAAGTAGGAGTTATAACAGAGAAGACAGGATTTAACAAATGAGTATGACTGCTGAATCATCATATTGATATTTTTTTAGACTAAGTGTTTTAGAGCAGGGAGGAGGAAAAACCAAAAATTGCAGAATTGAAACCCATATCAAACTTTGAAATCTGTTCCATAACTACTTGTTAAAATGTACTTTGAAATTTATTACTTTTTTGTATGTATGTTGTTTTCACAATAAAAAAACATTTTAAAAAAAGGAGAAGAAAACTAATCAGAATTTTAAGTAAAGAAAACAGAAAGATGTCTCAGGTTAATTGATGTCTCAATTATGGGCCTGGCAAAGACATAAGAAGGGAAATTGCCACAAAGAGGCTAATCATAAGCAAAGAGACGATGTAAAATTAAAGAAGCCAGAGGAGAAGGAAATGTGAAGGAAGGAGTGTAGTTGTTCATGTGTCCAGAGAAAAGAACAGCAGAACTCTTTTTCTTGTAGCTTCTAAGAGAGCAATTCTTATGTGATTATACTGGGGCCAGAAACCAGATTTCACATGTGTGGGTAGAGAAGGAGAAGGCAGGGGCTACAGTTGACGGTTCTTTAAATGTTTTTCAATGATTCAAAAGACAGAAGAGGATGGTAGATGAAGGGCATGACAATACGACAATGAATTTTTAGAGAGGAAGCCTCAGAATTTTTCTAGATAAAGGTAAAGAAATAATTAATGGGACAGTGGTGGGTTGAATTGGTATCACAGTGTGGACAAGTTCTTTGTCTCGGTCCACATTCTGGTGTTTGTGAACCCATTACAAACAGTATTTCTTGAAGATTTCACTTCAGTTAAGACAGAATCAGGTTTGGCTTTAATCTATGTTACTGGAGTCCTTTATAAGCTGAGTGAAAGTCAGATAGAGAGAAGCAATGGGTGGCAGCTAGAAGCTGGAAGTCAATAGATAAAGAAAACACTGCCATATACAGTGTCATGTGACAGAAAAACCAAGGACTATGGTTCACTGACAGGCAGGAAAGCTACCTAACTCACTCTATGAAGATGACATCATCCTAATATCAAAGACAGGCAAAGATCCTATAAGAAAAAAAAATTACAGACCAATCTCTCTAGTAACTATAAATGCAAAAATCCTCAACAAAATACTTGCAAAATGAGACCAGCAGCACGTTAAAAGAATTACATACCATGACCAAGTGGATGTTATCCCAGGTATGCAAGGGTGGGGTAAAATACAGGAAGATCATTTAATTAACAAATTGATTAACAAATTGAAGGGGAAAAATCCTGTAATCATCTTGATTTATGTATGAAGGTATTTGACACAATCCAATAGGCTTTTCTTCATAAAAACACTTCAAAAGATAGGAATAGAAGAAAACTTCCTCAACATAATACAGGGCATATAGGAAAAACCCACAGCTAATAACATACTCAGTGGGGAAAGACTGAAAGTCTACCCTCTAATATCTGGAATAAGAGAAGGATGCTCATTGTCACCACTGTTATTCAACATTGTGCTGGAAGTTATACATAGAGCAATAAGGCAAGAAAAGGAATAAAAGGTGACCAGATGGGAAAGGATGAAATAAAACTTTCATTGTTTGCAGACGACATGATCATATATATAGAAAGTCCTGAAAAGCTATTAGACCTAATAAACAAGTTCATTAAAGTGGTGAGATATAAGATAAACACACTAGTGTACAGTGTTTCTAGGAGCAAAATGAGGATAAAATCAAGAAAAAAATTCCATTTACAATAGCAACCAAAAGAATAAAATATCTAGAAATAAACTAACCAAGAGTGTACGAGAACTTATACACAGAAAACTATAAAACATTGCTAAAAGATATCAAGGAAGACCTAAATAAATGGAAGTATAATACATTCATGAATTGGAAGACTAAATATAGTTAAAATGTCAATTCTATCCAAATTGATTTACAGATTCAACATAATACCATTGAAAATCCAAACAGTTTACTTTTCAGAAAGAGAAAAACAATAATCAAATTTATTTGGAAGGGCAAGGAGCCCCAAATAACTAAAAACATCTTGAAAAATAAAAATGTAGTTGGTCTAACACTGACCTTTAAAGCATATCACAAATCTACAGTGGTCAAAACAGCATGGTACTGGCATAAAGATAGATATACTAATCTATCTCAACTGAATTGGGAGTTCAAAAATAGACTCTCTCATCTACGGTCATTGAGTTTTGAAAACTTTTTGTATTTTTAACAGTTTTGATTATGAAATAAAACATAAATACAAAAAAAGTAATACATTTTCAAAGTACAGTGTAACAAGTAATTACGGAACAGATTTCAGAGTTTGGTATATATTACTGTTTCACAGTTTCTTATTTTTCCTTCTAACTGCTCCAAGACACTTAATCTAAAAAATATCAATATAATGATTCAGCAGTCATACTCATTTGTTAAATCCTATCTTCTCTATTATAACTCCTACTTCTTCTTTGATTTTTCTCCCAATTTTCAGGGGTATTTGGACTATGCCTCTTCTAACTTTTTCATGTTGAAAAGGGGTGTCAATAATATGGGATGGGGGGATGGAATTAGTTGATATTCTTGGAGAGGCTGGCTCCTTTGGGTTTCAGGACTTATTTGGCCTAGACACACATCTGGAGGTTGCAGGGTTCTGCAAAGTAATCTGAGTATGTGAAACTTTTGTAGAATCTCAGAGCCCTAAGTTTTCTTTAGCATTAACAGGAATGATTTTGGTTGGGGTTTTGCAAAGCGTGGTTAACTGGCAATATCTAGCTAAAGCTTGCATTTAAGAGTAGCCTCCAGAACAGCCTCTCAACCCTATTTGATATCTCTTAACCACTGATACCTTATTTTGTTACATTTCCCCCCTTTTGGTCAGGAATGTATTGTCGATCCCATGGTGCCAGAGCCAGGCTCATCCTCAGGAATCACGTCCCACACTGCCAGGGAGAATTTCACCCCAAGATGCCATGTCCATGTAGCAGGGAAGGTAATGATTTTCCTTGCAGAGTTGAGCTTAGAAAGATAGATGCTGTATCTGAGCAACAAAAGATATTTTCTGGAAGTAAGTCTTGCACATAGCTATAGGTAGGTTTAGGTTCTCCACTCTGGAAATAAGCTTCTAAAAAGCAAGCCTCAAGATGAAGGGCTTGATCTATTGACTTGGGAGTCCTTCTTATTGGAGACAGTATCAGGGTTTCCCTGGTGGTAAAGATTATCAGTTCCATATTTTTTTCTCCTATCTCTCAAGGATTATCTTAAACTATATAGAATTACAAGTCCTCATTTCAATTCTGGGCTCCTAGTGTTTGAGTTATTTAAATGAGATATCCAGATAGGTTAAGTAAGATCGTGTGCCACAGTAAATGTAAGTTTTGGACAAAATGAACCTCTTCTCCTTTGGTGTCATTGGGTTAGTAAAGCTCTAAAATACAGACAATGTCCTCCTTACCTTGTATTCTGATTCACTTTAATCCCGACCTGATTTGCTTTCTTCTTATCTCTAATTGAAGTCTGATCTCTTTTTTGGTTTCTTTAGCAGTTGTATATAGCAATGCTGGCTTTCTGAGCTATAGAACTCCAACTCTGAATCTAAAGTGCCACACAGGTATCCAAAATTCCAGGGATGTACCAGGTTGTATATACATAGCACAGCATCTCAAAATCTAGAATAACATTAACAGGTTAAATTAGATTGTGTACTACAGAAAATTAACATTAAATGTGATGGCTATAAGAGGTTACAATCTAGGCCCCAATTTTCTTATAGGTAATTTCTAATAGAGACCATATAATATTTTTTCCCTTTACCCCAGTTTATTTTGACCACATAATGTCCCCAAGGTTCACTCACCTCATTACATGTCTCACAACTTCATTCCTCTCTGTACTCACATAATAATCTATCATATGTATATACCACAGTTCCCTAATCTACTTCCTAGTCAGTTAATCCATCTCCATACTTTGGGCATCATGTACAATGTCCAGTCATCAATCCATGTCTCACATTATCCTCACATAGCTGTATAATCATTAACACTCTCATTGCTCCAAAGAGAAAAATAATTGATAAACACACCCTCACACAATAAAAAGTTCAAATGTCCCCTTAACTCTTGTCCTTATCCCCAATTATGTATGCCTGGTATTGCTGTGGTACTGTTGATATCTTCCTGTTAAACACAGCTCACAGCATGCAATAGTAGTCTTCCCCTATCCCCTCTACTACTGACCCTGTACAAGATTCATACTTGCCCAGTAGTTCAAGCAAGAACTTATTTATATTTGTAGTGTAAATCAGTGGGATACGTGGCTCTCTACAACTCCATTCAATCATGCTTACCTTCATATGCCAGTATTATAAACCCACTAATGAACTGCCCTCACTTGTATCCATTCCCTTACACTTAAGTTCAACCTCTATTAGCTATCTGTTCACCCATCTCCAGTTTCCATGTATCTCTATGTCCCCTATAATCGATATTATTAACTTCCGAGTTTACCTTTACCAAGGTCTTAATAACAAAGTGTGAGTCCTCCAATTTGTTCTTTATCATGATTATTTTGACTATTGTTGGTCCCTGGCATTTTCACTTAAATTTTAGGATCAGCATGCCAATTTCTGCCCAAAAAAGGCAGCTGGGATTATGGTAAGGATTGCATTAAAGTAGTGTTTCCAATTTAACAATATTAAGTTGTATTGTAAGACCTGAAATTAAGATGCAATATTAAAATGCTGCTTTGACACCTTTGAACCTTATAGTTCCATATAATAATAAAGGCTTGAACTAAGGGAAGTATGATAGATAAAGAGGCAACAACTTTGAGAAAAAAATTTAGCATAGAATTGGCTTAAATGGATAGGAAATTGATGATACTATTATTTGTCTGTACCCCTTTCTCAATAAAATGAGAAAGAGATAGTGCTCTCTTATGAAATCTTGATTAATTTTATTTATGCACACTCTATATCCACCAAACATATATTCCCCTCTACCCCATAAATTCTTTTGAAAATCAATTTTATTGAAGTATAATTCACTACATTAAAATACATGCATTTAAATATACAGTTGAGGACTTCTGACAAATGTTTATACCTATATAGCCACCATTCTAATTGTAATATATAATAATTCCATCCCCTCTCTTGCCCTTTACTCTCAATTTTCTCTGGCAACATGTAACAGACAACTGTTTTACAGAATCTTGAGAAATGTCAATGACCTTATAAGTCCCATTCCATTTCAGAAGAGGAAAGTTCTCCTGAAATATATATAGACTCAGAATTTTTTTAAATAACAGGTCAGGAGCTTTCAAATTCCTCTAAGATCAGAACCCCTACCTTTCAAATATGTGTGTGTGTGTATATATACACAAGTATGTGTGTGTGTGTATATATATATATACACACACACACAAAAAAAATAAGTAGAAATCTTAACAAAAACAAATCCTATGGAATTTTTTATTGTTTCCAGCAAGGCTCTTACCCTTGATTCTTATTTCTTGACACATTTTGTTTGCAGGAAATGCTTTTTACCATTCCTGATATTCATTTTTTCTCCTTCTGTAGAGGCTTCCATTTAGCACAGCACATCGGGCATCTAACCAAGGCTTCACTCCTTCCTCATCTGGAAGGCATTAATTAGCCAATGGTGTGTTTTAAAGGGAAAAGTGAATATGCAATCCTAGCCCTCCTTCCTTCCCCTTTCTCAAGGGAGCAAGCCTGTTCTCAACAGTCTTGACTACTCTTGGCCATGCCATAAAATTGATGAGCATTCCATCTCTGCCTACCAGAGGTTGCTGGGGAAGGTATGCTCAGTCCTCATTATTGAAGCTCACTGGAAATTCAGGAGTCAAGGTCAATACCCTCAGTCTACTCAAGAATGTGAATCCTTGGGGTATGGAATGGGAATCCTATTCAGGAAATCTCTAGCAATTAATTGCAAAGACATGAGTGCTGATATTTTCATTTCTGCTAATTTCATACATCATCTTGCAGCATATAGGATGAGGGCCTCTCCCAAGAGGACTGACAACTGTTTTTGAAAAAGCACTTTTTTGGGTTCAGAAAGGGTGTTGAGCTCCAGAGATGTTTAAAAAAAAAAAAATATATATATATATATATATATATAGTATTCTCTAAATGTCCAAATAGATTTAATATGTAAATCATATGAAACTTGAAGCCCTCTTCTTAACTTACTCCTCTATGAGCCTTTTAACAGTCCTCATTTAATAACATGGCTGATTTCCTATTTTCCGATGTTTACTTATACTGTGTGATGTTTACAATATAATGAGTTTATTGTGTAATAAAGGATTCTCATTTAAAAAAAAAACAGATGAGCAAAAGTCCAGTGTCATTAGCGACACTTGAGTGTTCCTACCAATATCAAATTCTGGGATTCAGAATATGAAAGTACACAAATATAAGAAACATACTCTAAAATCAACTCTTTCATTTATGCAGGTAATATTTTGCTTTCTCATTTTTATTCTATTTTAGTCTTTTTCTCAGTTGACTAAGAATGTGAGAGGGGAAATGAGTGCTAATATACATCCTCTTCAATAAACACTGTAACAGTGCCAGTATATCACACTCCCTACAACTGGGTGATTTATTTGAATCCATCAGAGTGGAAATACAAAGTACAAATTTTTGCATGGAATTACATAATCAATTAAGGGTTACTATAATCCCTAGACAAAAGGAACTTAAATAAGTAAAGGATCACTATGTGATGTGTGGCATGGCTTTTAACTGGGAGAAGGAAAGGGAATGGAGGGGGACAGATCCTTTAGCTGGATATGCAGTAAGGATTGTTTCAAATCTGCCAGAGTAGTAGGCTTTTCCAAAGCTGTCATTTATTGAGAAAGGGAACAGAGAAGGAATAGTTTTAGAGAAATATGATAAATTCAGTGTGGGACACACTGAGTTTGACAGCCCTGGGGAAAAGACCAGTGATGAAGTTCATCTGTCCTCCTGGGAAGGATGCATTTGGAGAACAGGATACTGTTACCACAAAGGTGGTAGCTAAGCTCAGGAGAGAAGATGACATCACCCTAAGTGAGCACAGGGGATGGGGAGAAAGGAAGAAGGCAGAGGATGAACCCTGGGGCAGAGCGAAGTAGGGGTCGGAGATGGATGAAAATGAAGACTACCAAAAACAGTTAAAGAAATATTTCAACCACTAGAATGCCATGTTTCCCCCACTACTTTAAGAAAACCCTTTACAAGACTGAAGTTCTATCTTTAAATATCCTCTCTTTGCAACATGTCATGTCATTGCTGGCTTAGCCCCAGAGTTACTGCATAGGGCATATTCTAAGCCCAGAACTGATACAAGAAAAAAGTGTGACTGGAGGAAAAGGATAAGAGAAATTCCACAAATGGCTTCCAGGCAGAAGAGTGAATTTCCTTGGACTGACCAATGAAGGGCCAGGAATGGGAGTTTAGCTTGTAAAGTGGTTCTTCCATACTATCTCAAGATTTGTATGGGATTGTGACTATGTTACTAATGAAAATATATTAACTAAAATATTCACCAGATATCATGGTGGGAGAAACGTAGTAGACAGGAAATCAATTTAGAGGCAATTTCAAAACTAGATCTTAAGCACTTACAAAAAAAAAAAAGGCAGTGGAAGAAGCAGTGACAGATATTACAAAAATGTATAGCAAGTAAATTCTTTACTTGAAACAGCATGCATGTATTGAACCATAAATTCATTCTTCTTATCAACCAACTATTGTTGAAAAGAAAGTCTGCACTGTTCCCCATTATCCACCCCAAAGAAAAGTCTGCTTCCAAAATCTTATTACTCTAGTACTCCTCTGGTAAGCCTTCAGTTGTATGAAGAGTCAGCTGAGCATTTGTAAAGTGTTTCTTCTGTGTTCTTGAGGTTGCATCTAATAGGTAAGCAATGGAATCATATCTTTGCTCTAGTTTAAATAAAGTGAAATATAAGTTTTTCTGAGACACTAATATCACTCTTTGCAAAGTTGACCTAGGTAGGGTAGGGTTTTTAAAGGAAGTGACCTGAAATGCCTCACTTGTCAACATCAGTGTCTATCACACATACACTGGGGACAAGTTTCTATCCCATTTGTTATTTTACAAGATGGAATTCAAAGGAAATTGACCTTTGATTGAAACATGTCTATATTTGCTATCACTATTTATTTAAATAGGACTCTACAATTGATGAATGGTGGAGGTTTTAAGTAGAAACTATTTCCTGAATGTGTTCCTACCTTGCAAATTTTATATTTCATTTGAACCCAGCAGATATTCATGCAAATGACACATTTAACTTATAATTGGAAGTAAATATAGGCTTTTTATATTTATAGGGACTCTTCATTATAAAAATGTGATGGGTACGTTTATGTGTCAACTTCACCAGGTTATGGTGTCCAGCTATTTGGTCAAGCAAACACAGGCCTGATTGTTACTGTGAAGATAATTTATGGATTTAAATCATCAGTAAGTTGAATGCATCTGTGGCTGATTACATCTATCATCAACTGAAGAGACTGCCTTCAACAATGAGAGATGTCTCATCCAATCAGTTGAAGGCTTTAATAGGAGAACTGATCATTTCAACAGTCACAGTGGAGAATTTCCATCTCTACTTCAGCCAGCCAGCTTCTCCTGAGGAATTAACTGAAAATATTCATCAGAGTTTCCAGCTTGCAGCCCTGCCCTATGGAATTCGGACTTGTCGATCCCCATAGTCACATGAGCCAAGTCCTATTAAAAAAAACTCTTAATATTTACATTATATACCTATCTCTCTCTCTCTCTCTCTATATATATATATCCCGTCAATTCTGTTTCCCTAGAGAACTATGACTAATAAAAAAGTGGCAAAGAACTGATAAATACCATGATTAATATCTAGCATACATTTTCCCCAAATCTTTGATTCTGTAACTGATGGATTTACATTTGATTTAATTCAGGAAAACCAGTGTTTTCTAACCATCAGTTTTCTCATGGCCTCTTTCACCTCCTTATTCCTCAGACTATATATGAGAGGGTTCAACATGGGGATCACCACCGTGTAGATCACAGATGCCACTTTGACCTGATTAGCTGAATAGCTCGATTTGGGCATCACATAAACAAACATAACTGTCCCATAAAACAAAGTAACTGCAGTGAGGTGGGAAGTGCAGGTAGAAAAGGCCTTGTTCCTTCCCTCAGTAGAACGCATGTTCAGAATTGAGTGGAGGATGTAGATGTAAGACACAATTATGGTAGACAGTGTGCTTACAAGAACCAACCCAGAAGAGATGGCAGGAGATATTTCAGCAATATAAACATGGCCACAAGAAAGCTCCAGGAGTGGGAAGAGGTCACAGAAAAAATGGTTGATTTTATTTGGTCCACAGAAGGACAGGTTCATCAAACAGCCAGTAAATGATGAAGCATTCATACATCCACCCAGGTAGGAAGCCCCCAATAGGAGAAAGCAGACCACTGGGGACATTTGGGTGGAGTAGAGCAGGGGAGAGCAGATGGCTACATAGCGATCATAGGCCATAGTGGCCAGCAAGAAGCACTCTGTAGTCCCGAAAGTGACATCAGAGCCAAGTTGGGCTATACAGCCAATGACAGGAATAGTAGTTCTCTCTCGTAGAAAACTCATAAGCATGATTGGTGTGACTGATGTGGAGTACCCAATGTCCACAAAGGCCAAATGACTGAGAAAAAGGTACATTGGGGTATGAAGCTGAGGGCTGCTTCGGATTAAGATAATTATGCTGATATTGCCCACTATAGTAACTATATAGACTGCTAAAAAAATCACAAAGAAGATGGCACGTAGTATAGAATTATCTGTTAAGCCCAAAATAATGAACTCTGTCACTGTTGTATGGTTTTCAGTCTCCATCCATCCATTTACTGGTGCCTATTAAAACCAAACCAGAAGAAATTAAATTGGCTAAAATGAGCCCACAATTAATGTCTATATCTAAAAATAACCTTATAATTAAATATTTAAAATGGTACCTTTATTTCAGTTATGTGGAATACTTTGTGTACGCAAATTTTCAAAGTTCATGAGCATGTTCAAAAGACTTAAGATCAGCTATTCTACTCCTAGTTATACACTACAGAGAAAGCCTTCCCTGTGTGCAAGGAGACACGCAAAAGGATTTTAACAGCAGCATTAATTGTAATAATATAAATCAACTTAAGTGTTCATAGAAAGGCAAGCTCTTGATTTTCCATTCCCATCTCAAATATGCCTCTGCCCCAGGGTTCTCTATCTCAGTACATGCTATCTCCATTTATCCAATGTATTAAGCCAACAAATATGGAGTTGATGTTGACATCTCCTTATTTCTTATTTTTTTACTTGCCCTAGAATTAAAAAAATCATATCCTTCATTACAATAATCGATGTCAAGGCTTAGAAGGTTTCTATATTCAACTTGAAAAAGGCAAATAATATGTTTGGATATTGTGCAGTCTTCCAGGATTTATCTCCTACATCATACCTTTCATACTTATGGAATTGTGTGAAGATATATAAGAAGAGTCTAGAAGCCTTTATGGACTTGTATTAAATGAAAAGTGAACTGATGTATTTGGGGGTCTGCATTAGGTAAGTTTTAGTTTCACCAGTGCTAATAAGCAATTGTAGGGAATTAACAAGTGGGAACATTTGGCCAGGAGCTATAGAGAGGAGAGGATGGAAGAAGCCAGTTAGGAAAGTTAGTAAATTAGATTGAAACATAGTTTAACATTAGAGAATGATGGTTCCTTTGTTCAAATAGAATACAGAATCAAGGACAGTATATTAGTAATATTCATTTCCATGATTCTTTTCATTTTAAGACCAACCTGTTCTTCAGAATACTTTTTCTTCAAGACTATCTATCTGAAGAAGACTGAATAAAACATGCATACATAACTATCAGCAGCCATGTTCTTAGCCAAGTGTGCTACCACACATGTGAATCATCACAATGCTATGTCATATTATAAATAGTACTAGGATTATGTGTCTGAACTCTCAAGTTCTAGCTTTTTTAAACTAAGCAAAGACCCGAGCCAGAAATGAATTCTATATTATTAACGAAAATAGATAAATGAAAGACACAATGAATTTAAAGTTGGATTCGAGTGCCAGCATGAAAGGCAAAGTTATGTGCAGAAATAGATGGGCTTTGAAGCCATACAAATGTGGGATCACTTTCTGGCTCTGCCTCTAACTATGGAATCTTAAACAAGTTACAAAAACTTTGAACTTCTGTTTCCTTACCTGTAAAAAGGGGCTAATAATACATACCTCATGTGATTCTTCTGTTAAATGATATGATGTAGGTGAAAATACTAAGCACTGTTTATACAACAACAGTTGCTCAATTATTATTAGGTGACTTGGAATAATCAACATTTAATTTCTGGTACATAAAGGAGAATCAAAAATTTCTGTATCCTTAAAAAAGAACAAGTATGATCTACTGATATATCCACTGCAGCAGTGAGGATAGGCTCCAGGGAATTGTTACATACAACAAAAACATTTTGTGTCATAAGGGATATAGCCCATTAATTACTTTCATTTGTTTACAATGACGATCCATTGGGACAGAGAAATTACATCTGCACATGATTATGTAAAGATGTATAAATAAAATATTCTCTAAATTCCCAGGGGCTCTATTTATTTTTTTAATGAAATGACTTCAAAGAAGAAATTGCAACATTTTGCCATCATTGAAGTTGAAGTTTTAGAGCAACGTGACTATTAGAGTTGCAGCAATCTCTAGTACTTATGAAGTATGGCTATATTCAGGTAGGGTGGGTTTGACAGTTGTTCTAGTTTGCTAGCTGCCAGAATGCAAAATACCAGAAACAGAATGGCATTTAAATAGGGGAATTTAATAAATTGCTAGTTTACAATTCTAAGGCCGAGAAAATGTTCCAATTAAAACAAGTCTATAGAAATGTCCAATTTAAGGCATCTGGGGAAAGATACCTTGGTTCAGGAAGGCCAACGATGTTCAGTGTTTCTCTCTCAGCTGGAAAGGCACATGGAGAACATGGCGGTATCTTCTGGCTTTCTCGTGGCTCTACCAAAAAGGGACTCTCTCCAAAATGTTTCCTCTTTTAAAGGATTCCAGCAAGCAACTCCACTTCAGTGGGTGGAGACACACCTCCATGGAAATCATCTAATCAAAAGTTACCACCCACAATTGGGTGGGTCACATCTTCATGGAAACAATCAAAATGCTCCCACCTAGCAATATTGAATGAGGATCAAAGGGCATGGCTTTTCTGGGGCCCACCACAGATTCAGAGCAGCACACCAGTACAATTTATTTTTCAACCATGCATCTAGTAGAATTGCACTATTGTTTTCAATGGGATAAGTGATCCACATTCTTTAAAAAGCATAGATATTTTTTATGTCTTACAGATTTGCCCTAGGACACTTGAGATGCATACCACATTTGTTGGTGATAGATACCTCACACATGCACACACACACACACACACACTCCACCTACCTCCTCTCTTCCCACCCTGATCCACCAATTTTTGCTTTCTTAAAGAAAAATGAAGGTCACACTCGCATTTTTCTTAGGACTTACCACACACACAGCTGCCACACTGACTAGAAAGTTTGTCAAAGATACATGATCATGACTGACTGGTTGTATTCTTGAACTGTAATCACAGAGCAAACATTTTCTAGGTTGAAGGTCAGGTTCCTTTGGTCCTGGGATTGAAGGAATCCACAGGGAAGCCCCTACAAAGCAAAAATAAGCCTGATAATCCACACAGGAAGGACCTAATAGCTTAATCACCTAATCTCCAACAAATTAAGGAATGGGTATGCTCTGAGGTTCCTTTGGTCTAGAAAGGCACATTTCCTGTAGGTTGTAAAGAAGCCCAACTGTGGCTGATGAATACAACAAATGATTCCACGAAAACATAGCCATTGATAGCCATTGATTCCACGAAAACATCCCAGGTTACATGTGGGAGTATAAATTAATTTAAAGAATTAAATTCTTTTCACTCATATCCTCCCACTAACATTTTTTTCACACCACTTGATTAGTACCCTTTATGGGTGATGAACTTGCTCTTTCTTTGGTGTGAGGATGCAGTATTCATGACTAATTATTTTGTATCCCATTTAATAGTCTAGTGCTAGAAACAGGAGGCATTAACAAGTTTGCTGAATTAGTGTTAAATAAACAATTTAGAAACATATTTCTATGTTATCAGACACTGTACTATGGCCTAAAGATAAATAAGCACTCTTACCTCTATATCTTTACCCAATTATCAGCCATTCTACAATTGTATCAATCACCTACCCCCTCATTCTCAATGGCAAACTCCTAGTCATCCTTAGGTCTTGAGTCTAAAGTCATTTTACCGTGGAAACCTCCCCCGACACCCTGGACTAAGTCATAGTCTCCTAGTGACCAGTATCAGAGAAACCTGAAGTATGCTTTGTAGTCATCACATTTAAATTACATAGCTACTGATATAAACTTAGCTTCATGTTTTTCTTACCTACTCTTCTATAACATCCATGAAGAAATGTGGGGAGCCGTTTATGGCACCGGCAGTGCGCCGGCCATCCTCTTGGTGTCTGGCGCCATCTACTGACCACTTTGTGGTCCAACACCATCTTGGATACTACTCAAGTTAAGTTTTTATCTCAAGTAAAGTTTCTATTTTCTCATGTCTGCTCTGCTCTGCCCAGAAACCTGCTGACTAGCCTCGGCCAAGCCGCCTTTGCTATCTTAGTTTCTGCGGGTTGGCCTAGCCACCGTGCAATGCCTATCACCTGCTAACGCCTGATACAAGGCACTTCCCCCGTCCCGCTGGATAAATCCCCTGGATTTGCCCTCAAAAAAATTGAGATTTGATCAGAATCCTGTCTTGTCTCCATTCTCTGTGTCTCTTGTCCCCCCAGTTCTCACTTCCTCCCTCAGGTCCAGGTTCGTCTGTCCCGCGGGTCGGCTCAAGGGGCGCCCAAACAGGGACCTGAGTACGAGGGGTCCAGTGAAGAACGCTGACTGTGAAACCCCGGCCGGGTCGACATAGAAGAATAAGGCGCGAATAATAGGCTCAAGAGGAGCAGCATAGAGGACACTGCCGGGGAACCTGCCCTGCAGACAGGATCCTCAGTGAGTATTCAGCGCAATTATGGGGCAAGCAATTAGCATGAAACTTTTGTAGAAGGTCTAACATGCTTTAAAGACACGGGGAGTAAAGGTTAAAGTTAAAGATTTGTTGAAATGTTTTGAATTTTTAAAAGAAGTTTGTCTCTGGTTCCCACAAGAGATAAAGCACCTTTGGAATTTGTGAGGGGCTTTTGGATTTATGTTTTATGTCACAGCATAGGAATATACCTTTACTGAAGAACCGAAAGTGTACACGCCTCCTGGAATTTGGGAGGGCTTTTAAATTTATGTCTTATAATGAGCAACTTACCGTCGATACAACGGGAATATTTATCTTTACTTAAGAAATTGTTACACTACACGGATATGGAGGCTTCTGATGCTCTACTTAAGAAACTTTTTAAACATGTCACACAAAAATGTTATTGGCTTCAGCATAATGGCTGTAATGTTTCCTATTATTATGATAGATTTACAAGACTGCTTCTTTACCATACCTTTAGCAAAGAAAAAGTTCTTAATAAGCTGCCTTTATATAAAAATTCATATACATCTGAGTCAAAAAACATTCAATAGGATCACTGCAGAACAAGAGTCAGTACTCATTAATGGTCCTATGAAATTATAACAAATTAGTCCCCAAGGGGTGTACAATTCAAGATTATAGTTCTGACTCAAAGTGTTAAGTTACCTTAGTTTAATCAAAATAATTATTCTACTGAAATTTATACCAATGTTGCAGATAAAATCCTATGACTCAGAATGGGAATGGCAGCCCCATCTCCTTTTGTTAACTTAAATTTTCGACAAACAGCAATTTGGAAACTAGCCATGAGTTTAGCTCCTATTCATGTTTGAAAAGAAAAATATATTATCAGAACTTTAAAACTAAAAATTCTTGTTAAAACTATATATTAATGTTTCAAAGATGCATTAACTAAAATATTCTAAGTATCTAACATTATTTTAACAAATTTAATTTTGACGGTAATTATATGTGGTAGAATATTTGTTTAAAATAATGATTTACATATAAAAATATGAATGATGTATTTTTATTAATAAAGACAATAGTTTTATCTTAAGATAAAATGAGTAATTGTTACAAAATGAGAAAAATGTAAGACAAAGCCTGAACTAATATAATAATTACTGAAGGTTTATAAAGGTGGAAATTATGGTCAAAATCATGAAAGAGTTAATGAGTCTAAAACAACAACATTTTCTTGGATTCTTAATAGATATAAAAATTTTTTTCTAAATAATCAGTGTAAAAGGCAAAGAATCTATGTTTTATCAAAATAGCTTACGTTAATTTATCATGTCATTATCTGTATAAAATACACTGATTTTCTTCTGGGTATCATTATACTGGCAAAAAACTGTTTCTATTAATCTAAGTAATATTGCTGTAAATAAATCTATTACTGACTAAATAATATTCAAATCATATAAATACCTAAATTTCTTTAAGCCAAAATATTTTAATGCTTTATCCAGTGTTTATATAAACTACATAGGTATAAACTAAATTTATCCCAAAATAACTATGACTTAAGTTAAAAACAAATCAAATTTAAAAGCTAAATGCAAGAAAGAATATACTTGTGGCATCTGTTCTATTCACCTAATGTTGCCATTACATGCAGCTCATGTTGCCATCACATGACCTTGAAAAGAAACAATTACAATGTGCGCTCTAATTGGGAGGACTGGCTATCCTCCCAGAGAGAGATGTACTTTCATAAAGATATCTAGGTCCCAGAAAGCTCCTCTTGGTCCCTAGCCAGTTCCCAGAGGACCAAACTGGGCCCGGTCATGTGAGCAAATTGGAATTCAGCCACTATCGTAGAAAAATATCATAAAAACTGCATGTACCAAATTTGAAATTAGCAAAAACACACAACCAATTATAAAAAATCCTCACCCCTACATTCATTTTCAATCAATCTAATAAATTCATTTTGTATCTAGTCGATTTATTATGGACACATCATTATTAACACTCTGCTTTCATTTTTTTTTCTACCTGCCACTTTAAGAATTCTTAATTATATGTTACAGAACCCATTTAATATTTTACAAGGAGATTTTGATTTATTAATCGCATAGTGTGTGAACTCTGTTTACCTTCAATACTTTTTGACAAATAGCGTTAAGTGACTTTTAAGGACAAATGAATAATCATTTGTTATGTTAAAACTTTTGTAATTTTTAAAAATGAACACAACGGATTTTGTCTAAAATAGTTCCAGCTTCCCTGCTAGCTATTACCATCTTTACTAATGATAATAATAATGGGCAGGCTGCACAACAGTTAGTACAGGAACAAGTTAGTGCAGGTCATATTACTGAAAGTAATTCACCTTGGAATACACCTATTTTTGTCATTAAGAAAAAATCAGGAAAATGGAGGTTATTACAGGACTTAAGGGTGGTAAATAAAACTATGGTACTTATGGGAGCTTTGTAACCAGGATTGCCCTCTCCTGTAGCCATTCCTTTTAATCATTATAAAATCATTATAAATCTAAAAGACTGTTTATTTACCATTCCCCTACATCCAGAAAATCAAAAGCGTTTTGCGTTTAGTGTACCATCCACTAATTTCAGAGAACCCATAAAAAGATATCAATAGAAAGTTCTGCCCCAAGGTATGGCTAATAGCCCCACCTTGTATCAAAAATTTATAAGTTCAGCCATTTCCAGCATTAGAGAAAAATGGGAGGCTCTATACATTATTCATTATATGGATAATATATTAATAGCAGGAAATAATGGTCAAGATGTTTTAAAATGTTATCATGATCTAACTAAACTTTAGCATCTCATGGACTCCAAATAGCTCCTGATAAAATTCAGTTACAAGACCCATACACATATTTAGGATTTCACTTAAGTGAAAATAAAATCATCAACCAAAAAATGAAACTAAGACTGGACAAATTAATAACGTTAAATGACTTTCAGAAACTTTTAGGAGATATTAATTGGCTCTGACCTTACTTAAAATTAACCACTGGAGGCGGGCCGCGGTGGCTCAGCGGGCAAGAGTGCTTGCCTGCCATGCCGGAGGACCCCGGTTCGATTCCCGGCCCCAGCCCATGTAAAACAAACAAACAAACAAAATATAATAAAACAAGAAAATGTTTAAAGATGTTTCCCTTTCTTCCTCCCTTCCTTCCTTCTCTCTGTCTTTCCTTCCTTCCTTCTCTCTGTCTTTCCTTCCCTTCCTCCCTCTCTCTTTAAAAAAAAAAAAAAGAAAAAAAAAATTAACCACTGGAGATCTCAAACCATTATTTGACCTCCTTCAGGGAAATTCTGACCCCAATTCCCATAGGACCATCACCCCTGAAGGACGTAAAGCAATTGATAAAGTAGAGCAAGCTATTCAATCACAATTTGTTACTTTTATAGATTATACTCAACCATTAGCTCTAGTAATTTGTCGAACAGCTTATACACCTACAGCTGTGTTTTGGCAAAAAGCACCTATTATGTGGGTTCACTTGCATGCTCCTCCTGCAAAGACTATTTATCCCTACTATCAGGCAGTTGCTGATATCATTCTTTTAGGTCGAGAACAAAGTGTTAAATATTTTGGTAAAGATCCAAACATAATTATTCAATCATATACTATGACACAGGTTAATTGGCTTTTTCAAACTACAGATTGTTGGCCTGTTGCTTGTGCTTTCTATTTAGGCCAAATACACAATCATTACCCTAATAATAAACTTTTGCAGTTTCTTAGCACTCATGACTTTATATTTCCACTTAAAACTTCCTTGCAGCCGCTTAAAAAATGCTCTCTTAATTTTTACTGATGGGTCCTCACTGGGGATCGCTGCTTATGTTGTTAATAATACAGTTATTCAATTCCAAACACACTGTAATTCTGCTCAACTAACAAAACTGCAAGCAATCATAGCAGTGTTTTCGGCTTATCCAAACAAATCTTTTAATCTTTATACAGATAGTGCTTATATTGTTCAATCTGTGCCATTATTAAAAACTGCAGCTCAAATTAAAAATGTTTCTCAAGCAGCTTGTCTGTTTATTCAGCTACAATCTCTTATTCAAAGCAGAAGCCAACAATTCTTTATTGGTCACCTTAGAGCCCATACTAACCTCCCTGGACCACTATCCTTAGGGAATCAATTAGCTGATCAGGCTACGCATGTTATGTGCTGTGCAAATATTATCCTTAGCAACCAATTACCTGACTTAATCACAAAAGCTATTGAAGCTCACAAGCTGTATCACCTTAATGCTCGCACCTTACGGCTAATGTTTCACATCACCAGAGAACAAGCACACCAAATAGTTAAACAGTGTCCAAGTTGCATCACACATTTACCTACACCACTTCTAGGGGTTAATCCCCGAGGTCTAGTGCCCAATGCATTATGGCAAATGGATGTAACACACATCCCCAAATTTGGTAATCTTAAATATGTGCATCTCAATGTAGACACCTTTAGTGGATTTATATTTGCTACACCTCAAACGGGTGAAGCAGGAAAATAAATTGTTGCACACATGTTGGCAGCCATGGTTACGCTGGGAATTCCTCAGCATATAAAAACTGATAATGGTCCCGGGTACACAGGTCAAATGTTTCAAAAATTCTGTCAACAGCTGCAAATTAAACACACCACAGGCATACCATATAATCCACAAGGACAGAGAATAGTAGAACGAGCAAATTTATCTTTAAAAACCACCATTGAAAAAATTAAAAAGGGGGAGTGGTACCCCACTAAAAAGTCACCCAGAAATTTACTTTCACATTCACTTTTAAAGTCACCCAGAAATTTACTTTCACATTCACTTTTAATTTTAAATTTTTTAATCTTGGATCGAGATGGATGTTCTGCTGCAGAACAATTCTGGCACACAGAATCAAAAACACAGTTCGCCATAGTCCTCTGGAAAGATCCACTGGATAACATTTGGCGAGGACCGGATCCGGTCCTGATATGGGGAAGAGGATCAGTTTGTATATATTCCAAAGAATTTGATTCAGCCAGATGGTTGCCAGAGCGATTAATAAAACAAATAGACAATAACAATCTGTCCAGGGCAAAAAAGTTGCCCTGAGAAAAGGCATTTTTCTCTTTCTTTCTCCAGCACAGCTGAACCTACTAATAAACCGGCAAGCCCTGCTGTAACCTATTCAACAACGGCTAAGCTGACAGACGACTGAAGTCTAAGAATCCATCTACTGGTAAATACCCTCTCATTAAAATCACATGAATCCCTTGCTCTTACTGCTGATTGGTTCCCTTGCTCTGCTGTTTGCAATCGGACTAGCGACAGTCACCCCTGAGGATTGGAATCCATTAGAAAGAATTCTACTTGCCATAGCATATTTATGCGCTGCAGGGTGCATCATCCTACTAATCTGTTTTCCTTAATCAAGGAAACCAATAGCCTTTATCAATATGGTTTTGTTAAGCTTACTGCCATTCAAAATTGCCACCCTACACTTTCTCCTACTAAGTATGCTTAATAGCTTGGGTGATTCTTTCTCTATCCCCGATTCCAACCCCCACCAGCCTTGGAAATGGACCCTAGCACAATGGAAGATTCAAAAATTGTACAGACCCAGATCACCACAGGCCGCCCCTCCTTCATTGTTTATGCTTGCACTCTGATTCTGCTTCGGGAGGGCACATCATGCCTTAACAAAGCCCAGTATTATTTGTGCCCGTCCTCTAACCCTGGAAAATGGTATTGCAATGTTCCCAACCAGTATTACTGTCCATATTGGGGGTGTGAAACATTAACCACCGCTTGAAAACCCCCCTCTGCTGATCAATACCTAACTTTAACTTGGGCTCCTTTTGGATGCAAACCTCGTGACCACTCCATTAATTACCTATATGATAAATCAAACTGTGAAAAACTAAAGTTTACCGTACAGCTTCCTAATAATCCCTCTTGGCTGATCGGTAGAACTTGGGGCATCAGGATCTATGTGGAAGGGTTTGACCTGGGAGGTCTTATTAGAATAAAAAAGGAAACAATACAGCAAACTGCCATTGGGCCAAATAAAGTGCTTGTGCCCCTGCCTCCAACTACTCCTTCTCGCAAGTCAAGTAAGAGTCATCCTGTACCACAACTATTGTTACTCTTAATAATACAGACTCTTCCACTGCACTTGGACCAGCTGATAACCCACTCTGGCCAGTGCTACAAGCTACTTTCCTTTCCTTAAACTCCTCCTTGCCCAATCTTTTTTTTTTTTTTTTTAATTTAATTTTATTTTTTTTTATTAATTAAAAAAAGAATTAACAAAACAATTAGAAATCATTCCAATCTACATGTACAATCAGTAATTCTTAATAACATCACATAGTTGCATATTCATCATTTCTTAGTACATTTGCATCGCTTTAGAAAAAGAAATAAAAAGACAACAGAATAAGAATTAAAACAATAATAGAAAGAAAAAAAAACAAAAAAAACAAAAACAAAAAACCTATACCTCACATGCAGCTTCATTCAGTGTTTTAACATAATTGCATTACAATTGGGTAGTATTGTGCTGTCCATTTCTGAGTTTTTATATCCAGTCCCGTTGTACAGTCTGTATCCCTTCATCTCCAATTATCCCTTCTCTTTTTTTTTTTTTAATTAACAGAAAAAAAGAAATTAACCCAACATTTAGAGATCATACCATTCTACACATGCAATCATTAATTCTTAACATCATCACATAGCTGCATGATCATCATTTCTTAGTACATTTGCATTGGTTTAGAAGAACTAGCAACATAACCGAAAAAGATATAGAATGTTAATATAGAGAAAAAAATAAAAGTAATAATAGTAAAATCAAAACAAAACAACACAAAACAAAACAAAAACCTATAGCTCAGATGCAGCTTCATTCAGTGTTTTAACATGATTACTTTACAATTAGGTATTATTGTGCTGTCCATTTTTGAGTTTTTGTATCTAGTCCTGTTGCACAGTCTGTATCCCTTCAGCTTCAATTACCCATTGTCTTACCCTGTTTCTAACTCCTGCTGAACTCTGTTACCAATGACATATTTCAAGTTTATTCTCGAATGTCCGTTCACATCAGTGGGACCATACAGTATTTGTCCTTTAGTTTTTGGCTGGATTCACTCAGCATAATATTCTCTAGGTCCATCCATGTTATTACATGGTTCATAAGTTTATCTTGTCTTAAAGCTGCATAATATTCCATCGTATGTATATACCACAGTTTGTTTAGCCACTCTTCTGTTGATGGAGATTTTGGCTGTTTCCATCTCTTTGCAATTGTAAATAATGCTGCTATAAACATTGGTGTGCAAATGTCCGTTTGTGTCTTTGCCCTTAAGTCCTTTGAGTAGATACCTAGCAATGGTATTGCTGGGTCGTATGGCAATTCTATATTCAACTTTTTGAGGAACCGCCAAACTGCCTTCCACAGTGGTTGCACCCTTTGACATTCCCACCAACAGTGGATAAGTGTGCCTCTTTCTCCGCATCCTCTCCAGCACTTGTCATTTTCTGTTTTGTTGATAATGGCCATTCTGGTGGGTGTGAGATGATATCTCATTGTGGTTTTGATTTGCATTTCTCTAATGGCCAGGGACATTGAGCATCTCTTCATGTGCCTCTTGGCCATCCGTATTTCCTCTTCTGAGAGGTGTCTGTTCAAGTCTTTTTCCCATTTTGTAATTGGGTTGGCTGTCTTTTTGTTGTTGAGATGAACAATCTCTTTATAAATTCTGGATACTAGACCTTTATCTGATATATCATTTCCAAATATTGTCTCCCATTGTGAAGGCTGTCTTTCTACTTTCTTGATGAAGTTCTTTGATGCACAAAAGTGTTTAATTTTGAGGAGTTCCCATTTATTTATTTCCTTCTTCAGTGCTCTTGCTTTAGGTTTAAGGTCCATAAAACCGCCTCCAGTTGTAAGATCCATAAGATATCTCCCAACATTTTCCTCTAACTGTTTTATGGTCTTAGACCTAATGTTTAGATCTTTGATCCATTTTGAGTTAACTTTTGTATAGGGTGTGAGAGATGGGTCTTCTTTCATTCTTTTGCATATGGATATCCAGTTCTCTAGGCACCATTTATTGAAGAGACTGCTCTGTCCCAGGTGAGTTGGCTTGACTGCCTTATCAAAGATCAAATGTCCATAGATGAGAGGGTCTATATCTGAGCACTCTATTCGATTCCATTGGTCGATATATCTATCTTTATGCCAATACCATGCTGTTTTGACCACTGTGGCTTCATAATATGCCTTAAAGTCAGGCAGCGCGAGACCTCCAGCTTCGTTTTTTTTCCTCAAGATGTTTTTAGCAATTCGGGGCACCCTGCCCTTCCAGATAAATTTGCTTATTGGTTTTTCTATTTCTGAAAAATAAGTTGTTGGGATTTTGATTGGTATTGCATTGAATCTGTAAATCAATTTAGGTAGGATTGACATCTTAACTATATTTAGTCTTCCAATCCATGAACACGGTATGCCCTTCCATCTATTTAGGTCTTCTGTGATTTCTTTTAGCAGTTTTTTGTAGTTTTCTTTATATAGGTTTTTTGTCTCTTTAGTTAAATTTATTCCTAGGTATTTTATTCTTTTAGTTGCAATTGTAAATGGGATTCGTTTCTTGATTTCCCCCTCCGCTTGTTCATTACTAGTGTATAGAAATGCTACAGATTTTTGAATGTTGATCTTGTAACCTGCTACTTTGCTGTACTCATTTATTAGCTCTAGTAGTTTTGTTGTGGATTTTTCCGGGTTTTCGACGTATCGTATCATATCGTCTGCAAACAGTGATAGTTTTACTTCTTCCTTTCCAATTTTGATGCCTTGTATTTCTTTTTCTTGTCTCATTGCTCTGGCTAAAACCTCCAACACAATGTTGAATAATAGTGGTGATAGTGGACATCCTTGTCTTGTTCCTGATCTTAGGGGGAAAGTTTTCAATTTTTCCCCATTGAGGATGATATTAGCTGTGGGTTTTTCATATATTCCCTCTATCATTTTAAGGAAGTTCCCTTGTATTCCTATCTTTTGAAGTGTTTTCAACAGGAAAGGATGTTGAATCTTGTCGAATGCCTTCTCTGCATCAATTGAGATGATCATGTGATTTTTCTGCTTTGATTTGTTGATATGGTGTATTACATTAATTGATTTTCTTATGTTGAACCATCCTTGCATACCTGGGATGAATCCTACTTGGTCATGATGTATAATTCTTTTAATGTGTTGTTGGATACGATTTGCTAGAATTTTATTGAGGATTTTTGCATCTGTATTCATTAGAGAGATTGGTCTGTAGTTTTCTTTTTTTGTAATATCTTTGCCTGGTTTTGGTATGAGGGTGATGTTGGCTTCATAGAATGAATTAGGTAGTTTTCCCTCCACTTCGATTTTTTTGAAGAGTTTGAAGAGAATTGGTACTAATTCTTTCTGGAACGTTTGGTAGAATTCACATGTGAAGCCATCTGGTCCTGGACTTTTCTTTTTAGGAAGCTTTTGAATGAATAATTCAATTTCTTTACTTGTGATTGGTTTGTTGAGGTCATCTATGTCTTCTTGAGTCAAAGTTGGTTGTTCATGTCTTTCCAGGAACCCGTCCATTTCCTCTAAATTGTTGTATTTATTAGCGTAAAGTTGTTCATAGTATCCTGTTATTACCTCTTTTATTTCTGTGAGGTCAGTAGTTATGTCTCCTCTTCCATTTCTGATCTTATTTATTTGCATCCTCTCTCTTCTTCTTTTTGTCAATCTTGCTAAGGGCCCATCAATCTTATTGATTTTCTCATAGAACCAACTTCTGGCCTTATTGATTTTCTCTATTGTTTTCATGTTTTCAATTTCATTTATTTGTGCTCTAATCTTTGTTATTTCTTTCCTTTTGCTTGCTTTGGGGTTAGCTTGCTGTTCTTTCTCCAGTTCTTCCAAATGGATAGTTAATTCCTGAATTTTTGCCTTTTCTTCTTTTCTGATATAGGCATTTAGAGCAATAAATTTCCCTCTTAGCACTGCCTTTGCTGCGTCCCATAAGTTTTGATATGTTGTGTTTTCATTTTCATTCGCCTCGAGGTATTTGCTAATTTCTCTTGCAATTTCTTCTTTGACCCAGTCGTTGTTTAGGAGTGTGTTGTTGAGCCTCCACGTATTTGTGAATTTTCTGGCACTCTGCCTATTATTGATTTCCAACATCATTCCTTTATGGTCCGAGAAAGTGTTGTGTAAGATTTCAATCTTTTTAAATTTGTTAAGACTTGCTTTGTGACCCAGCATATGGTCTATCTTTGAGAATGATCCATGAGCACTTGAGAAAAAGGTGTATCCTGCTGTTGTGGGATGTAATGTCCTATAAATGTCTATTAAGTCTAGTTCATTTATAGTAATATTCAGATTCTCTATTTCTTTGTTGATCCTCTGTCTAGATGTTCTGTCCCTTGATGAGAGTGGTGAGTTGAAGTCTCCAACTATTATGGTATATGAGTCTATTTCCCTTTTCAGTGTTTGCAGTATATTCCTCACGTATTTTGGGGCATTCTGATTCTGTGCGTAAATATTTATGATTGTTATGTCTTCTTGTTTAATTGTTCCTTTTATTAGTATATAGTGTCCTTCTTTGTCTCTTTTAACTGTTTTACATTTGAAGTCTAATTTGTTGGATATTAGTATAGCCACTCCTGCTCTTTTCTGATTGTTATTTGCATGAAATATCTTTTCCCAACCTTTCACTTTCAACCTATGTTTATCTTTGGGTCTAAGATGTGTTTCCTGTAGACAGCATATAGAAGGATCCTGTTTTTTAATCCATTCTGCCAATCTATGTCTTTTGATTGGGGAATTCAGTCCATTGACATTTAGTGTTATTACTGTTTGGATAATATTTTCCTCTAACATTTTGCCTTTTGTATTATATATATCATATCTGATTTTCCTTCTTTCTACACTCTTTTCCATATCTCTCTCTTCTGTCTTTTTGTATCTGACTCTAGTGCTCCCTTTAGTATTTCTTGCAGAGCTGGTCTCTTGGTCACAAATTCTTTCAGTGACTTTTTGTCTGAGAATGTTTTAATTTCTCCCTCATTTTTGAAGGATAATTTTGCTGGATATAGGAGTCTTGGTTGGCAGTTTTTCTCTTTTAGTATTTTAAATATATCATCCCACTGTCTTCTAGCTTCCATGGTTTCTGCTGAGAAATCTACACAAAGTCTTATTGGGTTTCCCTTGTATGTAATGGATTGTTTTTCTCTTGCTGCTTTCAAGATCTTCTCTTTCTCTTTGACCTCTGACATTCTAACTAGTAAGTGTCTTGGAGAACGCCTATTTGGGTCTAATCTCTTTGGGGTGCGCTGCACTTCTTGGATCTGTAATTTTAGGTCTTTCATAAGAGTTGGGAAATTTTCAGTGATAATTTCTTCCATTAGTTTTTCTCCTCCTTTTCCCTTCTCTTCTCCTTCTGGGACACCCACAACACGTATATTTGTGCGGTTCATATTGTCCTTGAGTTCCCTGATACCCTGTTCAAATTTTTCCATTCTTTTCCCTATAGTTTCTGTTTCTTTTTGGAATTCAGATGTTCCATCCTCCAAATCACTAATTCTATCTTCTGTCTCTTTAAATCTATCATTGTAGCTATCCATTATTTTTTCTATGTTTGCTACTTTATCCTTCACTTCCATAAGTTCTGCGATTTGTTTTTTCAGTTTTTCTATTTCTTCTTTATGTTCAGCCCATGTCTTCTTCATGTCCTCCCTCAATTTATCGATTTCATTTTTGAAGAGGTTTTCCATTTCTGTTCGTATATTCAGGATTAGTTGTCTCAGCTCTTGTGTCTCATTTGAGCTATTGGTTTGTTCCTTTGACTGAGCCATATTCTCAATCTTTTTTTTTTTTTTTTTTTTTAAAGACAGAGAGAAGGAAGGAAGGGAAGGAAAGACAGAGAGAAGGAAGGAAGGGAGGAAGAAAGGGAAACATCTTTAAACATTTTCTTGTTTTATTATATTTTGTTTGTTTGTTTGTTTTTTTACATGGGCTAGGGCCGGGAATCGAACCGGGGTCCTCCGGCATGGCAGGCAAGCACTCTTGCCCGCTGAGCCACCGCGGCCCGCCCCATATTCTCAATCTTTTGAGCGTGGACAGTTATCTTCTGCTGCTGGCGTCTGGGCATTTATTCAGATTTCTCTTGGTGTTGGACCCAGCAAGGTTGTAATATTTTTCTGTGAAATCTCTGGGTTCTGTTTTTCTTATCCTGCCCAGTAGGTGGCGCTCGTGGCACACGTTTGTCTGCGGGTCCCACCAGTAAAAGGAGCTGTGGGACCTTAAACTTTGGAAAACTCTCGCCGTCCTGGGGGTTCGCTAGCCGAAGCGGCTTGAGCCGGCCCGGGGTCCGAACGCAGGGAGGGTTGCTGGTCGCCGCAGCCAGGGAAAGAGCCCGTCCGAATTTCCTAGTCGGCCCTGGGCAACAAGCATGGCGGGAGGGCGCCAGCGGCAGCGGCCCGCCCGAGAGAGTGCACGTTCCCCGGGAGTCACGGGGTCACCGTTCTCCGCGGCCTGGGGGTTTCCGATCCAATTCTCTCAGTTGGTCCGGGGGCTGCGCGTGGTGTGGGCGCCAGTCGCCTTGGTTTCAGGGGACCACCTCTCCAATTCTCCCAGCCGGCCCGGGAAGGGGGAAGGGAGTAACTCCGGCCGCTTGCCACCCCGCCCGGTAAGGCCCGCGCGCCTCGGCGATCTCACCCGAGCTGCTTCTCTCAGCCAGCCAGCCGTTCCAGGATGGGGTACGCTGTCTTTTTTATCTCTGTTGTGGCTTTGGGTGCTTTCTGTATCGTTTCTACTCCCCTAGTAGGTGTCCTGGAGAAGAAACTAAGATCCGCGCGTCTTACTAAGCCGCCATCTTCCAGGAAGTTGTCTCCTTGCCCAATCTTACTCGCAGTTGTTAGCTGTGTCTTTCTGCCCACCCTCCTAATTATGATGCCATAGCCGTTAATGCCTCATTTAATATTTCTAATGAGGACAATCCCTCCCAATGTCTTTGGCATAGCAGAGAAATTGGTCTTACCATGCAATCTGTTTTTCATTCTGGGCATTGCATTGGTAAAGTCCCCATCTCCCTAAAGAAGGTCTGTGCACAATCGTTCTCTTCATCACAAGGTAAATACTATATTCCCCTAGTAGGGGCAAAATGGCTGTGTTCTTCTACAGGGCTTACCCCTTGTGTGCCAAGGAAGGCTCTTGCTGAAACAAGAGAAATGTGTGTTTTAGTAACACTGTTGCCCCATATCCTCTTCTGTAACGAAGAGGACCTTTATCAATATTGGGATACACGGCTTCCAGCTATGCATAGGGAAAAAAGAGAGCTCATCACAGCCGTTACCCTTGCTTCTCTTTTTGGCGTGGCTGGCCTAGGTACCGGCATCGCCTCAATCTCCCTTCAACAACAAAGCCTCTCCAACCTAAGAGCTGCAATAGACGATGACTTAACTCGCATTGAAACTTCTATCACTCATCTAGAAAAATCTCTTACGTCCCTATCAGAAGTTGTTCTCCAAAACAGAAAAGGCTTAGACCTACTTTTCCTTAAGCAAGGAGGGCTTTGCGCTGCATTAGGTGAGGAATGTTGCTTTTACACTGACCATTCCGGCATAGTTAAAGAATCTATGACCAAGCTTAGGGAAGGAATTGCAAACCGTAAATGCGAGCGGGAAGCCCAAGAAACCTGGTATCAACAATTGTTTTATAAATCCCCATGGCTAACTACCCTGATTTCTTCCATCTTAGGACCCCTTCTTATCATCCTTCTCTTAATATCTATAGGTTCATGCATATTCAAGTGCCTCCTGGCTTTCATTAAAACTTGAGTTGATACTTTTCACATGATGCTTATGAAACATTATCAACCTATTCCTCCCTCAAGCCCTATCTCCGATGATGCTATAACTGAACTGTAATTTACCCTCTAGCATATATGTTAATTATTAAGCTGTTTGTTTAAGATTTATTACAGGCATAAATAAGAAGACTTTAAGTATTGAAAGAACTAATCGAAGAATTCTCCTGCGAACTACCGTCAACGCATCATCACAGACTATTGCCTTACCTTTACTTGGCTTACTAATACTATTTTCGCTAGGACCTATCCTCTTCAATAAAGTGATGGCCTTCTTGAAACAATAACTAAAATGCCATAAAAATGCAGCCCCTTCAGGTCCACTATTTTAGACTGGCCACAGCAAAGTTGCGATGGTAATGAACACCTATAAAAAACACTCCATCTGCACATCCCAAAGTGCAGGACTGGGTAGCCAATGACGGGCAACTGGACACCTTAGTCTGAGCAATCCACCACCTCAGACAGAGGCCTGGCCTTATGCTGCCTTGAACCTCCATGACGGGTAAGGTTGCAGATTGCCTACTTTGTGGTGTCCCGACTTAAGAGAGGCACAGTCCCCTTGGGATAGGCCGTTGTTGCAGTCTCCATCTTTTTAAAAAAATAAAAAGGGGGACCTGTGGGGAGCCGTTTATGGCACCGGCAGTGTGCCGGCCATCATCTTGGTGTCTGGTGCCATCTACTGACCACTTTGTGGTCCAACACCATCTTGGATACTAAATCAAGTTAAGTTTTTATCTCAAGTAAAGTTTCTATTTTCTCATGTCTGCTCTGCTCTGCCCAGAAACCTGCTGACTAGCCTCGGCCAAGCCGCCTTTGCTATCTTAGTTTCTGCGGGTTGGCCTAGCCACCGTGCAATGCCTATCACCTGCTAACGCCTGATACAAGGCACTTCCCCCGTCCCGCTGGATAAATACCCTGGATTTGCCCTCAATAAATTGAGACTTGATCAGAATCCTGTCTTGTCTCCATTCTCTGTGTCTCTTGTCCCCCCAATTCTCACTCCCTCCCTCAGGTCCAGGTTCGTCTGTCCCGCGGGGCGGGTCAAGGAAAGGATCATATATTCCTTGTTTAAACTTTTTTTTTTAGAACATTGCAGAGTACCTGGCACAGAGCAGGTACTAAAGGAATGAATGAATGATCAATTAAACATAAGAGATAACATTTGATTGGTACTGGTGGCTATTTTCCACCATATGGTCTGGGAAGCAAGGCAGAGTCAGTTTACCCAGGAAGGAAGAATAGAAACAGCAAAGCAATAAACAGAAAGAGAACACTTCCTGCTTCTCTAGAGTACCTCAGTTACTGGGTCTAGCTTGAGTCTGAGGGCAAAATACATCATTTCTTTGGGTTCTCTGCAGTAGATCCTTAAAATAAACTTCCATTTTGCTTGAGCTATATAGAATTTATTTCTACTACAGTATTTTATACCATAAGAGTTCTAAATAATATACTCTGTAGTCTGAATTTTTTTTCCTGCTGTCATTTCAGGGCCTTAGATCCCGTAATTATTCTTAATTTTATGTACTTTATTTCCTCTCCTGACTCCTTTTATTTAGCAGACATAAATGCTCTAGATTTTCTACATCTATATCTACCTATTACCTATCTTTCTATCTGGATATAATCTATCATTTCTTTCATAGCTAATCTTTTGAAATAACCACCAATAAAATATACTGTGTACCCACTAGTCTCTATTTAAGAGTCACAATACTCCTAAGATATTTTTACTAAAAATATTATTTCATGCATTAGGGAACTAAAGTTAATTAAGTGTTGAAGTTTGAGTTCAAATGCAGCCTATCTGACTACAGATTCCATATTCTGTAAGTGTTCATTGTTTGCAATTTCTAAACTCTTGAAAGAAATCTTACATAAGTTTCCAGTGTCTTATAACTTCCTAATTCAATAAATTATTCTCAACCCTTAAATATTTATGCTATCAAGGATTGTGCTGTTGGAGCTCTTCTTATGAAAACATTCTACAGAATTTATCTTTTTTATGACTACAATTTTCATCTCAGTTTGTATGTTGATGACTCCCAAAACTTAACCTACGATTCAGATCCCTGTCCTAGATTCTATATTTATTTTCTGGACACTATTAGATGTCCACGTATCAATTTTCCCCTTCTTCCTTCCTGGCAGAGCTCTGATTTTGGTCAAATATCTAGACTTCCTTTACATACTCACACATGTGAGTCATAGAAAGTTGAGTCCACCTCCAGTTCCAGAAGTAGACCTGACTAGTCCAAGAATAATTTTATTCTCTTTGTTATAGGAAATGGTAGTGAGAGAAATGATGTTTCTAGGAAAAGATTATTCTCTCCTAAAGAAAATTCCATAACAAGATGTGGTAGTTAGATTCAGTTGTCAACTTGGCCAGGTGAAGGCACCTAGTTCTGTTGCTGTGGACATGATCCAATGGTACGTGAACCTCATCTGTTGCTCACTGCGTCTGCAGTTGGCTAGGCGGTATGCCTGCTGCAGTGAATGATGTTTGACTTAATTGGCTGGTGCTTAAATGAGAGAGCACAACTTAGCACAGCCCAAGCAGCTCAGCATACCTCATCTCAGCACTCACAGCTGAGCCCAGGCCTTTGGAGATGCAGAAAGAAATCACCCCAGGGAAAGCTGTTGAAACCCAGAGGCCTGGACAGAAGGCTAGCCGAGATCACCCTGTGCCTTCCCACATAAGAAAGAACCTCAGTTGAAAGTTAGCTGCCTTTCCTCTGAAGAACTAATGAAATAAATCCCCCTTTATTAAAAGTCAATCTGTCTCTGGTGTATTGCATTCCGGCAGCTAGCAAACTAGAACACAAGAGCTCTCCATTTATTCTCTGGATGTAGTTAAGTCTAGATGTGATGCCTACAAATTCTGCAGCCATGTTGCAGCTACCAAACTAAAGATGAAGTAGACAATGGGGCTAGCATAGA
The DNA here is from genome assembly GCF_023851605.1 of Tamandua tetradactyla. Taxonomy (NCBI): domain Eukaryota; kingdom Metazoa; phylum Chordata; class Mammalia; order Pilosa; family Myrmecophagidae; genus Tamandua; species Tamandua tetradactyla. Next base: position 81,667,772 of record NC_135334.1, on the reverse strand, counting down.
AGAAGGATAAACTCCATGAAACACGTAAGTGGACAGATACTAGGTATTATACTGTGTTTTATGAACTCACAAATATTATCCTCCCAACCATTAAAGTAGATTTCATTATTTTGCAAACTTAAGTGCAAAATTTAGTAACTTGCCCAAAGTTTCCACAGCTTGTTAGTAGCAGAACAGTTGGACATTTCAAGAATCATGCTCTCAATCACTACTATCTCTACCACTATCTCCTCACAATAGAAATATTCCTGAAATTGCTTGGTTGCTGAATTGTGTTTCTTGAGATATGATTTGATATTGGAAGTAAGCCACAAGCTTTAACTTAGGTTTAAACACCCACCTATACAGGATATTACACATGGAATTGGATATGAATAACTGGATCAGATTATTAGTTTTTCATCTAGGAGCTAGTTACCCAGGTTCTCTGAAGCTTGGTGTAATAATCCAAATGCAAACAATTTAAAAGCTGAAAAAATTTCTGTGAGAATTTTATGAGAAACTACTACATTGCAAACAAATGCACATACTAAAATTCCAGTAAGTTACAGGTATTTTTTCCTACTCTTTCTGTGACCATCGCCCTACCCATTATTATTACTATATGTATATATTATTTACATAATATGTGGCTTTATATTTTTATGGGGTAGTAGCTAAGTTTCTGTTAAACTGACTAATAGAGTTAGGCTTCTGTGTGCTCATTAAAACTAGCCTCATTAAGATCCAGGAAATTTTTAATCATCAGAAAATATTCTGGGAAATTAATTAGGTGCTTTTTCATATCTTTTTACTTGCAGTGGAACCCCAGAACCTCTGACAGTAATATGATCCTGATCTATAAATGGCATTCAGACAGATCTAGAATCTCTCATAGTTTAGAGCTCCCTTAAAGACCCAACAATGGATAGATAACAAACACCAGAGAGAATAACAATTTTTTTTTTTTTTTAGTGAGAAACAAATTCTGGTAGAATAAGTCACAATGAGAAGCATGGCCTATTGATCAGAAGAAATAATAATTCTGACTCTATGTGAGGATATATTTGGCTATGCCCTAAAACCCCATAAAAGCACTACAGCACTAGATGACTAATAGCTAAGCTGTGTGGACTTCTCTGAAAAAACCTATCACATGGAGCACAAGCCACTTCATAGTTTATAGTCTGAGCAGGAGAAGGAAACTGGACAGAGAAGTCCAGTGGTGATGTTGACAGTGGCTAACAGGATGTGTGGAATTTGGTGACTCCTAAGGCATTTACAGTAATGAAAATACATGGTAACTCCTGACAACAATTCAAAAGGTGAAAGAAGAAAACACTGTTAAAACCATTCACTGAGGTAGGCAGGTTGTATATATGCAAATAGTGACTCTGATCTCACTTTACTTCCCACTTCCAAGGAGATGTTTTCAAGCTTTGGAGTAAGATGTTGGCAATGACCTTGAATAAATGTCTCAAGCTCTTCAAGCCTCATGTTCATCAGTTCTAAATTGGGCATTGTATTTATACCAATCTCATAAGGTTGTTGTGAAGATTAAATGATGTGATGATACAGCTTTATCATTTAGACAGTTTAGTAAAGTAAACATTCCTAGATTATTTCATACTTCATTTTAGCAATACCTGGTTAGAAAAATAAATTCTAAAATATCATTCATAATAGTTAAAAATCTATAAAATATTTAGAAATAACTTAAAGGAGAAAGATATAAAGTCTTGACAAAAGCAAGACATGAATCATGAATAAATAAACATAGTATGTTAGACAGTGTCTCACTTTGCCAGGGCTACTTTAGCAAATACCACAGGTTGGTTGGATTAAACAATAGGAACATATTGCTTCACGGTTTTGGAGGCTACAAGTTCAAAAGGTTATCAGTAGGCCATGCTTTCTGCAAAGTGTACAGAGTTCTGGTAGTGGCTTCCTGAAAATCTCTGCTTCTATGACATGTTAATCTGTTTTCTTCTATGTCCTCCTGCAGCTTCTTCTGCTTCTAATTTCATACCCAAATTTCCTCTCTTTATAAGGATGCCAGTCATATTGGATGAAAGTCCACAATGATTCTGTTTGGCCTCATATTAACAGGATCTTCACAGATACTATTTACAAGTGAATTCACACCCACAGGATCAGGGATTAGGATTTGAACATGTCTTATGAGGGACAGTTCAATCTGCCCTAGAGGGCCCAGCTTTTCCAGACATCAGCTAGTTTCATCTCCCTACCCCTTATTATTGATAGCCCTTTCAACATGAAAAAATTGGGGTGGGCATAACCCAAATAAAGCAAGGGAGAAAGATCAAGGGTAATGGTGGAGTTATACAGAGAAGGTAGGGTTTAGTGGATGACAGTGATTGCTGAATCATTAAATTGATATTCTTTTAGTCTCTAGCATCTTAGAATAGCTAGAAGTAAAAACCTAAAATTGTGGAATTGTAACCCATATCAAACTCTAAAATCTGTTCTACAACTACTTGTTGTGCTGTGCATTGAAATTTATTGCTTTTCTGCAATTATGTTATTTTCCACAAAAAAAGAAAAAGTGATGATAAAAATATATACTTTCCTTCTAGTCTCCAATATTCTGCAGCAGCTAGAAGGAAAAATCTGAGATGATGGTATGGTAGCCCTAACAAACTCTGGGATTTGTCTTGTAACAACTTGTTGAAGAGTGCTTTGAAAACTATTGCTTTTTTCTTCCTTTGCTTTGTATATATGTTACATTATACAATTTTAAAAAGTTAAAAAGAAAACAAGACACACACCAGCAGATTTGAAGAGGCTGGAGAAAGAATAAACAAACTAGAGGACAGGACAATGTACGCACAAAAGAACAATGGCAAAAAAGATGAGAAAATTTGAACTGGATCTCAGGGAAAAGATGGACAATACAAAGGATGCAAATATAAGAGCCATCGGTGTCTCACAAGGAGAAGAGAAGCATAAAGGGCTAGGAAGATTAGTTAAGGAGATAATGGGGGTAAACTTCCCTATCCTTATAAAATATACAAATATGCAAATCAAAGAAACCCAATGAATCCCAAACAGAATAAATCCAAATAGACCTACTCCAAGATACATACTAATCAGTCTGTCAAATGTCAAAGAGAAGCAGAAAATCCTGAAAGCAGTGAGAGAAAGGCAACACACCACATAAAAGAGAAACCACATAAGACTGAATTCAGACTACTCAACAGGCACCATGGAGGTGAGAAGGCAATGATATGATATATTTAAGGTCCTGAAAGAGAAAGACTTCCAGCCAAGAATTCTGTATCCAGACAAACTGAACTTCAAAAGTGAGGGAGAGGGTTCACTTCGAGGGCCTTGCACAACCAAAAAAAAAAAAAAAAAGAAAGAGAGAGAGATTTTAAATTTTCACAGAAGACAAAGCCTGAGAGAATTTGTCAACAGGAAATAGCCCTACAAGAAATACTAAAAGGAGTTCTGTCGGCTGAAGAAAAAGAAAAGAGAGGGGGTTCTGGAGGAGGGTACAGGATTGAAGAATATGAGTAAGGGTAACTAAAAGGATACAAAGAGAAGGTGGGAAAAGGATATATAGATTTGACAAAACAAAACAAAACAAAACAAACACCAAAGATGGCAGATTCAAGAACTGTTTTTACAGTAATAACTGTGAATGTTAATGGACTAAACTCACCAGTTAAAAGATACAGTTTGGTAGAAAAGGTTAAGAAGTATGATCCCTCTACAGGCTGCTTACAAAAGACTTATCTAAGACCCAAGAACAGAAATAGACTGAAAATGAAAGAGTGGTGTCATGGTCAGGATCATGTGTCAACTTGGCCTAGTGGTGGTATTCTGTTTATTTGGTTGGGCAAGTGCTGGCCTATCTTTTGCAATGAGTAATGATCACATTGGCTACATCCACAGATGATTCCATTTGCAATTAACCAAGGGGAGTGTCTTCTTTAATGAATGATGCTTAATCTAATCACTGGACGCCTTTTAAGGAGGATTCAGAAGAGATAGGCTCTCTTTCCTGCTTCGCCCGCAAGCCTCTTCCATGGAATTCATCCAGACCCTCCACTGGAATCATCAGCTTCACAGCCTGCCCTACAGATTTTGGACTCTATGTTCCCATGGTTATAAGAGACACTTCTATAAATTTTATATTTACAAATATTTACTGTTGATTCTGTTTCTCTAGAGAACCCTAACTAATACAACTTGGTACCAGGACTGGTTCTTAAGAAACAGAATTTTAAAAATGGGTTTTTACGAATGGTTTTCTACTCTGGTTGGACTCAAAGGCACTAAGGACTCTGATTCCCATAATCAGAATGACATTGCCAATCCAGAGTGAGTTGGCAAAAGAGATACTCACAATATCGCCATTCGATTCTTATAATGTTTCACTTGTATGAAGCCAGACTCTGGGGGATAATGTTTTTGACACCTTTACAGAGTTTTATGGAAATAGGAGGTATAGAGATGTTGGCTGGTTGTTGTTAGATACACTGTATACATTAATGAGTGAAAAGGATGAGCTTAAGTCTTCAAACGAGAAGCTTAAGTGCTGTCTGACAGATGCAGACGTTTCTGTGAGTGTACTGAAGGAAAATCTTATTTCCTGTAGCCGTAGACTTGAGCTCTCCGAAAATCAGACTCAGTATCTTATCGTTCAAGTAGAAACTTTACAACACAAATTGAAACCTCAATCTTGGATGGTATCTGCTGTTAAAGTGGGGGCACTGATTGGAAAGGAGTGGGAACCTGAAAAATTGGATGGTGACATATGAATGGATAATGATGTCAGTGACGAGGTTGAAAATCTAGGTCATGCTGAGTCTTCTCTAGATAACCCTGTAATAGTCTGCCTGGAGGATATAGCTGCCCCACCTCCAGCCTGCCTTGAGGAGTTGGCCAACCAACCTCCACCTGAAGGGATTAGCCCTAGAGTGATTAATCCCGTTTCACTAGACGAAACTGCAAATGAATGCGCTGAAGTAAATGGCTTGGAAGAGACTTTTAATTCTTTTCATGACCCACCCCCACCACCCCTCATTTCTTCCAGACCCATAACTAGACTAAAGTCCCAAAAGGCCCCTAAAGGTGAGGTACAAAGTATAACACATGAGGAGGTACATTCTACTCCAAAAGGACTGTGTGAGTAATCTAATTTATATAGACAGAAATCAGGGGAATATGTGTGGCAATGGATTTTAAGGGTGTGGGATAATGGTGGGAGGAATATAAGGCTGGATTACGCTGAACTTATTGATATAGGTCCACTAAGCAGAGATTCTGCATTCAATGTTATAGCTTGAGGGGTTAGGAAAGGCATTAATAGTTTGTTTGGATGGTTGGCTGAAACATGAATCAAAAGGTAGCTGACATTACCTGAGGTTGAAATGCCAGAACTGCCCTGGTATAATGTAGATGAGGGGATCCAGAGGCTTAGAGAGATTGGAATGTTAGAATGAATTTATCATGCAAAGCCTGCTCTTACACCCCAGGAATGTCTGGAGGATGCACCTTTTACCAGAAGAGTGAGAAATAAATTTACGTGACTAGTGCCATCATCCCTGAAAAGCTCTGTAGTTTCACTTCTCTGCAGGTCAGATATTACTGTGGAAACTGCTGTCACTGAGCTGGAATCCTTAAACACAATGGGGACGACCAGATCCCAAGTTGGCAGAAGTCAGGTGGCAGCACTTAATCACCAAAGACAGGGTGGACGTGACTATTATAATAGATAGCAAACTCAAAGCAGGAGTCAAAATAATCTGACTCGCAAAGATTTGTGGCATTGGCTAGTAAATCATGGGGTACCTAGAAGTACAACAGAAGGGCAGTCTACTAAATTCTTGTTTGAGCTGTATAAACAAAAGAGTTCCTGGTCAAGTGAACAGAGTCTAACTTGAATTACTAAAACACAGAGTCATGGTCCCTTAATCAATTTCCAGACTTGAGACAGTTTACAGACCCAGAGCCCCTTGAATGAAGGGTAGGCCAGGTCCCTTTGGGGAAAACCCTGTTACACTGCCACAGATTTATACTGTTAATCTTTCTCCAAGCCTTCCCCAAGGAGACCAATGGCCTTTTACTAGGGTAACTGTGCATTGGGGAAAAGGAAATGATCAGATATTTTGGGAATTATTAGACAGTGGTTCAGAAGTGACATAATTCCAGGGGAACCAAAACATCACTCTGGTCTGCCAATCAGAGTGGGGGCTTATGTAGGTCAGGTGATTAATTGAGCTTTAGCTCAGGCCCATCTTACTGTGGGTCCAGTGGGGCCCTGGAGCCATTCTGTAGTTATTTCCTCAGTTCTAGAATGCGTAATTGGAATAGACATACTAACTAGCAGAATCCCTACATTGGCTCTTTAACTCATACAGTGAGGGCTATTATGGTGGGAAAAGCCAAGTGGAAGCCACTAGAACTGCCCCTACCTAGCAAAATAGTAAATCAGAAGTAATATCAGATTCCTGAGGGACTGCAGAGATTACTGCCACTCTTAAGGACTTGAAGGATGCAGGGGTGGTGATTCCCACCACATCCCCATTCAACTCTCCTATTTGGCTTGTGCAGAAAACAGATGGGTCTTGGAAGATAACAGTGGATTATCGTAAACTCAACTAGGTGGTGACTCCAATTGCAGCTGCTATTCCAGATGTGGTATCATTGTTTGAGCAAATCGGTACATCCCCTGTTGCCTGGTATGCAGCTATTGATCTGGCTAATGCTTTTTTCTCAATAGCTGTTAGTAAGAACCACCAGAAACAGTTTCCTTTCAGCTGGCAAGGTCAGCAATATACTTTTCACTATCCTACCTCAGGGGTATATCAACTCTCCAGCCCTATGTCATAATCTTGTCTGCAGGGACCTTGATCATTTCTCCCTCCCACAAGACATCACACTGGTCCATTATATTGATGATATCATGTTGATTGGACCTAGTGAGCAAGAAGTAGCAACTACTCTAGACATGCTGATAAGGTATTTGCATGTCAGAGGATGAGAGATATCAACAAAAATACAGGGACCTTCCACCTTAGTGAAATTTCTAGGTGTCCAGTGGTGTGGGGCATGTCAAGACATCTCTTCTAAGGTGAAGGATAAGTTGCTGCATCTGGACCCTCCTACGACCAAAAAAGAGGCACACCTAGTTGGTCTCTTCGGATTTTGGCGACAACATATTCCTCATTTGGGTGTCCTACTCTGGCCCGTTTACTGAATAACCAGAAAAGCTGCTAATTTTGAGTGGGGACCTGAACAAGAAGAGGCTCTGTGACAAGTCCAGGCTGCTGTACAAGCTGCTTTGCCACTTTGACCATAAAATCCAGCAGATCCATGGTGCTGGAAATGTCAGTAGCAAAGAGAGATGCTGTTTATAGAAGAATCACAGTGCAGACCCTTAAGATTTTGGAGCAAAGTCTTACCATTTGCTGTAGACAACTACTCTCCTTTTGAGAAACAGCTTTTAGCCTGCTACTGGGCCTTAGTAGAGACTGAATGCTTAACCTTGGGCCACTAAGTTACCATGAGATCTGAGTTGCCTATCGTGAACTGGGTGTTGTCTGACCCACAAAGCCATAAAGTTGGGCATGTGCAGCCACACTCCATCATAAAATGGAAATTGTATATATGAGATAGGGCTAGAGCAGGTCCTGAAGGCACAAGTAAGTTACATGAGGAAGTGATACAAATACCCATGGTCTCCAATCTTGCCACACTACCTTCTCTTTCGCAGACCAGAGCTATGGCCTCTTGGGGAGTTCCTTACAGTATAAGGTATTCCTTACAGTGAATTGACTGAGGAAGAGAAAACTCAGGCCTGGTTTACAGATGGTTCAGCACGATGTGCTGGTACCACTCGAAAGTGGACAGCTGCAGCACTACAACCCCTTTTTGGGGTGTGCTTGAAGGACAGGGATGAGGGGAAATCCTCCTAGTGGGCAGAACTTCGAGCACTGCACCTGGTTGTTCATTTTGCTTGGAAGGAGAACTGGCCAGAGGTGTGTTCATATACTGACTCATGGGCTGTTGCTAATGGTTCGGCTGGATGGTCAGGGACTTGGAAAGAACATAAGTGGAAAATTGGTGACAAAGAGGTGTGGAGAACAGGTATGTGGACAGACCTTTTTGAATGGGCTAAAAACATGAACATATTTGTGTCCCATGTGAATGTGCACCAGAGGATGATTTCAGGAGAGGAAGGTTTTAATAATCAAGTGAATAAGATGACCTGTTCTGTGGATACTAGTCAGTCTCTGTGTTAGTTAGATTCAGTTGTCAACTTGGCCAGGTGAGCATACCTAGTCCTGTTGCTGCGGACATAAACCAATGGTACGTGAACCTTGGTACGTGAACCTCATCTGTTGCCAATTACATCTGCAGTCAGCTAGGAGGCGTGTCTGCTGTAATGAGTGACGTTTGACTTAATTGGCTGGTGCTTAAATGAGAGATTGCAATGTAGCACTGCTAGCAGCTCGGCATTCCTCATCTCAGCACCTGCAGCTCAGCCCAGGCCTTTGGAGATGCAGAAAGAAGTCACCCCAGGGAAAGTTGTTGGAACCCAGGGGCTTGGAGAGAAGACCAGCAGAGACCATCCTGTGCCTTCCACATAAGAAAAGAGCCTCAGTGGAAAGTTAGCTGCCTTTCCTCTGAAGAACCAACGAAATAAATCCCCTTTTATTAAAAGCCAATCCGTCTCTGGTGTGCTGCATTCTGGCAGCTAGCAAACTAGAACAGCCTCTTTCCCCAGAATGTTCTGTCAATGTCCCATGGGCTCATGAACAAAGTGGTCATGGTATCAGGGATGGAGGTTATGCATGGGTTCAGCAACATGGACTTCCACTCGCCAAGGCTGACCTGGCTACAGCCACTGCTGAGGGCCCAATCTGCCAGCAGCAAAGACCCACACTCAGCCCCCAATATGGCACCATTCCCCGAGGTGACCATCCAGCTACATGGTGGCAGGTTGATAACATTGGACCTCTCCCTTCACGGAAAGGGCAGCAATTTGTTCTAAATAGACACATACTCTAGATATGGGTTTGCTTTCTCTGCACGCAATGCTTCTGTCAAAACTACCATCCATGAGCTTAGAGAATGCCTTATCCATCACCATGGTATTCCATACAGCATTGCTTCTGATCAAGGAGCACACTTCACAGCAAATGAAGTACAGGAATGGGCACATGCTCATGGAATTCTCTGATCTTACCATGTTCCCCATCATCCAGAAGCAGCTGGACTGATAGAACGGTGGAATGGCCTTTTGAAAACTCAATTATGGTGACAACTACGTGGCACCGTAACTGGTGCCACTGAAAGCCTGGGGTAATGTTCTCCAGGAAGCTGTGTATACTCTGAATCAGCATCCACTGTATGGTGCTGTTTCTCCCATAGCCAGGATCCACGGGTCCAGGAACCAAGGGGTGGAAACGGGAGTGGCACCACTCACTATTACCCTAGTGATCCACTAGGAAAATATTTGCTCCCTGTCCCTGTGACCCTGTGCTCTGCTGGTCTACAAGTTTTATTTCCAAAAGGGGGAGTGTTTCCACCAGGAGAAACAACAATGATTCCACTGAATTAGTATCTAAGCCTGCCACCTGGTCACTCTGGGCTACTCGTGCCCCTGAATAAGCATGCCAAGAAGGGGATTACATTACCTGCTGGGGTGACTGACCATGACTATCAGGGGAAAATAGGAATGCAACTACACAATGGCGGTAAAGAAGAGTTTTCCTGGAATATAGGGGATCCCCTAGGGCATCTTTTAGTACTGCCATGCCTGTGATTAAAATCAATGGGAAAGTGCAACAACCCAACTCTGGTAGGACTACCAATGTCTCTGAAACTTCAGGAATGGAGGTTTGGGTCACCCCACCAGGCAAAGAACCATGGCCAGCTGAAGTGGTGCCCGAGGGTAAAGGGAACATGGAATGGGTAGTGGAAGAAGGTAGTGATAAATAGGAACTACGGCCACGTGATCAGTTATAGTAACAAGGACTGTGATGCTGTTTTGTTCATATTATACTATTTAAGTTGTAAGATATCAAGTTTAAGAATGAATATTACCCAAGGAGTTGTACCCTATTCTGGAGAGATTTAATGTGTTTCCGGTTATATGGAGGACAGTTGAGTATTGTTAGGTGAGAAAAAAAATGTGTCTTATTGTTTTCTCTTTAGAAATTAGGTATGGTTTAAGGTGATGAGTATAGCTGCCAAGCTGACAAGGGGTGGACTGTTACGGTCAGGTTCATGTGTCAACTTGACCAAGTTGTGGTACCTGTTTGTCTGGTTGGGCAAGTGCTGACCTGTCTTTTACTATGAAGACATTTCATAGAATTAAATCATGATCACGTTGGCTACATCCACAGCTGGTTTTATTTGTAATTAGCCAAGGGGAGCGTCTTCTTAATGAGTGATGCTTAATCTAATCACTTGGAGCCTTTTAAGGAGGATTCAGAAGAGACAGGCTCTCTTTCCTACTTTGGTTGATGAGCCTCTCCTGTGGAGTCTGTCCAGACCCTCCATTGGAATCGCCAGCTTCATAGCTTGCCCTACAGATTTTGTACCTACATTCCCATGGCTACATGAGATACTTTTATAAATTTTACATTTAAGAATATTTCCTATTGATTCTGTTTCTCTAGAGAACCGTAACTAATACAGATGGAAAAAGATATTCCATGCAAGTTGTAACCAAAAGAAATCATGAGAGGCTATACTAATATCAGACAAAACATATTTTTGTATATTAGTCAAAATATACTTTAAATATAAAGACATAATAAGAGATAAAAGGTCACTACATATCAATAGTGGGGATAATTCATCAAGAAGAAACAACAATCATAAATGTTAATGTTCCCAATCAAGGAACTCCAAAGTACAAGTGGCAAACATTTCCATAACTGAAGGGTGTGATAGATGTTTCAACAATAATAGTGAGAGACTTCAATACATCACTCTCCTCTAAGATAGAACAACCAGACAGAGGATCAACATGGAAATAGAAAATGTGAACAATCTGATAAATGAACTAGACCTAACACATTCATGATAAATGTATCATTACATCCCAAACACCAGGATATAGATGCTTCTCTAGTGCTCATGAACATTCTCCAGGATAGATAACATGCTGGGACACAAAATAGGTCTTTAAAAATTACAAAGATTGAAATTATTCAAAGCACTTTCTGTGACCACAATGCAATGAAGCTAGAAATCAATAGCCACCAAGGAACCAGAACTTTCACAAATATATGGAGATTAAATAACACACTCTTAAACAACCAGTGGGTGAACGAAGAAATTGCTAGAGAAATAAAGCAAATAGAAGAAGAGAAATAATAAAGATTAAAGCAGAATTAAATTAATTGGAGAACAAAAGAACAACAGAAAAATCAATAACAGCAAAAGAGGGCTCTTTGAAAAAATCAACAAAATCTATGTAACCCTAGCTAAGCAGACAATGAAAAAAAAGAGAGAGAATGCAAATAAACAAAAGCAGAAATAAGAGGGGGGTCATTATCACAGATTCTGAAGAAATAAAAACAATCATAAGAGGATACTATGAAGAACTATATGGCAGAGGATACTATGAAGAACTATACACCAACAATATAGACTACTTAGAGGAAATGGACAAATAACTAGAAACACCACAGCAAGCTGCAATGACTCCAGAAGAAACAGAAGACCTTAAGAAACCAATCACAAATAAAGAGATTCAATCAATCATCAAAAATCTTCCTACAAAGAAAAGCCTAGGGCCAGATGGCTTCACAGGGTGATTTATAAAACATTCCAAAAAGAACTAACACCAATCCTGCTCAAACTCTTCCAAAAATTTGAGGCAAAAGGAACCCTACTTAACTCAATTTATGAACCTAACATTACTTTAATATCAAAACTGGGTAAAGATGTCAAAGAAAAAAACCACAGGCCAATTTTCCTAGTGAATATAGATGTTAAGATTCTTAATAAAATACTAGCAAATCAACTCCAACAACATGTTAAAAGAATTATACACCACAACCAAGTAGGGTTTATACCAGGAATGCAAGAGTTGCTCAACAAGAAAATCTATCAATACTATACAGCACATGAACAAATTGAAAGGGAAAAATCACATGATCATCTAGATTAATGCTGAAAAAGCATTCAATAAAATTCAGCATCCTTTTCTAATAAAAAAATTTCAAAAAGCAGAAATAGAAGGAAACTTCCTCAATATGATATAATATGAAAAACTCACAGCCAACATCATACTCAACAGTGAGAGACTGAAAGCCTTCCCCTTAAGATCAAGGATGCCTCTGACACCACTATTATTCAAGAGTATATTAGCAGTTCTATCTAGAGCAATCAGGCAGGAAAAAGAAATAAAAAGGCACCCAAATTGGAAAGGAAGAAGTAAATTTTTCATTATTTCCAGATGACATGATACTATACTTGAAAAATCCTGAGAAATCTACAACAAAGCTTCTTGAGCTAATAAACAAATTCAGCAAAGTGGTGGGATATAAGACTAATGTACAATAATCAATAATGTTTCTATACACAAGCAATGACCTAACTAAGGCAACAATTAAGGAAAAAGTTCCATTGAAAGTAGCAATGAAAAGAATCAAGTATCTAGGAATAAACTTAACCAAGGTTGTAAAGGACCTGTACACAAAAAGCTACATAATATTTTCAAAAGAAATCAAAGAATATCTAAATATTCTTTGATTATCTAAGAATATCTAAATATTCTTTAGGTGGTAAGGTGGTAAGACATTCCCTGCTCATGGATAGGAAGGTTAAATGTAGTTAAGATGTCAATTCCACCTAAATTGATGTACAAATTCAACACAATACCAATCAAAATTCCAACAAACTAGTTTGAAGACTTGGAAAAGCTAGTAATCAAATTCATTTGGAAGGGAAAGAGTCCCCAGATAGCTAAAAATGTCCTAAAAAAGAATTAAATAGGAGGATTAACACTTCCTGATTTTAAAAAGTATTACAAGGCCACAGTAGTCAAAACAGCATGCTACTGGCACAAAGATAGACGAGATTGACAAATGGAATAGAATTAAGAGTGTGGAAATAAACTACCAAATCTATGGTCAACTGATCTTTGACAAGGCCCCCAATCCACTGAACTGGGACAAAACAGTCTTTTCAATAAATGGGCATGGGAGAACTGGAAATCAATAGCCAAAAGAATAAAAGAGGGCCCTTACCTTATACCTTATACAAAAATTAACTCAAAGTGGATCAAAGACTTAAATACAAGAACTAGTGCCATAAAGCTTCTAGAAAAAAACAGGCAAACACCTTCAAGACCTAGTAATAGGAGGTAGCTTCTTAAACATTATATCCAAAGCACAAGCAAAAAAGGAAAAAAATAGATATATGGGACCTCCTTAAAATCAAATGATTCTGTACCTTACAAGACTTTTGTCAAAAAGATGAAAAGGCAGCCAATGCAATGGGAGAAAATATTTGGAAATCATGTATCAGATAAAGATTTGATATCCTATATACATAAAGAAATCATACAACTCAACAACAAATGAACAAACAACTCAATTATAAAATGAACTAAAGAATATGAATAGACATTTTTCTGAAGAGCAAATATAGATGGCAAGATGTACATGAAGAGATGCAGGTCAAGACTACAATGAGATATCATCTCACATTAATAAGAATGGCTGCCATTAAATAAACAGGAAACTATAAATGTTGGAGAGGATGTGGAGAAACTGGACCACTTATACACTGCTGATGGGAATGTATAATGGTACAAATACTGTGGAAAACAGTTCGGTGGTTCCTTAGAAAACTAAATATCAAGTTGCTCTATGTCCTGGCAATACTACTCAGCATATACCCAAACAACTGAAAGCAGTGACAGAAACAGATATTTGCATACCAATGTTCATAGCAGCATTATTCACAATTGCCAAAAGATGGAAACAATCCAAGTATCCATAAACAGAGGAGTGGATAAACAAAATGTGAAATAAGCATACAATGGAATATTATGCAGCAGTAAAATGAAATGATGTCCTGAAGCACATGATAACATGGATGAATCCTGAGGACGTAATGCTGAGGTGAAATAAGCCAAAAACAAAAGGATTGATACTATATGATTTTACTTTTATGACCTTGGTAAAGGTAAACTCAGGTGCTCATAATACAGAATATAGGGGACATAGAGATACACAGAAGCTAGAGATGGGTGAATGGTTACTTAATGTGACTGAGCTTAAATGTAAGGGAATGAATAGAGGTAAAGGCAGTTTATTAGTGTGTCTATAAGTGAAGGCGAACATGATTGAAGATGAACATGATTGAAAGGGGTGTACAGATTCACGTATACCACTGAATAACACTACAAATATAAAGTTCTTGCATGAACTACTTCAAAGGTATGAACACTGTACTAAGAGAAAATAATTTCAGAGTATGGAGGAAAATTATTATTGTATGCTATAGTCTATACTTAACAGGAAGACATCAACAGCACCATGGCAATACCAGGAGTAAATAATGGGGAGGGGAGGGAGGAGAGGACAAGAATTAAGGGAAGGTTAAGATTTTCTATTTGGTGTGGGTATGTCAACCTGTTATTTTTCTCTTGGGGGCAAAGAAAATTGTCTAAAATTGAGAGTGTTGATGATTATGCAACTAAGTAAGGATAATGTGAGACATCTGATGACTTCTGGATTATACACGATGCCCAATAGTTGGAAGTGGCTGAAGGACACACTGAATGAGAAGTAGAATGGCGAGCTGTGGTGTATACGTATAATTAAATATTGTGTGGCTACAATAAGGAACGAAGTCATGCGGCATACCAACAAGGTGAATGAACCTGGGGGATAATACGTGATGCAAAATAAGCCAGAAAAAAAAGAACAAATATTGTATGTCTCCCTTTTAGAAAATAATTATAAGAAACGTGGGGCTTAGATTGTAACCTCTTATAGCAGTCACAGTTGGTCTGGAGCTGTAATTGCTATTCCTAGATTTTGAGAGGCTGTGTAATATATGTATAACCTGGTATTTCCTTGGAACCTTTGGTGCCTGTATGACACCTAAGATTCAGAGTAGGAGTTCTGCAGGTCTGAAAGTTGGCATTGCCACATATAACATTGTGTAACATAAAGTTGTAAAAAAGACCAGGCTTCAATTAGAGATAAGAACAAAGCTGATAGGTCGGGACTAAGATAAATTAGAACATAGGAGTAAGGAGGACATTGTCTGCATTTTAGAAATTCACCTATTGTTTGAGACCAAAGAAAAAGAGATTTATTTTGTCCAAAACCTAAATTTTATGTAGCACATAATCTAACTCAACCTGTCTGGATAGGTCATGTATACAACAGGAGCACATGGAGCCCAGAATAGGTGAGGCTTATAATTCTGTATAGCTTAATGTAATGCCTAGATGCATCCTAGAGTATGTTGAGCAGATCATTATTATTGGCAAAGTCCCTTGAAGAATGGGAGAAAAATATGTGGAACTATTAAGCTTTACCAACAGGGAAACCCTTGATACTGTCTCAAATATTAGAAACTCTGAAGTCAATAGGCCAAATCCTTGATCTTGGGGCTTGTTCTTGTGAAGTTTATGTAGCAGAAAAGCTAAGCCTACCCATAGTTAAGCCTAAGAGTTACTTCCAGAGGACTTCTTTTGTTGTTTGGATGTGGCTTCTCTCTAAGCCCAACTGTGCAAGGAAAATCATTATTCTCCCTCATATGTGGGATATGACATTCAGGGGTGAAAGTCTCCTTGGCAATATGGGGTATGAACCCCAGGAATGGGCCTGGCCCTGGAACCATGGGAATGACAATGCCTGTCTGACCAAATGGGGGGAAAGAATATTAACAAAATAAGGTATCAGTGGCTGAGACTGTTCAAATAGAAATAATAGTCTATTCTGGAGGCTACTCTTATACAAGCTTTAGTAAGATAGTGCTTTTTATCATAGTTTGCCAAACCTCAACCAAAACTATTCCTGTCAACCTTAAAGAACACCTAGGGCCCTGTTCTAGCTTGCTGGCTGCCGGAACGCAATATATCAAAAACAGAATGGCTTTTAAAAAGGGGAATTTAATAAGTTGCTAGTTTACAGTTCTAAGGCTGAGAAAATGTCCCAATTAAAACAAGTCTATAGAAATGTCCAATGTAAGGCATCCAGGGAAAGATACCTTGGTTCAAAAAGGCTGATGAAGTTTAGGGTTTCTTTCTGAAGTGGAAGGGCACATGGCGAACACAGTCAGAGTTTCTTTCTCATCTGAAAAAGCACATGGTGAATATGGTCAGGGTTCCTCTCTCATCAGGAAGAACAAGTACTAGCTTCTTCTCTTGGCTTCCTGTTTCATGAAGCTCCCTGGGAGGTGTTTTCCTTCTTCATCTCTAAAGGTCTCTGGCTGGTGGATGCTGCTTCGTGGTACTACAGCATTCTCTGCTCTCTCTGAATCTCTCTCATTCTTCAAAATGTTTTCTCTTTTATAGGACTCCAAAAACTAGACCCGCCCAATGAGTGGAGATATGCCTGTACGCCCAATGGGTGGAGATACGCCTGTACCTAATCCAGTTTAACAGCCACTCTTGATTAAATCCCACCTCCAGGGAGATGATTTAATTACAGTTTCAAGCATACAATACTGAATCGGGAGTAGAAGAAATGGCTGCCTTTACAAAAGGGGATTAGGATTAAAACATGGCTTTTTAAGGGTACATACATCATTTCAAACTTGCACAGGCTCTATCTGAGATTCTATAAAAGTTCCATGCACTATAATTACTTTCCAGAAAATTACAACCTCCAGATGGTCAGATAAGTCCTGAAACCCAGGAGGGCCAGCATCTCCAAGAACATCAACTAGCTGCATCCACCTATCCCGTATTACCAACAGCCCTTTCCAACATGAAACGTTAGAATAGGCATAGTCCAAATATACCTCTAATGATTGGAAGAAAAATCAAAGGAGAAGGAGGAGTTATATTACATAAGACAGGATTTAACAAATGAGTATGACTGCTGAATCATGATATTGATATTTCTTATAGTCCCCAGTATCTTGGAGCAGGTAGAACGAAGAATCTAAAATTGTGGAACTGTAACTCATACCAAACTCTGAAATCTGTTCTATAGGTACTTGTTACAATGTACTTTGAAATGTATTGCTTTTTTGTATATATATTTCCCATAAAAAAAATCAACATAGCAATTTTTGATTAGCGAAAAACCTAAGAGAATAGGCCACAGAAGGAAATAAAATTGCATTCCTATGCTAACAAGAAAAAAGAGATTAAATAAAAAATACTATTTTCTATGTGGCTACAAGAGTGATGGTTGCAAGGAAACCTTGATTATTCCTGAGTGGGACAAGCCTTTAACAGAACTGCAGCAGCATTCACATCTGGGGGCAAGCATCTGTTATTGATGTGGGCAGTGAGAGAACAAGCTTGACTCAGGCAGACAGAAAGACTTTGCAAGGATAAGAAGAAAACACCCAAGAATTTAATGATAGCATGGGCATGTAGAATAAACTGGATTCTGGAAGAGTCCCAAATACAAAATTAAATTGCTTACCTAATAATTCTCCTTCCTCCCCTCATCCCTTGAATTATGTCAAGAAAGTAGCTTTGGAAGAGAGGCTGGAAAGCAGAGAAAACTTGGTAGTCTCACGTAGTTTCCAAAAACTTGGTTTGGGGGTTCCAACAGATTTGAACCAAAGATGAACCAAAGCAATCTGAATTTGCTCTCCAAAATTCTCCCTGCTCAAGAACTAACTAGATCAGAGATGGGCCTATTGATGTCATTAACATGAGTGTTTGGGATATGGGCTATCTAGAAGAGAACACACTTTGTGATTCAAGGCCAGTTCAGCTTGAGTTTTAGAAGAATCTGAATTGCACATTCCTCACCCAAAACACTACACAGAGAGAAAATGTAGAACTGTCTAGGGTCAGGAGAAATCTTTGTCAGTCACTTTCTTTTAGATGCAATGTCTAGAATACCGTAAAAAATGTGAAAATTTGAGAAGCAGGAAAATACGATACATAATAAATAGGAAATGAAACAGTGACTAGTGGCAGATACACAGATGACCTAGACAGTGGAATCAACAGAAGTAGATTTTTAAACAAATACCATAGATATGTTAAGTAATTTAAAGGAAAATATGGATACAATGGTGAGGATATGGTGAAATTCAGGAAAAACTAAAAACTAAAAAAACAAAAAACAAATTCTAGGAATAAAAATGTAATATATAAAATAAAATACACTGTATAGGCTTAACAGACAAGTGAACATAAAAGAAATATCAATGAATTAGAAAACAGATCAATGGAAATTACTGATGCTGAAGCAAAAAAAAAAAAGGAAAAGAAAAATTGAGAAACCTAGGATAATATTGAGACAATATCATAGAATCTAGCATATAAGTAACTGTAGCTCCCAGAAGAAGGGGAAACAAAAATGGGGCTGAAATACATCTGCAGAATAATAACCAAAATTTGTCTAAATTTGGTAAAACAATAAAAAATTTTAAAAAATGTAAAACCAGTTCACATTTCAGGGGAGGTCAAGACTGAAGTAAAATAAATATAAAGAAAAAAATAGATAGGCCTGTCATAGCCAAACTGCTAGATCAAAGATAAAGCCAATTTTAAAATCAACTAGAGGGCAGTGTGACAGTGGCTCAGTGGCAGAATCTCACCTGCCATGCCCAAGACCCAGGTTTGATTCCTAGAGCTTGCCCATGCAAAAAAAAAAAAAAAAAAATCAATTAGAGGAAAAAGAAATTTTACATGTAGGGGAACAAAGATAAGAAAAGCTGCTGACTTATAATAAAAGCAATGGAAGCCAAAGACACTGCAAGAGCATTTCTAAAGTGCTAAGAAGAAAAAAAAAGTCTAATATTGTGAAGTTTTGAGGGAAAATTATTAAATAAAAAAATCAAGTTACAGAAAATACAAATGTTCATTGGTGTAAAAATATCTGTTTGAGTTCCTGCTTTCAAATTTTTGGGGAATATACAAAGAAGTAGGATTGTCACATGACCTATACACTTGAAAATGGTTAAAATGGGAAATTGTGAGTTGTGTGTGTATATATATATATATATATATATATAATTAAAGGTTGTAAAAAAAGAAAATATAAATGGTATAATTCCATTGTTTTAAAATAAACATTAAAAAGATTTATATTGCTAGGTATTACAAAATTATAATTTTAATTCTAATGATCTTAATTAGTTCTCTTTCATTCATGACTTTTTATTTCATAATATGTTTTTGTTTTAGGAACACAGAAATCTTTCTTATATCCCTAAAATATCAATTATACATAAGTTAAATTATGACAGCTTTATAAGATCTTCCTCAGGCATAAGTTTTCTTATCTTTTGGGCTTCTTATTTCTGTTTTTATGAATTGTTGTTTCTCAAGTATTGTGTGACTATCAATTATGAGTTCATCTTTGTTGCTGATATTTTTGTTTTAATACCCACTGCCTCTAGGTTTGGGCTTGAATTGATGCTGGACAAGATATACAATCAGAAATGTGTGATACTCTGGTTGTACATGCTTTCCCTCCAAAGCACTGTTCTGTTCGAGATGACAACCCCACCATTGGTACTTGGTTATTGGGAAGTGATGCGGTAAATGAGTCTGGTAAATCAGTCGAGCTGCTCACACTGAAGAAACCTTAACTAATGCATTTGCTGGTCTCCCTTAATGTCCTTTCAGTTTCTAAAAGCTTTGGTAGTGGGTGCCCTTGGTCATGGGCCCACTGTTGATTATATTATTCCTCTCCATTGTCATTCTAGGCTTCTGTTTTTCCCATTTTTTCTAATGTTGTCTTTGCTCAGTTTTTTAGATATTTCTTATTGTTTCAGGAATGCAAAGCATTTAATTAAAATGTGCATCTTTGAAATATATATATGATGTCTGTGTACATATCTGTGAGACAGCTCTCATCTGTACCCAGACACAGAGACTCAAGCCCACAGGGACCCATGACAAAATAAAAAATAGATAAAAGGAAAAAATCTAATACATCAGTGCTTCAAAAGACTTTGCTCAAAGGGAGAAAAGGTAACTGGTTCAGTGGGAGAAAATACTTGGAAACCACATATCTGATAATTTTTCCTTTTTTTTTTTTTTGCATGGGCAGGCACCGGGAAACAAACCCGGGTCTCCAGCATGGCAGGCAAGAACTCTGCATGCTGAGCCACCGTGGCCTGCCCTGATAGTGGTTTAATTTCTGAGGAAGTGCCAAACCATCCTCCACAGCGGCTGTTTCACTTTAGATTCCCACCAGCAGTGAATAAGTGTTCCAGTTTCTCCACATCCTCTTTGACACTTGTAGTTGTCTGTTTAATATCAGTCATTTATTGTAGTTTTGAGATGATATCTCATTGTGGTTCTTTAGAAATCCTACAACTCAACAATAAAAAGACAAACAACCCAATTAAAAAACAGGCAAAGGATATGATCAGACATTTCTCCAAAGAGGAAATACAGATGGCTAAGAAGTACAAGAAAAGATGCTCAGCTTCACTAGCTATTAGGGAAATGCAGATCAAACCACAATGAAATATCATCTCAAAACTATAATAAATGCCTGATATTAAACAAACAGACAACTACAAGTGTCAGAGAGGATGTGGAGAAACTGGAACACTTATTCACTGCTGGTGGGAATCTAAAATGAAACAGCCGCTGTGGAGGATGGCTTGGCACTTCCTCAGAAATCTAAGAAAGAGTCATTGTTGATGACTCAGCAATCCCGCTCACTACTCGGGATATACTAGGAAGATCTGAAAGAAGGAACACAAGCAGACATTTGCACACTGATGTTCATAGCAGCATTATTCACAACTGCAACAAGTTGGAAACAACCCAAGTGTTCATCAACAGATGAATGGACAAACAAAATGTGACATAATCATACAATGGAATATTCATTCAGTAGTAAGACAGAATGAAGTCCCCAAGTATGCAACAAAATGGATGAACACTGAGGACATTCTATTAAGTGAAATAAGTCAGACACAAATTGGCAAATATTTTATGATACCACTGATATGAACTAATTATTATATGTAAACTCTTAGATACAAAATATAGAATACAGGTTACCAAGACAGAGAATGACGCTAAAGAATGGAGAGAATTTGTTTCATATGTGTAGAATGTTTAACTAGGGTGAACTTGAACATTTGGGAATGGGCAGAGGTGATGACAGCACATTATTGTGAGAAATTAACAGCGCTGAATGGTGTGTGAGTGCGGTGGAAAGGGGAAGTTTAGAGTCATGTATATCACCAGAAGGATAGCTGGAGGCTAAAACTTGGTAATATATAATACAGTGAATCTTGTGATGGACAATGCCCATGATTAACTGTACAAATATAAAAAAGTTCTTCCATGAACTAGAGCAGATGTACAACACTATTATAAGGAGTTGATGATGGAGGTGTATATGGGGAAAGTGTCCCTATTGCAAACTATGAACAATAGTAAGCAGTAATACTTTAGTACTCTTTTAACAACAGTAACATATGATATGCTACATCAACACTATGAGTCAATAATAAAGGGGGGATAAAGAGTATGGGAGAATTAACGTTTTCTTTTTTTATTTTCTTTCTTTTCTGGAGTAATGAGAATGTTATAAATTTGATCACGGGGTAATATGCACAACCATGTGATGGGATACTGTGAACCAGTGATCGTATACTTTGGATGGTTTCTAAGCTGTGTGATTATACCCCAATAAAACTGCATTGTAAAAAGAGGAAAAATAAAAGATTATCACTGACGGCTCCATGAGCCAAAGAGTGTATATTTTAGCCACTTTTTATTTGAAGGTGAAGACTCTTAAGAGCCCAATTTCATCCAGTCTCAGTTTCAACTCCCCATGCAAGACCATAATATTATCTCTAAGTCTAGTATTACAAAAAACAGCAACCCTCACCACAGCCATTGTGCCACACATCTGCAACTTTATATTAGATATTTATTCCTTTGGTTTTCTTTACCTCTTTATTCTTGGCACCGGGGCTATTCATTTTTGTATGCATGTGAGCTAAATTATCTATTTGAAGAATGCTGGTTAAATTTATCCAGGTTTTCTAATTGTTTGCAGAAGAAAAGTTTTCAAGTGATCTAATTTGCCATTTTGCCAGAACCAAAACCAAACTGACTACTAAATTTCTTTTAAATTCAATGTCAGGATGTTTTTAAGTGTGGGATTTAATGAAGTAGTTGTACCTGGAACACAATGAGACATTTTATGTTTTTTTGTGTATATGTGAAAAGATATGTTTTAGTTTGTTTAGTTTGATTACTAACTTCTGTTCATTTGTGATTGCATAAAGTAAAGAACACTTGTAATGGATCCAAGTAGGTCTTTGAGTAAATCCTAATTTTCTCACTTCCTAACTGGCCTTAGGCAAATTATCTAACTTCTCTAAATCTTCCTTCTGACATCTATAGATGAATATATATATATATGAAAAGAATAACTATATTCGTAGGTTGTGATGTGTACTGAGACTAGGAATGGAACATGCCAGCACAGTTCAGTGGTTGACATATCAGTCATTTTTAGTTTCCCAATTCCTTCTCTTGAGAATGCCTGATTTTTGTTGCCATTCTTTTTTCCATTCTTCGTATATCTATGCTCTTCTCTCTCATCGTTGTAAATTATCTTTTCCTTTACTCTGCTGTTCAGGAAAGTTTCTCAAAATTGTGTTTCACATCATTGAGACAAGTTTCTGTAGGATTAATTCTGTACTTTATGTTCCTCTTCTTTACCTTAACTTTCTCCTCCTTACGGATTTCTATTATGCTTGGAAGATAGGATTTCTTGAATCCAATTGTATGTGGAAAAACGTTTGTTTTCAGCTTCCAATAATAAGTAATTCTTTCAGGCATGTGTTTTCTCTTAGTCATCAGTGCAGAATTGCAATTGCCTATATTTTACAATTGGCCCACATAGTTTTTTACCGTTGCTATTGTTGATGATTCAGCCTAGATTAAGGTAATTTAACATTTGGTGTTGATCAATAGACAGCGTATATGGGGGGGTGCAAGGGAAGTTCAGTGGTAGAATTCTCCCCAGCAATGTGGGAGACCCGCGTTCGATTCCCAGCCCATGCACTTCCCAAAAAAAAAAAAGCAAACAAACAAAAAACAAAAATTCAACAAATGGTGCTATAATAATGGGTTACTCACATGGAAAAAGAATGAAATGTGACCCCACCATATAGCATATAAAAAAAAATGTATGCATGTATATATAGTGTATATATATAAGTGTATGTGGTTTTCCCTTACCTCCAAATACTTAGCTCTTATGTAAAGTTGACATATAGTTTCCACAGAAATTCTGGCAGTAAAGCATACACTTACATCTAAGTAGCAAATTAGAAAAGTAATATATTGCAGTTGTAAAGAAGGCAAAGTGTGCGAGTAAGAAAGGTAAGGTATTAATTTTCTATTACTGTATAACAAATACTATAAATTTAACAGCTTAAAACAACACAAATTTATTATCACATAGTTTCTGTCGGTCATAAATCTGGGCATGGTATAGCTAGGTTTCCTGCTCAGGGTTTCACAAAGTTAAAATGGGGTACTGGGTGGTGCTGTAGTCTCATCTGGAGCTCAGGGTTCTCTTATAAGCTCCCCTCAGGTTTCTTGTGGTCGTAGGACCAAAGTCCCTGTTATCATATCAGCTATTGACTAGAAATTGTTTTCAGCTCCTGGAACCACATGGGATAGCTCACATGTATAATCTCCCTGATTTCAGGAAGGGCTACTCTCCTTTAAGGACTCTTCTTGATCAGGACAGGCCCGCTAAAATAATCTCTTACTTAGTAACTGATAAGAGTCTTTACTTGCATCTGCAAACCCTTCCAATCCCACTTTATCATCACTGTGGTAGTTAGATTCAGTTGTCAACTTGGCCAGGTGAAGGTGACTAGATCTACTGCTGTGGACATGAGCCAATGGCGTGTGTACCTCATCTCTTGCTGATTACATCTGCAGTTGGCCAGGAGGCATGCCTGCTGCAATGAATGATGTTTGATTTAATTGGCTGGTGCTTAAATGGGAAAGCTCAATGTAGCACAGCCCAAGCAGCTCAGCATACCTCCTCTCAGCACTCACACCTCAGCCCAGGTTTTTGGAGATACAGAAAGGAATCACCCCGAGGAAAGTTGTTGGAACTCAGAGGCCTGGAGAGAAGGCCTGCAGAGATCGCCCTGTGCCTTCCCACTTAAGAAGGAACCTCAGTTGAAAATTAGCTGCCTTTCCTCTGAAGAACTAACAAAATAAATCCCCTTTTATTACAAGCCAATCTGTCTCTGGTGTGTTGCATTCCGGCAGCTAGCAAACTAGAACAATCATCCATGGAAGTTTGAGTGCTTTATACCATCTCTAACTCTGACTCTTTTTCCAAACTGCTCTCTATTCCACAGCTGGAGTGATTTTATCAAAACTCAAATCTGATCATGCAACCCCAGTACTCCCACCTTTTCCCACTCTACCCCACCCCCACTTAAAACCTTTCAATGGCTTTTCACTGCTCCCAAATGCGAAACCTCTTAAATTGCCCAGAATGGTCTTGTTCTATTCAACTCAATATTTTCATCTTCTACTATTTCCTCTCATGTTGTGTCCACTCCAACTTCTCTGGCTATCTTTAATCCTGCCTAATCCCTGTGTGTGCCAGTTTAAAAGGATTATACACCCTAGAAAAGCCATGTTTTAATCCTGATCCATCTTGTCGAAGCAGTTGTTTCTTTTAATTCCTATTCAGCACTGTAGGTGGAAAGTTGATTAGATTACCTCCATGGAGATGTGGCACTCCCAATTGTAGGCATTAATTTTGATTAGAGGGGGATGTGACTCCACCCACTCCAGGTGGGTCTTGCTTAGTTTACTGGAATCCTTTAAAAGAGGAAACATTTTGAGAGAGCCAGGAGAACAAGAGCCCATGCAGCCAGAGACCTTTGGAGATGAAAAAGGAATATGCCCCTGGGAGAGCTTCATGAAACCAGAAGGCTGATGAGAAAGCTAGCAGACATCACCATGTTTGCCATGTATCTTTCCAGCTGAGAGAGAAACCCTGAACTTTATCGCCCTTTCTTGAGTGAAGGTAAACTCCTGTTGGTGCCTTAATTTGAACATTTTTATAGGCTTGCTTTAATTGGGACATTTTCGCAACCTTAGAACTGTAAACTTGCAACTTCATAAACTCCCCCTTTTAAAAGCCGTTCTGTTTCTGGTAAATTGTATTCCGGTAGCTAGCAAACTAGAACACCATGCTACCTTTCACCACAGGACTTTTCCCACGCTATCCAACTAGTGAGAACACTCTTATTTCTCCTCTTTGACCAGCAAACTGATATTATCCTTCATGTCTCTTCTTCAGGGAAGCCTTCCAAACTTCCCTAGCTATAATCAAATCTATGAATGATAATTTTTCATAGAACCACACACTTCTCACTTTTCTCAATTATGTTTTAAAATCCATATATAGCTTTAAATCTTTGATTAATGCCTTTCTTCTCCACTAGAATGTAACCCCAGGAGAACAGACATGTCCCTTTTTATTCCCAATGCCTAGCACCAAATCTGACCCACAGTAGATGCTCAATAAATACGCGGTAAATGAATAAATAAATTCCAATCAAAGTTACCACATGACTAAATTCATCCTTTTGGCCATACTGCCAGAAGTTGTTAATTATTATCCACATAAGCCACTGAAATTGGTCAGTGCTGGCACTCTGTTCTGTCTCAGATTCCTCCCCAACATCACTGGCAGTGGCCATCTGTACTTTTCATATTCGAGCATCCATTTACCTTCTTTCTGACAAACTCATCCTGATTTCCTATTGTGGAAACATGCCCTCTCCCACTTTCAATCCATATCTGTTGAACATGGTTTATCACAGCCCTAGCTCTAAGCTAAACCAATCTAAGCACTACAGTGATTGGTTTAGGAATGAGGGCATATAACCTAAGTTAACATAAACAGAAGAATAAAATTCTAGGACTTTTTGTTCAAACCATCAGTAAAGCAGACTCTCTCCTTGGTATATTTGCCTTTTTTTTTTTTTTTGGCATGGGCAGGCTCTGGGAATCGAACACAGGTCTCCAGCACAACAGTTGAGAATTCTGCCACCAAGTCACCAGTGCACAGCCATCTCCTTGAGATATTTGAATCTCAAACCTTAATTGTTATGTTATCCGGCCTTTCCTTGGCATGTATGGCTTAGCATTTTATTTAGCAACCTCTCCTGAATTCTAGGTTTATTTGATTTTTTTATTTGTTTATGTATGATAAAAACTAAAGAATAATAATAAACCTGTAGAGTAACTGATCAGTGTTCTGAAAATATTGATTTTCAAAACCTGCTGCTGGATGCATGGGTTAGAATGCCTGCCTTTCATGTGGGAGATCTGGGTTCAATTTCCGGACCATGCACCCAAACCAAAAAAAAAAAAAACCCTTGCTGCTTACTATATGTCATCAATGTCCAGACATTTAATATCAAGTCCTTTTGGAAATAGTTGTTTTCAGATGTCTTTCAGGGTCTAACTGTAAAAATATGATGATGTATAGTAACAGTTTTAGTTCATAGCTGGCAAAATGCAATATACCAGAAATGGAATGGCTTTTAAAAAGGGAATTAAGTTGCAAGTTTACATTTCTAAGGTCGTGAAAATGTTCAAATTAAGGCATCAAGGGAAAGATACCTTAACTCCAAAGAAAGGGTCAATGAAGTTCAGGGTTTCTCAGCTAGAAAGGCATATGACAAGGTCTGTTAGCTTTCTCTCCTTATTTCATAAGGCTTCCCTGGGGGCGTTTTCCTTCTGTTCCAAAGGCTGAGTTAGCACTGTTGGTTCTGGTGACTAAAACTTTTCCAAAATGGTTCCCTCTTAAAGAGCTCCAGTAAGCAACCCCACCTTGAATGGGTAGAGACACATCTCCATGGAAACCATCTAATCAAAAGTTACCACCCACATTGGGTGGGTCACTTCTCCATGGAATCAGTAAAAAAGATCCCACCAAGCCATACTGAATAAGGATTAAAGGATATGGCTTTTCTGGGATATATACTAGCTTTAAATTGGCACAGTAAGTATCTCAGAACACAATTATTTTAGTCATACCAGAAAATAATGAAGAGGGAGACATTTTTAAATTAAAAATTTTTTTGAAAATTTCAATTGTTATAATCCAACCTTGATTAATTTGTGGTTTAAAACAGAGAAAATTACTAATTTTGTGATAGTGATTCTAGATTATGTTTATGAGTCTAAACATTGTCACAAAATCATCCAGAATGTTTAAGAAATTCTAACCAAAGGTTGTGATGTCCTGGCAAATAGCCCAGCTTTGGCAGATGATTACATATTTATATATGATCAATAATCACTAATCTAAGCCCAAGATTGACGGTAAGTGGAGATTATTTAGGGGAGAAAAAGGAAATAAAAATGTGATTAGACTAAAGGTCACAAAAATTTTGAGTACTTAAGTACACAATTAGCACAAATCAGCTCAGAATCAACTTAAGAGAAACAAGAGGTATTTTAGATACAAACTAAATAAAGATTAAAAAGTACTGTGGTATAACAGAAGTTGATTTATTTTACCAGAGCTTCCAAAATTTGTATGAGCTGAGAGCCTAAAACTCAAGGTGTACAGGAAACAGATTAGAACAATTCCTTCTTCAGGGTGTGGGCTCAGAAACCCCAGCAAATAGGAAGCAAACATTTCTAAGCAGTATCAACCTTTATACTAACACTGGAGTTAACAATAAATGGGATTGTCAATTAAAGTCATAAAACTTTGAGAATCTAAAATATGGTGTTAGCATACAGTTCAAAACATATATATATATATATTTTTACATGGGCAGGCACCGGGAATCAAACCCGGGTCCTCTGGCATGGCAGGCAAGCATTCTTGCCTGCTGAGCCACCATGGCCCACCCTCAAAACATGTTTTAATACAAACATGTCTAAAGGAGTTACTTGGGAGTCATAGCAATTCACAACATGGGGCAATCTGTGAAAAATGAATAAAAATCATTATCCCTACCATTTCCTTGAAGATGAGGCCCTGAAATTATGAGAATCCAAGAAGAAAATAAGGGAAGTCCTTCTGTGCTAAAACAGAATGCTGATACTTAGAGCAGACATTTACAAATAAAATTATTTGCACTGTTGGGTAGGAGAACTGGCCAGTTAAATGAGGGGTGATGGTGGCGGTGGTGGTGATGATGATGGTAATGTTGGTGCTGCTGTTGCTATGGAGATAACCGGAATATTTCACGCAGGACAATTAAAGAAGATGCCTCTGAGCTAAGATCTGATGAACAAAATAGAAGAAAATTCTCCAGAGCAAGGGATAAGTGATGGAAGAAAATATATTTGAGAAATACTTGCCTTAAAAAATTTGACCATTAGATCCAGAGTTCAGTGCTTCAAGATCTTTCAGTATATCATGGATGAAATATGGATTTCACACTATGAGGGCAAGCAACACTTCAATATATGCAAGTACTATAAGGTGCAGTAATTATGGTCCCTAGAACTCTGAGAGGCTTGGGTAGCTGGCCTTGTAGAAACTTAGTATCCCAGAACCTAGTACACTTTCTCTGAAGATGAAAGATTTTAACAGCAAGGAGATTGATTACAGTTTACACCTTCAAGAGATGCTAGCATGAAACCTTCAATGAACAGCTTCAAGCTGTGAATGCGTGTTGATATGTGTGGTTTTATGTGTTGTCTGTTGATATAAGAACAGACATCTGTTGTCTTCTCCTGACCTGAAGCAAGATCCCATTACATTTCTGTGTGACAGCCAATAAAAATGAACCACTCTTGCCTTACAGGAAAGCATGCCATTTTCTCAGTATAGGATCAAATTCCCTATCCTATGGTAATAGAAACCAAAAGCTCAAACAACAACAGAAAAAAAAAACCCAAAAAGCTCAAAAGACTGAAGTATATACTTAAAAATGGTTAAAATGGCAAAAAAAAAAAAAAAAAGAACACATGACTTGAACAATTATTTTTTAAAAAGGCTCAAAATGTTCTGTGCTTCGAACAGGTATCTCTGCCCATTTTAGGCTTGCCACCCTGGCACATTTCAGGCTCGTGTCAAGTATTCTGCAATTCTGACATAATTGCAGATTATGCAATTCTTCCAATATTTAGAAGGGGATATATATATATAATCAATGTGGAGTCAGGAGGGTCATATTCTCAGTCACGTTGCTCTGGAGAGTAATTGATAAAGTGTAATCGAACCTTCATGAGCACTTGTTTTCTAGTAGCACGCCATCCTGAGTGTGCTACCAAATTATCTTTACTCGCCTTTCTCTAACACCTGGTTATAATAACCATCAAATTACATTTGGAAAATAAGAGAAAGAAAAATGTTTTAGTATATTCTTGAGTTGTTTGCAAATATATAGGAAAGTCTACCCTCGTAAAAAAGAACAACTTTGATATCCAATCCTCTTGTAGAAAGTGGTACATGTACAAAGGAGGGAGTAATGTCTACAAATGAAAATCTCAGCACCGACCTCTTTGCTAGCTAGGTACACTCTGGTGGTAGCAATTTACTGATGTGGGCGAAAGGGACCATATAAATCTGCTCTCTCTAGACTCTGGTTCTGTGGGTGATTCCCCATATCTTGCAAAGATCTTTGCCAGAAACCACCTTCAGAAACATAACATGGACATGGCTGAATGCTTCAAATCTTGGTTAATGATTAACCTTTTTCAAATTGGCTCTTTGTTGGTCTCCCAGGGCTTTCTATTTTTGTTCTCTTTAGCTTCTCTAAAAATTCAGGGGAAAACTCTGAGTCTCAAAATGCTTATAAGCAGGAACAAGCTGATTTTACTACTAGGAATGATCTCCTTGGAACAAGAGAAATCTACAACTCTTTCTCTCCCCAACGGTAAGTTCCAAATGAATTCCATAACTACCTTTGTCTGAAGGGATAACTTTGCTGGTAATAGTCACCACAACTCCACTCCATATTCCTTTGGGAAAATAGGGGAAAAAAATATTTTGATCTTGGACTTATTTCCTAAAATCTGCAAATGAATAGTGTGAAGCATTTCTGGAATGCAATTTGGACATGAGCTGGAGAAAACCTGGATTATTCATTTATTTGGACACAATACAGAATCCCCATCCTTGCTCACTAAGAAAATTCTCGAAATAATCATGAATTTGGAAGCATTTGTAATTTTTTTGAAAATTATCTTCCTGGGAAAAATGAAGTGTGTTCACTGTAATATTTTGTAAATGTTCTTTTTTTCTTGAAGTAACATAGTCTGTAAATAGTCTTTGGCAGGCTTCTCCATGGTCATAATTTGTGCCAACAATGAGAATCATTGTTATTTGTCTTTACTCCAGTGAGTTCAGGAAACAGTAAATATCGTTTCTAAAGTATTTATGATTCATTCAACTTAAACAGAAGTAAATTTAAATGTCATGCCTACGCTGGGTTCAGAATCAAAAGATTTAATGTTACATCCATGCTCTACCACTATTAGGCTGCAGATCCCTTTGATTCTTAGTTTTCTCATCTGTAATGTGGAAATAACAGCACTTCATTTACAGGGGTAAAGTCAGGATTAAATGAGAAGTTATGTGAAAGAGATTTCTGTATTTTAACATAATCAAAATGGCTATGTTTTTAAGAAATGTTGTTTGTTCATCCATCCAATTTCTCAAAGTGCCTAGTGTATGAGAGGAATTGTGCTAAACCTTGGCAATAGAGATTAAAATATGACATAGTTTTTTTGGTCCCTTCAAGAGTTCACAGTCCAGTGAGGAAAGTGAAGACAAACAATTCACTATTACAATACTGCATGGCAAGATTTATAAAACAGTCCATGATGCAGTTTGGAGAGATCAAGGGAGACTGCTCAGTTTAGGTGATCTCTAAGCCGAGGTACAAGGATTAGATGATTCACCTAGGCAAAGAAGGGGGGTGAGAAGGATGCAGTGCTTTCTCACCTCCTCCACCACCAAGAAAACATCTGGAAAAGTATAAACTGCAATAGAGACTGAAGAAAACCATTCTTGAATTGCCAGGCAGTCATAAATATTTTTTAACTAGACCACCTCTTATCTGAGGAGTCAAAAACCCTATTGAAGGCAAATATGTACATTTTTTTTCAGGGATAATGTCCACAAAGAGGAAAGAATTCTATTATCTGGAAATCCTATCCTAACACCACTATGGTGCGGGAATCAGCACATTGATTTTTTTTTTCCAATCCCATTCTTGAGCTCCTTCTACTTTCCACCCCTACAGAGAATTAAATTCAATAAAAAATTACTGCTATCTGACTGTGTGACAGGCACCATAGACCTGAGACTCAGTCTCATCGGTTGATTAGGGGAAGACGATATACACATAGACAATTATAATCTAAAGCAGACTATGGCATCATCCACTCAACAAGTTAATTGAACTTCTATGTGTCAGGAATTGTGAATATAAATATTTCTGGGGACCAGTTTTGTCTTTGAGGAACCCACAGTCTAGTATGACAGAAAGACATAGAAATAATGATAATAGCTTATAATAAATGCCACTGAAGTAGACGGCTGTGAGGAGCCTCTAAGTCAGAATGTAATAAAAGGCATTTTGATACCTTTCTACACAAATGTAATATATAAAATAAAATATAAAAAAATATATACTGTATAGGCTTAACAGACAAGTGAACATAAAAGAAATATCAATGAATTAGAAAACAGATTAATGGAAATTACTGAAGCTGAAGCAGAAAATTTAAAAAAAAAAGGAAAAGAAAAATTGAGAAACCTAAGAGAATATTGAGACAATATCAAAGAACCTAGCATATGAGTAACTGTAGCCCCCAGAAGGGGAAACATAATAAAAGGCATTCTGAAACCTTTCTACATATCTTATGTCCTACAACTTTTTCTTGTTCAGAGGAGTTTTAAGTATCCCCCAGCCTTAGGAGCTATCTAATCATCAATTTTTGCCTTATCTTTTTTCCCAGCTCCCACTTGTGGGCAGAGTCTGGTTAAGCCAGGGACTTCGAATTACTTTAACATTTTCAGTCGCATTGTTGGTGGAAGCCAAGTGGAAAAGGGCTCCTACCCCTGGCAGGTGAGTCCTAGGTAACACTAGTGAGTGGGCTGTGAGCTGTCACAGGTTTAATCTCCCAAATAGCATGCTATATTCATCAGTGTGCTGTCTCCTGCTCAGCTCTTCATCAGAGATTTCATGACTGTCTAACAAAGATCCAAGTCTCTTGTGATGTACATCAGTTGAATTCCAGAAAAGATATGTTCACAATAGTTATGTACAGAATTGACTTGTTCCAAAAATTGGAAATGCTGCCCCAAACCTTCAGTCCGTTAAGACAGAAACATCATTTCAAGAAGCTAGAAAACTTCTAAATTTGTAATTTAAAAAATAATGCTCTACTTCAATAATTATGCTCAAAGTATACTTATTTTGTTAAAGAGCAGTTAAAGAAGAACAGGGAAGTCAACGGTATGGTATCCACAGATCTAATTTGCTTTAGAGGTAGTAGGTTTTGTGCCTACACTCTAAGGCCCCTCAGAGAAGAGTCAAGAGTATTGCCTCCTCGGTATTTAATGTCCTAAGAATTTTGCCTCAATCTAAATCTATGGATCCATCCATCTCAAGGAACTGCCTTTATATTTATGTTTGTCTTTCTCGTCTTGGAAAGCCTACCATCTTTACCTATGTTGTAGCCATGTTGTATGTTTTGCTCTATTTTTATTTTTATTTAAGAAAACAAACAATATACTTAGAACCACTAAAAATGGATATCTTAGTTAGCTTAACCACAAGCATATTTAAATAAAGTATCCCTATAATCACTGTAAAGCCTGTGTTTGTGCAGGAAGTTTCATAAACCAATTTAAAATTAAGACAACAAAGAAAAATTCTACAAACTCAGATAGCAAAGTTCTTAAATTCTAACTATTAAACATTTAGATACCATTTGATCAGCTGTCAAAACTGTGACTGTTCTCAAAATACAAGTAGAAAGTTCTTACATACATCTGCATTGCTATAGTAATGACCTATGTTACTAAATATTTTCCCAATTTCAGGAAAATAGGAAGATACAAATATTTTGACAATTAACATATGGAAATCTTAACAACCTAAAATGGCTACCTTAGCTTATCCATAGGCATATTGAAAAATATATATCTAAGTAATCATCATAAAGCCTGTTTGTACAATATGTTTCATAAACCAATTTAAAATTAAGGGAAGGAAAAAATCTATAGATACAGATATAAGAATTTCTTAAATTATAACTATTAAACTCTACCTTAAATACTATTTGATTAACTATCAAAACTGTGTGCGTTCTCAAAATATCAAGTAAAAAGTTATTGTAAATATCAACTTTGCCATAGTAGTAAGCTATGTTACTAAATATTTTCAACTTTTTTTATTTCAGAAATTTATTTTATCTAATATTATTATACTGCCTATAGTATATCTTTAATAGTTTCTTTTGTTGTTATTGTAAAATATAACATATATATACAAAGAAAAGAAAGAAAAAAAGCAATAATTTTCAAAGTGCACTTCAACAAACAGCTACAGAATAGTTCTCAGAGTTTGTCATGGGCTACCATGCCCTCATTTCAGATTTTTTCTTTTAGCTACTCCAAAACACTGGCAGCTTTATGTTATTATCTGTTTATAATAACAGAATTATATAGTATCTGTCCCTTTGTGTCTGACTTATTTCACTCAGCATTATGTCCTTAAGGTTCTTCCATGTTATCATATGTTTCAGGACATCATTTTGTCTAAATGCTGCATAATATTCCATTGTAAGTATATACTGCATTTTGTTTATCCACTCATCTGTTGATGGGCACGTGGACTGTTTCAATCTCTTGGCAATTGTGAATAGTGCCACTATGAGCATCAGTGCGCAAATGTCTGTCCATGTCAGTGCCCTCAACTCTTCTGGGTATATACCAAGTATTGGTATTGCTGGATCATAGGGCAACTCAATATTTAGTTTTCTGGGGAATCTCCAAACTGACTTCCACAGTGGCTGAACCATTTTACATTACCATCAATAGTGAATAAGTGTTATAATTTCTCCACATCCTCTCCAACATTTATAGTTTCCTGTTTGTTAAATAGCAGCCATTCTTACAGGTGTGAGGTGATATCTCACTGTCTTCTTAATCTGCATTTCCCTTTTAGCCAAAGAAGATGAACAGCTCTTCATGTGCTTTTTAACCATCTGTATTTGCTCTTCAGAAAAGTGCCTATTCATTTCCTCTGCCTATTTTATAATTGGGTTGTTCTTTTGTTGTTGAGCTGTATAATTTCTTTATGTACACAGGATATCAAGCCTTTATCTGATATGTAGTTTCCAAATACGTTCTCTTGAGTTGGATGCCTCTTCACCTTTTTAACAAAGTTCTTTGAGGCACCTTAGCTCTAGATCTTAAGGAGTTCCCATTTGTCTATTTTTTCTTTCACAGCTTGTGCTGTAGGTATAAAGTTTAAGAAGCTACCTCCTATTACTAGATCTTGAAGATATTTCCCTACATTTCTTTCTAGAAGTTTTATGGTATTGGTTCTAACATTTAGGTCTTTGATCCATTTTGAATTGATTTTTGTAGTAGATGTAAAGTGAGGGTCCTCTTTCATTCTTTTGGCTATTGAAATCCAGTTCTCCCGTGCCCATTTATTGACTACTATTCTGTCTGCATTCAGTGGATCTGGGGGCCTTATTGAAGATCAAATGTCCATAAATTTGGTGATCAATCACTGCACTCTTGATTCTATTCCACTGGTCAGTCCTTCTGTCTTTGTGCCAGTACCATGCTATTTTGATCACTGTAGCTTTACAGTCAACTTTAAAGTCAGGAAGTGATAGACCTCCCAGTTTGCTCTTCTTTTTTAGGATATCTTTAGTTATTCAAGGTCTCTTTCCCTTCCATATAAATTTGATAACCAATTTTTCCAAGTCTCCAAATTAGGTTGTTGGGATTTTCATCGGTATTGCATTGAATCTGTAGATCAGTTTGGGTAGAACTGACATCTTGACAATATTCAACCTTCCTATCCATGAGCATGCAAGATCTTTCCATCTATTTAGGTCATTTTAAAATTTCTTTTAGCAATTTTTAAATAATTTTCTGTGTATAGGTCCTTGACATCCCTGGACCTAATTCTTCTGGTCACTATTCTGAATGGATTTTTTCCTTAGTTGTCACCTCAGATAGGTCATTGCTTGTGTATAAATACATAACTGATTTTTATTCATTAATCTTGTCTCCTGCCACTTTGCTGAATTTGTTTATTAGTAGTTCAAGTAGTTTTGCTGTAGATTTCTAAGTGTTTTCCAAATACAGGATCATGTGATCTGCAAATAATGAAAGTTTTACTTCTTCCTTTCCTATTTGGATAACTTTTGTTTCTTTTTCCTGTCTAATTGCTCCAACTAGTACTTTTAATACAATGGTGAATGATAATGGTGACATGGGCATCTTTGTCTCATCCCCAGTCTCAAGGGAACTGCTTTCAATTTCTCACCATTAAGTATGATGCTGGCTATGGGTTTTTCATATATGCCCTTTATGATACTGAGAAAGTTTCTTACGATACTGTTATAGTTTGCTAGCTGCCAGAATGCAATATACCAGAAATGGAATGGCTTTTTAAAAGGGGAATTTAATAAGTTGCTAGTTTACAACTAGCCGAGGCCAAGAAAATGTCCCAATTACAAGTCTATAGAAATGCCCAATCAAAGGCATCCAGAGAAACATACCTTGGTTCAAGAAGGCCAATGAAGTTCAGGGTTTCTCTCTCAAGTGAGAAGACACATGGCAAACACAGTCATAGTTTCTTTCTCGGCTGGAAGGGCACATGGCGAGCATGGCGTCATCTGTCAGCTTTCTCTCCTGGCTTCTGGTTTCATGAAGCTCCCCAGGAGGCGTTTTCCTTCTTCATCTCCAAAGGTCGCTGGCTGGTGGACTCTGCTTCTCATGCCTATGTCATTCTGCTCTGCTCTCTCTGAATCTTTCATTCTCCAAAATATTTCCTCTTTTATAGGACTCCAATAAACCAATCAAGACCCACCCAAATAGGTGGAGACATGTCGTCCCCTAATCCAATTTAACAACCACTCTTGACTAAGTCACATCATCCAGGGAGATGATCTGATTACAGTTTCAAACATACAGTATTGAATACAGATTATTCTACCTTTACAAAATGATATTTTGATTAAAACATGGCTTTTCTAGGGGACATACTTCCTTTCAAACCAGCACAGATACCTAACTTTTGAAGTGTTTTTATCAGGAAAGGATGCTGGATTTTTGTCGAATGTTTATTCAGCATCAATCGATATCATGTGATTTTCTTCCCTTTCAATTTGTTAATGTGCTGTATTATGTAGATTGATTCTCTTATGCTGAACCACCCTTGTGTTACTGGTATGAATCCCACTTGATCATGATGTATAATTCTTCTAAAGTGGCATTGGATTCAATTTGCTAGTACTTTGTTAAGAATTTTCACATCTGTGTTCATTAGGGAGATTTGTCTGTAGTTTTTTCTTGTATCATCTTTATTTGATTTTGGTATTAGAGTGATGTTAGCCTTATAAAATGAGTTAGGTAGCATTCCTTTTTCTTCAATTTTTGGAAGAGTTTAAGCAGGATTGGCATTAGTTCCTTTTGAAATGTTTGATAAAATTCTCCTGTGAAGCCATCTGGTCCTGGGCTTTGTTTTATGTGAAAATTTTTGATGAATGATAGGATCTCTTGTAATTGGTTTGTTGAGATATTCTATTTTTTCTCGAGTCAGTATGGGTAATTCATGTGTTTCTAGGAATTTGTCCATTTCGTTTAAGTTGTCTAGTTTGTTGGCATATAGTTGTTCATAATATTCTCCCTTTCTGATTTTATTTATTTGTGTCCTCTCTCTTTTCTTCATTAGCCTAGGTAGGGGACCGTCAATTTTAATAATTTTCTCAAAGAACCAAATTTTAGTTTCGTTGATTCTTTCTACTGTTTATTGTTCTCCAGTTTGTCTATTTCTGCTTTGGTCTTTATTGTTTCTCTTCTTTCATTGCTTTGGGGTTAGTTTGCTGTTCGGGTTAGTTTGCTGTTCTTTCTCTAAATTCCCCAGGTGAGCAGTTAAATCCTCAAGTTTTGCTCATTCTTGTTTTTTTAACATAGGCATTTAGGGCAATAAATTTCCCTCTCAGCACTGCCTTTGCCATATCCCATAAATTTTCATATGTTGTACTTTCATTATCATTCATCTCTAGATATTTACTGATTTCTCTAGCAATTTCTTCCTTGACCCACTTATTTAAAAGTGTGCTATTTAATCTACATATATTTGTGAAAGCTCTGGTTCTTTGGTGATTATTAATTTCCAATTTTATTCCACTGTGATCAGAGAACATGCTTTGGATAGTTTCAATCTTATTAAATCTATAGAGACTCAGTTTATGTTCCAGTATATGATCTGTCCTGGAGAACGTTCCATGTGCGCTAGAGAAGAATGTGTATCCTGGTGTTTGGGGATGTAATGCTCTATGATGTCTACTAGCTCTAATTTATTTATCTTATTGTTTAAGTTTTCTATTTCCTTGTTGATCCTCTGTGTGGTTGTTCTATCTGTAGCGGAGAGTGGTGTATTGAATCTCCCACTATTATTGCTGATATGTCTACAGCTCCCTTCAGTTTTTCCAATATGTGCCTCATGTATTTTGGAGCTCCTTGATTGGGAGCATACACATTTATGATTGTTATTTCTTCCTGGTGAATTGTCCCTTTTATAATATGTAATGTCCTTCTTTGTCTCTTACGACATCTTTACATTTAAAGTCTATTTTGCCTGCTATTAGTATAGCTACTCCTGCTTCCTTTTGGTTAAAGCTTGTGTAGATCTTTTTCCATCCCTTCACTTTCAATCTAACTGTGTCCTTGAGGCTAAGATGCGTCTCCTGTAAACAGCATATAGATGGGTTTTGTTTTTTGATCCATTCTGTCGGTCTCTATCTTTTAATTGGTGAGTTTAGTCCATTAACACTCAAGGTAATTACTGCAAAAGCAGTTCTTGATTCTATCATCTTGACCTTTAGTTTTTGTCAGATCTGTATATTATATTCCTCTTTCTCTCTTTTCCTTTAAATTACCTTTACTCATATTCTTCACTTCTGTGCCCTCTTCCAGACCTCTGTCTCCTGTCTTTTTTTTTATTAGCTGACAGGGCTCCCTTTACTATTTCTTGTAGGGCTGACCTCTTGTTAACTGGTTCTCTCAGTATTTCTTTATCTTTGAAGATTTTAATTTCTCCTTCAATTTTGAAGGATAACTTGGCTGGAAATAGAATTTTTGGTTGAAAACCTTTCTCATTTAGGATCTTAAAAATACCATATCACTGCCTTTTTGCTTCCATGGTGCCTGTTGACTAGTCTGAAGTCAGTATTATGTGTTTTCCCTTGTATGTAGTAGATTGCTTTTCTCATGTTGATTTCAGGACTTTGTTTCTCTTCAACACCTGGCAGTCTGATTAGTATGTGTCTTCAAGTGGACCTGTTTGGGTTTTCTCTATTTGGAGTTCACTGGGCCTCTTTGATTTGCAAACTTTCCCTACCCTTTACTCTTCTCCTTCTGGGACACCAATAATTCTTATATTTGTACACCTCTTGTTGTCCATCATTTCCCTAAGATTCAGTTGCATTTTTTCCATCTTTCTTGCCATTCGTTCTTTTGTGTGCTCTAGTTCTATTGTTTTATCTTCTAGCTCACTTATTCTTCCTTCTGCTTTTTCAAATCTGCTATCATGTGCCTCCAGTATATTTTTTATTTGATTTACTGTATCTTTCATTTCTGTGAGATCTGCCATTTTTCTATTTAAGCTCCCAAATTCTTGTTTATGCTCTTTTCTAGTGTCTTCCTGAATCCTTTATTTCTTTACAAATATCCTTGAGTAGTTATTCCATATTCTGTGTCCCCTCTTGAATTTTGATTTGGTCATTTGACTGGGCCATCTCTGCTTGGATCTTCATGTGATTTGTGATTTTCAGTTGTGTTTGGGGCATTTGATTATCTTGATATAGTTATTTTGCAAGTTGGTTTCCTTCAGTCTTCTAAAGTTTTGTATTTACTTAGTTTTTGCTAAATGTTTCCTTTTGCACTTTGTCAGTTATTCTCCACCAAATCAAGGTCCGGATCTCATGTAGGGGATACAATTCAACTTAAGGGTCTATTATCAACTAGGCTGGGTGTGCTGGTTTGAAAGGATGTATGTACCCTAGAAAAGTCATGTTTTAATCCTAATCCCATTTTGTAAAGGCAGCCATTTATTCTAATCCCTATTCAGTACTGTATGTTTGAAATTTTAGATTATCTCCCTGGAGATGTGACTTTATCAAGAGTGGTTGTTAAACTGGATCAGGTGGGTCTTGATTAGTTTACTGGAATCCTATAAATGAGGAAACATTTTAGAGAAGGGGTAGATTCTGAGAGAGCAGAAAAGAATGGCGAGCCACAAGAAAGCCACAGAGCTATGAAGCAGAGAGTCCACCAGCCAGCGACCTTTGGAAAGGAAAAGGAAAACTTTCAAAGGAAAACTTCAAAAAGGAGAAAGCTCCCAGGGAGCTGTAGAGGAAGTTAGCAGATGACACCATGTTCGCCATGTGCCCTTACAGCCGAGACAGAAGCCCTGACTGTGTTCACCATGTGCCTTTCCACTTGAGAGAAATCCTAACTTCATCAGCCTTCTTGAATCAAGGTATCTTTCCCTGGATGCTTTAGATTGGACATTTCTATAGACTTGCTTTAATTGGGACATTTCCATGGCCTAAAAACTGTTAACTTGCAACTTATTAAATCTCCATTTTTAACCGCCATTCCATTTCTGGTATATTGCATTCTGGCAGCTAGCAAACTAGAATATCAGGGTACATCAGTATGCCAGTGGAAGAATGGCTGCCCACCACACAGGAGACCCAGGGTTGACAACCAGCTCATGCAAAAAAAAAAAGAAAAAAGAAGAAGAAAGAGATCATAGTAATAAGGTAAAATAATAATATAAGAAAAATATGAAATGAAAAAACAAGAACCACAACAAAATACACCTCAACAGAAGTAGACAAAAGAATCAAAATGAGACATGCCAGGATATACTGGGAGTGAAGTCAGACTGGTTCCTGCCAGAGGGAAAGAAAATTTAAGAGAAAAATAACAATAGTAATAATAAAAGTAGATGAAGGGCAGTGTGACAGTGGCTCAGTAGCAGAATTCTTGCCTGCCATGCTAGAGACCTGGGTTTGATTCCCAGTGCCTGCCCATGCAAAAATATATAAATAAAATGGAATAATAAAAAAAAGTCAAATCAAAGATAGAAAATGAATAAAAATATAATATAAATTACCTATAAAGTTTTTAAAATAAAGGACAATTATATCACTAATAAAAATGTATAGAAAGACTGTTTTAAAAGGGGGAAAATAAAAAAGACTATTAAGAAGAAAAATAAAATAAAATGCAAATAAAGACCTAGGCAGATAGGGAGTTTGCTTGCCTGCACTTACCCCTTCTTCCCAGCAGGTGACAACCATGAGCTCGTCTTCTCTCAAGCTCTCCCCTCCCTGTCTGGTGCAGCCGACCTGCACCTACTAAATCCGGCCAGCAGATGGCGCGCTCAAGTCTCCTCCTCCCTCAGCCCAGCCCCTGCTGCGGAGCTCCTAGAGGTTGGCCTGCTCAGCAGAGGGTTGCTCTGCCAGGGGCCATTGCTGGCCTCCAGGCTCCCTGCTGGCGCTGTCCACCGCCACCACATGGGGAGGTTCCCCCAGCCAGGAGCTGTGCAGACTCTAGCCGAGGAGGGTCACCTCCCCCCTGCACTGCTGCCCAACCTGTGGGGATCCCAGTCACCTGTCCCACCTGCTCTCCCCAAGCCTGCTTCCCCAAAACTAAAGACCCTCCTAGACTACTCACACCCTGGGACCAGTAGTCCTGAGCATTTTCTCCTCATCTCCTATCTTGTTTCACAGAACAGGAGTGAACTCACACCACTCCGCCCACCATCTTCCCAGAAGTCTTGTTATGTTTTGCTCTTTTTTCAAGTAGTGTGAGCCCTATTTTTAATTCTCCTTAAGTCAATAAATTCTTGATAATGGTTGGTTGGTTGTATGTTCAGTTGGTTGACCGAATGGCTGAATCATTATCTTTTGATTAGTTCATGAATTAATTAGTTTATTAAATAGTTGATTGATCAGTTGGTTGCTTGATGAATTGGTTGGTCAATTCAGTAGTCCACAGCCCAAACACAGTTAAGGGTGGTTAATTAACTTCTACTTACTTGCTCTTTGTTCTATTCTTAGCGTCTTCTCTGTATTACATTTTATTTTTCTATTTCTCAC
Organism: Tamandua tetradactyla; assembly: GCF_023851605.1. Lineage (NCBI taxonomy): Eukaryota > Metazoa > Chordata > Mammalia > Pilosa > Myrmecophagidae > Tamandua > Tamandua tetradactyla. The sequence goes on along the minus strand of NC_135334.1, from coordinate 81,626,266 downwards.
TAAATACTTCAGGGTTCAGAGGGAAACAATTATAATAATTCACTTTTTACTTAATTCCAACAATGTGAGTATATTCATTAAAAGGATTCACTTGAATATCGTAAGTCATTTCAGAGTCAAATATCATGGACAGGATAGACCAAAAATGTATGTTGGTGAGGAGGATTAGGAATAGGCTTGAAGAGGTTTTAGTAATAAAACAGTTAGCTAAGAATATGAGAAAAAGGGTAGCAGCTCCAGATTATTTCCACGAGAAGTGCCAAAGAACTGGTGCACATGTTGAAAGATCTTGCAGTTCTCACCTTCTCTTTATCTCAAACCTCTTCAGCAGTACTCTGCTACATCTAATACTCCTTTTTCGTCATTCACAGATATTGCTTATATTGTTCTACAGTATTATAAAAGTAAACAAGCAAATACCAAAAGTATTGACTGCTAACTTATACTAAAACCCTGATAGCCAATTATCTTAATTAACCCTTCCCTTCCAGGCTACTGGGGGAAATGTTTTGGTTCCAGCACTGCTCATCTTTTTGAGCTAAAATGGGATGTTTTACTCCTTCAAAGTCCATGATTCCCATATATATATGAATACATATGAATATATATGAATCTGTTTTTCAGAACATGCTCAGCCTTCAGATTTTGAGGGATCCCAGGTCATTAAGTTGCTTCCATTTAAGGTCTTTGCAATTCAGGTGTCTCTGAAACGAAAGGAGAAGCATATCTGTGGTGGAACCATCATCTCTCCACAGTGGGTGATCACAGCGGCTCACTGCGTAGTAAAAAGGTAGGAAAGGCCTACATCATGGATTAAGGTCAGATCATATCTCTTCTCTCTCTTGGTATCAGCTGCAATACTCTGTTAAAACATAATCCTATGAGAAGAACATCCTAATTGCATAATGCAAATAGTGTTCAGTGACATTGCCAGAGAGTATTCCACTTGTTAAAAAACATACTCCTTGTAGGAGTACAATACTTTGTTTACTTAATTATGACTGGAAGTTAATAAATAATAATAGTAACCCATTATCCAAGTGAAGAAAAAAAGTATCAAAAATATGAATTTATCAAAGTTTTTCTCCTAGTTTTCTTAAATTTAGTGAAAAAAATATATCCCGTTCATTACATATTTTAAGAAATGGATAAAATAAAACAAAGAAAGAGAATGAAACATAAAGTAGAATCCAATGCCTTCCTTCCTATTGATCCTGCCTCTCTGGCAGTCTCAACAACTTCTATCCTTTAACCACTCTTTCTGTGTGTTCCAAATGTTCTATTGTCAGTGTTGTTGGTATACACTAGACTACAATCAAAATCATGTCTCCATATTTTCCCTCTTTCATTTCAATTATGCAAACATTTCCTGGATGCATACTTGGTGCCAGACATTAACAGGTAGCACATATATGAAGAGGACTAAGACAATTCATGCACCCAGATTGTCTGAAGAAGAGACAACTGATAATTTCACTGCAATGTGGCAGATGGCTAGGTTAGAGAGATGCTATGTATTGGGTTAGAATCCTAATGTACCCAAGGGTCAGGGAAGCCTTTTAAGATAAATGATGCCCTTTCCAAGTTTGTAGAAAATAATCACTTTTATACAAAAGTCCAGAAGGATGGCATGCCCAAAGCTCTGAAACCAGCTCTACGGCATCCTACCAAGCTCCTCTCAAATAACATTGCCCCAAGAAGATGGGGAACAGAATGGCCTACGTTACAAAACATAAGGGAGGTAAGGAGAAGATCCTCCCCTCTCGTTGTTATAATCAGTCGCAAAGTCCTGAATGTGTACGTTCTCTGGGACATGTGAGTTATGACACTGTCCTCCATAATAACATGCATACGATCTCTGACATTGAGAGATTGTATATACTAAGTAGGGCTCACAAATAATTCTCAAAGGATATGACTAATATTGAGATCAGTTAACCTCCCAGGATAGCCAAGCAAAGTCTCCTGAAGCTTGAGAACTCTGAATTATTATACCCACATGCAACTTTAGACATTTTACAAATAACATCGCAAAGTACTGAATTTATCTTATCCTTTGCTCCATATGAGATTACTCTTTACTGGTCCTCCCTGGAAGTGTAAACCTTTGCATTTTTTCTAATTGTGTTAGAATCATTCTCACTTTCTCTGCTCAACAGCCACACATCCCAGATGACCCCTCTATATGATTTTGAAGAAGCCAAGTTGTAAACCATTACAACTGTACTCAAAAGCTCCATGATCTCCACCCACTTTTCTGCTTCCTCTTTATAGAAAAAGTGCATCAACTCTGAATGTAACTGCTGGAGAACATGACTTGAAACAGACAGAGGCAGAAGAGCAAACTCTCACCATTGAGACCATCATCATACATCCATATTTCACCATCAAGAAACCAATGGACTATGACATTGCCCTTTTAAAGATGGCTGGAGCCTTCCATTTTGGTAAAACATTTGTGACCAGGAGGAAGCCCATGGGTCACCCTGAATAATGGGACACTTCCTGCAGCATATGTGGTAGCATATGCCAAGCAGTCCTGGGTCATGAGTTCCGAGACAGGAATTTGGAAGTGGAGGGTCCCGTTACATGGCACTTGTTTTGCTTGTGGCTCTAAATATAGGATTATGTGGAGTCAGGGGAGGGTCTTTCTTTGTGTGACATGTACTCCATGGAGGTGCTAGGCAGACACATCACAACTCTTTAAGGCCCTTGGCAGAACACCTGGATGCTGATTGGTAAGTTGCTTTATAATGTCTTCTCCTCCATGGATGATAAAAGCCCTGCCTTGTTCTTTTCTTCAGGTCAGTTTGTGGGACCTGTATGTCTTCCAGAGCCAGGAGAGCGATTTGAGGCTGGATTTATCTGTACAACTGCAGGCTGGGGCCGCTTGACCGAAGGTAAAGCCAAAATCTATGCCACTCCTCCTAATCAGCAATCAGAACTTTCTAGTGGATAATCAGAAAATGAAAATTTTAATTTATTTTTATGAACAATGTGTAAACATTTTTAAAGACAGAGAATATCACACTGTACTTAGAAATTCAGATCTTTCCAAAGACTCAAACCTGAATAGGGCATCTTCGAGTCAGAAGGATGAGAGTGCCACAGTGGGGCTCCTGTCTCTGTTTTACAGATGGCCTCCTGCCACAAGTCTTGCAGGAAGTGAATCTGCCCATTTTGACCCAGAATGAGTGTGCAGCAGTGATGTTAAGCCTAAAGAAGCCCATCACTGGGCAGACCTTTCTCTGCACAGGCTTCCCAGATGGAGGCAGAGATGCATGTCAGGTAGGCGGGAGCTACTGGGCTGACAGGCCCTAAGCAAGACTTCCTTCAGCTTTGTCATTTAGTGAAGGGTTGAGAAAAGGCTGGAGGAAGACCAGACTCTGGAAAGAAGAATCACAATGACAGGAGAGATCAAGTAAAAATAAGGGGCCAATTTAAACAACCTATTTTTACCAGGGAATATGAACTCAAGGAAGGTATTTCAACTTCTCCAAAAGACCACATAACAGAGCTATGAGACTCAGGCTCTCCCACCCCCAAAATATGGCTAATTCTTTCCTATTTAGAGACTTTCCAGTTTATGGATAATGGGAACCTTATTTTCCCTCCATTCTTCCTACTGACCAAGACCTAAGATCAGTTTTGCTGCTGGGCAAGACTACTCCTAGTGTGCAGGATGACACAGGAAGGAAGAAGGTCAAATACTTGGACAAAAGCCTATGATGGGGAAGGATCGTTGAGGGAATTGATGTACTCAAATGACATATGAGGATCCTGTGAGAATTAATGTTTGTCTATTCTCTCAAGGCCTGTCCCTATATTTTTAGAAGGGAGGAATTTCAATGATCTTTATCCAGTATCCTTATGTGGGGAAAAGATTGAGCACTTTAGGGGTCACTGACATCATTGACACTGACAACTATGGTCACAGGCTTTTTTTCCTGCAGGGAGATTCAGGAGGTTCCCTTATGTGCCAGAATAAGAAAGGAACTTGGACTCTGGCTGGTGTGACTTCCTGGGGCTTGGGCTGTGGTCGAGGATGGAGACACAATCTGCATAAAAATGATCAAGGATCCCCTGGGATTTTCACAGACCTTAGTAAAGTGCTTCCGTGGATCCAAAGACACATCCAAACCGGTAATGAAGCCAGCACAGAAGGTTAAGAAACTACCATTCTGCAGGGGTCAGAAAGAACATCAGCAGAGTCTCAGCAAGGCGAAGCCACTAAGCAAACAGACTCTGCCATGTTCTCAGTGTAGCACATAAGGACTGTAATATTTATTAAGTTTAAAACAAGAGTAAAATATGGTATGTGGTACAGCATGCAACTATTCAATGAAATATAAATTCATCCATCTTAGACTTTGTCAAATTTGCTTTGAATTGAAACTATTTCAGCTGATGATATTTTTTCATTACTTCTCAACTGTGCTAGCAAGTTTCAGCAAGCTATAGCATAGATCAATAGTTATCAATCAAGGGCAATTTGGCCCCCAAGGGACAATATCTGGAGACATTTTTGGTTGTCACAACTCAGTAAGGGGTACCACTGGCATCTAGTGGGCAGAGGCCAAGAATGCTGTTAAACAGCCTACATAATGCAAAGGACAGCCCTCCACAACAAAGAATGATCCAGACCCAAACACCAACAGTAAACTAATTGAAAGGCCTTGTACAGGCCAAGGTGCCATGAGTCTGAAAAGGCCAGGATCCTTATAGTCTTCTACCAGACTGACAACTGAGTTCATTATATTGTTGTTTCTGTCTCCAAACCCACCTTAATTGTTTTCTTAATTAGGTATCGGCTTCCTGCCTCAATAGAGCATCTAGCCTTTCCCAAAATGGTCAGTTCAGTAAGCACTACTCTAATTTTCAAGACTATGATATAGTGACAGATGTCTCAGTCCTCAGTTCTAGTTGTAGTTATCCCAGGAATTCATTTGTGGTTGTAGACAACTTATTTTCATCTCCATCCTATTTTCTCATGTAAAATGAGGGGGTAGACCAGATGACTTCTTCCTGTTCCATGTAAACTTTCAACCCAATTACTGCCTGTTAGCTTATTCAAAAAAAAAAAAGTAAAATCAACTCCTTGAAACACCATGGATCCCTTTTCTGCTTTGTCAATTTTATCCCTTCTGTTCTTTCCACAGACTATATTTTCATTAGTTGCATGTTAACTTAAAAATATCTGCACTTTCTGAGCCACTTCTCAAAAGTTTGTTCAGAATACCTTGAGTTGCATCTTTTTCTTTCTTTCCCAGGGAAGTGGAGAAAGAGCTCCAGAGGTAAGTATTCTTCACATGAATGAATGAATAACAAACATTTTTTTAAAATAAGTTCCCTTTATAATTAAGTCTTCCTCTAATAGTGCTCTGCATGCTCACCAGTTATAAAACCACCACTTGGTGCATCCAGAGCCATTCCCTACTCGTCTGTTCCAGAAGGAACACAATGACTTCCCTGTCATTTCACTTCTCATCAATCCAAAGCTCTACCTCAATTCATGCAAACAATTGTCAAGCCCTAAGTGTGAATCAGGGACTTAACGGAGGAGGGTTAAGGCAGTGGAGACATGGTCAATTTTAGCTACGTGCCTTGCTCTGAAAGTGTCCCTACTTGATAGGGAACTCACCCTCTATGTTACATTAGATTTACTCTTGAGTAAATTTACTTTCAGAGCAATATGGGGGAAGTACCCCTATAGCACATAGTAGTGAGAGGCTTTAACTTCCAGCTAAAGAAACAGGAGGCTTTGGAGCACAAATAGCTTTTAAGCTGAAACTTGAAGGGTTATATGCTGGTTTGAAACTATTATGTGTCCCCCAAAAGCGATGTTCTTTAATCCTGATTCAATATTGTTTAGTGGGGTCTTTGTGATTGGGTTATTTCTATGGATGTGACCCACGTATTTGTGGGTGGGCCTTTTGATTAGGGGGTTTCCATGGAGATATATCTCCATCAATTGAAGGTGAGGTCCCTTACTGGAGTCCTTTAAGAGGGAACCAACAGAGCCAAAATGAGACCCAAACATTTAAAGATGGAGGAAGAAAATGCCCCCAGGGAAGCTGTTTGAAACAAAAAGCCAAAGGATCAGCAAATGCCAGCCACATGCCTTACTTTTCTTGAGTCAAGGTATCTTTCCCTGGATGCCTTAGTTTGGACATACTTATGCCCTTAGAACTGTAAACTTGTAACATAATAAAAATCCTTTTTAAAAGCCATTCCATTTCTGGTATATTGCATTCCAGCAGCTTTAGCAAACCAATACAGATGAAAAGCATTTTGTCAGGTGGAAATGAGATATGGGGAAAGAAAAGAATTCTAGTTCAAGGAATCATCCTTAATAAAGGATGGAGATAGGAAAATGTAGAGCATAACAGAGACCAGTGAGCCAGCCGGAACAGTTGAAGCATAAGGATATGTGATTGAGTGTTAGGACGGAGATTAGAAAGATAACTTCCAACCAAATATGTAAACTTTGAATGCAATAAAAAAAAGCTGGACCTTACTGAGTAATCGGAAATTGATTAATTAGATAAATAGATTAGAGCTTAACATTAGCAGTTTAATGACAGTGGGTAGGGGATGGACTGGAGGGGGAAATAATTCAAAGTGTCCTCAGGAGATTATGTTAGTTTAAGCAATAAGAGCTGAAGCTCTGAACTAGTAGTGCAATGACTGGATAATATGGAAGGAATAGAAACAAGAATTAGCATTTAAAGCCAATTAGATGGAGAGCAGTGAAGGAGAGGGAGTAGCCAATGATGACACTAGAGTTGTAAGCCTAAGAGACTAAGAGAAAGAAACATAAAAGTATGAAATCGTAGTGAAAGAGTTTTGTAGACCTAAAAGAATTTCATTTGGGGCATGTTAAATTTCAGGGTGGAGATAAACGTGACACAGTTGTAACATCAGGTCTGAAGTTCAGAAATGGAGAAAGAATAGTTAAAACTGGGTGTATGAATGAAACAGGCCAGAGAGTACATGTAGAGAGAAAAACTGAGAACTAAGGATAGAACTTGGGGAATGCCTATATTTATAGTATGGAGTCACTGGGCCAAAATAAAAAGAGTTAAGGGGGAAAAAAAAATCTCAAGGTTAAGAAAAATCTAAAAGGAGAAAAGAAAAGGAAAGGAAAAAGACATCATGGAGGGAAGCCAGGAAAAGGTTCAGAAACAAAGGGAGCACCCATAAAGCGGTCAAAGAGGTAGGAGAAGAACCAGAAGGTTATAATGTTTGTATAGCTTCTGGAAGGAGGGGGGCTATTGTGGCTATCCATCGCTGTTAGCCCTGATTCTCTGTGGCTTTCCCTCCCAGCCTCGTGCAGTGAGCAGGATGTTGTGATTGCAGGGTCTGAGGGGGAACTGCACTTCCCAGAAAGCCCCCACCTATACTATGAGAGCACTATTGAGTCGCTCTGCCCCCCACTCCTGCCCTTTACTCTCACCTCAGATGTGGTTGTGCCCAATATTGGACTGAAAGCCACTTTCTGGCTAGAAATAACACCCTCTCAATGTATCTACCTGCCGACGGTGTGTTTGGACCCTATTGGCACTAGAAAAACCGTCTGTGTTGCTCAGCTTCTCCAGCTTAGATGCAGACTTGTCACCACAATTATAAATCAATACGGTGAGTGGGTTTTCACACTGTCAAATGGAAACTAGTGCTAAGTGAACTTCATGGAGCCTGGTTACAACTGTCTGGCATTAGACATCTGTAAACACCACACCTCCTGTCTCCAACTTTGAGAATCAGAATTGGGATTGAGAAGGAACAGAATTCAAGCCTGGTGTTAAGAGTTCTGTGCAATGGCTGCAAGACCACAGAGCATTTTACTTGCTGCTTCTGCTTCCTATCAAACCAGGCTTACCCAATCCATTTGCCAGGACTGGAACCTATCAGAAATAAAAAACAGATATACTGCAGGGCCTTTCAGGCAAGATGCTGCTTCCTAAGCATGGATATGGCATTTATCTGCCTCATCAAGCTAAGAAGAAAAATATTACAAGACAATCATGAGGAGGAGATAAAAGTTACTTATACCAGAAACAGAAATCAAGTAAGGTTTCTATGGTTCTCAACTGAGGTTAATTTTGCCTCCCAGGAGACATTTGGCAATGTACTGGAAGCATTTTTGGTGGATACTACTAGGGAAGTTTTGCATGTATCTAATGCGCAGAGGCCAAGTATCCTGCTAGACATCCTAAAACACATAGAAGAGTCTGAACACAAAGAATATTCTGGTTCAAAATGTCAATAGTACTGAGGTTGAGAAATCCTGGTTTAGACACTCTTGAAGTATTGTGATAATTTTCCTTTTAATGGGTATGGTTTTCTAGATTCTGAACAAGGAATCTTCGTTCTCACATTGCAGGAAAATTCTGTGACGAAGCCCTTGCTTCATCCATTCTCCTTGGTGTCAACTCTTTAAGGCTGAAGTTCATCTCTAATGCCACAGATTATGTCAGTTGGTTTAATTTCACCGATAAAGCTCTTAAACCAAACTCCCTTCCTGGTAACCCATTTATTTTTTATCACATACTCTCTAGACTATTTGTAAAACTTAAAGCCCCTCAGGAATTAGGTCAGAGACATGGAGTAACATCCTAAGGCCCATATGGCTCCATGGCAGAGAGGAATACAAGACCAGCTGGAGAGTAAGGTGCAGTCTTTTTTTCTACGGCCCTACTAACTCACACTCACTGCACACCCAAGCGACTTGAGAAGGCCTGGTGAGTTCTTGAAAATAAGTACATGAAAATCTCCCTTCTTGTTGGCTCTGAATTTCAAGATTAATTTCATGTACCATTTGTTGGCGACAGGAAGGAAAATAAAAAGTATTCCTTTTTGCTTTTTCCATGTGTTTCAGATTCAGGTTGCAATTCCTTAGCTGTCCTTTTTGAAGAAGGCTTCATACAGAGTCTTCATTATCCCCAAAGACATGGTACTAACTTTGGTAACTGTTACTTTCCTATGGGATCTCTACAGAACAAGTATCATGAAGCACCATGAAGGCCAAGGTTTTTATCTGATTTGTCCAGAACTCTATCCCTAGCATCTAGACAGAGTCTGGCACAGAAGATTCCCAATAAACATCTGTTGAATTTTTCCCTGCAACTACCCACTTTCACCACTAGATGACATTTGTGCTTTTTACATTTTGAAGTACCTAGTAATTTGCTTCATCTCTAATCCCTTCTGGAAACGAGCTTTTCTTCCTGATCAATTTTGTTAGCGGATAACAAAAGTCAATGACAATCAGGCCTTCCAAGCAGAGGAAACGGAATGAGCAAAGAGGAGTCAGTGTAGAACGGGCCCAGGGAACAGGTGGTTGAACTGATTCATAAGGCGAACTGAGAAAGAACAGAGAATGATGTCAAAGTATGGAAAAGCTTAGGGTGGTGCGACGGTGGCTCAGTGGCAGAATTCTCGCCTGCCATCCTGGAGACACGGGTTTGATTTCCTGTGCCTGCCCATGTGGAAAAAAAAAGGTATGGAAGGCTTTGAATGTCAGGATAAAGCTTTTGTTCTGCATTCAATTAGTAGTTTTTGTTGCCATTTGTTTGATCATTTAGCACTAGTGGGACATCTGTAGAAAAATATCACCAGGAAGTTCGAAGTGAGACTGCAGTTGGGTTGAGGTTGGACTAGAAAGTAATTTACGTGTTTTTGCTATAACAACAATTAAAAGTTAGAGAACAAGTGAAGGAGAGAAAGTAAACTAGAAAACAAAGGTGGGGGGAGTAAGGACAGTTAAGACCTCAAAGTTCTCATAAATTTAAGAGGCAGAAAGAAACCTGGGATGAAGATAACCCAATTGTTATGGTATTCTGACAGTCCACAGAATAGAGTCTTTAATTTAAAAAACAAAACAAAGCAAAAACTGTGTGGCCAGTCATTTGGATTTATCACACAAATTTAAGAGTTTAAAGAAAATGAGAAACAGTGGATTAATTGGGCTGCCCTCCCCACCCCCAATAAAAAAGGAGGCTACTTGGATTAACAATTTGGGGAGGTGGAAGGGAAGGTGAGGAGTAAATGGTGGTGTCTGAAGTATCAAGTTAAGTTGTGTTAGGGGCAGAAACAAGATCATGTAAATGTTTCGAATGAGTAGGAAAAGATAATAAGGAAGTATGTACAGATCTTCTACTTCTAAAAGTTTCTGAAACCCAAAGAAAGTCAAGACAGAAATTTCAGGAGAAAGCACAGTTAAGGGAATTTTATTAGTGATGGAAGATAAAGAATTAGACATGAGCATATTTCTGAAAGAAAGAGGAAGAAATTTAGTTGAAATATGAAAATACCAGGGCTAGAAGTGATTGAAAAAGACCCATTCAACAACTATATGCTGAGTACTGTGCAGGGATGAAAAGGAGCTCTTATACCCTGCCAATGATAGTGTCATCTTGCAAGACCCATACAAGACAGTAATTTGGTTATTAGTATTATAAGTAACAATGTACATTCCATTTGACTTGGAAGAAAACAGGTCCTTGACTCCTGCTTTTGAAACATATCCTCTTCTCCCCATCCCTACAGTCACCCTTACATTAATGATCATTTGCCTCTTGTTCTGTCCTATCCATGCAGTCTTCTATATAGCTCTTGCTGAGTTGAGTGCTCAGGTTCTATTGAATCCCCATCATGTGTGCATTAAAATCCAAATTCCTATTTGAACAGTCACATCTCCCACCACTCTTCATTTCAAACTCAATTAGCCAGTGATGTCAAACTACATGAAGATTGCTAGATGCTGTTTCCTTCTCCTCTTTCATAGTGTGTTCTCTGTCTAGATACTCCCCCATCCTTTGCCTAGCACAAAACCAATGCTTCATAGAGGAAATAATACAGTAGAAGGTGTGGGGGGGGGGGGAATGCATAAAGATATTCACTGCCACATTTTTAGGATAACAAAAAAGTGGAGCTATTATAATTGCCCAAGGATAGACATGAATGGGATATTATGCAGCCATAGAACAGTATGATTATATAAACTGTGGAAATGAGCTTTGTCATGATTTATTATTGGTGTGTCAAGGTTGAACCTTGATCATCTTTTCTTTCTAGGGCATCACATACCATATGTTTAATAATCTACTCTAGAAATTTGCTGAGGTTTACATTTAATATTTCACACCTGACCCTTACCAGAATTTGTGTTTTTAGGCACATCCATGACTTCTCAAAGTTTACTGCATTACTCTGAGATGACCTTTGCAAGTGCTTTTAGTAGCTCAGAAGACACTTTTTTTTTAACATGTGCATTTAAACTCACTCATATCTGTGCCATATCTCAGAATTTTTCAGTGAGGCATGAAGATTTATTGGCAATAAAACAAGGCAGATGGGAATCAAAGCAGATATATTCCACCAGGCGGACCCAGTTGAAAAGACAGAGTCTCCAACTGAAGGTTCAAGATAAAGTATCAGGACCCAGGTGTATAACACTAAGATGTCCAGGAAAGCACTGTGTATCCATGGAGTACTAGCATAATCCAAAGGCTAGTTGCTTCCAGTGAAAAATTCTCCATGGGGGGGGGGGGGCCTCTTCCGGTCTCTTAGAGTTGCTAAGTAGCTCAAATTTTTGCATGTTTTCCTAACTTTAAATTCAGTTCACATTTGATAGCTTAGATGCTTTGGAAGATTTGGGAACCTGCATCTTTTCCTATTTTACCCTACTTATGAATCAAGGACATTTGAGGAGGAGCTGGGACACAGACTAAATTTTATATAAGATCACACTCCAGAGCAAGTTGAGCAATCCAGAATCCCTCTGCTTAAATCAAAATTAGGTAACTCATTCATATTTTTCACTCTGGATGTAACATTGAGTCTTCTCAGCTTTCATTTTAGAGCCTGGAAATAGAAGAAAGTGGAGACTGCACTTCAGATTATGTGACAGTACACAGGGATATAGAAAGGAAGAAGGAAATATAGGTTTGTGCTCTCCTGGAGTTCCAGCTTCCTCTGATTTGCATTTGGGATAAGTCTTGAGAATAAAAGAATTGAATCAATTTTTCTTCATTTCCCTGTATCACCTCCATCTGTCCCTTTGCTCTCACACTCACTCCACCTTCTACATCAGGGAGCAGGAAAAGAGAGTGGGGGAGAATCAAAGAACCAATTGAACAGAAAATGGGGAAAGTCTACAAAGGTAGGCAGGGGAAAATGACATTGTAATAAATCCTGTGGTTAGCACCAACTCCCTTAGCAGCATTTCCAATGGGAGTGTTTAAGAAATTAAACAGAATTGCAATGTTAATGGGTTAAATATATATTTAAAAGAAGCAAAAACTGCCTTTATATTTTGAAAATGAATTGTGGTATCCATCAGAAAAGCTTATTTCTCAACAATTACCTAAAGGACAAAATTATTTCTCCTATCCAATGCCATGCCTATTTGCTTGCCAATATTTTGTCAGGGCTGGGCCTGAACCAGCTAGGCTGTGTGGCTTTGACGTCCCTGCCCCTGTGGTGAACTCATCAGTTTCCAGTTGGATGCAAATGTGACCTTCAGAGGTTTTCATGCCACAGGCTCCTTTGTCCCTGAAGCAGGTAAAATGATGGACGTACCAACTCTTAAGTTCTCAATTCTAACCTTCATAATGTGGTCTTAATGGGCAGGTTTTAGGGCCCAACATTGATATGTCTGAATCCTAGGTTACCCTTACTACATGTGCAATCTTAGGAAAGACAAATCTAAGACTCATTTCTCTAGAGTTTAAAATGGGAGAATAATACATGTCTAGTAAGAATGTAGTGAGGATTAAGTCAGATGATGTAAGCTTCGCCAAAAGCAAGTGCACAGCACGTAACATAGGCTCAAAGCCTACCACACCCCTTGCCAAATAGAGGCGGGAGCCCTTAGGAGTGCATGGACATGGAAACGGAGCAAGGAAGCAAACCATGCCTTATCCTGAGACTGCCCCATGAGCATCACCCCACCCTACACACCTGGTACCCAATACCCACACCAATGCATACATGTTCCTGTGTACCCAAACCCTGCTCACCATACCCCAAACTCTACTCCATACCCAATCGCAGTCACTTTTAGTCTAGAGCAGTAACTGTTATCTCTAGATTTTGAGAGGCTGTGCTATATATGTATAACTTGGTATTTCCTTGGTACTTTGGGTACCTGTGTGACACTTAAGACTCAAGAGTAGAAGTTCTGCAGATCTGAAAAGTCAGCATTGTCACAAACAACTATTAAAGAAACTGTAAAAGAGAAAAGGCTTCAATTAGAGATAAGAACGAAGTCAATCAGGTTGGGACTAAGGTAAATCAGAAAACAGGGATAAGGAGGACACTGTGTATTTTAGAACTTCACCTACTCCATGAGACCAAAGGAAGAAAAGTTTATTTGTTCAAAACCTAAATTTTCTGTAGCACACAATCTAAATCAACCTGTCTGGATAGATCATTTAGATAATCCATACACAGGGAGCCCAGAATGAGAATGAGGGCTTGTAATTCTGTATAGATTAATGTAATACCCGGATACATCACAAAGTATTTTGAGCAGACAATTGAACCAATCTTTTGTTGCTCAGATGTGGCTGCTCTCTCTCTAAGCCCAATTCTCCATTACCTTTCCTGCTTTGAAGGACATGGCATCAAGGGTGAAATTCTCCCTGTCATCATGGGACATGAATTCCAGAGATAAGCCTGGCCCTGGAACCACAGGATTGGCAATACCTTCCTGATCAAAAGGGGAAAAGAAATGTAACAAAATAAGGTATCAATGGCTGAGAGAGTTCAAATACAGTTCAGAGGCTACTCTTATGCAAGTTTAACTAGATATTGCTAATTACCAGGGTTCGCCAACACCCAACCAAAACCATTCCTGTTAACCCTAAAGAACACCTAGGGCTTAACTGAGATTCTACAAAGGTCTGAAGCACTATGATTACTTTACAGAAAACTACAACCTCCAGATGGGTTCCTAGGCCAGATAAGTCTTGAAACCCAGAGGGCCCAGCCTCTCCAAGAAGATCAACTAGTTCTATCCCCTTATCCCATATTACTGATAGGCCTTTCCAACATGAAAACATTAGAATGGGCATAGCACAAATACCCTTAAAGATAATACCCTTACAAGAAGGATCAAAGGAGAAGGAGGAGTTATAATAAAGAAGATAGGATTTAACAAATGAATATGACTGCTGAATCATTATATTGGTATTTTGTTTAGTCTCCAGCGTCTTGGAGCAGTTAGAAGGAAAAAACTAAAATTGTGGAACTGTAACCCATACGAAACTCTGACATCTGTTCTGTAACTACTTAATACAGTGTACTTAAAAATTCTTTTTTTGTGTGTACATATGTCATAGTTTAAAATTTTAAAATGTTTTTTTAAAAAAAGAAGAGAAAAGTAGAGTTAGATACCAAAACTATAATGGTACTGGTGTTTATTACTCATATGATTACCTTTACTCTAGATCTTTATTTCTTTATGCCACTTCAGTCAACTATCTAGTTCCTTTCCTTTCAATCTGAAGAACTCCCTTTAGTATTGCTAGTAGGAAGATCTAGTGATGGATTTTTTTCAGCTTTTGTTTATCTGGGAATATCTTAATTTCTCAACTTCTCAGCCTGAATCATCTCAATTGTCTTATCTTTAGGCTCACCGATTCTTCTGCCAGCTCCAATTTGCTGTTGAAATCATCTAATGAATTTTCAATTTCAGCTATTGTGGTCTTCAACTCCAGTATTTCCATTTGGTTCCTTTTTATAATTTCTCTACCTTTATTGAGATTCTCATTTTGTTTATTACTCGCTTTCTTAATATTCTTTAGTTCTTTCTCCATGTTTTCCTTTATTGCTTTGAGCATACAGATCATATTTTAAAAGTCTGTATCAGGTATATCCAAAGGCTGGTCTTTTTCACTGTTTTCTGGATTTTTATCTTGTTCCTTCGGTTGGGCAATCATCCTACTTCTTTGTTTGTCTTTGTGCCAGTTTGAAACTATTATGTACCCCAGAAAAGCCATGTCCCTTAATCCTCATTCAATATTGCTGGGTGGGACATTTTTTATTATTTCTATGGAGATGTGACCCACCCAACTGTAGGTGGTAACTTTTGATTAGATGGTTTCCATGGAGATGTGTCTCCATCAATTTAAGGTGGGGTTCCCTTTAAGAGGGAACCATTTTGAAAAAAGCTTTAGTGTCACCAAAACCAACAGAGCATGCACAGTGAGGAACCTTTGGAGATGCATAAAGAAAATAGCCCTGGTGAAGCCAAGGAAGAAGCCTGGAGAGAAAGCTAGCAGACGGTGCCATGTGCCTTTCCAGCTGAGAGAGAATCCCTGAACATTATCACCCTTCTTGAACCAAGGTATTTTTACCTGGATGTCCTAATTTGGACATTTTTATAGCCTTGCCTTAATTTGGACATTTCCATGGCTTTAGAACTGCAAACATGCAACTTAATATACTCCCTTTTTAAAAAGCCATTCTGTTTCTGGTATATAACATTTTGGCAGCTTTTACAAATCAGAACAGTCCTGTAATCTTTTGTTGTATATTATACATTTGATATTTTAATGTGTTGACTCTGGAATTTAGTTCCTAAGCTATCTGTTCCTTAAATTCATATCCAGCTAGTGATATGACAGAACACCAAAGCCCAACCAAAACAACCCAGTACAAAAAGAACATGCCATTCACGGTCTTTGCAAATTAGTTCTAAATTGGCTGGTGCTCTCCTTCAGAGTTTAGCCTCCTACCAGGAAGATCTGCCTAAGGCAAAAGCACAGGATCTTCTTCAAATTTTCATCTGAGCATTGTGTTCTTCTGTCCTGAGCATGCATGCTCATGGTCTTAGAAATTTCCGGGATTGGAATGTCCTACAACTCCCTTTGAAATAGGCTTCACCCTTTCCAGATGCTCTATCATATGCCTTGAAACCAGTAATCGTTTTCTCCAGGCCACTCTGATTTGACTGTTTCGTACACTGCTTCCCTACCCTACTAGCACATCAAGGATTGATCATTTGACTCATTCATTCTTTCATAGGGTCATGTAGCAAATCATCATTGAGTACCATCTTCTTGTCAGATACTCTAACAGTCTCTGGGGACTCAAAAGTTAAGTAAAACTGAATCCTTAATTGCTAGCATAATATTTGAGGCTTGTTCGCAACTCACCACAGTATGGGTTATAAATGCTGTAACAGACTTCAGCAGAAAGTGTAGAGGGAACACAGAGAAGGGAGCAGTTCACAGCCTAGGAAAGTGAGAGAAGTCTTCACTAAGGAACAGATTTTTTACCTTGCATCTTAAAAGAATCAGAAATACCTCAAGTAATCTATGAAGGAAAGATATTCTATGCAGAGGAACTGACTATGCTAAGGGTCAGAAACAGTAAGCAGAGGAATATTCAAGGAAGTGGGAACAATTATGTGTGGCTGGTGCTTTGAGAACACGAAGTGGGAGAATTGAGGGGACATTATTTAAAAATATAGCCTGAGGACTGGTTGTGAAGGACTTTATTTTGGTGCTTAGGAGGTTTGATGCTCTTCTAAAGTCAGGGTGATAGGAACTATTGCAGTTTGAATGCAGAGGAGAAATAATCAGATCTACACTAAAAAAAAAATTAATCCAGTAGAAGTAAAGAGGATGGATGAGCAGGAGAGAGCAGAGGAACGAAAAAATTAAAGAGATGCATAGATGTAGGAGTTCAAATAATATATAAGCAGCAGGAGAGTGGCAATGGAAAAGAAATAGGGTCAAGAAATTTCTTTCACAGAATCAAGATTTGGTGACCAGTTACTTTTGTGAATAGAGGAAAGAAAAAGCTAAAACAAATAAACAAATTTTAAAAATGACTTACAGGTACCTAACTTGAATGACTACTTAGATAAAATCTAATAATAACAATAGTTAGAATCTATTTACTCTGGTATATAAGGCCCTTTATATACATTATATCATATAACCCTCTCAGTAACTCTGAGAAATAGGTACTATTAATAATCCTAATTTTACAAATGAAAAAACTGAAGTTCAGACATCAAGTACTTTTCCCAAGGGCACATGCAAATAAGTAGCTTAGCTGGGATTCAACCCCAGATGTGTGTTTCTGCACCAGTGCCCCTAACCCACTACTGCCTCCACTTCTACCCTGGGTCAAAGAGAACAACATAGGAGTAGCTTTTGGTAAGCATGTATTTGTGAACATGAATTCAATTTGTACCTATTGATTTTTACACGCTTGTGGAATTTCCAGCTACAGATTCTAGAGATTAAGAATGTAGCCAAGAATGGGGGGGATTTGGGAGTAAAGGTGAAGACTGCAGCCCTGAAGATAGTCATTTTCAGAGGTAAAGAAGAAAAAAGAGGAGAGAAGAACCTTAAGAAAGACCCTAAAAAGAACAAGGAGAAGAACCAGCACAGAGCATGGAAGCTGGAAGGAGAGAATTTAGGTTTCAAGAAGAAAGTGGTAAACAATGTTAAGATACTAGACAAAATCTAGTAATATAAGAAATGGAAAAAAGGCCTTTGGTTTTGGCAACTGGAGATCATAGTAACCTCAACAAATCAGAATTCCAAGTCAACTGGTAAAGATAAAGAGTAAAGGGAATTGAAAAAGAGGCAACAGCAGAGATAAATTTCACTTTCACAAAGAATGGTCTCCACAAACACCATGGAACCTCCTGGCTCAGCTGCATGATGCGCTTGGGCTTCAAGAGTTACAGAAGCAGATATTGCTATACTAGCATGATCTCAGTAATTATTTCTCAGACTTATTTTTTAAGGGAACTATATTTTGTTGAAATCATGCACTATGCTCCTTTTCCTTATTCCTACAATCACCACTTTTTTTTAGCGTTTTTAATTGATATATACTATATATGGCCATACCATGTAATTATCTAAAGTGTACAATCAGTGGTTCACAATAGCATTATATAGCTTGCATTTATCACCCCAATCAACTTTTTATTTTTTTGTGCATTATAATATATACACAAAAAAGCAATAAATTTCAAAGCACATCACCACAATTATTTGTAGAAGAGATTTCAGAGTTTGGTATGGGCCGCAATTCTACAATTTTGGGTTTTTATTCCTAGCTACTCCAAGACACTGAAGACCAAAAGAATCATCAATATAAGGATTCAGCAATCATACTCATTTGATAAACCTACCCTCTCTGTATAACTCCACCACACCTTTGATCTTTCTCCCATTCTTCAGGGGCGTTTGGACTATGCCCATTCTAAATTTTTCATGTTGGAAAGGACTGCAGATATGAGATAGGGGGATGGAACTAGTTGATTTTCTAGAGAAGCTGGCCCTCTGCATTTCAGGACTTATCTGGTCTAGGGACCCATATGGAGGTTGTAGGTTTCTGGAAAGCAACCCCAGTGCATGGAACTGCTGCAGAATCTCATGCATTCCCCTAGGTGTTCTCCAGGATTGACAAGAATGGCTTTGGTTGGGGGTTGGCCAATTAAGATAGGTACTAATATTTAACTGAAGCTTGCCTAAGAGTGGCCTCCAGAGTAGCCTCTTAACTCCATTTGAACTCTCTCAGCCACTAAATACCTTATTTGTTACACTTCATTTTCCCCTTTTTTTTTTTTTTTTTTTTTTTTTTTTAAAGGAAAGACAGAGAGAAGGAAGGAAGGAAGGAAGAAAGGGAAACATTTTTAAACATTTTCTTGTTTTATTGTATTCTGTTTCTCCGTTTTTGTTACATGGGCTGGGGCCGGGAATCGAACCGAGGTCCTCCGGCATAGCAGGCAAGCACTTTGCCCGCTGAGCCACCGCGGCCCGCCCCTCATTTTCCCCTTTTGACCAGCATGGCATTGTTGTTCTCACCGTGCCAGGGCCAGGCTCATCCCTGGGAGTCATCCCCCATACTGTCAGAGAGACTTTCATCGCTGGATGTCATATCCCACGTAGGGGGGAGAGCAATGATTTCACTTGCAGAGTTGGCCACACCTGAGTAACAAAAGAGCTCCTCCAGAAGTAACTCTTAGGTATACCTATAGGTAGGCTAAGCTTCTCTGCTACAGAAATAAGCTTCATAAGAGCAAGCGTCAAGATCAAAGGCTTAGCCTATTGATTTGGGTGTCCCTAATGCTTGACATAGTATTAGGGGTTTCCCCAGTGGTCAAGTTTAATAGCTCCATATTTTTTCTCCCATCCTTCAAGGGACTTTGTCAGTACTTTTTGATTATCTGCTTAATATTCTCTGGGATGTATCTGGACATTATATTAAGCTATACATGATAAAAGGTCCCTGGGGTAGTTAGATTCAGTTGTCAACTTGGCCAGGTGAAGGTACCTAGTTCTGTTGCTGTGGCCATGAGCCAATGGTATGTGAACCTTATCTGTTGGTCATTACATCTGCAGTTAGCTAGGAGGCGTGCCTGCTGCAATGAATGATGTTTGATTTAATTGGCTGGTGCTTAAATGAGAGAGCACAGCCCAAGCAGCTCAGCATACCCGAGATGAGTCTCAGCACTCGCAGCTCAGCCCAGGCCTTTGGAGATGCAGAAAGAATTCACCCCGGGGAAAGTTGTTGGAACCCAGAGGCCTGGAGAGAAGGCCAGCAGAGACCATCCTGTGCCTTCCCACATAAGAAAGAACCTCAGTTGAAAGTTAACTGCCTTTCCTCTGAAGAACTAACAAAATAAATGCCCTTTTATTAAAAGCCAATCCGTCTCTGGTGTGTTGCATTCTGGTAGCTAGCAAACTAGAACAGCCCCCATTTTTATTCTGGGCTTCCTGTGTTTGGATTGTTTAAATGATCCATCCAGACAGGTTGAGTTAGATTATGTGCTACAGAAAATTTAAGTTCTGGAAAAAACAAACGTCTCTTTCTTTGGTCTCACAGAGTAGGTGGAATTCTAAAATACAGACAATGTCTTCCTTACCCTGATATTCTGAATTACCTTAATCCCAACCTGATGAGTTTCATTCTTATCTCTAAATAGCAGGTAATACATATATAAAACAGCCTCTCAAAATCCAGAAATAACATTTACTGTTCCAGAGTAAATGTGATTGCCATAAGGGCTTACAGTCTAGGCCCCAATATTCTTATAATTATTTTCTGACCATGCAGTATTTGCTCTTTTGTTTCTGGCTTATTTTGCCTCACCAAATGCACCACAGGTTCATTCACAATGTTGCATGCCTCACAACTTTATTCCTTTTTGTAGTAGTACAATATTCGATTGTAAGTATACACCATTGTTCACCAATGTACTTCTCAGTGTATCCTTCAGCCACCTCCATCCATTGAGCATCATGTATAATGTCAAAAGTCAACAGTCCATCAACACTCTCAATTTTAGATAACTGCATTGTTCCCAAGAGAAAAACAGTCAATAAACACCCCTTCACCAAATAGAAAATTCAAACCTACCCTTAATTTTTGTCCCTCCCCCCCATTTTTTACCCCAGTTATTGCTGTGGTACTGACCCAAAAGTCAGATCCTAATTCAAAAAATAATTTTATGATTTGAATTAGGATCTGACTTTTGGGTCTATTTCTTTCTCCAAAGACAATGAATTCCAGTTAAACATCCGAATTTCCTTCTTAATCCACATTGAATATAATCAGAAAACCAGGTCTGGAAAGTAAGGAAACAATCAGCAAGTATTTATATACACTACAGGTATAAATACCAGTTATTATACCCAGCCAGGTACCGGAAAAGGTACTCGCCTTCAGGGACCTCCAGTCTCATTGGGAGATAAAGCAAATGAAGCCTGCAACAATAAAGAACTAACTAAAGGGCTGGAGCTGTGGCTATACCTCTGGAGGGACCTGTTCCAAAGGAAGTGGAACAGAAATTAGAGCTATCTGAGAATGACGCGTGGGGAACAACCCAAGGATAATTTTCTGAAAATGTGTTTGGTTGATATACTTGTTAATGTTTAAGAAACTCATTGTGCAAAGTAAAAACTTTCAGAAGTATAGCAGGTAACCTGAACGTCTCCAGGGCTCAACAGCCTATGGCTAAAAACAGAATCATCTTAATAATATCAATATAAATTCCATTTGTTCCTGTTCCCATCTGTCACAAAGAAACTCAGCCCTTTGAAGTGTTCTTCAAATGTCCTGTGATGTCTCATTCGTAGTTGGGAGCAAGTCTGTTCTCACAGGCAGTACAGCTATTCCACCTCCAACTGTAGACTTATCAGGAGCTACTTTCCCATGCTTAGCAACCAGCTCTTCTCAGAGTCCCTGTTGCCATACTCCTGTGTGCCACAACTCCTCCCCCAGTACCTCCACCAAGCTCCTGGGGCCCAAGTAGTGTCAAAAGCGTTATGTTCTATGGAATAAAAATAAATAATACGGGGAACAAATGTGAAAATAAATTTAGTAGATTGAAATGCTAGTGATCAATAAAAGGGAGGGGTGGAGATCCAAGATGGCGTCTTAGTAAGGTACATGCGTCTTAGTTCCTCCGACTCCAAATCAACTAATAGGTGAACAGAAACAGTACAAAACAGCTCCCGGGGCTACAGCAGGGAATGGACACACAGCGTAACCAAGTCTGGGCTGGCTAGTCTGACTGCGAAACTCGGCTGCGGTGAGTGAGATCCCCGAGCGGCGGGCGATTTCCCGAGCAGCCGCAGCTGCGGCGGTCCAAGCTAATCCCTCCCTCCTTCCCGGGCTGGCTGAGAGACTCGGAGAGACAAGCTTCCCAGCCAAGGCGGCCAGCGCCACACTTTTGCGGGCGGCTTCGAGTCCGCGACTACAAGTCTCGGATCAGAGGGCTATCCAAAGTCTGGGCTGGCAAGTCTGATTGCGAGACTTGGCTGCGGCGAGACCCCCGAGCGGCCGCACCTGCGGCGGTCCGAGCTAATCCCTCCCTCATTCCCGGGCTGGCTGAGAGACTCGGAGAGACAAGCTTCCCAGCCAAGGCGGCCGGCGCCACACTTTTGCGGGCGGCTGTGAGTCTCGGCTTCGAGTCCGCGACTACGAGTCTCGGATCAGAGGGCTATCCAAAGTCTGGGCTGGCAAGTCTGACTGCGAGACTTGGCTGCGGCGAGACCCCCGAGCGGCCGCAGCTGCGGCGGTCCGAGCTAATCCCTCCCTCCTTCCCGGGCCGGCTGAGAGTATCGGAGAAGCAAGTTCCCCAAGCCGAGGCAGGCAGCGCCCTTCTTTTGCGGGCGGCTTCGAGTCTCGGCTTTGAGTCCGCGGCTACGAGTCCCGGATCAGAGGGCTATCCAAAGTCTGGGCTGGCAAGTCTGACTGCGAGACTTGGCTGCGGCGAGACCCCCGAGCGGCCGCAGCTGCGGCGGTCCGAGCTAATCCCTCCCTCCTTCCCGGGCCGGCTGAGAGTATCGGAGAAGCAAGTTTCCCAAGCCGAGGCAGGCGGCGCCCTTCTTTTGCAGGCGGCTTCGAGTCTCGGCTTTGAGTCCGCGGCTACGAGTCCCGGATCAGAGGGCTATCCAAAGTCTGGGCTGGCTAGACTGACTGCGAGACTCGGCTGCAGTGAGACCCCCGAGCGGCGTGCGATTTCCCGATCAGCGGCAGCTGCGGTGGTCCGAGCTATTCCCTCCCCCCTTTCCGGGCCGGCTGAGAGTATTGGAGAAGCAAGTTTCCCAAGCCGAGGCAGGTGGCACCCCTCTTTTGCGGGCGGCTTCGAGTCTCTGCTTCAAGTCCGCGGATACGAGTCTCAGATAGGAGGGCTATCCAAGCCGCGGAAGCCTCCCCCCATGGGAGGCTTCCTGGTCCGGTGGGGAATCCCCCAGGCCCGCTGCAGCCCGCAACCAGCCACAGGGTCCCCTCAAGCCGCGGCAGCTGACGCCCCCACCACGCGCAGCCCCTGAACCAACGGAGAGAATTGGATCCGAAATCCCCAGGCCACGGAGATCGGTGACTGGGGGAGACCCATTCCAAACACTTGAGACAAACGTGTGCCACGTGCGCCACGTACTGGGCAAGATAAGAAAAACAGATCCCAGAGATTTCACAGAAAAATCTTACAACCTTGCTGGGTCCAACACCCAGAGAAATCTGAATAAATGCCCAGACGCCAGCAACAGAAGATAACTGTCCACGCTCAAAAGATTGAGAATATGGCCCAGTCAAAGGAACAAACCAATAGCTCAAATGAGATACAAGAGCTGAGACAACTAATCCTGAATATACGAACAGAAATGGAAAACCTCTTCAAAAATGAAATCAATAAATTGAGGGAGGACATGAAGAGGACATGGGCTGAACATAAAGAAGAAATAGAAAAACTGAAAAAACAAATCGCAGAACTTATGGAAGTGAAGGATAAAGTAGCAAACATAGAAAAAATAATGGATAGCTACAATGATAGATTTAAAGAGACAGAAGATAGAATTAGTGATTTGGAGGATGGAACTTCTGAATTCCAAAAAGAAACAGAAACTATAGGGAAAAGAATGGAAAAATTTGAACAGGGTATCAGGGAACTCAAGGACAATATGAACCGCACAAATATACGTGTTGTGGGTGTCCCAGAAGGAGAAGAGAAGGGAAAAGGAGGAGAAAAACTAATGGAAGAAATTATCACTGAAAATTTCCCAACTCTTATGAAAGACCTAAAATTACAGATCCAAGAAGTGCAGCGCACCCCAAAGAGATTAGACCCAAATAGGCGTTCTCCAAGACACTTACTAGTTAGAATGTCAGAGGTCAATGAGAAAGAGAGGATCTTGAAGGCAGCAAGAGAAAAACAATCCATCACATACAAGGGAAACCCAATAAGACTATGTGTAGATTTCTCAGCAGAAACCATGGAAGCTAGAAGACAGTGGGATGATATATTTAAAGTACTAAAAGAGAAAAACTGCCAACCAAGACTCCTATATCCAGCAAAATTATCCTTCAAAAATGAGGGAGAAATTAAAACATTCTCAGACAAAAAGTCACTGAAAGAATTTGTGACCAAGAGACCAGCTCTGCAAGAAATACTAAAGGGAGCACTAGAGTCAGATACGAAAAGACAGAAGAGAGAGATATGGAAAAGAGTGTAGAAAGAAGGAAAATCAGATATGATATATATAATACAAAAGGCAAAATGTTAGAGGAAAATATTATCCAAACAGTAATAACACTAAATGTCAATGGACTGAATTCCCCAATCAAAAGACATAGATTGGCAGAATGGATTAAAAAACAGGATCCTTCTATATGCTGTCTACAGGAAACACATCTTAGACCCAAAGATAAACATAGGTTGAAAGTGAAAGGTTGGGAAAAGATATTTCATGCAAATAACAACCAGAAAAGAGCAGGAGTGGCTATACTAATATCCAACAAATTAGACTTCAAATGTAAAACAGTTAAAAGAGACAAAGAAGGACACTATATACTAATAAAAGGAACAATTAAACAAGAAGACATAACAATCATAAATATTTACGCACCGAACCAGAATGCCCCAAAATACGTGAGGAATACACTGCAAACACTGAAAAGGGAAATAGACTCATATACTATAATAGTTGGAGACTTCAACTCACCACTCTCATCAAGGGACAGAACATCTAGACAGAGGATCAACAAAGAAATAGAGAATCTGAATATTACTATAAATGAACTAGACTTAATAGACATTTATAGGACATTACATCCCACAACAGCAGGATACACCTTTTTCTCAAGTGCTCATGGATCATTCTCAAAAATAGACCATATGCTGGGTCACAAAGCAAGTCTTAACAAATTTAAAAAGATTGAAATCTTACACAACACTTTCTCGGACCATAAAGGAATGATGTTGGAAATCAATAATAGGCAGAGTGCCAGAAAATTCACAAATACGTGGAGGCTCAACAACACACTCATAAACAACGAGTGGGTCAAAGAAGAAATTGCTAGAGAAATTAGCAAATACCTCGAGGTGAATGAAAATGAAAATACAACATATCAAAACTTATGGGACGCAGCAAAGGCAGTGCTAAGAGGGAAATTTATTGCTCTAAATGCCTATATCAGAAAAGAAGAAAAGGCAAAAATTCAGGAATTAACTATCCATTTGGAAGAACTGGAGAAAGAACAGCAAGCTAACCCCAAAGCAAGCAAAAGGAAAGAAATAACAAAGATTAGAGCACAAATAAATGAAATTGAAAACATGAAAACAATAGAGAAAATCAATAAGGCCAGAAGTTGGTTCTATGAGAAAATCAATAAGATTGATGGGCCCTTAGCAAGATTGACAAAAAGAAGAAGAGAGAGGATGCAAATAAATAAGATCAGAAATGGAAGAGGAGACATAACTACTGACCTCACAGAAATAAAGGAGGTAATAACAGGATACTATGAACAACTTTATGCTAATAAATACAACAATTTAGAGGAAATGGACGGGTTCCTGGAAAGGCATGAACAACCAACTTTGACTCAAGAAGACATAGATGACCTCAACAAACCAATCACAAGTAAAGAAATTGAAGCAGTCATTCAAAAGCTTCCTAAAAAGAAAAGTCCAGGACCAGACGGCTTCACATGTGAATTCTACCAAACATTCCAGAAAGAATTAGTACCAACTCTCCTCAAACTCTTCAAAAAAATCGAAGCGGAGGGAAAACTACCTAATTCATTCTATGAAGCCAACATTACCCTCATACCAAAACCAGGCAAAGATATTACAAGAAAA
This sequence comes from Tamandua tetradactyla, assembly GCF_023851605.1. Taxonomy (NCBI): domain Eukaryota; kingdom Metazoa; phylum Chordata; class Mammalia; order Pilosa; family Myrmecophagidae; genus Tamandua; species Tamandua tetradactyla. The sequence continues at coordinate 81,600,645 of NC_135334.1, read as the reverse complement.
GAAAACTACAGGCCGATCACTCTAATGAATATAGATGCAAAAATCCTCAATAAAATTCTAGCAAATCGTATCCAACAACACATTAAAAGAATTATTCATCATGACCAAGTAGGATTCATCCCAGGTATGCAAGGATGGTTCAACATAAGAAAATCAATTAATGTAATACACCATATCAACAAATTAAAGCAGAAAAATCACATGATCATCTCAATTGATGCAGAGAAGGCATTTGACAAGATTCAACATCCTTTCCTGTTCAAAACACTTCAAAGGATAGGAATACAAGGGAACTTCCTTAAAATGATAGAGGGAATATATGAAAAACCCACAGCTAATATCATCCTTAATGGGGAAAAATTGAAAACGTTCCCCCTAAGATCAGGAACAAGACAAGGATGTCCACTATCACCACTATTATTCAACATTGTGTTGGAGGTTCTAGCCAGAGCAATTAGACAAGAAAAAGAAATACAAGGCATCAAAATTGGAAAGGAAGAAGTAAAACTATCACTGTTTGCAGACGATATGATACTATACGTCGAAAACCCGGAAAAATCCACAACAAAACTACTAGAGCTAATAAATGAGTACAGCAAAGTAGCAGGTTACAAGATCAACATTCAAAAATCTGTAGCATTTCTATACACTAGCAATGAACAAGCTGAGGGGGAAATCAAGAAACGAATCCCATTTACAATTGCAACTAAAAGAATAAAATACCTAGGAATAAATTTAACTAAAGAGACAAAAGATCTATACAAAGAAAACTACAAAAAACTGCTAAAAGAAATCACAGAAGACCTAAACAGACGGAAGGGCATACCGTGTTCATGGATTGGAAGACTAAATATAGTAAAGATGTCAATCCTACCTAAATTGATTTACAGATTCAATGCAATACCAATCAAAATCCCAACCACTTATTTTTCAGAAATAGAAAAACCAATAAGCAAATTTATCTGGAAGGGCAGGGTGCCCCGAATTGCTAAAAACATCTTGAGGAAAAAAAACGAAGCTGGAGGTCTTGCGCTGCCAGACTTTAAGGCATATTATGAAGCCACAGTGGTCAAAACAGCATGGTATTGGCATAAAGATAGATATATCGACCAATGGAATCGAATAGAGTGCTCAGATATAGACCCTCTCATCTATGGACATTTGATCTTTGATAAGGGAGTCAAGCCAACTCACCTGGGACAGAACAGTCTCTTCAATAAATGGTGCCTAGAGAACTGGATATCCATATGCAAAAGAATGAAAGAAGACCCATATCTCACACCCTATACAAAAGTTAACTCAAAATGGATCAAAGATCTAAACATTAGGTCTAAGACCATAGAACAGTTAGAGGAAAATGTAGGGAGATATCTTATGAATCTTACAATTGGAGGCGGTTTTATGGACCTTACACCTAAAGCAAGAGCACTGAAGAAGGAAATAAATAAATGGGAACTCCTCAAAATTAAACACTTTTGTGATCAAAGAACTTCATCAAGAAAGTAGAAAGACAGCCTACACAATGGGAATCAATATTTGGAAATGACATATCAGATAAAGGTCTAGTATCCAGAATTTATAATGAGATTGTTCAACTCAACAACAAAAAGATAGCCAACCCAATTACAAAATGGGAAAAAGACTTGAATAGACACCTCTCAGAGGAGGAAATACAAATGGCCAAAAGACACATGAAGAGATGCTCAATGTCCCTGGCCATTAGAGAAATGCAAATCAAAACCACAATGAGATATCATCTCACACCCACCAGAATGGCCATTATCAACAAAACAGAAAATGACAAGTGCTGGAGAGGATGCGGTGAAAGAGGCACACTTATCCACTGTTGGTGGGAATGTCAAATGGTGCAACCACTGTGGAAAGCAGTTTGGCGGTTCCTCAAAAAGCTGAATATAGAATTGCCATACGACCCAGTAATACCATTGCTGGGAATCTACTCAAAGGAATTAAGGGCAAAAACTCAAACAGACATTTGCACACCAATGTTTATAGCAGCGTTATTTACAATTGCAAAGAGATGGAAACAGCCAAAATGTCCATCAACAGACGAGTGGCTAAACAAACTGTGGTATATACATACGATGGAATATTATGCAGCGTTAAGACAGGATAAACTTATGAAGCATGTAATAACATGGATGGACCTAGAAAACATTATGCTGAGTGAGTCTAGCCAAAAGCTAAAAGACAAATACTGTATGGTCCCAATGATGTGAATCGACATTCGAGAATAAACATGGAATATGTCATTGGTAACAGAGTTCAGCAGGAGTTAGAAACAGGGTAAGATAATGGGTAATTGGAGCTGATGGAATACAGACGGTGCAATAGGACTAGATACAAAAACTCAAAAATGGACAGCACAATAATACCTAATTGTAAAGTAATCATGTTAAAATACTGAACGAAGCTGCATCCGAGCTATAGGTTTTTGTTTTGTTTTGTTTTGTTTGTTTTGTTCTTATTATTATTACTTTTATTTTTTTTTCTCTATATTAACATTCTATATCTTTTTCTGTTATACTGCTAGTTCTTCTACACCGGTGCAAATGTACTAAGAAACGATGATCATGCATCTATGTGATGATGTTAAGAATTACTGAGTGCATATGTAGAATGGTATGATGTCTAAAAAAAAAAAAAATGGTCAGCACAATACTGCCTAATTGTAATGTAATTATGTTGGAACGCTGAATGAAGCTGCATCTGATCTATAGTTTTTTGTTTTGTTTTGTTTTGTTTTCTCTTATATATTGTTGTACTTTTTATTTTTATTTGTGTTTTCTCTCTGTGTTATCACTTTATTTCTTTTTCTGTTGTCGTGCTATTTCTTTCTCTAAATCGATGCATATGTACTGAGAAATGATGACCATACACCTATGTGATGATATTAAGAATTACTGATTGCATATGTAGAATGGATTGATTTCTAATGTTGTGTTAGTTAATTTTTTTAATTAATAAAAAAAAAAGGGAGGGGTAAGGGGTATGGTATGTGTGAATTTTTTTCTGTTCCCTTTTTATTTCTTTTTCTGAATTGATGCAAATGTTCATGATGATGAATATGCAACTATGTGATTATATTGTGAATTACTGATTATTTACGTAGAATGGAATGATCATATATTAAGAATGTTTGTGTTTGTTGTTATAGTTTTTATAAATTAAAAAATTAATTAAAAAACAAAGAGAGAGAGGTTAGGCAGGTCACACAGCTGGGCAGGGGAAGAGCCAGGATTCAGAGACAGGCCCTAAGAGTCCATGCCTCTCACACCAGTCTGCTGGGGGTATATGACAGCCCTCTACACATAGCCCTCATCATCCATTCTGTAATCACTGCCTTCGTGGACTATTTCCCCCAGTGGATGGATAGCCACATGGAGAAAATGTATTTGAAATGTTTGGGAAGCCCCCTGTCCAGCACAGAGTCTGACACCAAGCAAGCATTCAGTAACAGTTGAAAAATTAGTAATCCAACAAATATTTGCTGAACACACACTTTTGTGGAGCCAAACGAGCATGATTCTAGTTTGCCATCTAGTTTAGGAGGCTGGTTTAATCAGAATATAAATGCGTAATTTTAAACAGAGATTTATACACTATGACAGTAAAGAGCAGGGGTCAGCAAACAAAGGCCCATGGGCCAAACTGGGTCCAATGCCTGTTTCTGCAGATAAAGTTTTATTGAAATACACACACACAAAAATCATGTTCCTTGGTGAATGAGGGAGAATGCCCCTCTGCTTTTTGCAACCCTCTCTATATACTGCTCATGTTCTACAGTTTAATAGACACTTGAGTGAAAAAGTTCTTTCAGTTTTGACTTAAGGACTACACTCTTGCTCATGACCGCTGGGCAGGGTAGCAAACATCAGTATTAAGACCCGTTTCCTGATCTTCCTTCTTTCTTGTCCCATGCAGACCTCTCCTGTGTAAACACTACCTTCAGGACAGAATCTAACACAATGGCTCAGATCATAGGTTTCTTAATTATAGACACATGTAGTCAGATCTTCAAATTGCTACACCCTAAACAATACAATTAGACTTGAATGTTCCCTAATCTACTCAATCGTGTATCTATAAATGTCTTAGCTTGTAATGAGTCTAGTCCAGTGACTATACATATTAAACACTTAATAAATTGAAGGCTAGTTTCATTCATTATGCTCTGATACACGTTTATATGAATTTTCCCCCAGACACTGTTAAAACAAAGAATAGACATTCTAATTTCCTTAGAAAAGTGCATACATTTTGAACAATATGCATTAAGAAAAGTGGCGTAGGGAAAAACTGAACTAATGGCATGCAGATATATCAACCTCAGGTGTTCTCTCCCTGAAATCCATTCTAATAAGTGTGTGGTTCCAAACTGATTTGCCTGAAACCAGACAATGAACATGACAACTAAGTTGAAATGATAATTTTGGTCAAAAATGAATAGCCCCATGTAAACCTCCCTGGCCATGTGGGACAGAAATCCTGAGATGAGCCGGGACTTGGCATCAAGGGATTGAGAAAATCTTCTAGACCAAAAGCAGGAAGAGAGAAATGAGACAAAATAAAGTGTCAGTGGCTGAGAGATTTCAAACAAATTGAGAGGTTATCCTGAAGGTTATTCTTATGCATTGTATAGATAACCCCTTTTTAGTTTACGGTGTATTAGAGTGGCTAGAGGGAAGTACCTGAAACTGTAGAGCTGTGTTCCAAAAGCCATGTTTCTTGAAGATGATTGTATAATCATATAGCTTTTGCAGTGTGACTGTGTGATAGTGAAAACCTTGTGTATGATGCTTCTTCTATGATATAAACACATGAGTAAAAAATATGGATAAAAAATAAACAATAAAAGGGGGAACAAAGCTTAAAATAAATTGAATAGACTGAAAAACTCTTGGTCAATGAGCGGGTTATGGTATATATGAGTTTTTTCTCATATATCCAAAATGGATCAAGGACCTTTAAGAAGTAAAATCATAAAACTCTTAGAAGATAACTTAGCAGCAAATTATGACCTTGAATTCAGCAATGTTTTAGATAATCTGCCAAAAGCACTAGCAACAAAAGAAACAACAGATAAATTGGGCTTCATCAAAATTAAAAATTCTAGGGCGGGCCGCGGTGGCTCAGCGGGCAAGAGTGCTTGTCTGCCGTGCCGGAGGACCCCGGTTCGATTCCCGGCCCCAGCCCATGTAAAAAACAAACAAACAAACAAAATATAATAAAACAAGAAAATGTTTAAAAATGTTTCCCTTTCTTCCTCCCTTCCTTCCTTCCATCCTTCCTTCCTTCTCTGTCTTTCCTTCCTTTCCTCCCTCTCTCTAAAAAAAAAAAAAAAAAAAATTAAAAATTCTAGTGCCTCAAAGACATTATCAATAAAGTGAAAAAAACCTATAGCACAGGAGACAATAGATGAAAATCACATATCTGATAATGGCTTAATACAAAGAACTCTTATAGCACAACAACAAAAAACAAACAATCCAATTTAAAAATGGGCAAAGAACTTGAACACTTATCCAAAGAAGATATACAAATGGTCACTAAGTACATGGAAATATGCTCATCATCATTAGTTATGAGAAATGCAAATCAAAACTGTGATGAGATACCCCTTCTCACCCATAGGGATGGTTGTTATTAAAAAAACAAAAAATAGAAAGTACCAAATAGAAGCCCTCATGCATTGTTGGTAGAAATGTAAAATAGTACAGCCACTGTGGAAAGCAGAATGGCAGTTCCTCAAAAAGGTAAATATAAAATGATCAATAACCAGCAATTCCACTCCTAGACATACCCAAAAGAACTGAAAACAGGGACTCAAACAGATACTTGTGAGGGAGGTTTGATAGGAAAGGAGGGAGAGGGGGAAGTGACATAACAAAAAGTTCCTTTTGGTGCGCACACCCTACCTAGGCCCTGCATACTTAGCCCTTACTCAGGTCAGTACCTGAAAAGAACCAAGGAAAAGTGCAGCTCATCAACCCCTTATTAGCACAGCCAGATGGGGAAAGGCCCCTCCAAGTCCTTATAATGCAAGGATCCCAACCTCAAGCTGCTTTTTTACTTTTGAAGAATGCCCACACTCATCTTCCTTGGAGGGTGTACTTTCACTACACATTCAAGTTTTGAGCTGTACACACTGACTAATCCTCGAGTTCTTGCCTACTGCTGAGTCAAGAATCTTCCTGGCATCAGTCTCTGGTCAGGGGGTCATCTAGCAGTGAATTCCCAGGGATCTCCAGCATCCAGCTGAAAATTCCCAGAGCTCTGTGGCATCCAGCCTAGAATTCATGGGGCTCTCTCCAGCATCCAGCCTAGAATTTCCAGGACTCTCCATCATCCCGCTGAGAACTCCCGGGGTTCTCTGTCATCAAATTTATTAAATTATTTGGCTATATACACTGACTAGTCCTTGAACTCTTTCCTGTGACTGAGTCAAGAACCCTTACGGCACCAGACTTTGATTGAGGTCTCAATTTCTATGAGAATTCCCAGGGCTGTCCGGCTTCACTTGTATACAAATGTTCACAGCACCATTAGGCACAGTAGCGAAAAGTTGCAAACAACCCAGTGTCTGTCAAAAAATGAATGGATAAACAAATTTGGTACATACACACAATCTTATTCAGCTGTAAGAAAGAATGTAATTCTGAAACATTCTGTGACATAAATGAACCTTGAAAACAGTATGTTAAGTGAAATGAGCAAGGCACATAAAGACAAATACTATATGATTTCACTTATATGAATATTTAAAAATAGCAAAGTCGTAGAGACAGAAATTAGATTAGAGGTTACAAGGAGATACAGAAAGTAGGAAAGGGTAATTGTTGCTTGGTAGGTATAAACATTTGGAAATTTTAAAATAAATTAAATCATTATTTGCCCACTGAAAAAAAAAAAAAAAAGACCCAAGGATTTTGACACGAGTAACTGGATACTGCCATTTCCTGAAATGGGGAGGACCAAGATAGCAGAATTCTATCAGGCAGATCAGGAGTTTGCAATGGATCATGTTAAATTTGAATTGCCTATGGTCATTCAAAAGGCTGTAACAAGTGGGTAGTTGGATGTATGAATTTGGAGTTCAGAAAAAAAGTCCAGCTAGATTTATGAACTTAAGAAACATCAACTCTATTACAGAAATATCAACTCTATTGATATTTAATCCAATGATACAGAATTAGATTATCAAAGAAGCTGTTCTGAGATTTGAGCCCAGAGGCACTCCAACATTTACAGGGACTGGAAATGAAAATGAATCAATTGAGAATTGACCATTATATTTAACAATATGGGGATTACTGATGATTTGGAAAAAAGCGCTTTTAAAGGAGTGGTGAGGGTGAAATGTTTTCTTGGAGTCGACTCAATAGAGCATGAGAGGAGAGTAACTGGAGAAAGCAAGGAAATAAAAAAAATTTATTGCAACTGGGAACATAGAAATAGAATGGAGTAAAAAATATTTTGCCCTTTTTAATATGGAAGAAATTACAGAAAATATGTACACTGAACAGAATGATCAAGGACAGAGTGGGAACTGATGATGATACAGGGGGAAGAATTGATGGGGTGGTGTTCTTGAGCAGATGAAAAGGAAAGAGAACCAACGAACTGGGAAAATATTTGCTTAGAAGGGAATATAGCAAATGATAGACAGTAACAGGAGGAATAGCAGAGAAAAGAGACACACTTTCTATATTTCTTAACTTCTGAATTCTCTTACACCAGGGAAGAAATTTACACTTGCTCTTAATCAAACGGTTGGCTGTGTGAAGGCGGGCACCTTGATGGAAATGGCCCAATTATGGACCCACCTCTGAAAGCATCATTTAACATCTCTGGGCCTCAGTTTTGTCAGCTGAAAAATGGGGGAGCCTCTTTCAATTTGAAATCAGGGACTGAATTTAAGTTTGAGTGGCATCAAAACCACAGTGTTTTTTGTGCATTTACTGCACCACAGGTTGCTGCGGCATAGAAGAATGTTAGACTAGATTCAGAAACATTGGTCTGAGTCCCAGCTTTGCTACTTCCAAGCTGTGTAAGCTAGGAGTCTCTCTGAAATTCTCTTTCTAGATTAGAGTGATTGTAAAATGATCATAACAATTTTATTGGGATATGTTTTATTGTGGGAAAATGCCTTGAAAACTCTATGGCTCCATGAAATTGAAGGTTTTATAAATATCCTCAGAATAGAGGCTTAAACCCGATATGCTCTATCTTCACTTCCTTCACTTGTAATTCCTTTCTTAAAAACAAAACAGAAATTGTTCCCAGAAACAAAACTCTCTTCTGGAAAGTTCCTGCTTTTGTCCCTATAAGAAACAAGGAAGTAGAGGCTGGGGTAAGTTTGTGAGCAATAAAAGTTCTGGTTGTGTTTAAGTAGGAATTGGGAATGCTTCCCTTATTTATCTTCTTTTGGAAATGTTCTTTCTTCCTTTCCTGGGGGCCAGTCTTTCTCCTATTATAGGTCTGAGGCTCACAGCCAAGGGTGGCAGCCATACCCAGGCCATGCTGATGGAACTCTCTCCTGGAAACCGCATTTACTTTCCTGTTTACTCTCTGTTTTTTCCATAGCCCTAGCTGTGAACTCACAATTATTACCTTCTAGAAGCTCTAACCCAGCCCCTACAACGTCAGATGCCACTTGGTAAGAGTTGAAGCAACTACTACAAATGCTGGTGGAAGACTTGACTGGCATCCTTGGCACAGCTCTGCAGAGACATTTGTTGAGGAAGGAGTCCTCTGAATGTGGGAGGGACAACAGGAACAGGACTCTGCAAGCTATTCTTTTGATCTACCCCCACGTCACACCATTTCTGGAAAACTCTAGTTATTCTCAGTGTCTTAAGTCTTTTGCCATTATAGAGTCTGGCCTGATCATGTCCATGTCAGCCCCATACTACCAGAAGCATGCACTGTTTTCCAAGGCCACATTTCTGTTGCCCAAGCCAAGGTTGAAGACATTCCAGAATGCAAAGTGCTACCATTGCTTTACGCCCATCTGCACTGCTCTGTGGGGTATTTTGATTAGGTACCAGTTTCAACATAACTTTGTTTAAAATCTTTAAGGAAGAAAATCTGGGAAATTCAAATTCAAGAAATATTTTTCATCTGTCATTGTGTAAGGTACTTGGAGTGGGTTGGTTGCTCCATCTGTAGTCTCTCATAAAGCTCACAGCCAATTATATGTGTCTGCTGAGCTTCTGTTTGGAATCGACAGTTCCACAAAACTAAGGAAGGAAAGGCAGAGTAAAGAGGAAGGGACAGAGTAAGCAGGCTGCTCCTGTGGTCTGGCAGTGCCAACAACTCAAAGATGTGGCCAGACAGCAGAGTGGTGCTGAAGGAGGTCATTCACATTAGTACAAAAGGGACCCACAATTAGAGTAAAGAGAGCATCACAACCTCCTGGCTCCGCTGGTCCAAGTCATAGGAAATATTTTTGGAACAAATCCAAGTATAAACAAATAAGCCACAGAGACAAAAACATAGTTCATTTTATGTATTAGTCACTTATTGCTGCTGTAACAAACTATCACAAATTTAATAGCTCATAAGAACAAAGAGTTATTTCCTTACTGTTCTAGAGGCCAGAAGTCTGAAATCAGTTTCACAGGACTAAAGTCAAGGTATCCGCAAGGCTGTCTCCTTCTGGAGGCAGTGAAGGGAGTATTTGTTTCTTTGGCTTTTTCAGCTTCTAGCAGCTTATATTTCTTGACTTGTAGCTTCTTTCCCCATTTTCATAGCACATTACTTCTATCTGCTTCCATAATCACATCGCCTTCTCTAACTAATTTCTGCATCCTTCTTATAAAGACCATTATGATTACATGGGATCAACCCTGATAATCCGGGATAATCTTCCCATCTCAAAATCCTTAACTTAATCACATCTACAAAATCCCTTTTGCCATAAGGTTCTAGGGATTAGGATGTTGACATATTTGGGGCATCATTATTCAGTTTTAGGCTTAAGAGCTAAAATGGAAATAAATCATTATCAAGATTAAAAATCTAATGAAAAAGTCCACAACAGCTTGGACATCATTAAAAGAACAAACATTCATTGAGCATCAGCTTGGGCAGGGCATCGATCACCCTAGAGGAGACTCAGCAGTGAAGGAGACATGGTGCTCGTGCAACAGAAGCTGTCTGGTGGGGCAGTCTCTCGTAAGCTCAAACAGTGACAGCAGATTTTTATTCATTCTTTTTCTACAAACGTGCTGAGAGCCAGCTCTTTGCCAAGGCTTGTTACCAAGCTGGGGATATAAAGATGTGAGATGTGCTCACGGTCTACTTCCAAAGACAGAAAAGAAAAGTGTAAGATGAGGCAGCACACGAGCATGTGAGGGGGACACATAAAGTGTATATGTGCTGAGGAGAGAGAGGAAATTACCATCTTCTGCTAATTAGAGGATTTGCTGCCTGCCTCTCTGGTAACACTCTGAGACCATGCAGGGAAAATGAGAAGTGAAAATGGAAGTTAAAGGAAATCTACTACGAAAGTCACAGGAGAAAGTGAGGCACCCTTGCATTTCAAAGACATAATAAAGCCTTTTTAACTGACTCAAAGGGTGAAAATGAAGTCTGTTTTTTCATCCATTCTTGCAATAAATATTTGTACAGCATCCATTATTTCCTTGCATTTTTCAAGGCCTGAGGAGATAACAGGAGTTAGAACAATTCCTGTGCTCTTGGAGTTCATACTCTACTCACATTCCAGGGGAGACAGACAATAAACAAATAGTTAAATATGTAGTGTTGTTTAATGATGTACGTTTTGGAGAAAAATTAAGCAAGGAAGGGGACAGAGTGCTGATGAAGTGGACAATCCCTCTTCAACAGGTGAGTATTTTTGAGCACCTATTATGTGCCTGGCAGTGTAGCAGATGCTGCAGAGCAGAGATGAATTCATCATCCATTCACTAATTTGTTAAATATTTATTGAGTATTGCCCATGTGAAAGACATGGTGCTCAACCCTGGAGAAACAGGGTTATTGCAAGAGTCAGTCATTTAATAATTAAATATTCAAAATGTGCCATTACAAACTGAAGTAAAAGCTATGAATAAAATTAATAGGCACATGCAATTAAAATTGGAGGACTAGTAAAAGCATCTCTAAGGAAGGAATATTTGACCTGAAGAATATATAAAAGTGAAATATATAAACACTTGTTATAAACTATTGTACTTAGGATAGTTTGGTATTGGCAGAGGGTTAGTCAACTAGATCAGCATACGAGAACAGGAAGGTCAGAACTAGACTCACACATACATGAAAACTGATATATGACTGAGTTAACATTGCAAGTTAGTGGTTCGGTATTAGCAATTCAATAAATGTTATTAAGACAGTACATTACCCATTCTTATGTCCATACATTTTAAAAAATTAAATTGGATCGCTGCCTCATATCATATACAGAAATCAATCCCAGGTGGTTGACTTGAATGTGAAAGGAAAACTTTCCAGCTTTTCAAAGAAAATTTAGAATATCTTTACGACTTTGGATAGGGACAGAAAAGACTAAAAATCACTAGCTACAAAGATAAAAGATGATAAATCTGGCTACATTTACAACAACAAATTTATATTCATCAAAAGACATCACAAAAGAGGGAGGGAGGGAGACAGGGAGGAAGAGCAGGAGGGAAGGAGGGAAGAGAGAAAGGAAGGATAAGTTACAAACTGGGAGAAAACAGTTCTCACTCATATGGCTGACAAAGGAGCAGTATCTAAAATATATGTAAAAGACCCCTAAAAATAAGTAAGAAAAAGAACTTGATACAAAACTGGTCAAAACTCAAAAGCAGGCATTTGTTTCCAGGCAACTCCACTGGAAATAAACACATGAAAGATGTTCAACCTCTTTAACAATTAGGCAATGCAAATTAGGTTCTTGAGACATCAATTACACTTGGCGTGTCAAAAATTAAGATATCTGACGATAGCCTCCCCACTAGCCTCAGCTCAATACCATGTTGAGCATCTCAGTGCAGGCGGGGTCAGCAGAAAGCCCCTGTGTGGTGTGAGTTTGTGAGGTAGAAATCTGTTTCTGGGCTTCTCTGCATCAGAGAAGTGCTGGAGAGGGAGAGGGCGAAACGGGCTCGTCTGCCTCCCATCCTGTCCATGCCGGGTACTTGTCATCTCTCTTCCCCCACAGAGAATGAACAAACTCGGAGTGAATGTCTTCTTCAACTTGATTACACGCCCCCCCCCCACTCCTGCCCCAAACACGTGGCTCAGGATTTGCTCAGAGTAAGAGCTCCTACGTGTTAAATAAATATATTCATGTACTCTTTGAACTGGCCCGAATTCCCACTTCCTTTACCAGCCTCCCCTTCCTCCCAGTCACTCAAGGTGCCCCTTTTTCCCAGACTTACCATACTTCCAACAAGCTGCGGAGACGCGTAGTCAGTCACACCGCTCGGTGCGTACACGGCTAGGACCAGCCGGCAATGGAGTCGCGTAACACGGGATGCCTCGTCAGGTCTGAGGAAATGCCCCCGCCGTTCGTCCGGCCTTCCCCAGACAGGGGAAACCCTATATTTAGCGCGCACCTGGGGGTAAGGCTGGCCCACGGCCAGGTCAGGGGTGAAAGCTTCTTTGACTCACGGCGTCATTCAGGAAAGTGCGTCGCCCGCAGGGGCGGAGGGGCCCCGCCGCCGGGAGGTTGTCCAGGGTCCGCTGCCGCCCCGCCCCCCCCGCAGTTGTCCGGGTCTGCGCCCCGCGCCTCGGCGGGTTCTGAGCACGCGTATCCGGGGCTCGGCCTGGCCCGGAGTCTGCGAGGCTCTCCCGTCCGCCAGGCGGAGCTGCAGAGCGGCGTCCATAGCGGGCGGGCCGCGAGGGCGGACGCGCACCGGCCTCCCGACTAGCCTCTGCTCGACGACATGTTTGGCGTCTCTTTCCGGGTGGGTTCGGCGCAAGCCACGTCTGACCGAGAAGGCCGGACAGAAAGAGGAGGGGGTACGGAGGCGGGCTGGCGCCAGGGGAAGCTCGAGGAGGCCTCCGGACGCTAAGGGAAGTTCGACGGGCCTTCCAGTGGCGGGAAGGGAGACCAAGGAAGGCTCGGAGTAGCGGGGATTGAGGGGCGGGGTGGGCTCGCTGGGCAGGCCTAGAGGGGACTTTGGAAATGGGCGTGGTGCTGGGCGGGGCCTGGGCCTGGCGGAGCTTTCCCCAAATCTTTGGGTTGGGTTAGGAAATGAGTTGGCTGGTTCCCGGGGTGATGTGGCTGGATTTGGGGGATGGATGCGGGAAGGCAGGTTCAGCTCCTGGCAAGAGCCCAGGTCTCCTCCACACAACCTGGAGGGTGTTGGTCTGTTCTGAGGCACTGGGGTCACGGAGTATCTCTTGGTAAGATACTCACCCGCCTCCTACTCCTACCTTGACCTGTCCTGAGTGGAGGAAGCCAGGGATAAGCCGATCTCCAGGCCTACCCTCAGCCACAGGGTAGACCAAAAAATGGCTCGCATCGCATCCACAAGGGGACTCCCAGGATTTGCACCCTTTGAAGTAGCCAGGATGAAGGCTGATGAGAAAGTGGCCTAATGACAGTAGCCTTTCCAGGCCATCTACCTGGCTTGGTCCAGGGGGTCTAATATATCCAGTCAGGCTGACCCATAACTGACCCGTCCCGACCCTCTGATCCACAACGGGCTCAGCCTGCCTTCTGTATAGTGGCTTTCTTTCTGCCTAGGTTCTCTCAGATATAGCCCAGCTTCTTTCGTGCTTTTTGGGGTGGGAAGGGTGCACCTAAAAGCTAGTTACCCTGCTAAGTGGCAGGCAAGACCTGAGGTGCTGTGCTCACATTGTCTTGTTAGGACCCATCCCTGCTCCTTGCCATCACTGTCATTGGGCTCACTGTGCTCCTGATGGCTCTGAAGAACCTGAACTCAAAGAGAAGGACTCTTACCACCTTACAGGACCCTGAAACTAAGTACCCACTGCCCTTGATTGAGAAAGAGGTAATGGGTCAGCCCACCCCCCTCTCCTGTCCGTGGGTGAAAGACAGGAGAACAAGAGTTGTGGGTAATGTACTGGCTGGGGAGGCAGGGAAGTCAGGCTGGTATTTCATGGTCTCTGGTTTACTCCCACTTCCTTTGTGTGTGTTTGTGCTGTGATAGCCTAAATGGAGCTTCTTTCCCAAGCCTCTGAATTGTTCAGCATCAAGAGGCTTCTAGACTTCTAGAAAGCTGAGACAGCCTGCTTCTGTGTTTTCTGATTTTTTAGCAAATCAACCACAACACCCGGAGGTTCCGTTTTGGACTGCCCTCGCAGGACCATGTCTTAGGTCTCCCTGTAGGTGAGCAGGGTTTGGTGTCATCACTAGACTGGGGACCTTGCAGGGCTAGGAGCTCTGCTCCTATTTGAAACACAGGCAGTCTTGATACCCTTCCTGAGCTGTGTGAGTTTGGAGAGTGGGGAGATGGGTTTGGGGGTAGTACATTCCCTTCCTTGTTGATGATCTGTGGCCAACACAAAGTGATACCTCAATAGACATTGGAAAGAGTTGAGCCTGGAGTTGAAAGGTCTAAGATCTCATTATATTCTCCTTCTTGAATGACCTCAGACAAGTTGTTCCACCTCTGTGAACCTTGTCTATGAAATAGGGTTTCCCAGGCTTGCCTTTCTACCTACCTCACTTGAGTAGTTGTGAGGATAAGGTGATTAATGGATGTGAAAATTCAGAACCTGCAAAATTCTGTGCATGTGGGAGCGATGGAGGAACTGATGTTTCTTTATAGTCCAGATAAAGACCAAGGATATGTGAGGAGGCAGGAGCTCCCCCTCCCCACACATACATCATGGGACTGCTCTGCAGGGATATCAGACCCCCACAAATTGAGGGACCCATTGTGGATACCAGCCCTAGAAGTTTTATAGTTCACTTTTCATATTTCTAGTTTTTATCACCACCAGATATCTGTCAGTCTTAGTGAGATAGAAAACCTCTGCTATGCCCAGGGCCTAGCTGGCCCAGGAAACTGTGTATAAACTGCTAGTGCAGCTTGCCTACCTGGTAGGGAGATCATAATCCTCAGCCTGCCTGTCCTGTGTGCACAGGATAAACCTTGACTTCGCCTATGCATCCGGTGATGAAATTACACACTAGACAGACAGCTGGGTCCCTTACCCTCCTTGCTGCTCCCTCTCTGCCTTTCCATCCATGAGAACTCATGTGAGGCTGCTGTACAGTCCTCTCTCTGACTGTGGGGCCAGTATTGGCAAGAAGCCTAAAATGATGGAGACCTTTAAGAGCTCAAATTTGTTAAACCTGACTTGGCCCACTCTCTCCTCAGCCCTGTGTATAGGCAGTGCAAAGTTAGTGGGACAAGGTAATTTAAATGCTTCTGAGAGTCTGCTATGAGGGCTCAGATTGCTGACACTTCCCTCTTTGGCTGAAATGCAGTTGGTTAGAGATGGGGCCCTGAGAGACCAGTTGGGGCAGCCCCCTTTTTTCAGGGGAAGCTGCCAGGGTAGACCCAGGTTGGCTGCATCTAAAAGATTCCTTCCAGGTTTCAAGTTTCAGATTAGCTCTCAGGAGGCAGCTACTTCAGGCAGATATCCCTGGTATCTAACCAGAACCTGTCCTTTCTTAACCCAGTGTTTGCATGTTGGGCTTCAGGGCTTCCTGAAATACTGACATGCCTCTGAAGCAATTTGAAGGATCAGTCCCTTTACGCCCTCCCCTTCTTCCTTCCCTAACTTCTTTTTTCCCTCATTCTCTCTCCTTTCCTCTCTGTCTCTCTCTCTCTCTCTATCTTCTTTCTCTGTCTTTCCCCCTTTGCTCCCTCTTCCCCTACCTCGCTTCTTGAGTTTCTACTTCTTTCTGCGCATCTCCTCCATCTTCCTTCATCGCTGATTTCCTATACTTATACAATTTCTATTCCCTCAGAAACTCTAGCACAGAGCTTTCTCTTGCCTCTAGCTCTTATCTACTGTTTTTAGCCTCTGCCCTTGCTACTAAATACTTTAGTCACTTAAGTCTCCCATTTTAGATCCAGCAGAAATTTGAGTGACCCAGCCCATCATTTAATACTGGGATATTGTCATAATTCATAGGTCTTTGGCCATTCCTGATCCAGTCAGTTCTATCCTGGAGTGGCAGAATTACATGAGACAAAGCTTTGCTGTTGCCCCTAAGCAGAGCCATGGGCCAGGAAGACGCAGTGCTGTTGCTAGAACTCCTGGTCCATGTGTGTCCAAACCCTGTGACCCTACAGTATCTTAGCCCAGGCCTGCTTTTGGAATTCAGATGAGGTTCCTGATTCATTTACAGAACCCAGCATTACAGCAAATTTAGGGAGAAATTAGTTTATTAAGGCTACATACTTTGCTTTAATATGGAAACCATTCTTTCCTTATTTTGAATACTCACCTTCTTACTTTAACTTACTCTCCCTCCACAAAGCACCTGGACACAGTACATGTGCTTTGAAAGTAGGCTTCCTGTATGAGAAGTTCACAACTACACCCTGATCTAGTCAGGGCAGGTACCTCATCTCCATCTAACAAAAGAGTCCAAGACCCAGAGAGGTAAAGTGACTTGCCCAGTATAGCTCACTAAGTAAGAGGATATGCCTAGAACCCAGGCATCCTGAATTTGGCCTCCTTACATGAGTGCCTCCCCTCATCATGTACCCATCTCACTGAAACTCAGTAGTTAATGGAATTCCTGTTTCCTTCTTAGGATAATCATGCTCAGACTTACATCTGATACCTTTTCTGTAGGTAACTATGTCCATCTCTTGGCCAAAATTGATGATGATTTGGTGATCAGGGCTTACACACCTGTCTCTAGTGATGATGACCGAGGCTTTGTGGACTTAATTATAAAGGTAAAGGAGGGGGTGGTGTGATGGTGGCTCAATGGCAGAATTCTCACCTGCCATGCTGGAGACCCGTGTTCGATTCCCGGTACCTGCCCATGCAAAAAAAAAGGTTAAGAATGCTCACCATGTCCCAGCTGCCTCAAACTCACAGAGGCTGTGGAGGACTGTGGGGTGGTGGGGTGGTGGGGTGGAGGAGCAGTGTCTCTTATTCAAAGGGATATGTGCACTTCTAGCAGTGTCATTTAACAGTGAAGCTACATTTAGCCTTGTGGTGTCTTCAGGGATTGCTTACACAACTGTAAAAACAGATTTTCTAGGCAGGGTTTCTAGTGACAAATGCAAACTTAAGTTTAATGTGACTGTGGCCTCAGATCTAGGGGTGTGAAAACTGTCCTGCCTTGCTTTTCAGATCTATTTCAAAAATGTACACCCCAAGCATCCCGAAGGGGGGAAGATGACTCAGTATCTGGAAAACATGGAAATAGGGGAGACAATCCTTTTTCGAGGGCCGACTGGGCGTCTGTTCTATCATGGACCAGGTATTGGGGAATTCACACTGGGCCTCCAGCTAGGAGGAAGATTTCTGGGATAATTCCATTGTTCTAGAAAACTCCTCAGAATTGAGTCACCCAAGCTTGTATTAAGTCTTCATTCATTCATACATTCATTCACATGTCATTGACAACCACATCTATCATTCACTCACACACTCACCTCCCAAGATTGTAACATTCTTAAAATCGGGAAAATTTGGTATTTCTTTGTGACTGTATCTCCAGCACAATACCTGATACATATGAGGTGCTTAATAATGCTGAAAAGTAGATGAATAAATGGATAGATAAGAATGCACACTTGTTCATTTACTCATATGATGACACATTTACACATTTATTCACTGCTGTGGGTAAGTGAGAGTGTTCTAACTTAATCTTTAAAAAAAATTTGTTCTAGTAACATATACAACCTAAAATTTCCCCTATTAACCACATTCACATACACCGTTCTGTGCTGTAAATTACATTTGTAATGTGTGCTGCCATCACCTCCATCCATTACCAAAATTTTACGATCAACCCAAACAGAAATTCTGTACAATTTAAGCATTAACTCCTGATTCCCTACCCCCACCCCAGCCCCCAGTAATCTATATTTTAGATTCTGACTCTTATGAGTTTTCACGTTCTAATTACTTCACATAAGTAAAATCATACAATATTTGGCCTTTTGCATCTGGCTTATTTCACTTTACTTGATGTCTTCAAGGTTCATCCATATTTTCTCATGAATTAGAACTTCATTCCTTTTTAATGCTCAATAATACTCCATTGTATGTATATAACCACATTTTGTTTATCCATTCATCATCTGATGGACACTTAGTTGCTTCCATCTTTTGGCAATTTTGAATAATGCTGCTATGAATATCAGTGTGCAAATTCTTGTTCAAGTCCCTGCTTTCAATTCTTTGGGGTACATACCTAGTAGTGGGATTGCCAGGTCATATGGTAGTTCTATACTTACCTTTCTGAGGCTCTGCCAAATTGTATTCCACAGTGGCTGCATCATTTTACATTCCCACCAGCAATGAATGATTGTTCCTGAATCTCTCCATCCTCTCCAACACTTGTAATTCTCTGCTTTTTATTAATAGTTGCCATTCTAATGGGTATGAAATAGTATCTCTTAGTTCTCTATGCATTTCCTTAATAGCTAATGATACTGAGCATCTTTCCATGTGCTTTTTAGCCATTTGTATATCCTCTTTGAAGAACTGTCTATTGAGGGCTTTTGCCCATTTTTCAATTAGATTGTTTATCTTTTTATTGTTGAGTTGTAGGATTTCTTTATATATTCTGGATACTAAACCTTTATCAGATATGCTGTTTCCAAATATTTTCTCCCATTGAGTAGTCCTTTCACTTTCATGATAAATCCTTTGATGCACAGAAGTTTTTAATTATTATGAGATCCCATTTATCTATTTTTTTTCTTTTATTCATTGTGCTTTGGGTTTACAGTCTAAAAAATAATTCCCTAACATAAGATCCTGAAGATGCTTTCCTATATCTTCTTCTAGGAATATCGTCCTTGTTCTTACATTTAGGTCTTTAATCCATACTGGTTTAAGTATTATATATGATATGAGATAGGGATCTTCCTTCATTCTTTTGCACATGAATATTAACTTCTCCCAGCACTGCTGGAGAGATGATTTTTTCCCAATTGAGTGAATTTGACAGCCTTGTCAAAAATCATTTGGCCAAAGATGCGAAGGTCTATTTCTGAACTCTGAATTTGATTCCACTGGTCAGTTTATCTATCTTTATGCCAGTACCATGCTATTTTGACCATGGTAGCTCTGCAGTATGCCTTAAAGTCAGACAGTGTGAATTCCCCAAATTCATTCTTCTTTTACAAGATGGTTTGGCTATTCAGGGCCCTTTACCCTTCCAAATAAATTTGATGATTGGCTTTTTCATTTCTGCAATGTCAGCTGCTGGAATTTTGACTGGAGTTGCATTGAATTTGTAATGCTTTGGATAGAATTGATATCTGAACAGTATTTAGTCTTCCAATACATGGAATGCAATGTCGTTCCATTTATTTAGATCGTCTTTGATTTCTTTTAGCAATGTTTATAGGTTTGCATGTATAAGATTTTTACATCCTTGTTTAAATTTATTCCTAGATATTTGATTCTTTTAGTTGCTGTTTGTAAATGGACTTTTTCTTAATTTCTATCTCTGATTGCTCATTACTAGTGTATAGAAATACTACTGATTTTTTTCATGGTGATTTTGTATTCTACCACATTGCTAGAGTTGTTTATTAGCTCTAGTAGCTTTGCTAACAATTTTTTGGATCCTGCCATCTGCAAATAGCAACAATGTTACTTCTTCCTTTCTACTTTGGATGCTTTTTATTTCTTTTCTTGCCTAACTACTCTGACTAGAACTTCCCTACAGTGTTGAATAATATAGTGTGACAATGAGCATCTTTGTTTTGTTCCATATCTTAAGGGGAAAGCTTTCATTCTTTCACCATTAAGTAGGATATTGGCTGTGTTTTTCATATATGCTCTTAATCATATTGAAGAACTTCTCTTCTGTTCTTATCTAAGTGTTTTATCAAGAAAGAATGCTGAATTGAAATTGAGAGTATAGGTTATAAGGTTAAGGCCTATTGTAAAGTTTCCTAAATGGTAAGCTTTTATAGAAATTCCATCTATTCTGGAGTTGTAACTGTTATTTCTAAATTCTGAGATGCTGAGATATTTGTGTGTAACCTAGTCATTCCCTGGAACTTCAGACATTTGTGTGACAGTGTAACTCTAATTCAGAGATAGAGCCCTGAAGCTATGAAAGTCAGCGTTATACAACAACTGTTAAAAAAGTTGAGAAAAGAGATCAGACTTCAACTAGAGATAATGAATGAAGCTGATCTGGATAGAACTAAGGTAAATCAGAATATAGGGTAAAGGATGATAAGGACTACATTTTAAAACTTCAAGTTCTGTGTGAGACCAAAGGAAGAGATGTTTATTTGGTACAAAATTTATATTTTTGGTAGCACAGTATCTAATTTCACTTGTATGGTTAGTTTATTGAACACCATAATTGCATTGAATCTTGAACAGGGCATGAGATCTTGTTGGTTTGTACAAGTGAGTGTGATGCTCGACATATTTCAGAATAACTTGGACAGAGAATAAAGTATTTGCAAAGTCCCCCTGGGGGGCTGGAGAGAAGGGAGGAAACATTAAACTTCCCCATCTGGGGAATTCATGATATTCTTGCAAGCATTGAAGACAACCAATTTAATATGCCAAGTCCTTAATCTTGGGATTCTTCCCTTACAAAACTTATTCCTGCAAAGGAGAAGCTAAGCCTACTTAAAATCATGCCTAAGAGTCATGCCCAGAGAACCTCTTTTGTTACTCAGATATGGCCTCTCTCTCTCTCTAAGCTAACTGGGTAGATGAACTCACTGCTCTCCTCCCTGTGAGACATGACTCCCAGAGCTATAAATCACCTGGTAATGTGGGACATGACTCCCAGGGATAAACCATGACCTGGCATCATGGGATGGAAAAAGCCTTCTTGACCAAAAGGGTCAAGGGGGAAGAAAGAAATAAGACAAAATAAAGCTTCAGTGACTGAGAGATTTCAAAGACTTGAGAGGTTATCCTGGAAATTATTCTTATGTATTATATAGAAATCTGTTTTAGTTTGCAAAGTGCCAGAATGCAATATACCAGAAATGTAATGGCTTTTTAAAGGGAATTTATTAAGTTGCAAGTTTACAATTTCAAGGCCATGAAAATGTCCAAATTAAGCATCCAGATAAAGATACCTTAATTCCAAAGAAAGGGCCAATGAACTTTCGGGTTTCTCTCTTAGCTGGGATGGTACATGGCAACATCTGATAGCTTTCTCTTCTCATTTCATAAGGCTTCCCCAGGGGCATTTTCCTTCTGCATTTACAAAGGTCTCTGGCTATATGGGCTCTGTTGGTTCTACAGCTTTTTTCAAAATGGTTCCCTCTTGAAGTGCTCCAGTAAGCACCCCCACCTTGAATGGGCAGAGACACATCTCCATGGAAACCATCTAATCAAAATTTACCACCCACAATTGGGTGGGTCACATCTCCATGGAAATAATAAAAAGATCCCACCCAGCAATATTGAGTGTGGCTTAAAGGACTTGGCTTTTCTGGGGTACATCATAGCCTCAAACCAGCACATTCCACCCTTTGTACCCCAAAAAGACATGTTCTTTCCAAATGCAAAATACATTCATCCCATAACAATATCAACAGCTTTAAACCATTTCAGTAACAATATAAACACAAGGTCAGAAACAGTACAAAATCTCATTAAAGTCAGTTACAGGCATGGTCTGTTGTAAGGCAAAATTCTCCTCTGGCTGTAGTCCTGTAAAACTTAGAACAAGTTGTCTGCTGCCGAAGAAGAGACAGTCATAGGATACATGTGCCAATTTCCACTGGGAGAAATTGCAAGGAACACCGGTGTCACCAGACCCAAACACCAAACCTGAAAACCTGCAGGGCAAACTCCATTAGATTTCAAAGTCTGGGAGTCATTTATCCTCAGGACTATAGAAAGCATCAGTCCCATCCTTTCCAGGGGCCTAATCAGTAGCTCTGCTCTCTCCAAACACTGGTGTGAGTTTGCAACCTTGGAGGACATTTGGGAGACCACCTATTTCTCGGCTCCACTATCTCCAAGCATCAGGGCAGCACCCAGGCTCTTTGCCATTTCTGGGGCACATGTTCAGCCCCTCCAGAACAATATGGTTACAGTTAGGCTTTCCTCAATCCTCAAGGAATGTGCTCCACCCTCTCCAAGGCCTGGGGCACCACTCTTCCAGAACATCCAGGTGGAAGGCCCACACTCTGCCTTTGGGGCAAACTCACCCTCTCTGGGTGTTGGGATAGGTCTGCTCTCTTGGCCCGAGGCTTCTTGGCTTCAGACCTTAGCTTCCATGGTTCTGCCTCTGAAGTTATTTTCCTTTCAGTTTGTCCCTTTTCTGTCCCTTTTAATCCAGGTTAGCAGTGATTCCATTTATACAGATCCCACAGCATACTGCATTGGTCTTATAGGCAGTATGCTGGGATCATGCCCATAAGACAATAGGACTTTCCACAGATCCTTCCTGGATAACTCCATCTCCAATCATGGCCTTTTCTGAAATGGCTGACTGGTTCAATGTTTGGTTAAATCCTCATGTGGGGCACTATTCTCTGGGGTTTCTCTGTCTGGAAGCCCAGAATTTTCCAGACCATCAGTTTCTGGTTTCTTTGTACCCAAGAATTCAGTTCTCAGCTTATCTCTTTCCTAATGTATTTTTCTATAAGCTGCAAGGAGAAGCCATGCTGCCTTTTCCACATTTAGTTTGGAAATTTCCTCAGCAAAGTATCCTAGGTTGTCACCTTTAAATTCTAACTTCCGTCCAACAGCAATACTCATTTGGCCAAATTATCTGCCATTTTAAAACAAGGGTCTCTTTCTTTCTGGTTTGCAATGACAAATTTCTCATTTCTATCCAAAGCCTGGTCAGAAGTATCTTTAGAGTTCACATTTCTACCAACAGTCTTTTCAAAGCACTCTAGGTCTTCTTCATCAGGCTCCTCACATTTCTTCCAAAATTTTCCCTTCATTCATTTAAAAAGCTATTCCAACATGTTTGGTATTTGCAAACCACAAGCAGCATTCCACTTCTATGGTACCAAAATCTATTTTTGTTTGTAAGGTGCTGGAATGCAATATGCCAGAAATGGAATGGCTTTAAAAAGGGAATTTTTTAAGTTACAAGTTTACAATTCTAAGGCCATGAAAATGTCCAAATTAAGGCATCCAAAAGAAAGATACCTTAACTCCAACGAAAAGGCCGATGAAGTTCGGGGTTTCTCTCTCAGCTGGAAGGGCACATGGCAACATCTGCTAGCTTCCTCTTCTCATTTCATAAGGCTTCCCCAGGGTTGCCTTCCTTCTGCATCTACAAAAGTCTCTGGTTGTGTGGTCTCTGTTGATTCTCAAGCTTTTTCAAAAATAATTCCCTCTTAAAGGGCTCCAGTAAGCAACCCCACCTTGAATGGGTGGAGATATATCTCCATGGAAACCATCTAATCAGAATTTACCACCCACAATTGGGTGGGTCACATCTCCATGAAAACAATAAAAAGATACCATCCAGCAATACAATATTGAATGAGAATTAAAGGACAAGGTTTTTCTGGGGTATATAATAGCTTCAATCTGTTACAACGTCCCTTTTTAGTTTATGGCGTATTAGAGTAGGGAATACCTGAAACTGTTGAACTGTGTTCTAGTAGCCTTGATTTCTTGAAGACCAGTGTATAAATATATAGCTTTTACAATGTGACCATGTGATTGTGAAAACTTGTGGCTGATGCTCCCTTTATCCAGGATGTTGACAGATGAGTGAAAAAATAAGGACAGGGCAATGCGACAGTGGCTCAATGGCAGAATTCTCACCTGCCATGCCAGAGACCTGGGTTCGATTCCCAGTGGCTATCCAAGTAAAAAAAAAGAGAGAGAGAGAGAGAGAGAGAGAGAGAGAAAGTAAGGACAAATAAATAAATAAATAAATAAATAGAGGGAGATAAGGGGTAAAAAAATTGGATAGATTGCAATACTAATGGTCAGTGAGAGGAAAGGGTAAGTGATATGGAATACATAGGTTTTTTTTCTTTTTATTTCTTTTTCTGAAGTGATGCAAATGTTCTAAAAATAATCATGGTGATGAAAATACAGCTATGTGATGATATTGTGAGCCACTGATTTGTATACTTTGGATGGACTTTATGGTGCGTAAAGATATCCTAATAAAAATATTTTTTAAAAAAAGTATGCTGGATTTTGTCAAATGCCTTTTCCAACTCATTCGAGACAATCCTGTGGGTTTTCCCCTTTGTTTTGTTAATATAGTGTATTACACTAATTGATTTTCTTCTGTTGAATCAACCATGTATACCTAGGATAAAACCCATTTGATCATGGTGAATCATTCTTATAATGTACTGTTGGATTCAATTTGCTAGTATTTTGTTGAAGATTTGTGCATCTATTTTCATAAGAGAAATTGGTTTGTAATTTCCTTGTAGTATCTCTATCTGGCTTTGGTTTTAGGGTGATGTTGTTCTCATAGAATAAATTAGCTATTGTTCCCTTCTCTTCAACTTTTTGGAAGACTTTGAGGAGGATTCTTCTTGGAATGACGGTAGAATTCACCAGTAAAGCCATCTGGTCTTTGGCTTTCCTTTTTGAGGAGGTATTTATGATTGATTCAGTCTCTTTACTTGTAATTGGGTGTTGAGGTCTTCAATTTCTTCTAGAGTCAGTTCATGTATTTCTAGGATTTTGTAAATTTCAACTAGATTATCTAGTTTGTTGGCATACAGGTAGTTGTTCATAGTATCCTCTTATGATCCTTTTTGTTTCTGTGGGATCAGTAATAATGTTGCCCCTCTTATTTTTTATTTTATTTATTTCCATCTTCTCTCTCTTTTGTCTATCTAAGTAAGGGTTTGTCAATTTTATTTATCTTTTCAAAGAACTAACTTTGGTTTTGATTTTTTTTATTCTCAATTTCATTTATTTCTCCTCTAATCTTTGTTATTTCTTTCCATCTGCTTGCTTTGGGATTAGTTTGCTCTTCTTTTTCTAGTTTCTCCAAGTGTGCAGTTAGGTCTTTTGTATTAACTCTTTCTTCTTCTTAAATGTATTTAGAGCTATAAATTTCCCTCTCAGCACTGACTTGCTACATCCCATAAGTTTTCAGAAGTTGTGTTCTCGTTTTCATTTGTCTTGAGATATTTACTGATTTCTGTTGCAATTTCTCCTTTGACCCACTAAGTGTTTAAGAGTGTGTTGGTGTTGTTTAACATCCATATATTTGTGAATTTTCCTGTCCTCCACCTGTTACTGATTTCCAGCTTCATTCCATTATAGTTGGAGAAAGTGTTTTGTATAATTTCAATCAGTTGAAATTTATTGAGACCTGTTTTGTGACCCCAATATGTGATCTGTCCTGGAGAATGATCTGTGAGCACTTAAGAAGAATGTATATCCTGCTGATTTGGGGTGCAATTCTCTGTTTTTGTCTGTTAGGTCTAGTTTGTTTATCCTACTATTTAAATTGTGTTTGTTGAACCTCTGTCTAAATGTTCTATCTACTGACAATTTCTCTATTTCTCTATTTCTCCCTTCAGTTTTGCGAGTGTTTACCTCATGTATTTTGGGGCACAATGATTAGGTACCATAAGTATTTATGATTTTTATTTCCTCTTGGTGGATTTCCCCTTTTATTAATATATAATGTCTTTCTTTGTCTCTTATAACAGCTTTTGGCTTCAAGTCTGTTTTGCCTGATATTAATATAGCTATCCCAGCTCTTTTTTTTTTTTTTTTGGTTACTATTTGCATGGAATATCTTTTTCCATCCTTTCACTTTCAACCTACTTGTGTCTTTGGGTCTAAGGTGAGTTGTATAAATAGAATATAGTCAGATCATGCTTTTTATCCATTCTGCCAATCTATGTCTTTTGATTGGGGAGTTTAATCCATTAACATTCAGTGATACTACTATAAAGGTAGTAGTTCAGCCATATTGTCCTTTGGTTTTTATATGCCTAATCTTTTATTGTTTTTTTTCCTTTAGTGCAACCTCTTTTGATTTTTAGTTGAATTTTTATGATGTATCTGACTGATCCTTTTCTGTATATTTCTTAAAATACTTTTGTTCCAGTTACTTTAGGTTTTATATTACACAACCTACATCTATAATCTGATTTGAAAGGATACTAATGTAGCTTCAATAACATATACACTCACTACTCCCGTTTCTTCGTTTCCCCCTTTTATGTTGTTTTTTGTCCCACATTACCCCTTTATATTTTTGCATGTCCACTATCAGGAAATAAGATTTTTTCTTGTTCGAGTATATTCTGATTCTTGTAAGAATTAGAGAGTAATTACCTATCGAGGATACAGTATTATTGAGTTTTGTGTTTACCCATTTAGTTACCTTTACTGAATATCTTCACTTCTTCATACTGCTCCAAGCCACTCTCTCCTATAACTTTTAACCTGAAGAACTCCCTTTAGTAATTCTTGTAGGACAAGTCTTTTGTTTATGAACTCTCTCAGTCTGTTTATCTCTGAATGTTTTAAACTGTCTCTCAATTTTGAAGGATACTTTTGCTAGATAGTGTTTTTGACTGGCAGTTTTTCTTTCAGGATCTTAAATATATCATATCACTGCCTTTTTGCCTCCATCTTATCTGATGAGAAATTGAGGATCCCTTGTATGTGAAAAATTGGCTTTCTTTTGCTGTTTTCAGAAATCTCTCTTTATCTTTGGCATTTGACATTTTAATTTCTATGTGTCTCAGAGTAGGTCTATTAGGATTTATTCTGTTCAGAGTACATTGTACTTCTTGGATATGTATATTTATGTCTTTCATAAGAATGTTCTGTCATTATTTCCTCAGATAGTCTTTCTGCCCCTTTTCCCTTCTCTTTTCCTATACTGGGACATTGATGATGCATATGTTTGTATGCTTCATGCTGTCCCTCAAGTCCTTGAGACACTGCTCAATTTTTTTCCGGTTATTTTCTCTGTCTTTTTGACTGATTTTGATTCTCCTGTCTTCAATTTGCTGATTCTTTCTTCTGTCTGTTCAGATCTGTTGTTGGATGCTGTTAATGTATTTTTAATCTCAATTATTATTTCTTCCATCCTCATAAATTATGAGGATGAAACATAATTTATGTTTCTTTTTAGTTTCAAATCTTTTTGCTCCCAAACTGTATTAATGTTATTTGGCACTATATCCACTATTAGTTTATTTATATCCATATTATCCTTCATCTTCATCATTTTATATTTCTTTGAACTTCTTTGATAAGTTCCAAATTTGGTGTCTCCTCTGAAGTTTTAATTTATATCCCTTGACTGAGCCATATCTTCCTGTTTCTTAGTATGACATAATTTTTTGCTGATGTCTGGGTATCTAATTATTTTGATATGTTAACTCTAAATGTCATTTTCTCCTTTTTGCCTAGGTTTTTATTGTTGATTGGCTTAGTGTTAAGGCTCTTCTCTAACACCCAGTCCAATTTATTCTGGACCTTTAGAGTAGCCTATGTTTAACTCTTCAGATTTTCTCATCTCTTCTTCGTCTGATTCTTGCCCTGGATATGTGGTACAATTTTACAAATTTACAAATGATTGCCCTTTGGTGTGCAGTGTTTCATCTCCAAGAGAAAGCTTCCTTTACTCTGTTCCTTCTCTGGGTATCTTGCTCTGTTCTGACTGTTTTTTGTGTGGAATTTTCTCCCCAGCTCCTATGATTTGTTTAAATTCTCTCCCTTGCCCAATGCCCCCTTTTTATTACACTTTTCAATTCTGGGACACATCCTGAGAGATAGTTCAGACTTGCTCCATCCCCCCTCCCTACTCCCCCCTCCTTTTTTTTTTGACAAGAGGCTTCTCTTCCTCTGGTTTCTTCCCCATTAGGATATCTTGCCTGAGGGAGCCAGATGGGGTCAATCCAGAAAGGTCCATTTTGCATTTAGGTGGCCCAGCAAACAGAGACTGGATTTAATGTGCGTACCATTTGCCACTGTTCTGTCGTGGTCACTGGGGGCATTTTTGTAGGTAGCACTCCTCAGCCACTTGTGTACTGTCCCAAGTTTCTCTGTGAACTTAGGTCCCTGTTTCCAGGGAATCTTGGCTAGATATGTGTGGGTTCTGTTTTTTTTTTTTTTTTTTTTACGTTTTAATTGTATAGTATAACATATATGAAGCAAAGAAATAAAAAAGCAATAGTTTTCAAAGCACTCTTCAACAAGTTACAGGACAGATCCCAGAGTTTGTCGTGGGCTACCATACAATCCTCTCAGATTTTTCCTTCTGGCTGCTCCAGACTGTGGGTGGCTAGAGGGTTTAAATATTTTTTTTTTTTTTTACCATCACAATCAACTTTTTTTCCTTTTTTTATGAAAAATAACATATACAAAAAAATCAATAAATTTCAAAGCACAGCACCACAATTAGTTGTAGAGCACATTTCAGAGTTTAACATGTTACAATTCCACATTTTTAGTTTTTACTTCTAGTTGCTCTAAGATACTAAAGAAAACTAAAAGAGGTATCAATTTAATGATTCAGCATTCATGTTCATTTGTTAAGTCCTGTCTTCACTTAACTCTACCATCACCTTTGATCTTTCCATCTCTCTCTTTAGGGGTGTTTGGACTATGGCCATTCTAACTTTTTCATATTGGGAGGGTCTGTCACTAATATGGGGTAGGGAGATGGAACTATCTGCTATTCTGGAGAGGCTGGAGAGTTTTATGTGTGGAGTTTTAATTCACTGCCACAGGTGGCTCTGTTGTCTGTGTCTGTGGCAGGAGGGACCCAAGGTCATGCTGGCTCAGTGTGACTCTTACACGGGCCCAAGTGAGGGGAGGGATCTGGACTGTTGGGTCTGGAGTGTAAATCTTCTACCTAATTTCAGCTTTTTACTTCGGTTCAATATTTGCGGAGTCCTTCTCCAGTCTCTGCTGTACTCCAGAGTTCCAAACAAGTGGTATTTGTCCTTTTATTAGTTGATTCTGAGGGGAGGCTTTCAGGGGTTAACTTATATCACCATACTGATGACATCATCTCCATATTAGCTTAATCTTGCCTTTCTCATTCTCATGAGGAAAGGTCTAATCATTTCATAAGAAGGCCCAGTTTCTATTTCCTTTTTGTGCATTAGTACACTGGAGCTGACCAAGGAAGCCATCTTGGCCTGCTTCACTGGTTTGAAATGGGTACAGCTGATCCCTTTGGTGGATTTGCCTCCTGGGAGACTCAAAGAAACTCAGTAATCTTTGCAGACTCTCTGGCAAGGGCTGCAGAATTCAGAAGCATCCTCTGTGTTTCCAGGGCATCTTGCAGTCAAACCAGACAAAACAAGTGAACCTGAAAAGAAACTGGTCTGTCACCTGGGGATGATTGCTGGGGGCACAGGTAAGAGGAATTTGGGGAGCTTCATTCACAGGGTGAGCCCTGACACCTTTCTGACTTTGAAGTCATTTAATCCTAGAATTGGTGAATTCTTCACTGCTGCAGATGGGAACTCAGGGTCAGTGAGAGGATGTGGAACTGATCCCATGTGCCCTCCCCCCCTAAGCCAACATGGTGGTTGCCCAGGGGCCAGGGGGAGCCTGTGAGGTCAGGATGGGAAACATAGAAGAGTCGGTGGAGCCAGCTGGGCAGGCTCACCCAATGTTCCCCAAGGTCTCCTGGGTTCACTACAGCCTGACTCTCCGCATCCCTTTAAACTGAAGGCCTGAAAGCAGAGAACATACATTTAAAGAGCACCTATGATGTGCCAGATACTTGTAAAACAATCACATTTACTCCTGATTAATTCTGTTTTAGAAATGAGGACCCTAAGGGGTGCAGACAGGTAACTGACTCTCCCCTCGTCACATAGTGAGCTGGGAGTGAAATCCAGTTCCGATTCCAAAGCCAACTAAACACTCTTTCCATGTTGCTATGTTAAAATGAAAAAAAAAAAACGTTACATTGCACTAGAAGGGAAAACCAAAATGAAAGGCTATTTCTCACTCTGAATTTTGGGAGCAAGAGTGAGAAACATGTAGTAGGAGCCAAGGAAAACTGTTAAGCTGCAGCAGCACAGGAACTGTGGGCTTCTGGGGCAGGGTAGGGTGAGGTAGGGAGGTTCCTGACCTGCCCACTGATTGTGTTACGTGTTGCAGGGATTACACCCATGCTGCAGCTCATACGTCACATCACCAGGAACCCCAGTGACAAGACCAAACTGTCCCTTATCTTTGCCAATCAGGTCAGTTCTGCGGAGTCAGTCTTGGGCTTGCAGTGGGAGAATGGAATGTTTGCTGAGCTGAGGCTCTGCATTCATTTCTCAAGCATTATAGAGCACTAATCAGATGCCTGTGGCTGTGGGATTGCTTAGTGGGCTCTACAAGGGCAGCTGGAAGCCAGAAGAGCTGAGTCTAGTCCTATTTGGGGCTCTTGTGTTTTTTTTTAACTTTTCTATCTCCCCAGCTAACCCTGAATCCTAAGTCTGCCTTCCTTCCTTCCATGACATATATTTTCATTGTTCTCTGATTATAAAATAATAGGCAGTTTCCATGGAAATTTTGAAAAATATGGAAGAAAATAATTTCTATCCTTAAGAAGTTATTTTGACATATTTTCCAGTCTTTTCTATGCATGCTGTATATTTACAATATATATATATATTGGAGTTTTTATTTTCACCTAACTTTACCACACAGATATTTTCTTCTCACTAAAACTGTATCTTTTCATCATAATCTACATCAAGTTGCACCATAATTTACTACATCTTCTACATTCACTTTTCACAATTATAAATGGTACTGTGATGAGTAATTTTGTGCCTAGGCTTGATAACTTTTAGATTTTCTTAAATAGAATCCCAGAAATGGAACTAATGGGACAAGAATTATGAGGAGTTTTAAGAAGATCCAGGCCCTTTTGCAGTATCTCTGGTTCCTTTTTCCCCCAGCTCCTGGATCTTCCGTGCTATTCTACCACATCACATCACCTCAAGCTAGAGTGGGGGCAGCTTGGGCAGGAATGAAGAACAAGCTGATGGAGGGGCTTTTCTAACATTGCTTCTTTTCTAGACAGAGCAGGATATCTTGGTGAGAAAGGAGCTTGAAGAAACTTCCAGAATGTACCCCAACCAGTTCAACCTGTGGTACACCCTGGACAGGCCTCCCACTGGTACGTTCCAACCAGCCCCCACTGTGGGTCAGCCCCAACTTTTCACCCTCGTCAAGGGGTTAGGCCCTGTTTTTTATTTGTTTAGTTTGTTTGTTATGACTATGCTTGGAGGGTCAGACCTTGGGTTTTACTACCATATAGGAAATGTAGGAATTGGAGGAAGAGAGGATTTGTGACAATTTGTAAGGGCAATCAAGAGCAGTTGGTCCTTATCCCAGCAGCACTTGGCATACTGCACTAAACCTGCACATACAGGGACACTGAACCACTGGGCCACACTGTATGTTCCACCCCACGGTATCCCACACACTGTATCAATACGACCACTGATCCCCTTCACATCTCACGCTGTTGCTCACAGCCCATCTCAATATATAGCAGTCCTCACATGCTGAGCCTCAGACAGCCGCTGCAGCTGCCCCAACTAGTAACCCAGCAACCAGCATTCACATGGCTGCCACGGCCCTACATCCTCCTTTCAGCTGCACCTCTTCCCCACTGTATTGAATTACTCCTATCTTGTCAGGCAGCTCACTGCTCGGCAGACGGTATCACCCACCTGGGCAAGTCTACAGTAGTGCAGACTCTCAGCTTTTGTAGAGCAGCCTGGTATCACCTAACTTTAAGGAGGAAAGACAGGGAGCCTCAGTTTGAAGCCTGGCAACCCCCAGCTCTTTTCTGTTTATGCTTAATTTCAGGCTGGAAATACAGCTCAGGCTTCATTTCTGATGACATGATCAAGGAGCACCTGCCACCTCCAGGGAGGTCCATACTCATCCTTGTGTGTGGCCCACCACCCCTGATCCAGACAGCTGCACTGCCTAACCTGGAGAAACTGGGTTATACCAAGGACATGATTTTCATCTACTAATACCCTTCATGTGCTTAGCAAAGCTGACTGGCCCCCTTCACCTGTTTCAAATGAGTTCAGCTTCACCATGTGAAATGAGGATGTTTTTAAAAGGGCCTCTTAATGCTCCTGTAGGGATGCACCTTGGTGCCCCTCTATTTTGTATGAGGCTTAAAAAGCTGGGTTCAAGGGGCTGGAGACAAAGTGGCTTCTGAGAACTCCTTGCTTGTGGGTTGAAGGAGCTCCACTTCAGTATCTTTTTCTGTGGTTTGGTGAAATAAACTTAAGTACAAAGCAGACAGCTCATGATGTATAGCTCTGCAGGGTACCCGCTAGTAGTCAGGAGCCATTGGTCTGCCCTGCATGTGTGTTAGCTTCTGCATGTTCAGAACTGGCAAAAGTGCCAAGCAGATTTCCAGAAAATCCACTTCCCTCTCTTGTGGGAGACCCTTGAAATATGAATTGTGTAAACACACATCAGGGCAGTAGTAAATCCACAGGGTAGGTAGGTGGGCACCAGGAATCCTTCCTAGACTCTGTACTTTGCATAGCAAATGGAGGCAAGTGCATTATTTTAGATTCCTCTAAATGCCAGTCCTTGTGCTGGCTTGGAAAGTAAGGTTGGCTACATACAGAAGCCTATTAACTTGCAAACAAAATTATCTTTCAGCAGCTGTTCCTTAAATCCTTTATAATATTAAACCCAAATGACACAATCACCATCTGCTGTCCATAGCCAGGAAGACACACTTTGTTCTACTTATGTTATCTGTGAGTGGGTAGAGCCACTGCTATTATTTCATCTAATCATCCTAATGAGCCAGGATAGTCAAAATGCTCTCTTTAAGTTTAGGTGAGGAAACAGAGTCAAAGACTAAATACTTTTCCCCAGGTCATTCAGCCAGTAGGTGGCAGAGTTGGACTTCAAACCTGGATCTGTCTGGTTCCAAGTTGGTCCCTTTTCACAAAAGCTGATATAAAGGCAGCAGTGCAGAACCTTGGTGCTGCTGAATTACTTAATGTGTGTGAGAGAGAAAGAGAAGGAGGTGGATATAGCTCTACAGCTCTAGGGAATACAGTCAAATGCCCATACGATGGCCAAACACTGGGATGGTCTCTCCAGAGGAGGGTTGCCTTCATCCATCCATCCATCCATCCATTTAGCCTATCCTCAGTGAATCCCCTACTCAGGAAAATACACTCTGCTGGGCACTGCATAATGGGGAAGACACAGATCCTGTCCTCAGAGATGCTTTTTTGAAACAGAAATCTGACCATGCCTGTCCTCTGCTTTAAATTCTCCACTGCTTTCACTGCGGTCCCCTCATGAGCAGTCCTCTGTCTCCAGGAGGAATTTCAGTGACTTGGCTTAAGGCCTTTGTTGGTCTGATTTCTGCTGGCCTTACAAGATTCTTTTCCTTAATTGGGCCTCCTACTCTGACCCCATTCTTTAATCCTGTAGTTCTCAACCAGGGGTGATTTTGCTTCCTGGAGACACTTGGCAAAGTCTGGAGATATTTTTCGTTGGTCAGGGCTTAGAGGATGCTGGCATCTAGAGGGTAGAAAGCCATGGATGCTTGTAAACATTCTACAATGCACAGGACAGCCCTCACCACAACGAATGCCCCAAATGACAGTACTGTGGGAGTTGAGAACCCTTGCTTTAGTCTTAAAGCTGTTGGTAGTTTCCAGGATATACAGGAATATTTCAAGCCCATCTGCTTAGAATGTCCTTTCCCTCTGGCATGCCATGAGTTATCTTTCAAAATCCAAGTCTCACCTTTTCCCACTGAACCTTTTTTGGTCCCAGCCATAAGGTCCTTAATAGAAATGACAACTAATTCTTTTTTGGCTTCTGGGA
Organism: Tamandua tetradactyla; assembly: GCF_023851605.1. Classification (NCBI taxonomy): domain Eukaryota; kingdom Metazoa; phylum Chordata; class Mammalia; order Pilosa; family Myrmecophagidae; genus Tamandua; species Tamandua tetradactyla. Next base: position 81,566,733 of record NC_135334.1, on the reverse strand, counting down.
CTTCTGTTGGAACCCCCATAACATTTTAGCACACTTTTGTTTTAAACAGGTCTGTACTTCTCACTAGATAATAGGCACTGCTTAGGCAGGGACCTTGGCATTAGAGTTGGTATCTCTAGCTTCTTCCTAGCCCAGGCATGGAAGGTACTTAATATGCACACGTGAGCAAGTGGACAGATGGGGAACCAGGAACATGGGTCTCCTTGAGCAATGTGAGAATCAGGATTGAATCTTATTCATATCCATATAGGAGCTAGCCCAGAGCGAGGGCTTAGGTTGTGTGTGTGTTGAGGGTGAGCAAAGTAAGGATGACAGACAACGTATAAACAACTTCAAGGTGAGCTATGAAGTTCTCATGCCCAAACAAAAGACAGACTAGACATTGTAGGATAAGAGTTGGTCTCCAACTAAGACATCAGCAAAGATATCCTGAAAAGAGGTGGTATCTGTGCTGAGCCTTGACAGGATTTGTGAAGGAGCTAGGAAGACAAATGCATTCATTAGTGAGGGAATGACTTAAGCAAAGGCCTAGAGGCAGAAATGGTACATGCACATGCCTTGAAAGGAACAGTGGATTTGGCTAGTGAGTAGGAACAGAGTCTGAAGAAGCCAGGATGCTGACTGAGAAGGGCCTTGCATGCTAGATGAGGATATTGAATTCTATTCTGTGGTAATTCTTTGACCTTCTGAGCAGAGAGGGCACAGGATTAAAATGGTGCTTCAGAATGGCCACCTGGGGCTCAGGTAGAAAAAATCTGGTGGGAACCAACTGGAGGGGTGAGGTCCCAAGTAGGAGACCAACTACAGTGATCAGATAGGAGGTGAGGCCTGAAATAGAGCAGTCCTAGTGGGAAAGAGAGGAAAGGACAAATCACTGAGGGGATGGAGAGCATTTGGCAACTGACTGGTTGGGGAGGGGACCAAGGGAGGAGACTGACTCAGAGTGGTGCCTCTCACTGAGGTAGGACACCAGAGAGGGAACAAGCTTATCAGGAGGATGATGAGTTGGCAGTGGAAACATGCTATTGGGGTGCTTTTTAATCAAACACATCTAAGGGGGTAAGGAAAAATGGCAGGGCCACAGCCTCATAAACTGAGTGTGCTCTGTTGAGTTTGGGAGGAGGAAGAGGCCCTCTGTGTGTGTTGGGGACTCCTCTGCTAAGGCACTGGGTAGCCCAGCAGGACCTCGGAATCAGCAGATGCCTGTAGTAGATGAGGGTAGATAGAGGGCAGACAGGGCAGTGAGAAAGGGGCCTCATTGCTCCTTCCCTGCGCTCCCTAAACACCCTCACCAGGTCAGATTCCTATGAATGGAAAGGGGCCTCCCTATTATCATTTTACCCAGCTCAGTGCTACAGACCATTCAGAAAATGTTTTCAGAACTTTTTCTCCCTGGCAGTTCTATAAACTAACAGCCCATCTCCACCAGTGAAAGTCTCTCAGCTGTCACCAGGATTAGTAGGCACCACTGAGTCTGTGCCCTGATACCTCACTACCCACCCCACACAAAGTAGAAATGCTTTAAAAGGTATAAAAAACTATGGTGAAGAGCACAGCATAGCTGAAAACAAGGACATAGAGCCGGCTCTTACATCTGCTCCACAGCTCCACTGCACTCCTGCCAGCCCCAGTCTGGGCTCTACATGCGGCTGTGTGCCAGCTCCCCATTGAAGCAAAGACTCATCCCTCTCCCCAACACGTGCCTCTCTGGGCTCTTGGACACGAAGCCAGTCATCTCCAATCATCAGAGTCGGGAGTGGACAGATGAGAATCATTCAGCAGCTGGTCCTGGCTCAGCAGAGTCTGAAAGGACACAGCCACAGGGGCGGTTTAACAGTTTTGGTCAAGGCTGCCCTGGGGCAGCTATGTGGGAAGCAGAGAAGCATTGGGCTTTGGTCCTTGTGTGACACTAGTAGCCATAAGTTCATGGTGTCCCAAGGACCTTGAGTTTTGGTCAGAATGGACAACACTATTAAGAATGAATTGTTCATACTTTAGAATTTAAAATTGCTGTTTTAAGGCCACTGAAGGCCTATCAGAGGTGATAAGGGCAAGCAAGGTTGGGCAGATTCACTTCAGTGTGTAAGTCAAGAAATGTAAATAGATGACTAGAAGCGTTCTCCTTTGGATTCAGGAAGCCCCTCCTTTCTTGCCGTTGGATGAAATCATCTTAATGCACCTTGGCCGCTCAGCAAGCAAAGGACCATGACAGGGCCTCATTATGGGTAGAATGCAGTGTGCAGGCTCAGTGAAGGAGTATCCAGGGACTTAAGAGCTCTGGACTTATACATCACTGAAAACCTGAATCCGTGCTCTGTGGCTGGCCTTTTACTGCCAACTCAAGACTGCATGTAAGACTTGCAAGGCAGATACTATTAGACTTCTTTATAGATAAGTAAGCCAAGCCTCAGACAGATGATGACTTGCCCAAGGTCCCAGAGCTAGTAAGAGGCAGTGCAGAAATCTGAATCAAGTCTGCCTAACTCCAGAGTTGTTCCTTTCCCCCGAGACCAGTCTGCTTCCTCATAGTATGTTTTGTCCTCATCGGGTGCTTACATGCCTGTGATATCTGCAAAGTCAGAGTATGATAGGAAATGCACAAGTCTCATGACAGGGAGTATCAACTAAGTGAGATGAAGCCTGGGCTTTGGTCTTAGGCAGGTGACCCAGAGCTGCTCTGCATCTTGGTTTCTTTTGCCAGATCCTAGACTGGAAAGAGGACCTTGTGCACTTCAGCCCATGACTCTTCCCAGTTCCCAGCACCATCCCTTTGTTTTCCCATCAATGGAGGCCCTGATGACACGGGCTCTCTAGTAGGAGTGGGGGCTGCCCCATGGGGCCTCCCCACCATCCATCCTACTGTGGAGTGAGGGTCAGAGTCCTACCGTGAGACGGTGAATGTCTTGGGAGAGGAGCCCTATCTGCGTCACGGTGCCTTCCGAAGGTGCCATCTGTAAAACGGGCAGCAGCCCAGTCAGCACACATGGGCTTGGCTCAGAATTCATAAAGGTGACATGCAAGTCCTCTCATGGCTTCTCCAGAGCATGCTTTCCCAGGGAAGGGGGTCAAGAAGTGGGCCAGGCCCAGAGGAGCAACAGATGGGAGAGCACATGCTCTTTCTGTCCCTGGGGTAGGCAGAGCTTCCACTGACAAGCAGATGAGTGTCCCATACAGCCATGCACACATCTCCTAGGCCCCTTCCAGGCCCCAGAACTTGGGCCTAGGAGCAGGGTAAGGTGGGGCTTTCAGAAGCAGCCCTTCTGCACATATTCAGTGTTGCCTGGAGCAGAGTCCAGCAGGGATGAAGGCCTTCTGAATAGACTGACAATTCCCAGGCACCAGCAGGACCCCCAACACCAATGCTCAAGTATAGGTGAGCATGCTCAGGGAGCTGCTGATGGAGATGCTTCACTACTTAGGAGTCTCTTCCCCCTCCTGTCTTTCTCAGATAATGCTGGCCTGCTCCTCCTTACCTGCCCCTCTATACCTAAACCTGTGTAGACATTGAAAGAGTTGTGTGTATCCTCTGAGGTCATCATGTATAACCCCTCATTTTGCAGGTAGGAAATTTGAGCCCTACAAGGGGAGCAGACCCTGTTTGTAGCTGCATAGAGAATTAGTGACAAGATAGTTCCATGCAGGGTTTGAAAACAGATGCATGCAGAGATTCTTTCACCAGAACATAAGAAGTAAGGGACAAAGCCTGCCCTGACTGTGGTTCTACAACTGCAAGGCCCAGGCCTTGTCAAGTACCTGCTGTCCAGTAATCTTGGGTACCAGGATTGAACACCAGCCAAGCCAGCCTGCTGCCCACATCATTAATGTCTGAGGCGATCATTGGTTAAGAAGCAAATCTTAGCATTGCCTCTACCTGGGACTGCAGTGGAGTGTACACAATGGGGTCATTGGGCTCTGCACATCAGTTATAACACTGCTATGATTCTTCTGCATGGGAGGCCCATGGGCCCACTAGAGCCAAAAGCTGCCTGGGGGGCAAATGAAACCTGTGGGCAGGAACTGGATTGGCAAGGTGTGTTCCTCCCTTAGTCTCTGGCCAGACAAGATCCATCTGGTGGACCCATTAGCAGTCAGTCAGCCTCTCAGTCAGGACAGATCTCCAGTTTTCCCAATGTAGACAGACCAGCCCTCATGTAGCTATAGGCCCAGCTAGCTCAGTAACAGAAAAACTGGCAAAACACTTGAAAGAACACATCTTTCCAGTAAGCCTGCCCTTGTTTCCCCACCACCACCCTCACAAAGTGACTCATGCTGCTGAAAGGGAAACCAACTCTGGGGTCTTCACAACAGATACGCTCTATAGGTAGGAGATGTACTCTTAAGAGAGGTGGGGCATGAAGCAAAGCCTCAACCCAGCTCTGAAGGAGATGGGGGGGTCCCCTGCTTCATCCCCCCCATCCATGATATTTGGCAAATCCCAAGTGTGCATCTGGCTGAGGACCAGGCTCAGGGCCACTGGCTCTCCAGCTACACAATGAGTAGGAAGGACTCCATCCTAGCTGTGCCCAGCGGTCATCCCCCAACAAGAATAAGGATATACTGCAGTTTTGCTGTCTATATAAATACTGGTTTTATTACCAGAAAGACACAAACATCTCTGTGTTAAGGCACAACACAATTACACTATCACTGTGGCAGAAATCTCTGCAGCTTGTCCCTTTGATCTCAGTAAGATTCTGCGGCCCACAGGTTGATAGGCACTTGAGATTTTCCCTCAGCTGAAGCACAGGGAAAGAACCTGAGAGCTGAGCCTCTTGGAATTGTCCTTGGTTTTTGGAACTGTGTCCAGATTTATGTGTTACCACTGGTGTTGAAGATAGATGTTAAGAATTACTAAAAACATAAAGCATCTCTTTTAGTGTTTTTCTTCCTGAGCCCACCTTTGGCACAGTCCCCAAAGTCTGGCCCCTTAACAAAGATGCAACTTCATACCCCAGCCACTTTAAGGATTCAAGAAGAGAATGGCCCAGGGGTACACAATTGCTGGAATGTTTTTTGCGAGCCATGCACATATGCAGGGGTTGAGGTGCGGTTACATGGTGGCACACGCGGTGTTACTGTGAGCTCTTGGTGCACAGAGAGGGCAGGTGACAAGGGCATCAGCTCATCTGTCCCACCTGGTCTAGCCCATCCAGTTCAGGGGCATCCAAGGCGCTGAGGGCCCGGTAGGCACTGTAGACCCCGTGACCGTCCCCGGCACTATCACTCGGCTCTGTTGGACAAATGTAGTCCGTCGATTCATCAAACTTCTTTTTTCTTATATTTCCAAAATGTGAAAATCCTAGTTTCCTTGGCTAAAACACAGCAAGTACAAGATTATGAGAAGGAGATTATCACATCAGTGTGCAGAGATTATAGGTAGTATGTTGAAGAGTGGGCCCACAAGGTAAGGAATAAGGCAATCTGCTTCTAGAAAAACTCATAACAAAATGGAGCTCCCTGTAAGCAATTTCTGTGCTGGGGACAGACCAATATATAAAGTCATCTTGAACAAGAAGAGCTGCTCCTGCAAGGCTCTGTGCCCAAAACTATACCTTGCTGCCCCAACAGTGATCTTCTCACTTCCCCAGGCAAACTGGGAGTTCTGCAGGGGAAGCACTGCCTGCACTGGAGGCCAAACACAGAGGACTTGCCTCACGACAGTGCTGGCACCACAAAGAGGGAGCACCTTCTTCCTCTCACAGTATCTAGTGCCCTCAGAAAGCCATACTGGACAGCCCTAGGTTGGCCACCCTCCAAGCCCTAACTTTGGCTTGCACTATTTTCACTACTATCTCCCGACACACTTCCTGTCCTTCTCCCTTGGGGAAGGAGGTCTGTGCATTGTAGCTAGACCTGAGGACATCAGTGTGCTCCTGGGGACTGCCAACGTAGTCATCTCTAAGACTTCGCCAGCAGGCCCATGTCTCTGACATGGTCAGAGCAGAGCTTCTGAGGGAGGCCTGGCCTGTGAGCTTGCTGGCTAGAAATGACATGGCCTAAGGCCAGCGTGGCTCAGGCAGATCTAATAAGCTTTGTGAGATTCAGAGCCCCAACAAGTGCTGCTGGTGCTGGGATGACCTCCAGATCCCTAGATGGCTGCATGCTGACCACCTCCTTAGTATAAGACAAACAAGACTGGCTGCTACCAGGAGCACTCCCTGTGTTGGCAGATAGCTTTGACCAAAACCCCATGGCATCGTGGCGCACAGATGACCTGACTGAATGGAACCAAGACTCTGGGACTCATCTGCTTTGCTAAGTAAGTCAGCAGCATTGGGGTAAAGGATGACTTCCCAACCACCTGAGAATAAATACTGTTTCTGATCTGATAGGCATCTGTGGTGCTTCCAGCATATAGTTCCTGTATAAAGAAACTCACTCTCTCCCTTGCATGCAGGGAACTTGCCTAATAAAGATTAACAGATAACAGGACCCAGGTCTCACAGCAGGAGCCGAGAGGACTTCCTCATCCAAGCTGCCTGCAGTGGTTTGACTCCAGGCCCTGGGTCAGCTGTGACACAACCAGAGACCCAGAAGCCAGGCCCCCGTGGGCCAGCCCAGGAAGAATCTGGCAACTCACTCGGACTTTGGCTGTGGTAGTCAGTGGTGTGTAAGCTGGTGAGGCCATTTTCTCTCGCTTTTCCTGTTCAGCCTCAGGACCAATCAGGGCATTGAACTTGGTGGTTAGATGGCGTCTGAGAAGCGTCTTTTGTGGTGGGATATTAAGAAGCATAGCCAGCGTATCCCCAGTGAAACGTGGCTCCAGGATCTAAGTAAAAAACACAGACAAAGCTACCCAGTGGCAATCACAAATGGCTCCAAGTAGGTGATACCAAGAAACTGGCCCCATGGGCCTAGGGGTATGTCTCCAGGGCAGGGGCTAAAGTTCATTCACTTGTTCTCTGTTCCATCCCATCATTTACCTAGTCCAGGGCCTGGCTCTGAGCAGACACCAGTACATTTATTGACTAACCACCTCATTTTCACAGACCAGCAGAGAACTATGACCTCTTTGATAAGGCTTATTCCCAGGGTCTGCTCTTGGTGAGATCCAAGCCTCTCCATTCCTCATTTCCTTTCTGGCTCTGGCCATTCAACAGATCTAAGTGGTGACGATCATATCATGACAAGCAGGAAGTTACATTTTGATGGCCTCCCTTTATTTCCCCAGCCACCATGTTCTTCTAGGAGCAAGTGGAACTGCTTTGTTAAGGGGTGATCCTCATGCAACCCCATTGGTCTGGAACCCTTCTGGGCTGATTGCCATGGAAGTCCTTCCAGAAGCCATATTGTTTTCACAAGGTATATTAGTTCTCAGTTGCAGATTTCCAAAATACTTTCTTTGAAGCTTAAATTTCAAGAGTTTCAGATGACCTATCAAAAATTTGTATTAGGATTTATGTCTGGACCTTAAGAAATCTGAATACCCCAGTTTGCAACAGGTGTGGGCAGGTGGGCTACTCCAAAGCACCACTCACAATGAGACCTCCATGGACGCCACTCCCACGAAGATTGGGTGCATACTCTGCCAGGTCCACAGATCGCAACCACTCCATCACTCTGTGGTTGGACCATTGCACAACTTCTGAAGGAGAAAGGTTACTCTGTGAAAGGAAGGAGAGTGAAGAAATTAGGCCTAAGAGGTCCTAACACAGTCCTCTAGAGTCAGCCACAGCCAATAAACCTACCCCATCAGGATGGCTCAGGCAGTGCAGGCCCCAGTTGCCTCAGGAGAAGGGAAGAGATCCTGGGTCTCTCATGCCCAGTGACTCAGGCTAGCCAGGACCATCTGCCTGAGAACCTTTCCAGTTTCCAAGAACTAGATTTCTTATGGAATCCTGCATTCTGATTCCAGAACCCTGTTACTCCCTAATTCTCAGATAAACATTGGGATTAACAAATGGAAACATATAATCATTCATTCATTGATTCAATAAAACCTTAACAATGACTGTCAATTATAAGCTGAGTGTTATATAGACATAAGAAGTACAGGTGCTTACACCTAAGTGCCCTGAAGTGACATCTTAGTCTTCAAAACACCGAGCATTGTGCTTGCCATTTGTGCTGGTTTGAAATTGTTATGGAGTCTAGAAGCCATTCAGTCTTGTAGGGGTAGACCTATTGTTTAGGGTGGAGACCTTGATTGAACTGTTTCCATGGAGATGTGACACACCCAATTGTGGGTGTGACCTTTTGATTAGATGGAGATGTGGCTCTGCCCACTGAAAGTGGGTCTTGATTAGTTTACTGTAGTCTTTTAAAAGGGGAAACATTTTGGAGAAAGCTCAGAGCCCACAGAAACCCAGATATCTGGAGATGCTTAGAGTGCCGAAAGAGTGAGCAAAGGCCTAGACATAGATGCTGGGAGATGCAGAGCCCAGCAGATGTTGCCACGTGACTTCCCATGTGATACTAAGAAAGCCAGAACCCAGAGTTGTGTCTTGGAGAAGCTAAGTGAAGGTCCACAGATGCTTGGAGAGTAAACCACTGGATCAGAAGCTGGAAGTAATAGAACTGGGAACAAGAAACAGCAGATGCCAGCCACCATGTGCCCGCCACCATGTGTCCTGCAATGTGACAGACATCAACCTTTTTTGAGTCAAGATATCTTTCTTTGGATGCCTTAGTTTAGACCTTTTTATAGCCTTAAAACTGTAAACTTGTAACTTAATAAATTCCCTTAAAAAAAAACTTTTTGTTGTATAATGTAACATATATACAAAGCAAAGAAATAAAAAAGCAATAGTTTTCAAAGTACTCTTCAACAAGTAGTTACAGGACAGACCCCAAAATTTGTCAGGAGCTACCATACCATCCCCTCATATTTTTTTCCTTCTAGTTGCTCCAGAATGTAGGAGGCTAGAAGGCTATTTTTTTTATCATCACAATCGACTTTTTTTCCTTTTCTTTGTGAAAAATAAAATATATACAAAAAAGCTATAAATTTGAAAGCACAGCACCACAATTAGTTGCAGAGCATATTTCAGAGTTTGACATGGGTTACAATTCAACACTTTAGGTTTTTATTTCTAGCTGCTCTAAGATACTGTAGACTAAAAGAGATATCAATTTAATGATTCAGCATTCATATTCATTTGTTAAATCCTATCTTCACTGTATAACTTCACCATTGCCTTTGATCTTTCCATCCCTCTCTTTAGGGGTGCTTGGGCTATGGCCATTCTAACTTTTTCACATTGGAAGGGTCTGTCACTAATATGGGGTAGGGAGATAGAACTATCTGATGTTCTGGAGAGGCTGTACCCTCTAGGTTTCAGGACTTATGTGAACCAGGGACTCATCTGGAGGTTGTAGGTTTCTGGAAAGTTACTCTAGTGCCTGGAACCCTTGTGGAATCTTATACATTGCCCTAGGTATTCTTTAGGTTTGGCTGGAATGGTCCTGGTTGGGGTTTGGCAGGTTACAATAGGTAGCAAGGTCTATCTGAAGCTTGCATAAGAGTACCCTCCAGAGTAGCCTTTCAACTATATTTGCACTCTCTGCCACTGATACTTTCTTATACTTCTTTTCCCCCTTTTAGTCAGGATGGAATTGTTGGTCCCATGGTCCCAGGGCCGGATTCATCCCTGGGAGTTATCTCCCACGTCGTCCGGGAGACTTTTACCCCTGGATGTCATGTCCCACATAGTGGAGAGGGCAATGATTTCACTTCCAGAGTTGGACTTAGAGAGAGTGAGGCCACATCTGAGCAAAAATAGAGGTCCTCCAGAAGTAACTCTTAGGCATGCCTATAGGTCGTCTAAGCTTCTCCATTACCTACATTAAGCTTCATAAGAGTAAGCCACAGGATCAAGGGTATGGCCTATTGATTTGGGTATCCCTAAAGTCTGACACGGTATCAGGGGATTCCCTGATAGTAAGGTTTAATAGTTCCATATTTTTTCCTCCCATCCCTCAAGGGACTTTGCCAATACTTTTTGATTATCTGTTTAATATATTCTAGGATGTATCCAGGCATTACAATAGTCTGTACAGGATTAAAGAATAAATTCCCTTTTAAAAAGCCATTTCATTTCTGGATATTGCATTCTGGCAGCATTTAACAAACTAAAACACCATGTAGGAGGCATTTAAAATATATTTGGTGAATAGGGAGAAAATGAGGGTTGGAAGGCAATGGTAGGAGTTTTGAATCCCTCAGGAAGATAAATTAATCTTATAGCAGGGTTAGAATTAGTTTCTAGGAACAGAGGAGATGAAATATGACTGAAAATCCTTCAGCTTAATGGCCCATAAAGAATTCCAAAGTGCATGGAACATTATCATAGATTTTACCAGGATTTTGGTGGTTGTGCTTACCTACAATATTTCTTCTCTGCCAAAACCTGCTCATGGATCTTCAGTGTAACTAGGATTGGAGGTCAGTTATTTTTGTATTACAAATAAGCAAATCTATGTTATTATAAAAATAAATCTGACATGTCTGGTTTGTTAAGGTCTCCTCTCCTTCCCTTCTGGCTTTTCTCCTCTCCTCTGACTACTTGGACACCTATCTTACTGTTTTGGCATTCCCTTCCTTTTCCTTTGCACCATTTCATCTCCTTTATTCATCATAATGGCTTTGAAAAACTTGCTGTCATTGTCTTCTGGCCCACAGCACATATCCTGCTAAGGAGAGTGGGAGCTTGGCGGTATAGTGACTGTCCTAGGATAGAAAGTACAAGTGTAACAGGAGTGTTTTTGCCATCATAAGGCAGTAGCAAAGGAAAGAATCACAAACACAGTGGCCCAGAATGCAGCTATTTTGTGATGACAACATTCTTGTTTTCTCACATATGATGTTTCAGGTATCCTGGCTCAGGGCTACCTGGCTAGGCATTGTCCTGTCCTCACCTCATCAGCCGGCCGCCGGTGCAGGCAGTGGGGGTTGAACTTGTTGACATGTAGCACATGAATGGCACATTTGATGCTGAGATGATGTAGTTGGCTGGTGACTTTTAAGAAAAGTAGATCATTCTGTAAGAGGAAAATCTAGATTGATGAACCAGAGTTAACAGTAACAAAAGAATCCTGAGGTCCCTTCCCATACCAAACATAGACAAGTCTGCCATGTCCTAGGAAGCTGCACTTAGACAAACCAATAGCTTCTTTAATGATAATGATTTGTACTCTACTACTTGCAACTTCTTATGTGACAACTGATACTATCTAGAGACCTTAAGAATATGAGAGAGGAAGTAGAAACAGGTTTAAAATAACTACTACGGGTACTCCTGAGCTGAGTGCTCACAGGGACAAATTAAATATTTAAAGGAAAAATCCTCACCACAGTTAGGTATTGCAGCATTCGCCCATCAACTCTGGATTCATGAAATTGGTCTTTGTATTGGGGTAAGCCAATGTCATCAAGCCACCCTATAGCAATAGAAAAACAGTTGTATCAGGATTCATGAGAATGGGAGAATGGGAGAATGTGGAGGCAAAAAAAAAAAAAAGCAAATTATTTCAAGGTCCCAGTTTTATTCCTCCAAAAGGTTTAGAAATCCATATGCCTTTCACAGGGAGACAGCTGTCTCTGAGGCACACATTCAACAGGGAAATTCTTTCTGCTTTACAGGAGTTGCCAGAGAAATCCTTAAAACATATGTGCCTGTAACTTACGTGTCACCCAAATGTGGTCTAGCAGGGCAGACTTCTCCTCCTGCTTGGTGTTGATGGCTTTCACTGCTAGAACCAGCTTTTTTCTGTGTAGAGGGTGCTTAATTCCCAGCTCCTGAAATTGACAGTTGGAAGACCAGATGTGAAATTTTGGCAGGCAATTTGGCCCTTAGAGGATGCCAAGTCTGGGTGGAGATACTCTGAGAATGACAGAGGAGAGGGGAATCTGCCTTTTCTCTCCTTCTTTACTCTGCCTTCTGATATATGTTTTGAGGGATGGGAGGAAGAAGAGGAGCTTACCTCCCTTGCATTGGTTTGGGAAGACATAGGAGCCATCTTGCTCAGAGCTCAGCTCTTACCTTTTCCATATCTTGAGGAGTAGCTGTCAGTAATGTGTGGCCAGAGGTCACCCACTGCCTGGCAAAGATCACGTACTGACCCAGGCCGAAGTCCTCTAGCCACGCACACACACGCTCTGTGCTCCACTGGGCAAAGGGGGCATTGGAGTCACTGCAGAGCAGGAAAACAGCACACACCTGTTAGCATGTGAGCCTGACGTTCAATCTGAATATAATAAAGTCTCACTAAAATATTTTTTAAACCTGGTTATGGAATTTATTCCATTGCAACACATTCATTTGGGGTAGACACTAGAGTTTCCTGTGATAACACATGGCCTGCACTTCAAATCTCCAGCTACTTAGAGCACAGACAGCCTGTAAGACCCTCAGGAAGCTGGTTACATGGCCACAGGTCCACATACAACATACAGGTGCCACAAGCCCAGAGGCACGGCCCATTAGGACAAGATCTGTAACTGAATCATGTTTTCAGCAAGGTTCAGTACCATTCCAAGGGAAATGCTTAGGAAACTAGGTAAAGGGGAACAGTTTTCTAACATTAAAAAACAAACAAACAAACAAAAAAAACTTGCCAATCAGCAACAGTTAAAATTATCAATGAAATATTTGGGAAATTCCCATTAAAATCACTAAAAAGACAGGAGTTTTTAATGTCAGTGCTAATAGTACCAGTGTGAGAGTTATAGCCAATAGAAGAAGATATAAAATAAATATACTAAGTATAGTTACTAGAAAGGCAGAAATAAAAGAAAGCCATTAGCTTCAGATGATATGACTGTCTACCTAGAAAAATTCAAGATAGCTAAAGTAAGATGGCTAATTATAAGTGTGTGCATATATGCACATACGGTATATAATATAAATACCCAAAAATCAGTTTCCTATATGCCCTCAATACAAGATGCTTTTTATTAAAACCACTGAACAATCCCATTCATAATAACTCAAAATATAAAATGTCTAGGAACTGTCTTTACAAGGCACGTGTAGGTCCCCTGTGACAGTGTGTGGATATGGGACGGGGGGAAGTAGAGGGGAGGCAGTAACTACAGCACTTTATTGAGCAACATAAAAACAAACATGAATAAATGAAGAGCTAGGTCATGTTCCCAGACAGGGTATTATAAAGCCATCACTCCTTAAAAATATCAATTTCTCATTTAAAGTGTGAATGTAATGGCCCACTAGAAATCCCCAAAGAAACTTTTTTTTCCCCAGGGGATGGAGGGGCTAGGCAGAGCAATTTTATATTCATTTTTAAAACCAAGTGGGGATTTATGAAATATAGAAGCCTAGAGAGAAAATTCCACTCAGGAAAGTACCTGAACATGCTAGATAAAACAATTTTGAAATGCATGGCTAAACTGTTCTTCAAGTGAGGGAATTCTTTAGAGAGCCAGAAATGATGAGAAAGCACAAATACAGAACAAGTGCTGGAGATGATGGTCCCTAAGGTGGGTGCTGATCACCTGAGGCCTAGAGACTGGGTGTTCCAGTCATGGGACCATGAATAAATGCAGGTACAGATCCAGATTTTGTGAGGCCTGAAGCTGACAAAATTTGGGGGCCCTCTTTAAGAGAAACACAAGTTTTGAATATGGAATTAGGTAGAAAATGGATTACTTATAATGGGAAATAAAATCACCCAAAAATCATAAATTAAAAAAAAAACAACTGAAAATTATCAGAAAATAAAGAAAAATTAGTATTATTTATTAACTCACCCCTGGTTATACCTCTATAACATTTCTTTTACCTTCCCTTTTTGGATTCATTCTCTTTTGATTGCTTCTTCACTTTTCAAGAATTCTATACTATTTTCTATGATAACAGAAGGATAATTCAGTCTTTTAGCACGACTGAACAAAACCTTTATTTCTTATTATGGTAATTTTCAGCTTCACAATTTATAATTGGTATTGCCATGTGCATTTTTAGAATTGTTGTCGAATTTAGGAAAACTTCTAATAGTTTTCTATTACATGTGAGCTGTAAAATTTCAGAGCTTGCAAGTTTTCTAGTGCTGTGGCTAATCTTAAATATTCTTTGAATTGACAACATTCATTAACCAGTGAATTGGCTATGTCCTCGTGGCAGTGCTATGAGTTTTATGTCAGTGTATCATGTGAAACAGCAATAAATTTTAATCTTCTTCCAATGTGCTCATATGATTTGCATTCTGTAAACAACAATTTAGGAGCCTGTTAATTATTTCTGTATAAAATTGATCTCTTGATCTTAGTGAATTAGTGCTTCGGGTTTTATCTAGATTTTTTTTGTTCATAATCGTTTCTTAATGTAGGAATAATTTCTCTCAATTTTAATGCTTTTACCACTTTAATTTCACATTTTATTAATTTTTTATTTCATTCACTTTTACTGTTTCTGGTAATTAGGAAAAAATATTCTACATATCAGAGGGATGTTTTAGTTCTGAAGGGGAAATAAATGTTTTTGAGATCATATAAAAACCCCTGTCTTGTAGACTTTTTAATTTTTTTTTAAAAAAAGCCTCCAGCTCTGGCCCTCATCTACAAGCCTTCCTATTCCATGTTTTGTGAATTCTCTCCACCCCCCTAAGCCAGCTGTTATCTTACCAGTATGAGAACCAACATCTGCATCTCCTCAGGTTTTCTCAGTGCCAGGGTCTCCTATACCCTCAGCCACCACCATGACTGAGTATGTTATTAAATAATTTAGAGGTGACAGGGAAGGTACCCTTTGTACACAGTGAAATCATTTGTTTTCTTGACACATTCCAAACCATTGTTCCAAATTGAAGATAAAATGATGTAACTGAGGCTTCTCAAATATGCCTTGGCAGGAGGAGAACACAGGTATGTTTATAATTGTATTCACTTCATTAGTAAGTATATTCCTGACAGGAGAAAACTTCAGTTTTGACTAAGTATCCATGAAAAGCAAATCTTCTGCTTATGATTTTGCACATCTGCTGGTTGGGAAGAATTTTCCATAGACTGGCTTCTGGTTTTGAACACAGCAAATGTTGCTTCTCCATTACCCCCTACTTCTGGTCTCAAGTGCCAGAAGACATGTTCATGTTACAATGTGACATCTCACAACACTGCATCTTTGTGTCACAGTGCTGGGCAAATGGGTACATTGGGAGGTAGGAGTTATCCTGGAAGCCATTTTTACATGAGGACAGCTAGCAATAATGTAAGTAAATAGGAAGTGACCAGAATTCACATATACATAGTCCAATAAACCCAAACTAAATGGATCCCAAGTCAATTTCCTCTCAGACAAATCCAAAAATTCCCATGGCTACTCCAATATAAGAAGTATAAACAGAAGAGGCTTACAGACAAGGCTTAACATCTAATATATAGGAAACAGAAATCTATAAGCGAGACGTTAATAACTAAGTAAAAATGGGCAAAAGATGCAGGCAATTCACAAAAGAATAAAATAACAAGAAAATTAAATTGGCATTCTCATCAACTTGAACAAGTTTAAAGAAAGAAAAATTTTAAATACTTAATACTGGCAAGGGTGTGGGGGTAACAGGCCTTCCCTATTCAGCAATGACGATTGGAATGTAAATCAATAAAATCTTACCTGTGGAAAAATGGTAATAAAATGTGTTCTTCCATAACCTGAGAGTGATTTTCTATGAAATGTTACCAAACATTACAGTTCATTGGAAAAAAGGGTATTGGGGCTGGAAGGGTTCAGGAAAAAGTACTTTTCCTACAGGAATATTAGTAACAAAACTTTTTTTTTAACATGGGCAGGCACCAGGAATCGAACCCGGGTCCTCTGGCATGGCAGGCAGGCATTCTTGCCTGCTGAGCCACCGTGGCCCGCCCAGTAACAAAACTTTTTAAAGCAATACCTAAATATCTATAAACTATAAATACCGGAGGAAATTAACATGTAATTATATCAAACTTGCTTCTGCTTAAGAGCAACAAAGGTCTTTCTTTTCTACCAGCAAACTCATTTTTGTTGCCATAAGCATTGTTATGATAAACATAATTTCTTCAGGACTTCTTCATTCTTATTCTCTCTATCATCCCTTGTTAAGGTTAACAAAGCACAAAGGCATTCAAACAAAACAGCTGCTTGGCTAGAACTGCAGCTTTTTACCTTTGGCAGAGAAAGCCTCTATTTCCCCACACCAGACACTGATTACCTGATAACCCATTGTGACAGACAGAATGCAAAGAGGCTTCCCTAATCAGACAATCCTATTCTAGGAAATAAGCCTAAGGGTTTTAGAAAAGTTTTTACACTGTGACCCAGTGGTTCCCCTTCTAAGAATCAATCTTAAAGAAAAAGCCAGAATTGAAACAAAGATTAATCATTCAAGGATGTTTACTGCAGCTTTAGTTTTTCATCCCAGAAAAAAATCAGAAACACTAGTAAACCATTAAATTAGAATACTCTTATCAGGGAATATATGCATAAGCTTTCCTCGGCTCACTTCCTAACGGCTTTGAATTGGCCTCTGCCTTCTCAGACCAAAATAATAAGATTTCATTTCCACTATATTAATGCTGAGAATTAATACCTGACTTATGGACGTGTGAGTGTGTGGGTATGTGCATCTTATTCAACAATTACCTGCATTTTGCACCGATGTATAGTGATCTCTATGGGGCCCGAGCTTAAGAGCTTTTAAATTCTACCTTTGTATTAAAAGATTTAAAACATCAAAATCTAATCAAATGGATTGTCACACCGAAGGCCTCCAGAACTACTCATCTTGACTAACTCAGACTTCAGGAGCTATTCTGCTGGAGAGGATATGCCCTAGGAATGGCCTGGTGAGAAGAGAGGAAATGGAGAGGGATTTCCCAAAACATAGGACTAAAGATTCACATTGCAAATTTGAAGGGAGATACTCTTTCTCAGAACAGGGAGCTCTAAGAGGGACTAAAACTAGTAGTGGAGGGTGTCCACTAGAGATTCCTCTGGAAAAGTTTAACATTTTTTATGATTTTTCATTAAAGCATGTTGGGAAAGCCATATGAAACTTACCATTTTCCTTCTAGCTCCACACTACTCTTTGCAACCCCCTTTAGTTCCTTATCCTTTAGTAAAGTTTGTGTGAGGGCATAGTGCCCTCACAATGGCAGTATGAGGGGATAAAGGCAGTCTCGGCCTGCTCCACCCACACCCTTCTGTGCAGGTCTGCATGGAAGGAGAGGGCTGACCCAGGATCAGGTAAGGGATGACTTTTCTTTTCCAATATCCTAGAGGAAGCTGAGCCTTGAATGGTGGAAGGCCGATGCTTGGGTTAGGCATGCATCTCATGCAATACTCATTAGAATTTTAACAAAATACTTGGTTTTAATCCCTATTTTACAGGTGAGGATATGGAGGCAGAGGGACATAAAACTTGACTTAGGCAGCATGGTTACAAAGTGACTGAGCAGAGATTCCAACCTGGGTTTGTAATTGCAGAAGCTATGCTTTTAATGGGTGTACCCAAGTCTCTCAAACCACTGTGAAAAGGCAAAGCGGAGAATAGAATATAGATGTTTGGAGCTGCTGAGCCCTGCCCTTAGCATGGCCAGAGGGCCCCACTCCCAACCCCAGCCACCTCCAGCTGGAGGGGGCCTCTTACACTTACCTCAGTATACTTATAAACATGAGCAATTTCTATGAGCATCACAGAGAAAGGTTGAGAAGCACTGCACTATGCATTCTGGCCTCCCCACCCCATGCCCACACTCTGCTCTGGGCTGGGATTTCACATAGCTCTTTGGAGATGGGCTGATTACCTTTTCTGACCCTTGGAGTCTCTGGTTCTGGAGAGTCTTGGCCCTGCAGTTGCCCGGAGACCACCTCGTCGGAACTCTGCCATCCCCGGTGCATCGGTGTTGAAATTTCCTGACTGAGTTCTTCGGATTCTGTGTGGAGGGTAATCCATGGGGACTGTCGTGGGTCAGTCTGAAATTGTGGGTCAGTACATGCCCTTCTTTGTAGGGCCACACAGGCCAGACCCCAGGCTCCAGGCAATAATGCCTCCCGCTCCCTCCCTTCCGGTCAAGGATCACAACCTGTGACAGCTCCTTGACCAGATCCAAGCCTCAATCCTATCCTGTCTCTGCAATTTGGACCACTCCCCATGGGGTTCAAGTTGAAGTTTGATGCCTGGTAGGAGGCCCAAGCTTCTGCCTCAATTCAGATTGGGTCAACATAGCCAACAAGTACTCAGCTTTCTGTACTGAATGATTACTTCTTAACAAGAAACAGACTGAACCCCAAGGAAGGAAGGATCCGGTTTCATTCATACATCTCTCAAAGCACATGTAGTGTGAGCTGCAGAGCATGTGCTCAATGTACAGGATGGATAGATGCCCAAAATGAATGACATGTAAAGCAGCTGGCTAAATCGAACATGTGACTTTCATTGTTCCAGTTCTTCAGATCCTAAAAAACAATTCCAATTCCTCTCTCCAAACATACTGTTCTATTTTTATTGCTGTTCCAATGTCTGATGGGCCAGGGGCTAATGTAGGCTCTTTTCCCATTCAAGAAGAATATTGATTAATTCCAAGTAATATAATTATCTTCACAACCAACTTACTTTCCCCAGAATTTCTTGATGCCTTTGGGGCTTCGTTTACCATCTGGCATCAGAGGAGACTGGGGACCTGACTCAGCTCCCGATGACGTGGATGAGAGGTCATTGGCCATGGCAGTGTCATCCCAGCTATTTTCTGTTTCTCCTGGCGATGAAAGAATAAAATGACGAGTGAATGAGCACAAAGGACATGACCTTTGGAAACCTCCCTCAAGTCTGGGGCATCTTTCAGTAAGAGTTGGGGAGAATTTGCCCAGCTTCGCCTTCAGGACAGAACTGTGTACCAAAACGTCAGAGACCAGCAGGGGCTTAAGCAACTCTCTTTCCAAGGAGTTAGTATAATATTTCAAAGTTGGATGAATGAATGGTCTTTAGATCTAGGGGCTTGGGGTCTAAGTACCTGTGGATTACTCCTACAAGGAACTTGTTCTTTTTGTCCCAAGGGAAATAAGTGAAGGGATGCAGGCAGAGGGGGAAACGTGGCTGAATGTTTGGGGGTTGGTGTTAGGGTAGGAAAACAAGGGCATTCTCAATCTCCACCTCACCTGGAACAGGTACAGTACCTAATACAGGGGCACTGACACTCCGGCCACGATCTCCAGCCAACCAAGAAGCAGAGAAGCCACATGAAGAAGCAAGAGAGGCCAAAGTCCAGCCCAACAGAGTTATGGGGAAGCAAAGAAATAAACAAAAGAGTGTCATCAAGCAAGAGAGGAAAACTCAAACAGAAAGAAAAATAATCCCACAAGGAGGATGGGGTGAATGTTAACTGAACTCAACCCACAGGGTTATTGTGCTGAGAGGAGACCTCATGTATTGGGACCAAATGCTCCTGGTGCAACTTCCTTCAGGGGAGAGGGAGGGAGAGCAGCAAGGGCTGACTACACCGGGCCCTAGAGCTCTTGTGCAGGTGCCAGGGCTCACTCAACTCAGCCAGGAATGATCTGAAGCTGTTGCTGCGAGTCTACAGTCTGAGTGTCACGAGGACACGTCTGTTCAAGGGTTTATCTGGAGGCTCCTGCAGCCAAGGACAGAATTGTCTTTCATGATGCCAACACATGGGCTGTCTAGGGCAACAGCTAGCACCATGGAGTCAGGAGTGGGGAAAGTTATGCCTGGACAAGAATATTCCCTCCTGAGATCCCGTGAATCTACTGCTGCTGCTGCTGGGGAATGATGGTTCGTTATGGATGAAAAACATCAATGATCTCCATGATTTCAGATCCTAACCATCAAAAGGATACCTAAGGGCACCCTTGCCCACTGGTCACTGGCTTCATTTCTCTAAGAAGAATCCCTGCTCTTACTTGGAAGAGCACATATCATGATACTAGTAATAGGGAGGCTACAGAGAAGAAGGCAGAGACAGCAGAGAAAAGATCAGGATGTCAGAGGAAGGAAGAGTGAGGGTCAGAAAGGGTGGAAGGAGGTGTCCAGGGTTGGGGAGCGGGGTGGGGATGCTGGGAAAGAGGACACGAAGGAGCTTGAGAGAGGAGGAATAGAAGAAAAGGAAAAAATGGGGATGGAGTAATTGCAGCTAGAAAGAAGTATGGTGAGTATATCCTCTGGTTTTCTGGGGGTCTGAAGTGTTTTCCTAAGGAAACAGCTAGACAGCCACTGCCTTAGAAGTGGGACCACTGTAAGGTACAATCTGTCCCAGCTACCCACCCTACCATTCTCCAATTTTGGGCTGAGGTAGTAAGCACAGGGATGTTGTATAATAACTGGATGTTCCAAGGACACTGCTCCTGAGGCCATCAGCCCAGGGGCCTGGACACTCACTCAGCCTCAGCAGGCTGTTCCCTGCGGTGTCAGGCTGGGAGGTAGCGGGAGTGGATTTGGCAGCTTCTCCATTGGGCGTGGCTCCTGAAAGCTTCCCAGGTAATGTAGGATATTTGTGCTCCACCAGGAAAGGGCTGTCCTATTAGAAGGAGACAGAGATGCTAGATTAGTCCTCCATCTCGGACTCGAATATAACTAGATAATCCTAACAGGAAACTCCCTGTTTCTCCTTCAAGAGGCATTTTTCACTTAGACCAAACCACAGGCCCCTCCAAAGATCATTTCGATTGGTCCAGGAAGGAGACCCAGAGTCAAGCCCAAATCCAGGCTGCCTGCAACTGCCTCTAAGCAGGAAGTGGTGGCCTCTTGCAAATGGGGCCTTTGCTATTTGGCCTAGGTGCAAAGGCTCAATAAATTACCAGTTGTGAATTACCTTTAGAACCAGAATTCTAATTCAAGCTGTATATTATTTTATCATATATATATTATAATAATTCTGCAAGGTATTACTAAACCCATTTTAGCAGATGAAGAGAATAAGGCCAGAAGAGAGTGGTTAAATAATTCACCCCAGGTCACCCATCTATAGTGGGGTTGCCATGATCTATATCTTCTCCCTGGCAGGAAAGGAGACTAAGTTTGGTCTAGCACTGAGATACAGGCAGAAGCCAGCAGCATGCAATCACAGAGATGTGGAGGCAAAAGACACTGAAAAGGAATGTGCTGTTGGCCTCACAATATATTTCCCATATGATGTTTTAAATGGTTATCAACTATGGTCGAGACCATGCTAATTTTGCTGATCTTCAGTGCATTATGGACTCAACATTTGTGCACCAATCTGGAAATTTAAACATCTTGCCCAACAATAGAATCTTTATGACTTACTCATAAAGGGGGACTGAGTATACTCCTGTGTTTTTTTAACCATGACATGGCACAGAAAGGATGAGAGCTGTCACACTGTTCTAAGTGTGTGCTGATTGAAAGCATAACATCCTCCCCCCACTGATTATATCTAGAGTGTTATGTTAAAGATTAATTTCTCTGAGCCTATAAAATGAAAGTGATAATAATGATCACTTCCAGATAATGGAAGTGAAAGCACATTATGCAGTTGGGTGCATACAAAAAGAAAACAGAAGGAAGTATTGTCTTTCCT
Organism: Tamandua tetradactyla; assembly: GCF_023851605.1. Lineage (NCBI taxonomy): Eukaryota > Metazoa > Chordata > Mammalia > Pilosa > Myrmecophagidae > Tamandua > Tamandua tetradactyla. The sequence goes on along the minus strand of NC_135334.1, from coordinate 81,545,246 downwards.
CTCAACTTCTTTTTCCTTACTGTTAATAAATTTTGAAGTCACAAATGCTGTAACTTGCTAAATGAGAATACTTGAGAAAACAGTGCAACCACAACACATGATAGGAAAATGCAGTTTGTGTACCTTGGGTTCTACCACAGGGGAGAGCTGGTTCCCATCGATGCACTATTCAAGTAGCAAGGATTTCAATTATGTGGAGAAAAAGTAAGAGACCTGTGTCAGTTTGAAAACAACAGAAATGGAGAACTACCTGCCTGCTTAAATCTGAAAGGCACATCCTCTCCCCTCTCCATCTTCATGTCATGTAATCACCATCCATGGCAGAAAAAACAGGTCACTGTTCAACCCCACAGACTGACGTCCTGGGCAGCTGCCATCAGTCTGACCAGGAGGGAGAAGTACATGACCATGCATGCAAAGCCACTGAATGGGCTGCGTGGCTCCTGCCAACAACAGCATCCTGCTCTCCACCAGAGAGGCTGGTACTTTTCTGAAGACCAAGGAATCTTCTGCAGTGTGGGGTCACTAAAAGCTTCTATCAAGACAGGCTCCCTCAGTCTCCAGCGATTAACTCAACTGCCTGGGGCCTTTCTCTCTGACACAGGGGTCACCCACATGATCGAGGGCTACCCTCATATAACAGACCACAAGTTCTCCTCATCTCTTCCTAGACTCTTTCAATAGCCTCCTTTCCATCTCAAATGTTTTATACCCTCCTCCTGGAATCATTTCCTCTACCCACATACTCCCTCATTCAAAAACCCTGCAGTGCACCCAACTGCCCTTGGAATACAGGATCAGTATTATCCTCTAACTTGATCCCACTCGTGGCTCCACCCCTACCTGCTCCCACTCCCCACCATTTTCCCAAATCTGTCTGTACCCAATGTACTGTAACCAAACCTTCCCTCCTCTCAACATCTTCTGCTCACCAGCTCCAAGCAGCATTTCCTGACTTGTCCTGTCTCTAGGATGCCCTACACCATACTTATTTTCATTTTCTCAGAGTGATCATCTAAGTCCTGCCTTCCCAGCAACTCAATAAAAACCTCAATGAGGTAGGGACTACGAGCTAACTTTCATATTCCAGCACTGTGATGCCACAAAGAAATCAGGTGGTAATCTTTACAGATCGACTGATCAACTTACTTTTTCCATAGATTCACTTCTCAAGTCTTCTAGACTACAGGAGAGTTTTTTCTGAGTTCTGGAAAAGTACAAAAGCAAGTGAAACAAGAAATTGTTACTGGAAAAGGAGGTATGTGGTATCATTCATGCATTTCAAATGCTTAATTGGTACAGTGTCTTGGGAGGGCCAAGGGCAGGAAAAGTCTCCCTCTAGTAATAACTTTGGGGGACAGCCTGGTTTGCCAATGTGAAGTATCAGGGTGTCATCTAAATCCAAATTAAAGGTTCTGGGTACTCTTCAAAAAGCTAGAATACATTCAATTGTATGAACTGCATCAATGGGAGGTGATGTACATACTCATATGAGAACATCAATGTCTGCAGAAGCAAACAAAGAGGAAAGACATGATGCCTGTCTGTGAGTCTCCAGAACAGCAGGGGGAAGTCAATGTACTCTCAGAGTGGAGAGGAGCACATCAGGCCATCATAACTCATAGCATCACCTGTGACTCTCCAGCCTTCTGTGCTGTACAGCATTCTCAGAGGAATTTTTCTTTCCTTGGGGACTATTTCACAGAAAACACCAGCTGGACAGAGAAGAGACAACTACCAGTGGTCATAAGGGTTACCTTGTGCCAAGCCTCCTTGGCATCATTCTTCCTCAGTTTAAATGAATACATCATCATTTATTTACTGATAGTCTCTTTTGAGTCTGGTCAGTGTGAGTTCCTCAGTGTTGATTTCCTGAGAGAACTCGTAAACAAAATATCTTATTTTCCAAAACTAAGGACTGGTCAATCACTCTGACTTTGCTGTTTTCTCTGGGGTTAAAGGATCAGGGGTACAATAGCTTTCTATAAGCCCCAGATGTGGAATCTGAGAGCATAAGCAGAGGTGTGCAGCCCCAATTACATGAGTCCTGGAGACTAAGCACCATTCTGGGGAAACTTTCTCATGCTTGTGGCTGTCCTTCCCAAACACCATGGCTGAAAGAGAACTTGTCCTTGGTGGTGAAGTCTACACATCTCCCATCCATGGCTCCCGAAATGGAAATGTGTTCTAAAGAGCTGAATAGGAAAGTAGAAAGAGAACTTTAAAAGTTCTCTTTTAAGTAGGAAAAGTTCCTTTTAAGGGAACAAGACGTGGCAGCCAAGTGACCCCACAGGTCAGTCCATCATAAGCCTACTCTTACTGGAAGCTTCTTCAAAGCAACTGCACCAATTTTACTGTGAAGGGAAATGATGCTCCCTGGAGAGCATGTTTATCAAAGGGCTAAATGCACTCCGAGACCATGAAGTTCATTCAAGTGGGACTGATAGAAATGATAGATGCACATCACAGGATGCTGTCTCAGTCCCAAAGAATCACTCAAGGACACAGATGAGTCATAGCCTATCTTTTCTCTAAAGCTCCAAATCTTTGCTCAATAACAATGGCTCGCAGCCTGTGAGTAGGAAAGCCCAAAACCAGGAGGGGAAGTCCTGATTCATAGCTTGGGCCCCCTTGTGGCCAGTGCTGCCGGCCAATGGAATGGCAGGTATACACAGGACATGGTGGCCATGATCGCCTTGCATGGCTGGTCACCATCTCATGAGTCCCAAGAGGGTCTGAGAGCACAGTAGCTCTGGAGAAATGTTCAGGCCTCCTACCTGGTTTCCAGTGATTTCTGTGGGAGTGGAGGTGGACCCACTGAAGGAGAGCTACATCTTGGAGGCATCTGCACCGGAAAGAGAAGTCATTGTACAGGAGAGTTACCACTGGAGGCATGCAGAAACCACCATCCTTTCCCCTTCTTTGAACTGCTCCTTCTGGGGAATTACATTTCCTATTCCCCAGTAACAGCCAGGGTGGATATATCAATCAAGGGTCCCTTCCCTAGCTCTTTTAAGATGCCAAGGGGTAGGCATATTGATGAAGCTGGGCCAATTTGTCTCTTCCTTCTGGTCCCCAAGTCTTAGCCAAAATATACATCCCAGCAATAGAATACTGACAAAAGAGTCCTGAGACCTGGATCTCTGAGTTTTTTGCTGCTCCTGCCCTTTCTGAGCTTTGTCTTCAGCTTCTGCTTTCACTGAGAGTCACTGCATCCCCTTTCAAAATACACTCTCTTTTGCCTTGGATTAACAAAAGTCAAATTCTGTTGCTTGCAATAAGAGAACCCTAGTTGATTTAGTGTCTCAACAAACATCAGCAACACCTACTGCCTGCCAGACCCTGTGCTAGAGATGGAGCAAGCAATGCCCCTATCAAGGAGCTTATAAGTAAATCAGAATAAAAGAACAATGTAATATATCCTAATGACACCTGTGCTTATAAATGGGAATATGGGAATAGAGGGGAGGGAGGGGCTCCTTCTTCCTGGTGGAAAGGTTAGAAGCTCCAAAGGAGAGAAAATTTGAGCTGAGTCTTGAAAAATAGGAATGGCTCACCAAGAAGGCAAGAAACAAAAGAACATCACAGATGGAGTCAACCACATGAGCTAATGGTGATGAGAAAGCATCCAGTTCTACATGTCCATATTGAACTGTCTACAAAAATCACCAATTTCTTTAGGGCCTGCTATCTTTTTTTGTTTACTACAGGAAGAACACTGGAAACTGGTATAATCATTAAAAACCTGGGCTTTATGGTCAAATAGAATAGGATTCAAGCCTGGGGTCTGCCATCTGCTTGCCATGTGACCTGGGGCAAATTACACTGAGTCTCCTCTAAAAATTAGGATCCCATTGGGATGTGCAGCATAAATAAAAACTTGGCTGGTCTTTGTCCCCAGTTCCTGATGAGGTAACCTCCATATCTTTGGAAATTGGAGATGAAGTTCAACCATGTGGGTTGAAGATCAAGTTCAACTATGTAGACACTGATTCCAGCAGTCATGTCTATGTCATGAGACCCTTAGCAACTGAGCAAATGATGGAGTGAGCTTCCATCACTGAGAAGATACATCACTGTGCTGGGACAGTGACAAGTTCCAACTCCATGTGGAGAGGACAGGAAGTTTACATTTCAGACCCTCTCAGATCTCCCATGTGTCTCTTCTTTTGTTGTCTTCTTATTTATATACTTTCACTATAAAGCACTTTCAATGAGTTCTGTTAGTTGTTCTAGTGATTTATCTGACTCAAGAGGGCAGCAGGAGTTCCTAAATTTGTAGCCAGTTGGTCAGAAGTGTAGGTGGTTAGTGCCCCCAAACTTGCAACTGGTACGTAAAGGGTTGTCTTGTAGAGGATGTTCTTATCCTGTGGAGTCTGGCCTAACTCTGGAATTGAATTGAATTGAACTGAGTTACTGCACTCTTTGCAGCTGGTCACAGAGGCTAATGAGGTTTTTGTAGCTCACGCTGGGTATCATAAGGAATAAATGAGAAGAGCCATGCAGAGTACGTGGAGAAAATATCAGCTACTGTACTGCTATTACCAGCAATCTGGAGGGCTTATCTGACTCGGTAACTATGGTCACTGTGTGACACTTCTGATCCAGTGGGTCAGAAATTAAAAGGCTTGGACTGCACCATGAAGGCCCTTTCTAATTTGACCATTCTGGAGTTTCAAGAATCTTTTAGGCTTTGGGTTGAAGTCCCTCCTCCACCCGAGGTCTGTACCCATCACTTTGTTTCCTTATTTGAATCTAGCCTAAGTTCACGAAGATTTTAAACACATAAATAAGTGTGGTACTTGGGAAAGGAAGAAAAGGGAAATTGGTGTGCTAGATACAGGGGCAGGAGGAGATGTCCACAAAGCAGGGATGCATCACTTCACAAGTTGCAGTTAACCCTTTAAATGAGCAAGACTTATTCATTTAATAAATATTTGTTAAATTCTACTGGGTATCAAGCATTATTGCACACCCTGCGAAAACAATGGTAAATACAACAAACAGCACCTTTGGTCTCTGCTTACATTCCAGAGAAGGAAGACAAAAATAAATAAGGAACCCAAATAAAAGGGAAATTCCTACCCTCCAGTCCCAGCATCCACCATGCTACCTTGGCCTCTTGCTCACCTCTGTATTCTCCCAAGGGTTTCTAGGGACACTCTGTTGATTTCATTTTTCCGCCTTGCAAGATGTGTACTTGACATGTACCTGACATATACCTGATTAGCAACTTCCCCAAGCTAAGAGCATGCTCTGAGGGCCTGCTGAAACTCATGTCATAGATGGAAACACAGTACCTCTGGTTTAAATAATTCTTCGGTGCCTTTATTTGCAGGGTTCCACTTTCTCAAACTTCCTTCCAGTTCTTCTTCATTGATTGCAAGAGTTCTTTCTGAAGGCCCTGGAAGCATCAATGCAGAAGGGATGATCACTTTGTGTGATTTGTTCAGAAGCCTATAATTGTCCCCAAAATCCTTACATTGTTTCTTCTTCATTAAAAAAGCCTAATACAGTAGATAAAGGGACATAAAGAGTGTGATTCAGAAAATTATTCAGGGCATCTGAGCAGGGGCCCTCATGAGGTATTGTATCAAGTCCAGAGCTTATCTGCAGGAACAGAGGGAAGGCACCCCCTGCCTCTAGCATTTTCATTCCTTGGCCATAGGCAATCAGGCCCTGAGAGTGACTTGAGCCAGTGCTGCCTCTGCCAAGCTCCCAAAGGATTGGAGAAAACAGGGCTGCAACATGTGTGCATAGGCTGGTAGAGGCTCTGGGCAATGACTAGTCACCCATGACCCATCCTGAGCCTGGCGTCATTCCCAAGAAAAGACAGGAGGTCAGCCAGAATCAACATTCCTGAACACTCTGAAATCAGCCGTCTCTGGTGGAACACTGCTTCTTCAGTATCTGTGATGGGAGACCTGGTCAGAGAACAAGGAAGGCAGCCTGCCTGTATGAAGGAAGCCATGCCTATAAGAAAACCACACTGTCTGCATGCTGCATTACACCAAACAGCAAATATGAAACATAAAGAGCTCTCCCTGTGACCTCCTGAGGCAACAGAGACATCCAGCAACTCAAAGCTGGCTCTCAAAGTACCCTCTGAGTATGCCGGAGGAACTTATAGATTCTCTAGGAGGTAGACAAGCTCTAACCCAATACAGGGCACTGTATTGCTTTTCCATCCAGGTTTGACTACTCATTGCCTCTATGGGGCATCCTGGGAGATGCACAAGAGACCCTCCAGGGCGGAGATTCCAAAGAGCTAATGATTGCAGCTTTATTTCCTTGGTGGTCTGGAAGTTCCTGCCAGCTCTGATTTGACTGCCATTTGATAACATTTCTGGAAATCAACAGCCTCCAATTTCCTACCAAGGCAGTCTAAACAACCCCATTCTCCAGTTGGGGATCTTCTCCAAATGGAGTATTTCACACAGCAGAAGAAATGCCTTTTGGAGAAAATTGTAGGATGCCCATTTGCTCTTACCTTGAGTTGCCATCACAATCTCTTGCACCTTCCGATACTGGTTTAACAGCCCAGTAAGCTCCTCTATCCGACGATCCTGCCACAGTGCAAGAGCAGATATAGATGTTACCACCACCAGCACTTGAGACAATTTCATTTAGGGACTAAGGTTATGTTCTGGGGCACACTGAGAATAAACTCCATGTAGAACCTATGGAGCACGTCAATGGGAAAAATAGTGCCCAGGTCACTTCCCAAAGACTCTGGGTTGTCAATGCTTTGCCTGATATACAGCTATAGGCACTTATGCCTCTACACAAAATCCAATCTCCACCCAAAGACTTACCCTCCTTGACATGACCTTTCTGGGGCTTGAACATTTCCAGAAACATAAAATTCACTGTCTCCCTACCTTCCTGAGGTAACCATTGAGATCTATCTCCTATTCCAAGTACTGTCCTCTGGAGCTACACATACAAAAAGACTAAAATAAGTTTGTCATATTTTTTCCTAAATCCTCACCTGCTTCTTAGGACTTTGAGATTCCTTATACAACTGAGGAAATTTCCAGAAAACATTTCTTTCAAGTCAAAGGCTTAGTAATAGGGAGGCCACATCGATTCTGGAGTTAGACAAACTTGGGTTTGAACCCTAGCTCTGATATCTATTACTTACCTGACTTTGAAGCAAAGTTAAATACTTTGAGTCTCAGATTCCTCATCTCAGGGGAGTTTGGCTGGGACTGCTCCTGAGGTTTGCTAGGAGTCTAAGCAGTAGCTATGATATTGGCAGTGTTTTGTTGTTGTTTTTTTTTTCCCATACCAGCATGGTTAAGAAGGATGTTAGTCTGCCTTTGAGAAATTTCATTTAGGCAGAAATTCTCAGGTCTCAAAACCAGTAACAGGTGGCTGAGGTTCAGCCTCTAGGAAGCAGAAGCCATTCTGACACCTCCCTGAGTTAAAACTCTGATGGACATGGCCCTGTCCAGAATACCAGAGACCAGTGAGTACCAAACAGAGCCAGGGTTGTCAGCTGGAAAAGGATACGGCCACCCAATGTCCGTCTCACCTTATCTTCATTGGCAACAAGCAAAGTTTCCATCCCCATTTTCAGACGTTGAATTTCTTGGTCTGAAAGAATTTAAGAATAGAAATTTTTTTTTTATATAAATGCAAACAGCTACTTGATGACTTTCCATATGAACAAATTACACATGGGCTCCTCTATTTCTTTTAAGAGCCCAGGATGGAATTTGGCGTAGAGTCAGTTTCATTAAACATTTGTTGAACTACTAAATGAATAAGCTTAGTAGTTTACTGTCTTTTTTGCAGATGTTTGTAGGCAAAGCTGAATACTATTTACTCAAAAGAAGCAAAAAGAACCAAATATCTTTCACAACCAACATCTCATAGGAATGAAAACATCCTTATCCTTTACAAGTCAAGTAGGCATGTACCTGGGCTGCTAAATGGTTTTAGAGAAAATCATACAGTCCCCTGGATTGTAGCAGAGAGGAATTTAAAATAAGAAAAAAAAAATCTACAACTGAATGAAGACTAGAAAAGAATGACTGTGTGAATGAGTCAGGTATTGGCTTAATTTAAAATAGTATAGTTAGAATTGACTAGCAAATGTTTCAATGCATCTATAAAAATATTAAATCCTATGGTTAAGGGAGAACAATTGTTTCATTGTAATCCTACAGAATTTCCTAATGAGCCAAGGGATATGTGTTGATCCTTCATGGTCTTCTCTCATTCTGGACACAATACTGGCCTCTCTTGATGGTCTGGAGAGCTGGGCCAAAGGCCAATACTTGAGAAAGTTGGAGGTCATCCCGCCAGATACTTAGAAATCTAAGAATATGACACAAAATTAGTTCCTTGTAGACAAGGACCTACACCCATCCCCAAACTGGGTAATTGCAAAGGGAACAGGATGTCTATATAAATAGAGAGGATAGGGAACAGGAATATAGGCACCCCATTTCCTTCTGGAATGCTCACTCACTTCCAACAAGAACAGGGCCAGTGAGTCTGAGGACTTTACTCAAAGAATTGTGGGATTAATTTTCAGTCAAAAGAAGGGCACCTGCTCATTGTCTTAGGTTCCAGGCAGCAAGGATAAGCTCTGCAGCCTGGTTTGTGGGACAAGCTCCAGATAAGGACTTAAAAACCTCAATCTTTGGGCAGGACTCAAAATGAGCAGCAAATGAACAGAAGACCAGTTCTAGGAGGCATGTGAAATTTGAGTGGCACAGGGCGTGGAAGGCTTGTGGGCAAGAACAGGGGGTTGGGGGGAAGCTGCCCAGCTTACAATTCATGTTACAGGGAGCTCTCTGTCCAAGTCTGGCATCATGGGTTGTTCAGAGTATCTTAGGGGACCCAACCTCCCCATACTAGGCCTCAACAGGTGGTTGACACACTCAATTGTCGGGAAGACACTGAGAAATTCTGGGAAACGGATGAGCATGTTGGCCACTAATTCCCTTCTCCAGCCTAAGCTGTTGTTTCATGGCTCCGTGGTGACCCCACCCCAGCCAGGATACAAACTAAGTAATGTTCAGAATGAAAGGAGACTTGGTATTGGCGCTAATCCACAGGACTATATGGTTTCCTCCAGCATCATGCAGCCACCTGGGTAGTAAATGGAGATGTTGGAAGGTTCACGACAATTATGGCAAATAGCCGTAAATATAAAATATTAGTTAATAGGAGTATTTAAGGATTTATCCTCTCTTTTTAATCAGCAAGACTTGGACTCCTCAAGAACTATTCACCATCCTTTCAATTATTCAACAGAGGAATACTGCGCTGAGCTCTGTAGATGTGATCTTGAGCAAGACAGATAGTCTCTGCCCCAGAGGGGGGACAACAGTCTATACAGAAGAGAGCTCTCAAAATACAACACTGGTAAGTTGTGGTAAGTGCTATGAAGGGACAAAAAAAAATGCCAAATTTTAGAATAACAGGATTGGGGCCACCTGAGGTAGAGTGTACAGAAAAGAGTTTTCTAAGAGGTATAACAATTAAGCTGAAATCTAAAGGATAAGAAAAAACCTCCTCAGGGTCTTGTATAAGTGTCCAGCAGGTATCTACATATATATATGGAATGCTAAACAAGCTACCAAAGCCTCGCCTTTGGTGATTACACAGAAACAAGTCCTATCAATCAAGTGAAAGAAGAGGTATTTCCTACATTCTCAGTAAAAGCTCCAGTAGTGCTGCACAGAGCTTCAATTCACACTGTACATATATATGAGAAAAGTCTTCAGAGCTGAGTTTCCTGGGCCTGCCCAGGGGAGGGTTTCATGGCAATGATTTCACCAGAGCCATACCTTTTAGGTACATATACACACACACACATACACACGCACAGAGACACATGCACCCACTCACTCAGACATGCTCATGCATATACATGCATGTGCATGCACCTTAGCACGCCTACTCACACACACTTATTCCTATGTGTGCATGCTCACTTATGAAAGACTGTGAGGGGGCCAAAGGCCACAGCATCTATCACAGGCAAGCCAGTACCTCTCTCTGTGTGGTCACTGTGGGCTGTGGTCCGGGAGAGTTGGCTGTGCAGACGCTCAATTTCTGCATCCTTCAGGGCCACCTGCTCCTGCAGCTGGGCTACCTCAGCCTGGAAGAGCAATAGAGAATCCCTAGCAAGTCAGAGGGACTACTAAACTATGACAATGGGCCTCAAGTCAGAGTTCAGAGCCCATGGGATCCTAGGACATGTTAGAAAGTGAGGAGCAAAGGTGCTGATGGAGACCTGCCAAATCAACTCACTTTTCCTGGCCCTTCCAACCCTGCCCACAGCTCTAGCTGTTGATCTGTTCTTTCCTCTGCATCCCTCCTACCCAAACATGTTCATTCTCTATCCTGCCCTCTGGGATCTAGACACACTTTAGGACAAAGGAGCTGGAATTGAGTGCAGTGGAAGGGCTACTCTTGGTCCCAAAGTGGACATTCTTTTCCTGGGTGTGGTCTTCCTTCTCTCAAGATATTCAAGCAACAGCATGCATGTACACAGCCCTAACAAGTACACGCATCATTCCTCTTTCTACTCCATACAGAAATACAGTGGAAATCAAACTACTACTGATGGATAAAGAGAGAGCAAAGAGCTCTCTTCTTCAACACTCTCCCATCTTTGTATATAGCCACAGCCACTGCCTCTGCCCAACATCCAGGCAGGTGTGTACACTCTCACACATCTTCAAACACACAGCACTTAGATGTGCTTAATATTCATACTTCTGCATACATGCACCCACTCAGGCATGTGAGGACAGCCGTGCAAGCACATACACATTCACATGTGCACACACAAGGGCAACTGCATCAGGTGGTTCCCATGTCTCTACTAAGTATAGCAGCTTAAGTTTCACACACAACAGAACATATGGGTGTACAGTGCCTTTACACCCTCATTAGAAGACCAGAACTGTGTAGGTTCCATCCCAAGAGACACTTTGGCTTTGGAGTCAGATAGGCATGGATTCTCTCACCTTCTTAGTTGGGCAAGTGAGTTAACCTGAGTCTCAGCTCACATATAAAATGGGAAAAATAATGCTTACTCATGGGGTTGCAATGAGGATTAAATAAGATAGCAGTTATGAACATTTTAGCCTGATACTTGGCATGTAGCAAATGCACAAAAATGTTCCTACTATTGCTTTTCTCCTCTTATTTCTTCCCTATGGATAACCAGCCCAGTCCTCTGAGCAGTAAACCAAACTAAGAAAGGGGTTGACATCTGACTTCTGAGCAGTCAATGGTAACACACAGTGAAGGCTTCTATCCTGAGCATGTCCTTCCCACTCTGTGGTCCAGTGATGTCCTGATTTTCAATTCTCAAGGCTATGGTGTAGGCTGTCCTTCCCCGCAGAAATCCGCATTACTCTTTGACCAACCCTAAGTAACCAGAAGTGCACAAGTCTTGCTGGTGGCTCCTCTGTCAAACAGGGACCTGTGTTCCATTTCAGGACACAATGACCGAGCACCCACCTGGTGTTGGCCCCTGTGCTTGATGCCTTATTACATCAAACCTCATTCGATCCTCACAAGAAACCAAGGCAGGAAACCATATCACTGAATGCTACTGGGGAGAAAACAGCAGTAGTTCAAGTTTCCATATCAGTCACAGAGCTACTAAGTGGTCAGGCCAAGATGTGTACCCCGACCAGCCTGCTCCAATTCCAGGGCTCCAGCCACCCCAGGTGTCTCTTCTGAGTTAATAGGAAAGATGAGGACCACTCTTATGAAGTTTGGGTTCCAACTCAAAGCTTTTCTCTCAGCAAATACTCCCTAACAGCCCCCAAAATGGGATACAGACTGCCATATAAAGGAAAAGAAGGTAGGAGGAGTAAGGTCTCCTTAGCCTAAAGTCCAACTAGTAACATCGCTCCCCTGCTCTGGTTTTACTCACTCATAGAAGCCAGAAAGCCAAGTCCACCTGTGCCAAACAGACTAGCAGTTTCCTGAGACTTATAGACACAGAGCAGCTTGTCACGGCTCACTGGGGCCCAGGTGCCCATTGGGCTTACAATTAATGGTGACAGTGACATCTGAGCACCTGAGTCCTGGGACTCTCAACCCAATGCCTCTCACTTCTACAAAAGCCAGACTATTCTTGGAAGATATTCCCCTAACCTTTCTTGAACCTCTCCACGTCTTTCTTCTACTTTCTATGTAGAGCAGGTATTTGTTAGGAATCTGGATGTTGCTTGTCTGTGGGCCCCATGTCAAACTTAAGTGAGTGATCTGGGCCAATGGAGACAGAGCACAGCACCTGGCAGCACAATGCCTCTTCCCTCTCAGTCCTGCTTCTGGGTGAGGTCATTTATTTAGAATCTACAGAGCCAAGTGCCTAGCTCCAACCTGCCTTGTGCCAGTTTCCAAGGAACATGCCAGAACCTATGAGTGCTTGCTATCCTTACCACAGCAGCTGTCCCAGAGCTGGGATATGAGGGCAAGATGTGCTGCTGTCTCTGCTGCCATAGCCACCAAGCTAACGGTTATGTGGCAGGAGGTCTGAGACAAAGCCACACAGCCCGATAGCCAGGCAGACATAAGTGTTCTGGCTCTCTGCAAGTGCTGGGCCTCATTAAACCCAGGACCAAGTCCTACCACTGCTGAATTGGAAGATGAATCACCTAAACAGAGAAGACTTCAGCAGAAAACTGAAGACCTTCCAAAATTCAATGTGGGTTTTAACTGTAGGAAATCCAAACGATAAGAGATGAGTACATGAGTTGTGGAGCAATACAGACCCAAGTCTGAGCCTCACCTTGACTACTCTGAGCCTCACTTTTCTTACCAGTAAATTAAGGATAGGAAGATTTGCCTCATTGGGTTATTTTATGGACTAAATGAGAAAACCTGTGCAAAGGGCTTGGTATATTCTGGCACATAGAAGGTGCTCAACCACTGGTAGTTATCAAACAATCCTTAGCATCTCAAAGGTCTACATGCCAAGGCAAAGAACTTAAATAATTGAAAAAGAAAAAAGTGATTTGATTTTATAGCAGAGGGTAGTAGGCATAACTTCAAAGATTTCACCAAGACAGGACTTGCTTGAGTGGAGCACTGCAGTAGAAGGTTCTGAGCTATTTTGAGAAAAACAGTCATCCAAAAAAAGAGTGACTGTGAAGCAAGGTATAAACAAGGCTATACTCATAAAAACAGACCAGTGGGCAATGGATCTGGATAGCCTAGGGATGCTACCAACTGGTTGTAAGATCTTGGAAGTCATTAAACCTCTCTGTGCCTCAGTTTCTTCATCTGTTAAATGGGAATATATTACCCATCCCCTAGGGCTGTTATAAAGGGCAAATTAGTTAATGTTTATAAAGCACTTAAATCATTATATGATAATGCTGAATATCACTTCTCAGTTGGAAAGGAAAAGGTGCTCAATTAAATTATATTAAAATAATACCTGGATATTTGTGGTTAAAATCAGTTTATAACAGTTTATAACCTCTTGTTATACTTATACTTATATAAATTTCAGATGGACTAAAGAATTAAATGTAAGATCTATGTGATGATGTTAAGAATTACTGAGTGCATATGTAGAATGGTATGATTTCTAAATGTTGTGTTAATTTCTTTTTTTTTCTTTCCGTTAATAAAAAAAAAAGAATTAAATGTAAGTATCAAAACAAAACAAAAAAAAGCTAAAGGAAAATTCAAGTCAACATTAATGTGAATTCATTTAGAAAAGGACTTCAAAATATCAAAATATCATAAGACATACTCAAAGGCAAATAAACTAGAAAGATAGTCACAAGAACTATAACAAAATTTAATGTCCTTGATATTTAATAAAATGCAAAATAGATAATCAACACCAAAACCAAAATAGAAAACTGAGCAAAGAATATGAATAGATAATTCACAGAAGAAATATATGGCCAATTAACACAGAGATAAAGGTTCATCCTAACCACTAGTTTGAAAAAAAAAAAAAAGGGAATTACAATGATATGGTGACTCTAGAACATCAACTAGTTTCATCCCTCATCCCATATTATTGACGGCCTCTTCCAACATGAAAAAGTTAGAATGGGCATAGTTCAAATACCCCTAAAGATTGGGAGAAAGATCAAAGGTGATGAGGGAGTTACACATAAAAGGTAGGGTTTAACAAATGAGCATAATTGCTGAATCATTATATTGATATTTCTTTTAGTCTCCAGTATCTTAGAGCAACTAGAAGTTAAAACCTAAAATTGTGGAATTGTAACCCGTATCAAATTCTGAAATCTGTTTTACAACTAACTGTTGCAATGTGTTTTGAAATTTATTGCTTTTTTGTACATGTTATTTTTCACACACAAACAAAAAGTCAATTGTGATGATAAAAAAACATTTATTCCTTCTAGCCTCCAATGTTCTGGAGCAGCTAGAAGGAAAAATCTGAGATGATGGTATGGTAGCCCATGACAAATTCTGGGATATCTTGTAACTACTTGTTGAACAGTGCTTTAAAAACTATTGCTTTATCCTTTCTTTGATTTGTATATATATTATACAATGAAAATGTTTAAAAAAAATTAGTTATAATACTTGAAAACTATGGTGGGGTCTTAGAAGTAGCCTAAGTATTTCACTCCCAGGGATGTGAAGCAAATTATTTTACATTTATACAATAGTAGAAGAAACATAGTAACTTGTTCATGGTATTTTCTTTTAATAGCATGGAAAATCATAATACAATTTTAAATGAAAGAAAACATGTATGTAAATTGCCAACACCAGAAATTTAGAGGGAGAAAGAGTTGCCTAAAAAGAGAGAGAGGGGGGCGCTGCAACGGTGGCTCAGCGGCAAGAATTCTCACCTGCTAAGCTGGAGACCCAGATTCAATTTCCAGGCAGGGAGTGGCCCATGCCAAAAAAAAAGGAAGAGAGGGAAATAACAACAGTGGTAGCTCCTGGGTTGGTAAGAGAAATTTTTAAAATTCTTTACATTTTTATGGTTTGAAAGTTCTCTAAGGAGTATGTATTGTTTTCATAATAATTAAAAAATAAATTATGGAAGGACTACAAATTAGATGTGAAGAGTCACATAGGACTTTGAAATGTTAGTAAGATGTAAAAATTAAAATGTCTACAGGGGCCATTGGGTACACACTGGTGAGTGGGCATGTAGAGACTCCAATGAAACGGCAGCCCCTACCCCTACTGTCACTCCCACCCCCAGGTGGAAGCAGGAATACAGCCCCAGGGTTGATAAGAGCTTCCTGCTCTGTTTTATTTTTGTGGTGGTGGTTGTTTTGGCAGGGTAAATCTGCACTTTTCAAGCTTAGTCTACTGAAAAGCCCAAGTCTGAGCACAGGCCTGCCCTCCCTCCCTCCCTCCCTACAGGACTTAAAGGATCTCTTTAAGAAACATCAGAAATGCCTTTTACCTTTGTGGCCTTCAACTTCCACTCATACTGATTCCGTTCATTTTCCAACTCTTCGACTTTGATTTTGAGGTGCCTGAGTTCCTGCAGTAGCTCCTAGAGGGACGGGGAGAAAGACAAAGTTCTGATGATTAAAGGACAGGCTCTGGTCTGCAAACCTGGCTAAGCTCATGCACAGAGAACACCAGGGGCGGGAACAACCATTACAAGCTCTACACTGTGGTTTTAAACTTTAAACATGATCCTCACGTCAGTGTGGCCTCTTAGAAGGCATCTCGTAGGCCAAGAGGTTCCAGACTTAAGAAAGAAAAGTGTCCTCTTATTTTTAGAAACTGCTCTATCTGCCTCTTTCTGTGACTTTTGCATGCTCCGCGGGGCATGTGTGTCCTGCACTTGTGTGTAGGAGGCCAGGCCAATAAGGCTTGGGAGCAGAAGGAACAGAAATGCTGAAATAGGGCAGCTTCTTCTCTTGGGATGTAAAGTAGCAGAAAGCAGAGTAACTGAGAGCATCTCTCTGGTCTGGGGGTGGGGAATCCAAAGGAGGGGGTGGTGATCCTGGGAGCTTCACTGAGGAGGTGACAGTTGAATAGGATAGAAATAAAACACTAAGGCAACAAATGCTAAGTGCCAAATGTAGCGATGAGCATGGATGTTCCTGTTTGGAGCAGGGGATTGATTTGAAGAAAGAAAGGGAAGGAAAGAGTATCCAGGGGGAGGAAGCGTCAGGAGGCAGAAAGGGAAATAAGCTGTTGGGCTAAAACAGATGATGGCTGTAGACAAATAGGGGGAGATGAGGCTGGAAAGATAAGGTGGGATCCTGTTGTGGAAGCTTCTGGATGAGAAAATGAGTTCTCATACCTTATTTTGAACAGTAGGAAGCCATTGAAGGTTGCTGAATGGAGCAGTGATATTTAAACAACTTGCCCATGTTCCTGTAGCGAGGCCCTGCTTTTTAAACTATCCATTCAATAATCAGACTGCTGATAATTGGTCCTACTAACTAGTTTCTATCAGAAAAATTGGCATAAAGGCACTTATTTCCAAACATTTCCTGAACACCAAGTTCCTACTTAGCATCTGCATGTGGCTACAGCATAGGCATCTCTCAGTTGTCAGGTCCAAAATGGAACTTTTAATCCCCTCCCTTAGTCACCCCTGTCTCACTACATGGCATCTCTACCTAACCGCTTGTGCAGAAACCAGGATCCATCCTCGGCTTCGACTTCTCTCTCTTCCCTTACAGGTGCAATCCACTCCCAATCCTTGTTGATTCTATGTCCAAGAAAACAACTTAAAGCTCTCATGTCTCTCCATCTCTATCACCACCACCCTGGTCTAGCAACTACTGTTGGTCTGGACAGTCTCTTCATTGGCAGCACCTCTATCTTCATGCCCCTCATGACACCACAGCTTCCAGAGGAACAGTATATTTAAAACGAAACTTGATCATGTCACCTCCCTGCTTCTCAAAGCTCATAAAGCCCCCAACCAAGGCAGTCTGGCCTGGCTGCCTCCCTGCTGGCCTCCTGAATCACTTTTCCCCTAGGCTTTCTCTTCCTGTCCCCATGATGGACACATCTTAGTTCTTTCTGACGTGGGCCTTCACACGGGCCATTTGCTCTGCCTGGAACCATCCGCTGGATTAAGCCGTCCTTCAGGCCTCCTTGAGCAGGATTGTCTCCATGCTAGGTCAGGCCACCCTGCTGGACTCTGCATGTCTCCTATATAATTTGCAATTAAACGTTTACTTGTACAACTGCTAATGGCTAGTTCTCTTCTTACACTGTG
This sequence comes from Tamandua tetradactyla, assembly GCF_023851605.1. Taxonomy (NCBI): domain Eukaryota; kingdom Metazoa; phylum Chordata; class Mammalia; order Pilosa; family Myrmecophagidae; genus Tamandua; species Tamandua tetradactyla. The sequence goes on along the minus strand of NC_135334.1, from coordinate 81,528,061 downwards.
AACTCCATGAGGAGTTTTGTTAACACTAAGTCTGTTTTGCACATTTATCCAGCAAAATATGCAAAATAATCTGATTATCCAGCAGTGCCTGGCATGCAATAGTTATGTATTATTTGTTGAATGAACACATGAAACTCAAACTATTATTTAACTGTCCTAGACCTCTTTGCATTCTAAGACAAGCCACCAGGAAGTTATAAGGCTTCCATTTGAATTTTGAAGGGTAATTTATTAAGATTTCCTTATAGCTGAGTAGAGATTGTTGACGTCCTCTTAAAATAATGTATTCCAGTGCTCACTTTGGCAGCACATACACTAAAGTTGGAACAATAGAGATTAGCATGGCCCCTGCACAAGGATGACACACAAATTCGTGAAGCGTTCCATATATAAAATATATATATATATAAAATTTTAAAAATAATGTTTTCCAGGCTAAAATTATTGTGTCCATGATCTGTATCATCAAGGTCTCGGTCACCTATTTTGACATGCATCAAATTCTGTTCAGGTTTGTATCATAATTAAGCAACTCAGATGTACTCAGGGGGCACCAGCCCCGGGGATGGCAGAACTGGAGGTATGTGGGTGGCTGTTGAAGGTCTGGCATTATGAAGATACAGACCATTATGTTGTCCAAGCTTCTGGACCCCCTCCTCTTTGTATGCTGTCTGCTCCTAAGCATACTCTACAAACACTGGTACACTGGTACTTAGAAGTCTTTCTGTAGTAACCCACTCAGCAGAGGACATGCTCCAACACCCTCTTCAGGCTTTTCTATTCAATCAACATTCACATCTTGACTTTCATTTTTACCCCTTACCCTTCTGGAGGAGGACTCCTACCTCACCTGGCCCCTCCCCCCAATGTCTAGGTCTGGATAGAGATTTTCAACTTGTTCCTTGATTAACTATGGATCCTGGTAACTTTCTACAAAGCTGTAGCATCCCCCTCTGCAATGTTCGTGGCTACTGTGACCTCAGCCTTTTCCTTGGGCTTCCAAGTCCTTCAACAATGGGCCTTGGAGGCTCAGGCTCACCCCAGCTCTGCTGCCATTGTCAGGCCTCGGCAGCATCACAGAGGACAAGGACATACCAGTGCAAGGGCCATGAACAGAATCCTGGTCAGATACATCCCATGTGGCCCAGCTACTGTTGAAACCACTCTGATATATTTATGTGCAGGAGTTTTTCCTATAAATGCAGATGGCAACTTAATTGTTCACAGCAAATGGGAAATTGTGTTCTACTTTCTCACTTCAGGTAAACCTTTAAAAAAATAAATGAAAGGATTCTTTGATGATATTATCTTCTTTTTTCCAAGGAAAAAGAGCTACATGAGATGATGTTTCATTTACTCTCCCAGCCCAGTAGAAGGGATCAGTATCAGATACCCAAGGAAGAGAATCCTGAAGTTCCCTTTTGCACAAATGATTCTTCACTCAGAGCCTCTGACATACCTTGTGCCCAGCCCTAAGGGCAAGGAGGGGGACCCCGGCCTGAGGGTCTGCCTTACCTGCTCTGGCCCAGTTCATGAGGGATAGAGAGCTCCCCTCACTTCCAGAGAGGAGTGAGTGAGTCCAAACTCTACTAAGAGGCAACAACAGAGCCCATACTCTGCTGTGGCTGGGAGAAACCCCAGTCCCTCCACCAGATAAATGCCCCCTCCCAGCCCCCACATGCATGCTCTGATATACTTAAGTGTGGTTCCTACAGGTGACCCCTCCCAACAGGCACAGTCCTGGCTGCGGGGCTGGGGCTTAGCCACCCCGTCGCTGGCCGCCACCTCCTCGGGGTGGTCCCTACTGAGCAACAGGCGCTCTTGAATCTGCCTGTGGATGTCCAGCTGCAGCCTACACATCTGCTCCTGCAGCTCACTGATCACATTCAGAACCGACTGTAGAAAGGAAGAGAAAGGAAGAAAAAAGCAGGCAGGGTCAGACAGCTCTCAGTCATAGAATCCCCTCAAGGAGCAACACAGAAGGAAGGACGTGCAGAGGTGGGCAGCAAGTGGCAACCAGCAATCACCATCCAGGACCATCAACTTTCCTCACAAGAACCAAAAGACAGGGCATTTTTCCTGGGCTTGCCCCATTCATAGGCCTGTGGCAGACTGTCTTGTATTTGAACAAACCCCAACAGTGGGTAATGTCCTCGCACCATCCTTGCATGCCAATACTTAAGGAACAGAGCCCAGAAGAAATCCTTCATTGAAGCAGAAACAATGGTGGAGTTAGGTACACAAGCAAGGACAAACACACACATATCCCCTTTATGTATGTGTCCATGCAATACATGCTAATGCCCCACTCCCAAACATGGCAAACTCCCAAACATGGCAACACCTCATGCACAGGTGACATACACAGCACACATGTATACAAGCTGATATGTCCCCAACCCCAATCTTTCCCTCATACCTTATTTCTGCACTCTCCGCTCTAGACCTGACTCCTTTGTAGTCTCTAGAATTTTTTGACCTTTTATGATAACTTAAACAAAATCCAAAGTTTGGAATGCACACCTACCCATTTCTGAGCCACTTTTAGGCAGCAGTTCTTCTGGGCTTTCCCTTATCCACATTTAGTGTCACTCTGCTGAGACCTTAGGACCTGAAACCTATGGAGCTCACAGGTGAGAAGCAAAAGACACAAGCAAACAACCACCACAACAGGACTGCAGGTGCTACAACTAGGAAAAGCACAGGGTTCTCAAGTAGTACAGAGTGTGGGTGAACAGAAGGACCAACTAAGAAAAAGAAAGGACTGGAGGTCACAAAGGATGAATGAGTCTAAGTGATGATCTGGACCATTTGACTGGGTGTGGGATTAAGGGAGGTGCTACTCATGGTGGGAAGAAACCCAAGAGGTTGGGGAGAACTATAAGAGGCCTATGGGGCACAGATAGGAATCCAGAGAGATAGGTAGAAACAGACAGAGTCCAAGACTCTAAAGTGGAAGCGTAGAAGTCAATTAAACCATTTAGCTCCTCCCTGATCCTCTTTTAGTGATACTCTAAGCACCAGCATCTGATTCTGAGAGGTGTGCCCACTGGCACTGTGGGGACTGCCCAGATGTACTAGAGATAGGCTGTTCAACCCTCAGTGGTGACAGTGTTGTAAGAAGAGAAACTCCTACCCCATATATTGGTGTCTTCTAAATCCCCTTTTCCTGTACAAAGGAAAAGGAGGGTCGGGTGGCAGCTTCAGTTGAAAGGACACTGGACTGAGCTCCTTTTTAGCCACCTGCTCTCCTCTCCAGTGATGCCATTAGGATGGGGGGAGCTGCAGTACAGCCATCACTGTTATAAGCCAGTCTCTGGCCTCTATGTCACTCTCCCCTTGAGCTAGATCACCTGATTTAGCCCATTGGAAGCCCCAGCTTTTCTTCTTCCGGGACCATCTATGTCCAGTGAAGCATTTCCCTACTGAGACAAGAGGATTAGATTTAAAAAACAAGGTGATGGATAGAAAGGGCCTGAGTAATGCTTCAGACCTTCACCCAGCTCTATGAGCACTTGTCCTCTGAACTTGGATGGACTCTGTCCACCCATCCTTTCTTGGGCTGGGACCATGCCACTCTTCTGAGTTATCACATGCAGCCCCAGGCTCTGACTTGGCCTTTGCAGCTTAATTCAAGTGCCTGATGAAGGCAGAGGATTCCTGCCTCCTTGGTACTGGCCACTGTGAGTTATGGCATAGCACTGTCTCTGCCGTCCATGGACTTCACCATCACTGAGAGATGTTAAATGGGAATAAGACTAAGTTCAGTTTGTTTATGTTCTTTCTTTTAAGAAGCCTCAAAATTGAGTCTATGAAACCTTGTGTCTGATGTTCCTTTTATCCAGGGTATGTAGAGATGAATGAAAAAATAGGGCTAAAAATAATGGGAGTGGGATAAAGGGTAAAAAATTGGGTAGATTGATATACTAGTGGTCAGTGAAAGGAAGGGGCAAGGGGTATAAGATGTATGAGTTTCTTCTTTTTCTATTTCTTTTTCTGGAGTGATACAAACATTCTAAAAATGATCATGGTGATGAATACACAACTATGTGTTGATGTTGTGACCCACTGATTGAAAACTATGGATGGACTGGATTATGTGAAGATTTCTCAATAAAAATATATATATTAAAAAATAGATGAGTCTATGAAGACTGAGAATCTGGAGCTAGAAGAAAGAGAGACAGGACAGCCTGTAATCAGCAGCCCTAGGCAGAAGGATTAACTAGGTACAGAGTGAAAGGGAACTGGGGATCCAGATAGGTTTCTGAGTGAGATACAGGAAGTTGACGGAGCTCCTGCCCAATGGCCTTGATCTTCTTTGAAAAGGAGGAGAGAGTGTTTTCTGCTAAGAGAAGACAGCAGTAAGGAAAAAGGGGGTAAAGATTTAGAATAGTCACTGTGAGGCATGAGAAGAGAGGCCAGCTAGGAGTGAATAAAACATTACCAAGGAGAAGGGAGGATGAGGCCCCAATTAGTAAAAAAGTAAACTTGCCTCTAATCCTCTAACGAAGAACCCTGGAGCACAGGGAAAGGTGTTAGGTTTATCAAGGATGGAGTCAAAAGATATTCATTAAATTAAGGCTCAACATTCAGGTGCCCAAAGAGAGAGAGCCACCCTATCACTGGTGCCTGAACTGTGAGGGAGTGCTTCAGACCCATCCAGACCTTGGCTTAATTACTGATTCTGTCATTTTCTTCCTGTGTGACCCTGTGCAAATTACACAACTTTTCCAACCTAGTTTTCTCATTTGTACGGTAAGGGTATCACTACCTCATATGGCTGTTGAGAGGACTGAGTGAAGCGAGACTTATATAAAGTACCTGGCATGGTACCTTCAATAATTGTGAATTCACTTCCTCATATTGCTTTGCTTTTTGACAGAGTTTGATTCATAAGAAGTAAAAAGGAGAAACTGATAAAGCAATAGAAAACACCTAAATACAGCTGGGATACCGTTAAAGCCAATGAGGTATCCACATTGATGACTGAACTCCAGCTGCCCCGCACCCACACCCCTGGCATGGTCACATCACTTGCCCACACTTCTCTAGAATCCTTAGTCTCTCCTAGTCTACCTGCCTGTCTTCCAACCTGTTCACCTCCCTTACCTTCAAGGATCATCACTGCCATCTCCTTTTTCTTGTTCTCACCATCATTAAACTTCTCAAATGAAGTTCTAGACATGCTGTCCCTGTTTTCCATCATCTCATTCCCTCCCCTCACCCTCCAGCTTCTGCCGCCACTGTGATATGGGCACCGCTCTTCACCTGTGACTCTCGCTGGCCAAATCCATGGGCTTGTTCCCAGTCCTCAAGAGACTTGTCTCCCTCTTAAAGTGCTTTCTTAGGGATTGAATCATGTCCCCCACAGAAGGAAAGAAAAACACACAAAAAAACACATTCAGTTACCAACTCTTGGTCCTGCGGGCGTGAACTGAATTATAAATAGGACCTTTGATGACTTTGTTAAGGTGTGCCCACACTGAATGAAGGTGGGCCTTGATCCAATATGAGAGAAGTCCTTATTAGCAAAGGAAATTGGCCGTGGAAGGAGAAGCCACTAGGAGCAGCCAGAAGCTGGAAGTCAATGGAGCAGAGAAGTGGAAGCTAGAAGTGAAAGACTCCATCACTGCCACATGATGAACCCTCAAGATTGCTGACCAGCCAGAAGATACTGACTCCAGGAAGAAACAAGACTTCTAGCCTCTGAAACCAGGAGCCAATACATTGCTGTTGTCAAGCCAACTCATTAAATGGTATTTATTTAGCAGCTGAGAAACTAATATATGCTTTATTCTTTACCTTGAGCAATTTTGGACTATTTAGGATCTTTATTACTCTTCATTACTTTTTTTTGCCAACCTAACTATCACTCAAGTCTGTTCAGTTTTTATAAATCTTGATGTGAACCAGTCTACTCCATTGTTCTTTGGCTTCCTATCATCACAATTTCAAGGACTTCTATATCAAATCCAAACTGGACTAAAATTGTTAAACAGGCAGGAAGGCTAAAGGCAGATTTCTGTGACCTACTACAAAAAAAAAAAACTTATAGACAACTTTTCGCTACCCTTTATCATTATTCAGGTACCAATACACCTATTTTATCATTCATCCAATATTCTTTCCCCTTATCCAAAAGACAAATCTAAGCAACATTTTTGTAATACCTCACTGAAGTAGGGATTTACCAGGTTTACCAGTCAAACAAATAAGGTCAATCTGATATGACTCACTCTTGGTGGAGATCTACACTTTGTCTTCTAGCTTCTCACAACCCATGATACGGTTTGACACCAAACTTAAGAGACTAAATTTTATGGAACCCAACTAACTTTCTCCCCACATTTGAAAATCAGGAAGAAAGTGGTTCATTTCCAATTTCTAGCAAATCACTTGATTTTTCTGTTCCTTAAAATTCACTACCAGCAGCAGTTTCGGGACTGCTGTCCGAACTGTTTTGCACCTGTTAGAAATCAGTGGGATCAAGTCCATTCTTCCTTTGATCTTCTTACTGAGAACTTAACTAAAAGTCTTTCAATCGTCCTCAGCTTTGACCTTTTGTTTGGGGCTTGCCTTTCTTAATTCTGATCATGCAGTACACTTTTATTTCTCTTTATAACATGTCCTCTCCATCTTTTGTATAAAGCCATTTTGGGAAAACTGTTTCTCTCAAGGTACCTCTAAGGGTTTCCTTTTTATTGGTATCATTTATGAAGGACATGGTCAGAATCATATTTTAAAGCAGTTCAATCTTCTCAAGTCAGAATATTATTAAGTAGTTCGATCTTTTCAAGTCATCTGCTCTTCCAGAGCTTTATTTCTAAACTTCCCAAATTATGATTTACTAAAGTCTAAGGTACATGTATCTCTATGCCTAATTATTCCCTTCTTTATTTTCACGAGCTCTGAAATAAATGATCACTTCCTCTCAAGGTACCCAATCACTTTTACTTCATAAGATGGTTTCTCCTTTTGCTTCAATATTAGAGTTAGAGTAGCAGTTTACCCAGTTTCTTTCTCTACCCTCTGGATAGAAACTATGAACCAATGAGATTGGGCGGGGACTAGGAAGGGGGAAGACTGCCAAATATTTAGTGTTTAATTGAAGGAGATTTTTAGGAGCCATCCAAATAGTTACTGCTCCCCTCCATTACTGCGCCTTATTTCTGCATTAGTTTTGGGATCTGGGTCAGGAATGCATCAGTTGTTCTCCCCCTGCTCAGTGTGTCTATGTTTTATGCTCCAACACTTCTAGGCCACTCTCTTTTGATTATCCTCAATCACGCTTTGCTTTTGATTTCCAGTATGTGCTCACCATCACACTTAGGATTTCAACTCCAGTTCATAAGTCTTCAACTCCATGGCTAGACCATTTCCTCTCTTACAGGGTCTGTTTGCCTCCCACAGGGCAGACTCTTTTCCATTCTTGGATCCCACACCATGAAGTCCAGTTGACATTTATGAGGTTATAATTACTGTGCTGTGTTGCGATGCCAGCTCCTTGTGATTATTACTCCTACTTCACTATCAAAGTTCTTCTTTATGGTTCTTTCCCATGTGAAACTACTGGGCACCTCCCATAATCATAGACTTTCGCACCCCATCCTACCTGTTAAACTTGTTCACACTTGTCATTAGTTCTTCCTCTCCCTCTTCTTTTATGCTAAATCGAGTAACCTCCTAGGATTCTTATACATTGCCAATAGGAATATAATCTATATACTGTAGAGAATAATGGGGAAATGGCTGGCAAAATTTCAAGTGCATGTACCCTTTCACCCATCAATCCCACAACATTATCCTCACAAGTACCAAGTTATTCGCTGCAGCATTATTTATAATGGAAAAAAAAAACTGGAAACAATATAAATGTTCATCAAAAGAGAATTGTTAAATTAGGATAGAGTCATATAGTGGAATAATATGCAGGAATAAACAGGAATGAGAAAATTCATTTTGTTTTTGTTTTTTAATTTGGCCAGTTAGTAGTGAACTGCAAGATTGTTAAATTGAAAAAAGAAAGCTCTAGAATAGTATGCATTTGTAATAGAAGGAGAGAAAAAAAAAAATTTATATGTCCACAGGAATTTGCTTTTTTATGTATAAAACAACTCCAGAAGGATAAAAAAGAAACTGAAAACATTGGTTTCTGGCTGGCTGGGGGACAGGCATGGAGGGAGACTTTTTGCTGTTTGTCCTTTGGAACTTCTGATTTTTTAAATGCATGAATATATTTCCTATCATAAAATAAACAAAGTGAAAAGAGGAATATATAAAACCCTTCTAGTTAGGGTAGCTCAATTCTGAGCAAACACAACCTTCCCAGCCCTTGCTCAGTAGTCCAAGTCCATAAATCTGGTTGCCCTGGTTCAGAAATCAGAATCCTTCCCTTCCAAGGTCCTAATCACTGGAATAAAAAAAGGGATTGGTGAGGGTAAATATTTAGAAATGGATAGAGGTGACGGTAGCACATTATTTTGAGAATAACTAACAGTGCTGAATTGTGGGTGAATGTCATAGAAAGGGGAAGTTCAGTGTCATATATGTCACTAGAAGGAAAGCTGGAGGTTAAGACATGGGAAGGTGTAACAGTGTATCTTGTGGTGGACGATGACTGTGATTAACTGTACAAATATAAAAAAGCTATTTCATGAACTAGAACCAATGTACAATACTATTACTAGTTAACAATAGAGAGGTGTGCGGGGAAAAACATACGTATTGCAAACTATGAAATATGATTAATTAGTAATATCATAATATTCTTTCATCAATAGTAACAAATGTACCACACCAATTCTATGGGTCAATAACAGGGGAGGAGAGGTAAAGGGTGAAGAATGTTTGGGTTTTTTTTTTTTTTTTATTAATTAATGGAAAAAAAGAAATTAACCCAACATTTAGAAATCATACCATTCTACATATGCAATCAGTAATTCTTAACATCATCACATAGATGCATGAATCATTGTTTCTTAGTACATTTGCATCGGTTTAGAAGAACTAGCAACACAACAGAAAAAGATATAGAATGTTAATATAGAGAAAAAAAATAAAAGTAATAATAATAGTAAAAAAAAAAAACTATAGCTCAGATGCAGCTTCATTCAGTGTTTTAACATGATTACTTTACACTTAGGTATTATTGTGCTGTTCATTTTTGAGGTTTTGTATCTAGTCCTGTTGCACAGTCTGTATCCCTTCAGCTCCAATTACCCATTATCTTACCCTGTTTCTAACTCCTGCTGGACTCTGTTACCAATGACATATTCCAAGTTTATTCTCGAATGTCCGTTCACATCAGTGGGACCATACAGTATTTGTCCTTTAGTTTTTGGCTGGACTCACTCAGCATAATGTTCTCTAGGTCCATCCATGTTATTACATGCTTCATAAGTTTATCCTGTCTTAAAGCTGCATAATATTCCATCGTATGTATATACCACAGTTTGTTTAGCCACTCGTCTGTTGATGGACATTTTGGCTGTTTCCATCTCTTTGCAATTGTAAATAACGCTGCTATAAACATTGGTGTGCAAATGTCCGTTTGTGTCTTTGCCCTTAAGTCCTTTGAGTAGATTCCCAGCAATGGTATTGCTGGGTCGTATGGCAATTCTATATTCAGCTTTTTGAGGAACCGCCAAACTGCCTTCCACAGTGGTTGCACCCTTTGACATTCCCACCAACACTGGATAAGTGTGCCTCTTTCTCCGCATCCTCTCCAGCACTTGTCATTTTCTGTTTTGTTGATAATGGCCATTCTGGTGGGTGTGAGATGATATCTCATTGTGGTTTTGATTTGCATTTCTCTAATGGCCAGGGACATTGAGCATCTCTTCATGTGCCTTTTGGCCATTTGTATTTCCTCTTCTGGTAGGTGTCTGTTCTAGTCTTTTCCCCATTTTGTAATTGGGTTGGCTGTCTTTTTGTTGTTGAGTTGAACAATCTCTTTATAAATTTTGGATACTAGACCTTTATCTGATATGTCATTTCCAAATATTATCTCCCATTGTATAGGCTGTCTTTCTACTTCCTTGATGAAGTTCTTTGATGCACAAAAGTGTTTAATTTTGAGGAGTTCCCATTTATTTATTTCCTTCTTCAGTGCTCTTGCTTTAGGTTTAAGGTCCATAAAACCGCCTCCAATTGTAAGTTTCATAGGATATCTCCCAACATTTTCCTCTAACTGTTTTATGGTCTTAGACCTAATGTTTAGATCTTTGATCCATTTTGAGTTAAGTTTTGTATAAGGTGTGAGACATGGGTCTTCTTTCATTCTTTTGCATATGGATATCCAGTTCTCTAGGCTCCATTTATTGAAGAGACTGTTCTGTCCTAGGTGAGTTGGCTTGACTGCCTTATCAAAGATCAAATGTCCATAGATGAGAGGGTCTATATCTGAGCACTCTATTTGATTCCATTGGTCGATATATCTATCTTTATGCCAATACCATGCTGTTTTGAACACTGTGGCTTCATAATATGCCTTAAAGTCCAGCAGCGCGAGACCTCCAGCTTCGTTTTTTTCCCTCAAGATGTTTTTAGCAATTCGGGGCACCCTGCCCTTCCAGATAAATTTGCTTATTGGTTTTCCTATTTCTGAAAAATAAGTTGTTGGGATTTTGATTGGTATTGCATTCAAAATCTTCAGATTGCATTGAATCTGTAGATCAATTTAGGTAGGATTGACATCTTAATTATATTCAGTCTTCCAATCCATGAACACGGTATGCCCTTCCATCTATTTAGGTCTTCTGTGATTTCTTTTAGCAGTTTTTGTAGTTTTCTTTATATAGGTTTTTTGTCTCTTTAGTTAAATTTATTCCTAGGTATTTTATTCTTTTAGTTGCAATTGTAAATGGGATTCGTTTCTTGATTTCCCCCTCCGCTTGTTCATTGCTAGTGTATAGAAATGCTACAGATTTTTGAATGTTGATCTTGTAACCTGCTACTTTGCTGTACTCATTTATTAGCTCTAGTAGTTTTGTTGTGGATTTTTCCGGGTTTTTGACGTATAGTATCATATTGTCTGCAAACAGTGATAGTTTTACTTCTTCCTTTCCAATTTTGATGCCTTGTATTTCTTTTTCTTGTCTAATTGCTCTGGCTAGGACCTCCAACACAATGTTGAATCCTTGTGGACATCCTTGTCTTGTTCCTGATCTTAGGGGGAAAGTTTTCAATTTTTCCCCATTGAGGATGATATTAGCTGTGGGTTTTTCATATATTCCCTCTATCATTTTAAGGAAGTTCCCTTGTATTCCTATCCTTTGAAGTGTTTTCAACAGGAAAGGATGTTGAATCTTGTCAAATGCCTTCTCTGCATCAATTGAGATGATCATGTGATTTTTCTGCTTTGATTTGTTGATATGGTATATTACATTCATTGATTTTCTTATGTTGAACCATTCTTGCATACCTGGGATGAATCCTACTTGGTCATGATGTATAATTCTTTTAATGTGTTGTTGGATACGATTTGCTAGAATTTTATTGAGGATTTTTGCATCTATATTCATTAGAGAGATTGGTCTGTAGTTTTCTTTTTTTGTAATATCTTTGCCTGGTTTTGGTATGAGGGTGATGTTGGCTTCATAAAATGAATTAGGTAGTTTTCCCTCCACTTCGATTTTTTTGAAGAGTTTGAGGAGAGTTGGTACTAATTCTTTCTGGAATGTTTGATAGAATTCACATGTGACGCCGTCTGGTCCTGGACTTTTCTTTTTAGGAAGCTTTTGAATGACTAATTCAATTTCTTTACTTGTGATTGGTTTGTTGAGGTCATCTATTTCTTCTTGAGTCAAAGTTGGTTGTTCATTTCTTTCCAGGAACCCGTCCATTTCATCTAAATTGTTGTATTTATTAGCGTAAAGTTGTTCATAGTATCCTGTTATTACCTCCTTTATTTCTGTGAGGTCAGTGGTTATGTCTCCTCTTCCATTTCTGATCTTATTTATTTGCATCCTCTCTCTTCTTCTTTTTGTCAATCTTGCTAAGGGCCCATCAATCTTATTGATTTTCTCATAGAACCAACTTCTGGTCTTATTGATTTTCTCTATTGTTTTCATGTTTGCAATTTCATTTATTTCTGCTCTAATCTTTGTTATTTCTTTCCTTTTGCTTGCTTTGGGATTAGTTTGCTGTTCTTTCTCCAGTTCTTCCAAGTGGACAGTTAATTCCTGCATTTTTGCCTTTTCTTCTTTTCTGATATAGGCATTTAGGGCAATAAATTTCCCTCTTAGCACTGCCTTTGCTGCGTCCCATAAGTTTTGATATGTTGTGTTTTCGTTTTCATTCGCCTCGAGGTATTTACTAATTTCTCTTGCAATTTCTTCTTTGACCCACTTGTTGTTTAAGAGTGTGTTGTTGAGCCTCCAGGTATTTGTGAATTTTCTGTCACTCCGCCTATTATTGATTTCCAACTTCATTCCTTTATGATCCGAGAAAGTGTTGTGTATGATTTCAATCTTTTTAAATTTGTTAAGACTTGCTTTGTGACCCAGCATATGGTCTATCTTTGAGAATGATCCATGAGCACTTGAGAAAAAGGTGTATCCTGCTGTTGTGGGATGTAATGTGCTATAAATGTCTGTTAAGTCTAGCTCATTTATAGTAATATTCAGATTCTCTATTTCTTTATTGATCCTCTGTCTAGATGTTCTGTCCATTGATGAGAGTGGTGAATTGAAGTCTCCAACTATTATGGTATATATGTCTATTTCCCTTTTCAGTGTTTGCAGTGTATTCCTCACGTATTTTGGGGCATTCTGGTTCGGTGCATAAATATTTATGATTGTTATGTCTTCTTGTTTAATCGTTCCTTTTATTAGTAGATAGTGTCCTTCTTTGTCTCTTTTAACTGTTTAACATTTGAAGTCTAATTTGTTGAATATTAGTATAGCCACTCCTGCTCTTTTCTGGTTGTTATTTGCATGAAATATCTTTTCCCAACCTTTCACTTTCAACCTATGTTTATCTTTGGGTCTAAGATGTGTTTCCTGTAGACAGCATATAGAAGGATCCTGTTTTTTAATCCATTCTGCCAGTCTATGTCATTTGATTGGGGAATTCAGTCCATTAACATTTAGTGTTATTACTGTTTGGATAATATTTTCCTCTGCCATTTTGACTTTTGTATTATGTACATCATATCTGACTTTCCTTCTTTCTACACTCTTCTCCATACCTCTCTCTTCTGTCTTTTCGTATCTGGCTCTAGTGCTCCCTTTAGTATTTCTTGCAGAGCTGGTCTCTTGGTCACAAATTCTCTCAGTGACTTTTTGTCTGAGAATGTTTTAATTTCTCCCTCATTTTTGAAGGACAATTTTGCTGGATATAGGAGTCTTGGTTGGCAGTTTTTCTCTTTTAGTAATTTAAATATATCATCCCACTGTCTTCTAGCTTCCATGGTTTCTGCTGAGAAATCTACACATAGTCTTATTGGGTTTCCCTTGTATGTGACAGATTGTTTTTCTCTTGCTGTTTTCAAGATCCTCTCTTTCTCTTTGACCTCTGACATTCTAACTAGTAAATGTCTTGGAGAACGCCTATTTGGGTCTAATCTCTTTGGGGTGCGCTGCACTTCTTGGATCTGTATATTTAGGTCTTTCATAAGAGTTGGGAAATTTTCAGTGATAATTTCTTCCATTAGTTTTTCTCCTCCTTTTCCCTTCTCTTCTCCTTCTGGGACACCCACAACACGTATATTTGTGCGCTTCATATTGTCATTCAGTTCCCTGATTCCCTGCTCAAGTTTTTCCATTCTTTTCCCTATAGTTTCTGTTTCTTTTTGGAATTCAGATGTTCCATCCTCCAGTTCACTAATTGTAGCTTCTGTCTCTTTAGATCTACCATTGTAGGTATCCATTGTTTTTTCCATCTTTTCTACTTTATCCTTCACTTCCATAAGCTCTGTGATTTGTTTTTTCAGTTTTTCTATTTCTTCTTTTTTTCAGCCCATGTCTTATTCATGTCCTCCCTCAATTTATCGATTTCGTTTTTGAAGAGAGTTTCCATTTCTGTTCGTATATTCAGCATTAGTTGTCTCAGCTCCTGTATCTCATTTGAACTATTGGTTTGTTCCTTTGACTGGGTCATATTTTCAATTTTCTGAGCGTGATCCGTTATCTTCTGCTGGTGTCTGGGCATTTAGTCAGACTTCCCTGGGTGTTGGACCCAACAGGTTGAAAGATTTTTCTGTGAAATCTCTGGGTTCTGTTTTTCTTATCCTGCCCAGTAGGTGGTGCTTGTGGCACATGTTTGTCTGCGGGTTCCACCAGTAAAAGGTGCTGTGGGTCCTTTAACTTTGGAAAACTCTCGCCGTGGGGGAGGTTCGCCAGCCGAAGCGGCTTGGACGAGTGCCAGCCGGCCCGGGGGTCCGAACGCGGGGAGGGTCGCCGGCCACCGCAGCCCGGGAGAGCGCCCGACCGAATTTCCTAGTCGGCCCGGGGCGCCAAGCGTGGCGGGAGGGCGCCAGGCGCCGCAGCCTGGGAGAGTGCACCGTTCCCAGCCGGACCAGGGAGTCATGTGTTTGGAAGGGACCCCCCCGTCTCCGTTATCCCCGGTCTGGGGATTTCCGACCCAACTCTCTCAGTTGGTCCGGGGGGTCTCGCGTGGTGGGGGCGCAAGCCGCCGTGGCTTGAGGGGACCGCCTGCCCAATTCTGCCAGCTGGCCTGGGAAGGAGGAAGGGAGGGACTCCGGCCGCTTGCCGTCCCGCCCGGGAAAGCCCGCGTCCCTCGGCGATCTCACTGGAGCTGGTTCTCCCCGACAGTCAGCTGTTCCAGGATGGGGTATGCTGTCCCTTTGACCTCTGTCGTGGCTCTGGGAGCTGCTCTGTATCATCTCCACTCCCCCAGTAGCTGTTCTGCGTCTCGCGACTCGACCCCTCAGTCTGTGCGGCCTCGGCGACCACCCGTCCTACCCTCTATCACAGCGAAAGGCCCCGGAAACGCTCTTTGGGTTCATCTCCGTTGTCTTTCGAAACCGCTCAGGCGGGAGCCTGGGGTTTTCTTTTATATTCTTTTTCTGGAGTAATGAAAATGTTCTAAAATTGTTCATGGTGATGAATGCACAACTATGTAATGAGCCATTGATTGTGTACTGTGGATGGCTTGTATGGTATGTGAATATATCTCAATAAAATTGCATTAAAAAAGAAGGGATTGGGAAACATACCTGTTGTAAGACATGCCAGTTTCTGCCAGAAAATCTTAAACAAACTTTCTAGTTCTATTTATGCTCATGCATATCCTTGATCAGCTAGGCTGACTTCACTTCCTGGTACATCCTGGATCCCTGCTCCTCTCAACAGGTTGTTCTGGTACGTCTAGCGGAACCTTTGAATCCCACTATAAGATCCAGCTGGAGGCCTCCCTACAACCCCAGTGCTTTTAGGAAAGGCAGGCTTCCTTCCCCAAGTATGATTGAGGAGCTCAACTTTGATCTCCGATGCCACCGAGAGGCTTTTCTTTGTCTCTGGCTCTTTTTCTTTCAAGCTCTGTCCTCCTCCAAAATCTGTTATTTACCTTCCTTGCCAGTCACTCTTCCGCATTCATGCTTTTCAGAGTTCTGAGAAATGCTCCATAAACATTGCAAGAACACGGAAAAAGGTAAAGTAAACAGGAAACCAGCTTTCACCCACATCTCATTTGGGCCACCACTGACTTACTCCTGAGCAAGTCTGGCCATCAGGTTTCTCTCCCTTCAATAAGAAACCTGCACTTCAAAGTCCTCAGGTCTTACAGAAAGACCATCAGTAATCGCTTCTGCAACCTACTACAGGCAGCAGGATGCTGGATTAGAGTGTGATCAGAACTAGAACAGAAGGAACAGTCCTCAACGCTCTCATTAACGGCATCCTTTCTCTTGGTGAAACATACACCGAAATTTGAGGGTAAAGCCTGAGCTACACTGAGGAAGTTTATTTCAGGCCTAGTATCATTAAAAAAAAAAAGTCCTGATGTTTCTAAACCACAAGCAATCAGTCCTTAGGCTAAATACATTCACTGGGGGTGGGGCAGAGACAGCAGCAGTTGGGGATAGTAGGCTGCATGGCCCTTTTTCACGTATCCCCTGGTAAAATTTACTAGATAAATGTCTCACTCAGAACAACTACCTCAATGTACACGACAAGGGGACAGCTGAAGGACGCTGATGTTTTTAAGCCTCTGGGTATTCCAGATGGCTACAGATAGAGGTAAAGGTTCTGAGCCCACCAGCAAAGGTTATGTTCAATTACAAGAATAGGGAACTTATTTCAGGTCATGTAGTTGTTCACTGCTTATCACAGGTTTGAACAGCTTAAAAAATTCCTCCACATGGAAACCTAATATTTGTACTAGCAACTGGGAAAGGGTGCTATCTGGTAGGCCCGAGGCCAGAAACTCAAGGTCTATGTTACCTTGTGCATGAAGGGCCTAAGGGAAAATAAAAAAAAAAAAAAAGAACCTCAGGTTTCAAAACAATCCTCCAGAAAAGAAAGAAAGAAGCATAAAGCAAACAGCAAAATCACTGCTTTAGATAGACTTTTCCCAGAAGGGGGAGTGTTCCTTCCTTCCTATAAAGGAACTGAGTTGCCCTAGCTTGGTATGAATTCTGCACATTTCCATAGACAGGCTGACTCTTTCACTCCTTCACCAACCTATGCATGGATCCATGCTTGCTACGGTGGCTGGTTCAAAATGCAGCACGTGATTCAACTTGAAAGAATGCGAGGTAATCCTGAGGCTTTTGCTAGAACCTTTGAGAAAGAATCTCTCTCTTTGCAGGGGCTGCTAGGTTGACAGGATATAAATCTAGAGCTGATGATGACCACTTACGGACAGCCCCCCTGAGAATAAGGCTAAAATAAGACCAAGTGATAGCATAAGACTGATTTCAGATGATAAAGGAGATTACCAAGATCTAGACTTTTTTAACCCTGCACTTTTCAAGTTGTGTGACCGAAGCCCTCGCTCCATCTTTTTTTAATTAAGAGGCCTTAGTTGAGTTTCTGTCACATTAAACCTTCTCACAAAGTTTAGTGAATTCTGTCCCCAAAGCCCTAAGACATATTCACATGCAATCACACATTTTGAAACACTGGTAAATTAACTCTAACCAGGAGAAAATTCCATGGCTTCTCACTGACCATCTCAGAAACGAGTTCATTCAATCAGCACTTCACAAAGCCAAGCAGTAGTTCAACAATGCATTGACATCTATATTTCCATCTGCAGCATGCTGAACAACACTGTTAGTAAACTATCAATAATTGCTAACTATTCCTGTGCGTCCAGCACTATCTAAGGGCTGAACATACGTTATCTCAATCACTTCTCACAACCATCCAGAAAGTAGGAAGGTCTTATTATCTCCATTTTATAGAAGAGGAAATAAGTTTGAAAACTTAAATTACTTGCCCAAGATCACAAAGCTACTAAGTAGCACAGCTTAAATTAAAGCCAGAGGATCTGATTCAAGAGCCTGTGCTCTTAATCACTAGAATATACTATCCCCTGATAATGCAGATATCGTTTGTTGGCAGCCATACTTATTAATGAACACATTCTCAAAAACAATGCAAGGAGTATGCCCCATACATTACAGGAGTTTCAATCACCAGTGTTTTGATTACCCAGCAAACACAGAAAGAAGTGTAGCAGGGTTCAGTGGACAAGAATATTTGAACTTATCAGAAATATTTGTCTTTAGATATTGGAGATATAAGCATTAAGATAAGTGAAGTACCTACAAAATACCAGATACTATGATAGGTACTTTATTTTCATGATTTTACTTGGTATTCACCATATAATCACACATTTTATAGATAAATAAATTGAAATGCAAGAGATTAAGTGGCTAACTTGTTGAAAGTCATAGAACTAAGTAGTTAGGTCAGTTATTAAGCCAAGGGGTTTGTAAACCTAAAGTCTACCTTCTTTTCACACCTCATATTGCCAGGAATGAGTGTTGGAACTGGCAGGTAAAGGCACAGAGAAGATGGTTAACTAAGATTAAAGCAGGCTAAGGAACTCTGAGCCCCAAATTCAGTTCTTCAAATGTCTGTCCAAAAACGATGGTATATAAAGCCTGGGTGAAAAATAAAATTAAAAAGGAAAGTTTTCTTTTAGAGAAGGCCTGTGACTGGGCTCCCCCATATGAGACGTGAGGGAAATAGAAACACATAATCCGAGGGTTCCATCTGGGTCAATGAAATGCACATCAGAAAGTGTCTGCAGACTCCTAGAAGCAGTGATGGCAGCTGCTAGGAGACTGACCCCAGAACATCCTCATTGCTTTGGCTCTCATTCGCTCTCCTGTGCCATTCCATATCTTGTTTTGACACACCCCCGCCTCTCCCCCACCCCTTCTTCCCTATTCCATCCTTGTCAGCAACTTGAGGGAGAATAAGGTCTGAAAGCCAAAACTGGGTGGTTTGGGCATTGCTGAAATTTGCTGCCATAGCAAAACCTGATAACTTGGTATTAAGAGATCTTTGCTTCCCCTGTGCAGAGCTGTTTGTGCACAGTAGGCTTAGGGTGGGCCACAAGGCCTGGCCCACATTAGCATGGCCTCCCCAGGTTTGAGCTTAGGATAGTACAGGTCCCCAGAATTTGGTGTATCATACCCACCTCTGCTTTTCTCTGCTTCTCCTCCTGTTCTCTCTGCTCCTTCTCCATGCTGACCAGCTTGAGTTTCAAATCAGACACTTCAGTCATCAGATCGAGCTTCTGGGTCTCAAGAGATGTGCGACTTAGCAGCTCCTGCAAGCACAATCAGACCATAAACCACCGTGACAAGAAGGACTTCATAACACAGAAAGAGGCATTTAAGTTGTGTGCTGGACAACACAGAGTTGAATGTCGCATGTGATCTGCAGGCCTATTTCGGGGAGGCAGAGGCTGATAGTGTGTCACTCTGGGATAGTACAGCCCCGACCACCACCCACTCTGCTCTAAAAGTAGAGGCCAACTTCATGTCTTAAAAACATATTTGCCTGTGAAAGCCATTATTCAGTATTTCCAAATAGAGAAAAACAAAGTGGTACTCTTACAGACACAAATTTCTCCAACTCTAGTTTTAAAGCAAAACAGCAGGTCTTCTCCACCAACAAAAACAAAACTAAAACAAACAAACAAAAACAAGCTTCCATTAACAAAATATTTTTTAAAACCAAAGATTCTAGATCACTGCCTGGGCTCAATCAATATTCAGTCTCCAACACACCTCCTTCTAAGACATCACTGCAAAGAACTTAGAAAGGAGCCAGAACATGATGTAGATACTCAATGAGCATTTTTTGAATAATTATATTGAAGCCTTATAATATGACATGGGTCTTTCCTGCACTGTACCAAAATTACAATTTGGCCACTATGTGAAGTAAGAAGGAAGACTGTTCTTCTACGATGATGAGGATAGACGAGGGGAGCTGACTACTAGTCCTGCCATCACTAGAGCAGTGGCAGACCAAGCCAGGTGTCTCAGGTCCTTGACAACAACCTGCCATGAACACATACACTTAATAAGCCTGAACAAAGCAAAAGGAAAGGTGATGGGTTACACACCTACTCAGTTCTACATGCGATTATAATGGGCCTCAAAAAAACAAGAACATCTCCCAAAGTCCCAGGGGCAACACATTTGTCCATTGGCAAAGGGCAGTGTCCCCCTTCCAGGGATGAGTCTGGCCCTGGCACTGTGAGATCAACAATGCCATCCTGATCAAAAGGGGGAAAAGAAGTGGAACAAATAAGGTATTAGTGGCTGAGAGAGTTCAAATAGAGTCAAGAGACTACTCTGACGTCACTCTTAAGCAAGCTTCAATTAGACATTGCTACCTATCATAACTTGCCAAATCCCAAATAAAACCATTCTAGCCAATCCTGAAGAACACCTAGGGCCATATATAAGATTCTACAAAGGTTCCATGCACTAGGGTTACTTTCCAGAAACCTACAACCTCCAGATGGGTCCCTGGACTAGATAAGTCCTGAAATCTAGAAGAGCCAGCCTCTGCAGAACATCAGCTAGTTCCATTTCCCTACCCCATATTATTAGTTCCATTTCCCTACCCCATATTATTACCCAGCCTCTTCCAATATGAAAAAGTTAGAGTGGGCATAGTCCAAACACCCCTAAAAGTAGGAGAAAGATCAAAGGTGATGGTGGAGTTAGAGAAGGTCAGGTTTAACAAATGAGTATGACTGCTGAATCATTATATTTTTATTTCTTTTAGTCTCCAATATGTTAGAGCATCTAGAAGTAGAAACCTAAAATTGTGGAATTATAACCCATGTCAAACTGTGGAATCTGTTCTACAACTAATTGTTGTGCTATGCTTTGAAATTTATTGCTTTTATATATATATATATATATATATATATATATATATATATATATGTCATTTTTCATACACACAAAAGAAATACATATATATATATATATATATATATATATATATATATATTTATCTCTTCTAGCCTTCAGCATTTTGGAGCAGCTAGAAGGAAAAATCTGAAATAGTGGAATGGTAACCCATAACAAACTCTGAAATCTGTTCTGTAACTACTTATTGAAGTGTATTTTGAAAATCATTGCTTTTTCTTCCTTTTCTTTGTATATATTTTATATTTAACATTAAAAACATAAAAAAAAAAGGGCAGTGTCCCTGTAAGTCCAAAATCCTGGCATATGGTAGACATTAGCTTCACAGGTTCTAGCAAGGACAACATATGTGGCAGCCAGGAGAGCAAGAGCCCAAGGAAGCAGCAATATAGGAAAAGACACACTGCCATCATTTAAATGTTTTGTTATCATCTGGGGCAATCCAACCCTGTCACAAGAGCAGAGACTTCAACATACTGACACCAAAAGCTCTGATTCCTTCTATTTTGAACTGCCCTCAGATCACAAACAGGACAGGAATTTTGACTTGGAATACATGACTCCCCAGGCCAAAGACCCCCAATGCCTCAGGTTACAAATTGCCTCTCTGCTAAGGGGATGGGTACCTAGAGGTCAAAATGCTCAGCAAGACTAGCTTACTGAGTCCCGGGAACAGGAGGGCAGGTCTTCCCGGGCTCAGCAGATGTGAAGCTGGCTTAGAGGGCAGGCACAGCAGCACCGCTGGGAGCCATCTGGGTGAGCATGGCTGATGGAATGGGGAGACTGATTCGCTGAGGGCCTTCTCTGTGCCAGACACTGTTGGGTGCTTTGCATACATCTTCTTAAGAAATCCTCCCAGTGACTGGTCAGTAAAAATTATTATCTTGATTTTTCTGATGAGGAAACAGGTCCAGAGACAGTAAGTAAATCTCTTGGACAAGGACAATGCCAATCAGCAACAGAGTTTTGAAACCAAGGTCTGTTAAAATCCAAACTCATTTCTGTGTTACTGTATTACCCCGTTTCCCAAACAGGGCAAACAGCCTAAGAGTTTTACAGGATATATAAAATACATACTCAAAAAAAAAAAATCAATTAACAAATATTCACTGGACCCAAGGAAAAACCCTCAAATAAACAAAATTTCTTTGAGCACATACTATCTAATAATAGTGACTAGCATTAAGGTCATGCAGACCATAAAAGAAGGCCCTAAGTGTCCCTTCCCTGGGTGTGAGGCCCACAGAAATGATGAGATCTCTGGGTCTTGAATACTTGAGTATCTTAAGATGTAATCCTTCTACACACACCCTGCTCATCCCCACTCTCTCTCCCTTCTGTCCCTAGCTTACTCTACCACCTTATTCTCCATTTGCCTCTCCAACATTCCATCTACCTGCCTTGTTCCAAAAACGATAAGGCAATTTGGAAAATACACATCTCAAGTTTAAAAATGAATCATAAATATCCCCTTTTTAGTTTAAGGTGTATTAGAGAGGCTAGAGGGAAGTGCCTGAAACTGTAGAGCTGTGTTCCAGTAGCCATGTTTCTTGAAGATGATTGTATAATGATATAGCTTTCACAGTGTGACTGTGTGATTGTGAAAACCTTGTGTCTGATGGTCCTTTTATCTATCTTATCGACAGACAAGTAAAACATATGGATTAAAAATAAAGAACAGGGGGAACAAATGTTAAAATAAATTGAGTGGATTGAAATACTAATGAACAATGCAAGGGAGTGGTAAGGGCTATAGAAAAAAAAATAGGGGGAACAAAAGTTAAAATATGTTTAGTAGATGGAAATACTAGTGGTCAATGAGAGGGAAGGGTAAAGGGTATGTTATGTATGAGTTTTTTCTTTTTATCTCTTTTTCTGGAGTGATACAAATATTCTAAAAAATGATCACAGTGATGAATATACTTTTGTGTGATGATATTGTGAGCCATTGATTGTACACCATGCATGGAATGCTTGTATGTTAAGAATGTTCATGTTTGTATGTTGTTTTGGTTTGATAATAAAAAATAAATTAAAAAAACTTGTCAAAGTCAACAAAAATAAGGAAAATCTGAGAAATTGTCACAGTCTAGAGGAGACTGAGGAGACACAACTAAAAGTAACGTGGCATCTTAGATGGGATCCTGGGATAGAAAAAGGACATTCAGAGTAAGGAAATCCAAATAAAGTACGGAGTTTGGTTGATAATACTCTATCAATATTGGTTCATTCGTTGTGACAACTGTACTGTCTTAATGTAAGATGTTAATCAGAGTAGTTGGATGTGGGATACACAGGAATCTCTGTAATATCCTTGCAACTTTTCTGTAAATCTAAAACTTACTCTAAAATTAAAAAATACAAATTAAAAAAAAAAGAATAAAAAATTAAAGTGGGTAGGAAAAGACGTTGAAGCCAGTTACAGTTGGCATAAAATCCAGAACAAAAAGTTCTATGCACTGCTAGAGATAGACTATAATGTACCTGTGAGCTTCCCAGCAGCCAATGCAAAGAGGGGGAAAGGACAGTTACATAAATCAAGGGCCATGAAGTAAAAACAACTGCCTTGGAGTACTGAGAAAAATTCCTTCCATGAGACCCCATTCATTTATTCAACAAATACTTTTTTAAAAATATCTACCAGATGCCAAGGACTAGGAATATGATAGCTGAAGACACAGTCCCTGTCAACTACTTGCCTATATTAAGAGACTCTTTATGCAGTTTACTGACCAGTATTTGAGATGGTACTTTGCTGAGATTCAGAAGTTTCAGAATTTCTTTCTCTTGAAATCTAAGAGTCTATTCTACTTCCCTTATTGATCTAAAATCTCTCTAGCTGTTTTAATAGTCAGGGTGCAACTGATCACACCAATGTTCCAGCTAGTGAGACGAATATTTTAATTGGCCTTGCTAAATTTCTAATAGCCATTCTAATTGGTCATGCCAGTGCTCTAACTGGTCACACTAACATTCCAACTGGACATTCCAGTTGGGTGCACCAACATTTAGTCAGAAACCTGGGGCTGCTTAATTCCATATAGTGTGCTAATTATAAAATTTTTACTTATTCTCCTCTAGTTTTTATCTATTAACATGTGACTCTACCTTTTGTTATCAGTTCTCCTTTGTCCTTGCCATTAATAATTACTGTCCTAATCCCTGAACTCAAAATCAACCTCCAACAAGCTTATCCCAATTCAGTTCCATTTCCAGACTTCATGATCCTCTTTGCTCAAAGCCATTATTATCTATGTAACTTCGAAAATGGTTGCCTCAATAGGAATTATCTATTCTACAACCTCAATTGCTCTGTTTCCAATTTAACTTCATCCTGGCTTTTGCATGACATGACACATCTTTCCTAGCCATGTAAAATGGGGACCACTCTGGTTCCAGCGACTCAACTTACAGAAGAATTCTCTTCATGTTTACTGCTGCCCATCCACAACTGCTATCTTCTAAGGCAGCCCCATTCAGTTATATTACATCTTCCCAGACATCCAGAACCTAAGGCAAGCTCTCATTTTCCTTGTGCTTTTGTATTTTGATCAACAGCTTCTCCTCAGTAGCTTTAGCACTCTTGTAATGGATCTTTCATTCACTGTCCACTCTGATTCACTTTCACAACTCCAACAGGCTTTGCTTCCATTTATTTCTGCTTCTCAGCCACATGGCCATGCTTGGCTTTCATCTTTACCCAGAATGTGTTTGCTCTGCTTCTAAGATCTATTATTAAATTCTCTTCTCTGGCCACAGTCTTCTGACCTTTCAACTGTTACAGTTGCTCACTCAGTATCTCATCTCTTCTTTTGGTCAATAGTTACTTAATGACTCCCTGTTTTCTCTGAGTTATCAACTTCCTTTAAGGGGTACTTGCCTCCTTATCCACTCCCTGCTTTAAGGTTAATCATTTCAATTGAACTAATATCAACACCATAAAGTTCCTCATCCAACTCAGCCCTACTGCCAGATCAGATGAGCTCTGATCTGTTTCTCCCTCTTGCTGGTAACTCAGAATGACTCCCATTTGGCATGTCCCAAGGCAGTCCCTCATCACTGCACTGTCATTGAGGAAATTTCTACCAAGCATTATGCTACCCTAAGATAGGACATCAAGTATCTACTCCGACAGACATTTAATCCCTCCCTTATCATCAGCTCCTATTCCTTAGGCTTTAAACATGATCAGATTTCTGACATTCTGAAGAACATTCCCTCTTGGTCTTGCCTTCCTTTCAAAGTACCACCCATTGAACCCCTTGTGCTCTCACAGGGCAAGTACATGTTGTGTGTGTGTGTGTGTGTGCGCATGCATATGTGTGTAAGTGCTACTTCTCTCTGCCCTCCCCTTCACAGCTAAACTCTTCAGGGAATAATCTATAGCTGTTGCCTCTTCTTCCTCATCTTCCTGTCACTCCTCAACAAAATGCCTGCATGCTTGCAACCTAGCTTTTGCTTTCACCAAGTGAACTAAGTACTTTACCCTGTATTCACAGATAAGAGGACTGTTAATAGAAACAAAAACAGTCTAATTCTGGGGACCAACGACCAGAGTTACTAATGCAATGTACACTTCTCAGTTCTCAAGCTACTTACATCACCTACTCATCAGTGTAAATTACTCCTTGCCATCCCATCCTCCCCTTCAGTTTTTCTGACATTTCTTTTTTTCTTCTCAATGTCCTTTGCTGCTGCCTTTTATTCTGTCCACCTCTTAAGAGAAATATTCTTGGATCCCTAGCTCTCATCCTCAAGGCTGGGGTCAGCTCTGGATCTAGCCTACGTATCTAGGACACCAACACCCTTGCCAGGCAAGGCTTGTCCCCCTGCTCATGGCATTGTTGATCCTGCTGGGATCTCTTGGAACCACACAGCTACTGTAATGTGTGGGGAGGTGAGCTCGAGACAGAGGAGAAAGCTTCATGAGCAGCATTCTGTTTTCTGTTTCCAATTGTTTCAAGAGAAGGCAGGGGACGAGGAGCGAGGTGGTATGGGAGCTGGGTGGTTTGTTTTCCTTACTGTGAGTGACCATGAAACAGGGAAGAGAAACATTAGGAAATAAACAAAGGACAGAATTTCTCCCTCCCACTCCACCACTACCACTACCCTCTTACATTGGGACAAACATCTCTTCATTTGGGGGATGAAAGAAAGCTTACATCTCAGAGCAACCCTTCATTTCCTTCTTCCAAAGCTTAGTTTCTGACTGGAACTGATAAAAATAATTTGCCTTTCAACTTACCCTTTCCTTAAAGGGCCACATCTTGAAGCAATTATCTCCATCTTTAAGTGTGGAATATGATCCAGGGAATTACTGACCAATGACAGAGGATTGCAACCAGACTGGCAATCTGAAACCAGAATGAAAGAATGGGCCCGGGAAAGACATAAAAGGAAAAATGTGTCCCTTTGCCCTTTGAAGCAAGAGGCTTAGGCCTTGCTGGGAAGCCTCTTTCATAAATAACACTGTGCAGAGAAGAGGTACTTGTAATCAACATGGGTTTCTGCATCTGGACTCAGTCCTACTAACTAATCATCTATCTAAACCTCATCTTTTGTTAAAAACAAAGTGGGGGTGGGTGGGGGGGGGCAGTTAAAGTACCTACTTCACACTGTGGTCTTGGAAATACAACATCAAACGACAAGGGAAGTAGTTACTTCTACCTTACAGATCTCTCAGATGGCGCTTGAAGAATGACCTGGAAAATCCCTCTTTTCTTCGCGCATGACTCAGTGTCTCGTCCTTCTTACAGATTTGTGTTCCTAGAGGATCATGTGTATATACAGCGCTGTTTAATATTCTGTTCAAGACAGAAATATCTCTTTAAAGGTGCTACAGGGATATTTATCAGCCAGGTACTAATGGCATTTGAGTTCAGACACCCGAGCATACTGTTCCCTCACCGAACTCGATGGCAGGAACCTGGCCTGTGTCTTAGACCCACAGCTCAGTGCCTTGACTAACATCATTCACTCATGTGATATCATGGTTTTAACAAAACTGGAAACTGGAATAACTCTACTACAGTTCTAAGAGGTGGGCAAGGTAGAACCCATATTGTCATCCTCATTTTCTACAAGCAAGGAAACAGGTTCATTGACTTTCCTAGATTACAGCAAATCAGTAATGAATATATAGAAACTGATTTCAAATTCCTTAAACGAATCACTCTCCACCCCTCCAAATCCCTTAAACGAATCACTCTCCACCCCTCACCTAAAAGGTAGCCAAAACAGTGAAGCTGCTGAAATCCTGGCGCTTTGGATGAGGGGGATGCTGAAATGAAGGTGGGTATGAATCAAGGTTTTCCAAAAGCAAGGTAGTATCCTCACAAGCAGGTTTGAATTCTTTTTGCCTCCCGACTCTGCGCACGTCTCTTGACTTCTTTTTTGGCACTGAAAATCTTTTCTGTTCTTGACATCGATTGTATCTATAAATAGTCAGTCTCTAGAAAATTCTCCCTTTGTTTGCTGGCTCTGTGTAAAACCTCTTAGGCACTGAGTGGAATCATCTTCTACCCTGAAATCAGGACCCTCTGGAGAAAGGGTGGGGACTGAAGACAGAATAGCAGAAGTTTGTTGTACAGAAGCCTACTGGATTCCAGGGAGCCCACTAAGGCCACTTTAGAAAAAGCTACTAGGTCCTCAAATATACCTAAACACCATGGAACAGAAGAAAACAGATGGGAGCTAGGGCCAGGCCAGGCCAAGGATTCATGGCTCGTGCACTGGGTGAGGAACTAGTTACCTCCATCGTGAGCTACTGGATGCAGGCTGGCATTGATCAGTAGAGCAGCTGCTGAGAGAAGCAACTCATGGGGTTATTGGAGCCTGTGTAAACAGGGTTTGGGCTATGCTGGTTTGATTTGTGGTTCCCCAAATCTTCCTAGTGCTATTCCAGCCAATGGTAGCTGCCTCCTTTAGACAGGACATGTGTTCAGCATGCAGGGTTGTCAGGAGCAGCAAACCCAGGGGAAACCCTGTGTCTACTGGCAATCAAAAAGCTCCACACTGAGACAGTGAGAAGACCTTGTTCAGAGCTCCTCAGGCCTTTGAGCAGTAGTCCAGGCTTGACCCAGAGCAGAAATGGTCTCTAAGGGCTGGCAGAAAAAAGAAACTGCCTTAGTTCTCTGCCTCTAGGCCATGAAACATTCCCACTACCACCAGAATCCAAGAGCCCTGCAGTCTAGGATATCTCAAACAGGACAAGTCTCCACCCGCCCCCTGTTCAGAGGACTCATGCCATGAGTTATAGGGCTTGCATCAGGGCTTGTTGCAAGAATCAAGTGTCCTTATAAACAGCTTCAAGCAGATTTCAGGAAAGCAATTGCATTTGCAGCAGACCATTCAGCTTGGAGCTGGAACCTAAAGATCTCAAATTCAGGATCCGCCAAGCCCAACAAACATATGGGTCAGTGCTGAGGCTCAAAACCAACATGACTTAAGTTCAGAACATGACACGAAAGGAGTATTGCACACTCCAATCACATCTAATCTTTCACCTTTTCAAAGATTAGAGGAACACAGATAAATATAAATTGGTTAAGTTCACACTCCAAAACATACAAGGCAAGGAATCCACCTCTATGGCATACATAAACCACATGCCTCCCACCTCACCCATCACAGAGAACAAACAGAACCTAGGACAAAAAGGATAAAAAAAAAGGCAATCGAGGTTAGGAAAATAAGACTTTTTAAAAGTGTCTAAAATATAGTCCACGGGACAAAGCTTAGAGGGGTAAGATGGTCTCTCTCCACGTGGTGCTGGACACCAAACAGTCCTGGAAGAGATGCCAGGATGGACGGTCGGGTAACTGGTGTATGACAACACGGCCAGTCCCTGACCCCCTATTATGTAGTTCTTTGCTAGGTACTGCCTTCCTGAAGCATCAGTCTTCTGACATTTTTCTGACATGTGCCCTCCACATTCAAATTTTCTTGGTTTCTTTCTGAATTCTTTACACTCCTTCATCATCTCCTCTTTCATTCCTATCTCCAAACCACACCTTGTGCAGACGTGAAAATACAATCTAGCTGTGTGTTTTCTGCACCCTTTGTAAAAATATTTTCCTGTCATTTGAGATTTTTTTCCCAACAGGTTGTTTTCTTTCCTGGTTCTTAAAAATAAAGACTTAGCTCTTATTGCTACTCGGATTTTCAGAGAATATTTAGAACAAGAGAGGCACACAATTTAAATAGAAAATCAAGTAAAGCCAAGAATCTGGTAACTTATTAGCCAACAAAGAAAAGATAAACCAGTACAACTGAGCTGTAGGCACCAGAGGTTTACATAAAAATACTGACTTGCTCTCTCCCCAACCCACCCCCCACTTTTTAAAAGTTTTTCCAATGCACTCAAATAAAACTGAGAAACATCTGGGCCTAAGATGTTCATTCTATGACCAAAGATCAAATTCAAAGCCTGTGTTCAATACTATATTGTCAAGAAACAGTTTAAATCTTATACTGGTCAAGGCAAAAAAAAAAATTAGAATTTTGGGAAAAAAAGATTATAAACAGTCATTTAATTACACCCACTCATTGTAAGAGAACTTCATCCTTTAAATAATTAGTGAGCATCTTTTTTTGTACCAAATACAAACAGAAGCTACAAAACTCACATACATAAACTTCAGTAATCGTTTAGTTTTCAAAATAACTGAAAAAGGCAAGATTGATTCAAGTTAAGGAAACCTTTTAAATAGATATATTAATAGATTATGTAAAATAAATAAAGTCTAGCTAGAGTCTTAACAGGTTCTGAAAAGATTTTTGATACAAATTCAGCATGCCTTCCTAAAAACAAATTTAAAAACAGAAACAAGATAGCCATTTCTTGATTTGGTTCATTATATCTATTTTAAATCCACAGATTCATTAGACCTAATAAAGAAACACTAGTGACATCTCATTAAACAGGAAGGAGATAAAAATACACAATATCACAACTGTCATTTACTGTTGTTCTATAATGTCTGATCAGTGCAATTAGCCATGAAACAGAAAAAAGAGATATTTACCTACTCTTTCTACTTTCAACATGTTATTAATTACAGATGATACGCCTTTTTTTCCTGATATAGTGTTACTCGTCCACTGCTAGTAAAATTTATTTAGCAGTCTGTCTCAAGGGCTGTAAACTACTCGATGCACTGCTGGGAAATCTATCATGAAGACATTATTCTCTAAACAAATACCCATTGCAGCTCATTATATATATATATATGTAATAGGGTAAAACTATGCAGGGGGAGAAGAATGTTTAAATCAATTATGATACTTCCACTCAAAAAAAAATTTAAGTGGTAATAAGAAAACTAAACAGTTAAATCATTAAAATGGAAAAAAAATCAGCATAATGATGTTAAACATATAAAAACTGAGAACTAAATTGCATCTTTGGTGTGAACAGAGCTTTGTAAATCATATGCATAAATAAGGACAAGGGCCAAAAAGAAAAAACAACAGCAGACATTTAAGAGATTTATTTTAATTAAGTCTGGCAGGATAAGCAGGAAAATATTTTTTTCCATTTTCATCTCTTTTTAATTATACCAAAATTTTTATGCTGTAAGTTTTATCAATGAAAAGCATACTGATAGGGGGTGAGGTAGAGAGAAGGGAGGGACACAAAATAAGCTGATAGGTGACTTTCTGGACACCACCCACAGGAAAACTGTGGTTCACGTAATAAGGAGAGGTTGACACTGCCAGCAAGTGAAGAGAGAGAGAGAGCGCGCTCTTTCACAGAACCAGGCCTGCAGAAAGTAACCCAGTGAATCAGTCTAACCAGCTCAGCAGGTTATTGTCCCCAGCCAGCCCTCCCGCCCCCCACCCCCACTCCCTCCACCACTCTCAGAACTCAGGCTGGTTTCACCTGCAGTAACAACACTGTGCTCTGAGAGGCCGATCCCACCTCCAAGCGGATGGGAGAGGAAGCATCAAAAGCTATAACCTGTACAGAGGGGGACTTTGGCAAATGAGCTGTTTCAGAACCCAAGTGCCTTCCTCCAGCCCCACCCACCCTTACCTGTTGAAGCATCTCTTCAGCAGCATTGAGTTTCACCTGGTGTCCTTCCAGACACACTTCCAGGTCCCGAATCTTCTCTCCTTGGGCCTCTACTTGGTCTGTGAGGACGCTCACCTGTCCCAGGAAATAAAGAAATGGTGGAAGGGACAAAGACTCTGCACGAGGCAGGAAACCCTCCCGCTGTAGGTGAACCGTGAAGCCACACTACTGATTCTTACGTACAAGGAATAGCTTTTCTTTTGGGGGGGGAAACTCCTGCTGGACACTTATCTTGCCAGGGAGTTTCTGCCACTTCTGGAAAGATGTTGGTCCCGTTTCAAGCTCTTGACCGACTCAAGAGAAAAATGCTCAACAGTTAGGAGAACTGCCTCCAGGATGGACTCCTGCCCCTAATCCCTTCTATATGGTTCGGCTCTCGGCTCTCGCTAGCAGCCCCGACCTCAAGGCACAGCTCTGCTGGCTTGCAGGGCTCTTGCCACCTCATGTGGAAGAGCAAGCCAAATGTCTGTGGAAATTAAACAATGACCTTACCTCTCTCATAAGGGTGTGAGGACTGCTCACCTATCAGGCAAGTGTTTTGAAGCAATTAAGGAATGTGGGACGTAAAGGGCATGTATTAGCACTGACAAAACTTGGCTCCAGAAGAGTTTTTGTGCTGCACAGGCCAAAACATGACTCTAAGTCATAGTATATAGAAGCCACATTGCACATGCAGTGGCAGGGAAAAAATAGTTGTATTTTTAAAAAACACTGAGACTCTCTATTGGAGTTAATTAATAAAACACATTTGCAATAAGTCATTTAAAATATGCCCTTTATACAGACTGGGAGAGTTTTCATAACCTTCTCTATTAAAAAATGCCCCAGGATCGTTTTGCTTTTCTTTTTTTAAAGACATGTCTCAGGGAAGAAAGATGAAGAGAGAGAATGGGTAGCCTTCCAAAAATAATGGACTGCTGATAAATTGAGATCCTTTAGACCTTTTTGTTTTTTTAACCAATGATCTAGCCATTGTTCTCTGTGAATTAGAAAACTTCCTGTTTAAAAAGGAACTAGGCTAAATTAATATGGCTACATAAAGCTTCCTATTTTTAAATTCCCAAATGATTAATGAATTATTGAAATATATTCCTGGAGTTGATACAATGCTAGGGGCAAAGATTTCAATCATAAAATCCAAAATGGACTCCTTTTGTCAACAAGGTCCATCTTAAACACCAACGTGTGTGTTTTTAATCCTTCTGGCCCAACCCTAAAAGCAGGCCTGGCCTTTTCTACCATTTTTCAAGAGGCGGAATTCAGGACTTTGCTCCCTGGGTTCCAGAAATTCTGTTTGGAAAGGATGTTTTCATGGTTAATCCTCTTATTGGGATTAGCACTTTTACAGTCTGCACCTTGGGGACATGAGCTAGAAATGCCCAGAGGAGTAATATGTGGTCTAGAGCATTCTGCAGCTCAGAGTTCAGTTGCATGTAAGGCTCAAAACCCAGGACTGTAGGGTCCTTACTAACCCCCCAATACTTTACGTTAAATTCTCTGAATGAAGAGGTGTGGAAAGTTGGGGCACACTCCATAAAATCCCTAAACCATTTAATTAAAAAATTATTGGTATAATTTTAGGCTCTGGGAGATATAAGTGAACAAAACATGAAAATCCTTGCCTTAAGGAGGTACATTATAATGAGGATACTTTAAATTTTGTATTTTATTTGTTTTAAACTAAGCTTGGAAACAAAGTATTTGCTCCATGTGATTTGTCTTGTTCTTCTAATCGACCCAGAAAAACATTCCGGGCCAAGGGTTCCAATTAATTCAGTCTGGATGAGCTGCTGTGAGAATTAAGTAAGAGGCATTACCATGCTGTGAATCTCTAACCAGCTCCATGGGGCCACTTAGGAATGAGAGTAACCACGTAACCACCACTCTGAGCTCTATTCTACCACAAACTCCTGGTGGAATAGAACCACCAGGGTCAACTTCTGATTTTTTGGGTAAGCGGCTTTCAAACTGTGTTAGGATTATTGAAAAAAGATTAGTCAAGAATTCAGAATTTTTTTAAAAAACGCTTACAAAATGTCAAAGAGAACATTTGTTATGAAAGACTTCTTTATTAAAGTGTAATATTCTCTAAATAGGAATGTGTTGTTTCAATCAAGAAGGGCTCTACAATTTTATACTGTTTTCTGCAGAATTTTAAAACTGGACACTCCCTCATTAATCATGTCATTGGGATGGAGTTTCAAATTGCACATCCTTCAAAATGTCTGTACTATAACAGGCTATAAAATCTGGCCCCTGCTACCTCTCTGACCACAACTCCCACCAGCTTCTTCAAGAGCATCAACCCAAACTGCGACGGCCCCTTCCTGTTCTCTCTACACACCAAGCACACGCCTGCCTCAGGACCTCTTGACTCACTCTCTCCTCTGCCTGGAATGTACTTCTCCAGATCTGCGTGTGGCTCTCCTATCAGAGAGCTCTTCCTGACTACGCAACCCTTACCCTGCTTTATTTTCACCATAGCACTTATCACTCCCTGAATTATTTTATGTACATATTGGTTTGCTTATTGTCTCCTCCCCCAGTTCTATAGACACGTGCATGTGTGCATGGGAGAACAAAAGTACTACAAGAGCAGGGACTTAGTCCGCTCACTGCTATATCCCCAGCACCTAAAACCAATATTTGGCAAGTCATGGCATGCAAATAATTTTTAGTTTAGAAAAAAAAAATCAATGAAATGGGAACAACAAAAAAACACTAGGATGCAAAAGTGTATATTTGATGTGAGCTCAGTTATTTTAAAAAAGGGCAGAAGAGAGGAAAAAACACACACACACCTGGAAAAAAAGGCCAAATTGTTAACCTTCTTCAAACTTTTTTAGACTTCCCAAAATTCCTAAAACTATTCTTTATTTTATTTATATATTCATAAAATCAAGTGAAAGAAATCAAAGAAAAAAGATAAAAAGAAAAAGGAAAAAACAAAAACAAAGCAAAACAACTAAGTGTATTATTGCAGCTTCAAAAGCTCAGTGCTCCAAGCTAAAGCCCAGAGCCTGGGGGAGAGTTCCAGGACTATCTGCCCCTTCTTTCATTCCACTGTCAGTCTTGTCCACCATTCTCTAAGCTTTCTAAGCAGCTGGGATTGGGATGTTAATCTTTATATTTTCCAGATCATCAATCATAGTCTGATGCATACCAGATCTTAAGAAAAGGCTTGCTAAATTGATATATGCATGGGAGAGCTTACACAAAAGAACCTCTGCTTCAGCCATTGGTCCTTCCATAAAAATGCCTAACTTTATGTCTTACCAATGCATATGAGCTTTCAGAAGTGAAAAAGTTCCTTCAAGAATATTGCTCCATGAAAAGTTCTGGAGTTCCTTCTTTCGAAGCAAGGGTCATCAAGGGCTTTGTCGACATTACTGGCTCCAGGGGATTTGGCATCAAAGTGATCAGTCTAGATGCAGTGCTAGACAATTTTGGACCTGATCCCATTAGAATTCACCCTTAGGCCCATATCATTCATGGTTCTGTTTATTAGTGACAGGAGGACTTATCTCCCTTATAAGAGTCATGGGCTCCTGGAAGACAGGGCTCTCATCTTCATTCCCCACTAATCCACCTGACCACTGAGCTTCCAGTTTGAAGAGGCAGGTGCTTAGTAGTGCATGAGAAATAAGTGAATTCACAGACCCCAAAGTCAAGTCCAGAGTTTAACTGTGCCTCCAATTACTTTCTGCTTTTTTTCAGCAAAAGTCTTTTTAAAACACGCATACTTAGAGGGCAGAATAAATCCAACAACAACAACAAAAACCCTGTACTTTCCTTCCACTCTTAGGAAGCTACAGAGCTGCGGGTAACAAGCTGGTTCCCACGAAAAAAGGACACACCTGTAATATGAGGGACTCCTTATCTCCTTCTAGACGTGCCAAGCGTTCCTGGTAGGTTTCATTGCTAGCAGCACCGTGGTGGTTTACCTGGGACTAAAGAAGAAATAAAAGAAGACATTTAGGTTGAAGAAACCTCTTACCACCTTCCAAATGGCATATGCAATTTGTGAGGACAGTCTGACTGAATACATGTGCAAAACCACCCATCAGAATAGAAAACAACAGGAGGGCCAGACCAGCTGCCATTGAAAGGTGTGCCTTGAAAGTTGGTGAAACCGCCCCCAGATGATCTCACCCATGGAACTGATAGAGCTCCAGACCCAGGATGCTTGACTTGACTCAATGTGTTGGGTCTGGTTTAGCTGGACGCACAGCCTGCGAGTGACACCAGTGAGAATAAGGGTCTGTATTAGGGGAGAACTGGGAGCTGATACCATTCATGAAGGAACAAGGTGGGGACAACTCCTGCACAGATCTGGGTATCTCTTAGTTTCCAAGCTAGGGTTATCCAGTGACAAGGAGCACCCTGCAGCATGGAGTCTGATCCTGACCTCTTAGTGTGCATGGAAGGCAGAGGATGCCAACTGCAATGCATTCACCTACTCTTGGGTCTCTTCAGCAGTAGGCAGCCCCAGCCCTGGACAAGATGTTTGACAACCAGGCTGGCATGCCATGTATCCACATGCCAGATCTGAGAGAAGCAATCTAAGATGAAGCATCTTGAGAAAAACCTAAATAACAGCCAGAGGGATCTCAAAG
Organism: Tamandua tetradactyla; assembly: GCF_023851605.1. Classification (NCBI taxonomy): domain Eukaryota; kingdom Metazoa; phylum Chordata; class Mammalia; order Pilosa; family Myrmecophagidae; genus Tamandua; species Tamandua tetradactyla. Next base: position 81,492,993 of record NC_135334.1, on the reverse strand, counting down.
GACAAGTAAAGGGCACACACAGGAACTGGAAAGTAGTCAGAACACATGGAAAAGAGAGGAAAAGGAGAGGGTCTGAAACGGCTGGTGAGAGGCAGTGCATTACAAAATGCCCTGAGATACAGACAGGAGCTGCAGTCACTTTTTAAAGGCATTTCTATTCTGGATATGGGCTTCCAGGGAGGAGAGAGGGGGCTGCTGATGGTACTGAGCTGGCTCGCACACCATCAATGCTCCCTCCTCCATGCCAAATGGAAGGCTGAAACCAGGGGCGCACAGTAGACCATCTGGGGGCTTGACAATCTGAAAAAGCAGATCTTATTGCAAATGGGGAAGTGACAATCATGATAATATAGGCTTGTCCAGAGGAATAAATATTCCAGTGTTCATGAGGCAGGTGTCCATAACCACGAAGGAAAGTTATGATTATGTAAAGAGAGAGGTGAGAGAGAACATCCAGACCCAGTGGTGGCCCACCTTCTCCTGAGCCTATTTCCCCACATTCCAATCTTGGGAACTGGCTCTCCAAACCCCCTTCATAAGAGAGCACCCCCTTCCCTTCCTTATCCCACCACTCCCCCAATGCACTGCCTGGTGAGAGCAGATGACAGAGTTAGGCCCAAGGACCAAGTATTCCGTATTCAAGTGCTGGAGTTTCACTTAGGAGAGAAGCATTGGTTGCTTGTTGAAGACGCAGTGGGAGGGTGACCCCAGGGGCCATTTCCCAGGGCAGCTGTGCCAGGCACAATCCAGAGATGGTACACAGCGCCTGCCGCCACGCTGCTGCCTTCTACTCCAGACTCTCAAGTAGGCTTCTTGTTCATGGTTATGGAAGCTCTTTCATACCATAGACAAAAGGACCTTAACAATCACAAATGACTTCTTTGTTGAAGCCAGTTTATTGTGGTTGATATTAATATTCCATTTCTCACATGGTCTGACTAGCATCGAAGCATATAATTACAACCAGACATTTCCTCAGAACATGACAGGAGTAGAGAGAAAAATAATTCTTAACAGTAGGTCAAATGCCTCTCTCTCAAAAAGCTCACATGGTGGGGATTTTCAGGGGACAGAAGATAAAAAGGACCAGGAACCCAAGTGAAGCTTTGCACATTGGACCCCAGTGCCAGCGTGAGCGTGTGCATAGGGCTGCTCTGTGTGGGCTGGTGTCCCTTCTCCCACCTGAATGACCAAGGGGAAGATTCCTACCAGACTCCAGCAAGCCACCACACCAACTGTGCCTTACTCACCCAGTGTGCTCCAGGGTATAATAAAAGGCCTTCCCATATAATCACACAGGGAGACAACTATTTTCATTGGCTGACAAAAAAAAAAAAAAAGGCAAAAAAGTAAAATGAAGTTTTAAATAATTTTTTTTAATACTCAAAATGCATGCCATTGAGCTCACAATATTGTTAGAGATGGATCAAAAATTTGGATCCACTCTAGCAGTAAATGGAAAAAGGGAAGCATGACCTGCTAAAAGATGCATAGATAGATATGATAAAATTAGATTTACTGCCCAGGAGAGGTAGAACTATTTCTGAGGTCGAGACTAGGGGGAAATTTCTTGTTTTCAGACTCTGCATAATGGGATAAACAGCATCTATAACAATATCCTTACAGTATCCAGGATCCAGTAGAATGTACTGCTTGTCTGTGATGCCCTCGCCAAAGGTTAAGGAAAAATATGGGCCAAAGGCCAAAGCAACTCTCTGATGACCAATACAATGTGGGGCCGTCACCATACTATAAATAAACAGCGAATCCTTATACAGCTCTCATATGTGCCAGGCACCACTTGGCCCACTTTACATGTATCATTTAATCTTTCCCACAACAGCATGAGATGGGTGCTGCCTTTATCTCTATTTACAGATTAAGGAACTGAGGCACAAAGCACATGAACAAAGCACAGATGAATAATTTATCCAAGATACTAGGTAGTAAATTAGTAACTTCCTGTTGTATAGCTTAATTGAGGGACAGATCAGTTCAAATTTTACTTGTTTTATATTGGGATTACATAGCAAAATTCACTTAGAATAAGGTTTGCTGCTAAGCAAACAAAATTTAAAAACACCGTGTGAACCTAAATGTCTCTTAATAACGGAGTATCTAAACAAACTATAATTCATCTTTACCATGGACAATGCATAGAATCTTAAAACATGACTAGGATATCTATGTTAAAATATACATGGAGATATAAGACATATTACATAGCGAAAAAAGCAAGATGCAGAAGAATTACACAGTGTGATGAAAGAAAACAATCTATATAACCTCAAAGGTATAACATGTGTATGACATGAAAATCAATACAAAGAGTGTCTGGAAGGTTATATAGCCAATCTTTAACAGGGTTCTCTTCTGGGGAAGTGTCTGGGTTATGGAAAATAGGGAAAGAGTTTGGTCAAGGGAAATTTTTACTTCAACATAGTATGTTTGGGTTTTTTACAAAAATATCTTCCTTTTCTTGAGTAATTAAAACATTTTAAAATTTAGAAGCACTGTTGGAGTATCTCAAGTACCCGTTTTTGTTGTTTTCTTTTGTTTTACCTCCTGCAACAAATCTGAGCAACACGTTCCTCTCCCAGCAGTCACGCTGGCCTGTAAAGCAATGATAGGAAGGGTCCCTTCCTCGCCCCAAGTCACTGGTCTAGAGGAACACAGCACCTTTCTCTCACACGGTCCTCGAAAGTCACTACTGTTCTCTAACAAGCTTTGGAGAATTAGAAACCAGTGAACTCGAGATAATGTTCCTAGACAAAAGTCTGCAGTATTGCCGCCATCCTTGCTTCTGGTGAGGCACAGAGACATAGACTTTCTTGATCTAGATAAAACTGCAGCCCCTCAGAAGGGCACAAGCCACTATAAAATGCCACCTCTTCTCGAAGAAGAACCTGGAAAGCACACGAGAACAGAGCCAAGAGGATTACTTCAGAATCATTTGTGAATGCCAATTTTCATCAGCCAAAGGTAAGGATTTGAGTTTGGGTGAATGAATGTATAGTCATTCCAGCAATTAGGCAACATGTTCAGTCTCTTCCTGAAACCATTCTTGGATTATAAAATGCTGCGATATCAGGGCTTAAAGGCCCATGCAGTTATCCAATTACTCAGAAACATGTTTAAAAAGAAATTTGGGACAGAAGATATTATAACTGACCTCATCTTGTCCAGAACGGCTCTCTCCTACTGTGTCTGCTGCCCAATTTCCTCAGAGGCAGTCCCTCACTTATATCCTAGGAAACCCACACAATGGCAGTCTCGTTAATGCAGATGGCCATGTCTAAAGTATGGACAGATTGGAATATGTCCAGGTTTTTCTAGTACGGATGGAGGTATATCACTAATGAAAATGCTTATTTAAACTGTACTTTGATAGGCAACTGGAACGAGGAAAGATATCACCTAAGGAATACTGTGCAGCCCAAACCCTTACCTTCCCAGTTTGGACACTACTTTGAAACAACATATGACATAAGCTACAACAAAATGCCACTTTTAACCCATAGATTTAAGCGAGACCCTCACTGGTTCCCAGGACATCAACCTGACCTGGATCCTCTTTGATACAGATGCACAGAAAAGTCAACTTATATATATGAATAGCTACTCAAAGCCTCAAATTGGGCATCACTCTGGGTGTGTGAGGGATCCTAATAATGACCAATTACAGGATCCAGAGTTCTAAGAATAAGAAGCTTCACTTCCCCAGAACAGAATATGAGGGAGCAAATTCTAAACATAACTAAGATTATGCTTATACTTAATAAACATAATAAATAAAGCCCAAAAATACAAAAAAGAAAAAGAAAAAAAATAAGAGTTGGGACACAGCTCTTTACCAAGAGATTGCTTTGTCAGAGGATAAATCTGCTCCCTTAATTCTAATAATGGAATTGCAATGGGGGCTCTGATTGACATCGAGGTCATACAGTTGCGTCCCTGACTGAGTCCAGGCTTATGGAATCTCTGAAAAGTCTTGTCTGTATTTCAGTATTCAGGTAAATCAGTAATAGAGCAATTGTCTAGCTCCTTGCGCATGAAGTAAAATTGAGAAACCCATACCCACACTCCACTGAGGAAAAGTAAGTCAAATGGAGGAAGGACAATTATACAAAATTCTTTTATAACTATACCTTACAAAAGAAAGATAATCTCATTCTACTGTGTTGAGGATGTTCATCTCACAATGAATGTAAATAAGAAAGAGGTTGTTACACAAACAATGTTGTCAGGCTGTAGGCTAGATCTGTACAAAAGATTACTGATATTTATATATATACATACTAAGCTATAGTTACACAAATATTTGATCAAATTCTCCCTTCTTTGGTTTTGATGGCTGCTCCTACAAATGTGACAGAAGGCAAATCAGTATCTTCATTCAAAATTTCTGCTGCACCTGATTCTATAATTCAAGTTCCCTATAGACTTTGTGAAGACCATGTGATATATATGCCCTATCCAGGTGAAACTGTCAAACAAGGACTGACATTGCCATGTCCCCTTACATCTTGACTGAAGAGTACCTCAGGGAGACATACTACTCTCTTTTACCACAGAGCTGAATCAGGATGGGGAGAAGTCCTTCTTGTTATGTATTGTTGTCAATCGTTCAGAAACTTTAGTGAGGAATACTGCAACCGAATCACCTTTTCCTCCCACAAAGCTTTGCTCTCACAGGCTAGGCAAAGTCTGGACACAAGGAACCCATCTTCTAAATCCCAGGTCTTTTGGAGGCAAACGTAAAACACAGCCCTGGATTGCCAGCTCATGGTCTTTCCCAGGTCTGGAGAAGCTCCTTGACTCTTCAGGTGATGTGTTTGCTCCTTTAAGACCCCATTCACTGGGCTTGGCAGGCCTACTGTATAGCTCAAGCAATCAACTGCCCAAGGTGGGGCTATTTTCTAATTCATCTCTAAGTGGAAGGGAGAAGCTTCAGGAAGTGGCAGCAGCCATGCAGGGTGTTTTCATGGTTTGGGCTCCTAGTGTTGGTTATAGATAGTTAATCTGCCTCATCAATTAGAAGAGCAATAAGAGAAGGGAGAGAGTGTGGCCAGGGGGGATGAGAATGACAAGCAAGATTCCAGTAGGGACAGTCTCTACATAAGGGGCAGCTTGGGTTACACAAAGACACAACCTAATCTAAGCAGAGTCCTATCCCTCATCTCTTTTCTGGATCAGTTAAGAAGTTTAATCTTGATAAACTCCTCATGCAAAGAAGTAAGATGCTGACAGAGTCAAGAAATAAAGTAGGGTTCCATATCTTGGGGAATACTGAATTTTAATTAGGAATGAGATCAGGGGATATTTAAGGCCCCCAAAAGAAATCTAGTCATTAGTTGTGGAGGATCCCAGATTAGCCAACTTCTCCTTGTTCTTTTGCTAAGGGATAATAATGGAGAGACCTACATGGGCAGCTATTTCCTCTGAACTCAAGTCTACTTTTGGCTACAATAGCCTGGAATCAATACCTTTACTGTTAACTACATAGCACAAGTGGGGGCTGCCATCTCCTTAGAGATATTCTTACCTGCCAAGCACCTGACACAAGGTGGAATCCTTCTTCTGAATTTTTAAACTTGGGAGCAGAGGGTGGTGGTGGTAGTGCTAGAAGGCCATGTCTTCCTCCACGTGGAAGCAGCTGGTTAGTAGTAAGAGTCAACCGTGAGACCAACATGCATGGAAAAGCTGTACAAAAGCCAAGGGAGAGACTGGTAGCATTCTCTTCCCTGGTTCATGTTGTCTAAAGGTAGAGCTTAGCTATATCTCTACCCTTTGTCCTCTCTTGGTTTGGGCTGGTACAAACAGTGTTTTTTACTTGCACCCCAAGTCCTGGCTAATGCATTTATCTCAAAGGGTGCTCAATAAATGGACCTACGTTTACTCCTTTGGAGATAGACATATAGGAAAGAATTCCTGCTATTTGAACATAGTGCTGAATTAGAAAAGTAACTGAGCCTACCATCTCACTTGATATGCTTGAAATGGCAACTTTTAAGACAGGGTTGAGATATTTCTCAATTTGGTTATGGGTTTCTCAATTTGACTTCATGCATGGAGAACGAATTAAAGTTAAAAACCAGGATCATCAAGGGCCAATGGGGATCTACTTTGGGGCACATGGTACATAGAGATATAATAGTATAAAAAAGGTACTTTGTCTCCTTTGTGTGTGGAATAGAGGACTTTATATACAACACCTGCTGGGCTCCATTCTTATTTCTCATAGACCAAGGAGGTTAAGGTAGGGAATGAATACAAGCTGCAACAGACCCAGAGGCGTCAACAGTGGGAGAGGGGGGAGGGGTATGGAATAAGAGGCAAAAGTTAAAATAAAAGAAGAAAGATATATACAGCTGTACAAATACCAGGTCTGTGAGCCCGCAGGCTGAGAGCTGCAGTTTTTCCTACTCCCTGGCCCTTCCTTGGCTGGATTTCAAGGCAGGAGATCCCTGGAGACAAAGTCTCCCAGAGCGGACATCTGTAACCATTTACATTATCCCTATAGCATCCTCCTCCCCAAGAATTGCTTTCACTGCAGCCAGAGGACAAACTAGGAATGATTATGAACCTGGGACTATACTTAACCATGTGTAATCTCTGGCAGGTTACCTTATCTCAGGCTTCTCTCATCCTTTAGAGAAAATTATATCTTGCAGAGCAACAGAATATGTCAGTTAGGCCAATATAAATTAAAATGGAGGGGGGTGGGGTACATGATAAAAAAAATGTTTTTTATCATGGGATGCTCTAATAATTTCTCTGTAAAATATAGTTTTGAATGATCGTGGAAAGATGGAAACATTTAAATGGCTTTGTTTAAGACAAAGGACCCAAGTACAATTAGAAGAAGTTCCTCCCTTCTACTGAAAGTTTTAATTAACTCATCCTTTTTGTGCAAGAGAACAAAAGACACAAAGTTTCTGATCAGGACTCCTAACAAATATCTGTAAAGATCTGTAAAAACAACCCATGTGAACTTAACCAAATACTTTCAGGCTGGAGAGAAAAAGTGCCTAAGTGACAACACAGAACCCACTGTTAGCTAATATCTCTGGAATCATGCCTTTGGCACACACAGTTGAAGACGTGTTCACTTTTCCACTGTCCCTGAAAAGATGCCCACATTTTGAGTCATATCTTCATGGTTCCAATTTTTTTTCTCCTTATAAGCATTTTACTATGTACCATTAGTACTATGTGCTATACATACGTCTATAATTAGCACTTTGTAACTTTAAATAACTAATAAAGACCAATAAAAAGAATAAATTATTTTATTGTAATAAAAATAATAACTTGAATTTTAATTTCTGTTCTGATCTAAATTTACTCTAAACATCAGCCATGAAAGCCTCATCAAAGCCATCATACCTGTTCTAGTGGCCGGTCAGATTCTATAATGCTTGCTTAGCCTTGGCCTGGCCCCTCCATTGTAGTGGGCCATGTCGGGTTCTCCACACCATTCTGGATGGGGTGTGGGCGCTTGCTGACATGGCTGGAGGCTGTGCAGTATCCCCGAGAATGACACTTTAAGAGCCTGGCTGGCTAGAGTGAATAATGATAGTGACCAAATGTACAAATTCAAAAATGTTTTGCATGAGGAAGAACAAAGGAATGTTAATAATGCAGAGTACTGAAAATAGATGGTATTTAATATTTCAAAACTTTAACTTACATGTGAGACTAAAGCAAAAAATATTTATTTGGTACAAAATTTATATTTTGACTATTGCATTTCCTAATATAACTTATGTGGACAGCTTAATTGAACATCATAACTACATGGAACCTTGAGTAGGGCATGAGATTTTGTAGGTTTATCCAGGGTGATTCCTCGATAAATCCTAGAAGGATTTGAACAGTGAATAAAAGGGTATTTGCAAATTCCCCTTGGGAGAATGGTGAGAAAGGGGGAAAATTCAACTTCCCCAAATGGAGAATTCTTGATATTTTCACAAGCAGTGGGGACAGCCAAAGCAATAGGCTGAGCCCCCAATCTTGGTGTTTGTTCATATAAAACTTATCCATGCAAAGGATAGGCTAAGCCTCCTTAAAATTAGGCCTAAGAGTCACCCCCAAGAGAACCTTTTTTGTTGCTCAGATGTGACCTCTCTTTCTCAGCCAATACCACAAGCAAACTCACTGCCCTTCCCCTCTCTACGTGGAACATGACTCCCCTGGGTGTGGCCCTTCCTGGCAGTGTGGGATAGAAATCCTAGAATGAACTGGGACTCAGCACCAAGGGATTGAGGAAACCTTCTCGACCAAAAGGGGGAAGAGAGAAATGAGTCAAAATAAAGTGCCAATGGCTGAGAGATACCGAACAGAGTCAAGAGGTTATCCTGGAGGTTATTCTTAAGCATTAAATAGTATCACCTTTTTTAGTTAAGTTGTAACAGAGAGGCTGGAGGGAACTACCTGAAAAATGTAGAGCTGTGTTCCAGTAGCCATGTTTCTTGAAGATGATTGTATAATGATATAGCTTTTGCAATGTGACTGTGTGATTGTGATAACCTTGTGTCTGATGATTCTTTTATCTACCTTATGCACAGATGAGTAAAACACATGGATTAAAAATAAATAAATAATAGGGGGAATAAATATCAGAATAAATTTAGTAGTTTGAAATGCTAGTGATCAATGAATGGGAGGGGTAAGGGGTATGGTATTTATGAAGTTTTTTTTTTTCTGTTTTCTTTTTATTTCTTTTTCTGAACTGATGCAAATGTTCTACGAAATGATCATGATGATGAATATACAACTATGTGATTGAAAAAAATGAATGTTCATATTGTATGTTGATTGGTTTTATTAATAAAAATTAAACAAACAAACAAAAAAGAGCCTGGCTGGTCTCTGCCAGGCTAGTATGCTTCTCATTTAGGCTCTGGTACACTTGGGGATGCTGGGTGAAGGCACTTCTGCAGCATTCTCCAACTGACACATGCCAGAAGATCTCCTGCCTTCATTGTAATTCCCTAAACATGGGGACAGAGTTGGTTCCAGAGCAGTCAAACAGGGCAGGCAAGAGGTCACAATGGGGGTGTCATTTGGTATGCAAGCACGGAGCGTGGGATGACAGTTAGCTCCAGTGAGACAAATCTAACCATTATATTGTTGTTCTTCAGAGATGACAACTGCTTTTCAAAGTCCCTACCTTGGGATTCGCAAAATAAACCTGCCCTCCTTTTTCAGAGACTTTTTCTCTAGTCTTTGACATTTAAAGAGTCACATTTTCTATGACGCATCTATTAAGCTATGGATCCCAGGGCCCTCAGGATCCTGGCCAAACTATTCCAACTGGTCAGAACATGTTAAGTCATATGACGGCTACTTGCCTGTAAAGGTGTTAAGATTTCTAGCACAATACCCTGGGTAAGCTTTGGCTCTGGATAAGTCTTATTCCTCCTTCTTTAGCCACTAAAATCTTGGATGGTGCATATTTTTAACTGAATAAGAAAACAAAAGAAAATGTAGAGTATTTCCAGGCTGCTTGGCCAACGGTATCAAATTCAGAAAACCAATTGCAGGTGAGCAATAGAGGTTTGACTCTGCTTCCAGACACAGGGTTTCAGGTGAGATGTCAGAGTCACTAGGGCTACAGCTCAAGCTCAGAAGCACCTCTCATGCCCCTATAAACCCTTTAGAAACTTGGAAAGCACAGACCTTAAAAGTAATGGGATTGGGGGTGCAAGAGTAGTTCAGTGGTAGAATTCTCACCTGCTACACGGGAGACCTAGGTTTGATATCCAGCCCATGTACTTCCCAAACAAACAAAAAAAACAAACAAACAAAAATTCAACAAATGGTGCTGCAACAAGGGGATACTCACATGGAGAAAGAATGAAATATGACTCCTGCCATACAGCATACAAAAAAACAAAACAAAACAAAACAAAAACAGCTGATCCCATGACCAGTTCCATTTTTTTCTGGGTGAGGAAGAGTCAAGCCAATTTACTATCTTTGACACAGAGGTGAAGAAATTTCTTCCAAACACTGAATGAATGGAGCACAATCAGATCCTTAGTTACCAGGTGTCCACTAAGGAGTTATCTTCAACCCATTATGCCCTCTACCTCTTGGTTCCAATTATACTTAAGGGGAGGTTTGGTGTTGGTGGCTGGGCTTTCACTATCAAATGATGTAAATATCCACCTTCAGGGAAGACAAAGCAGAGTTCATAAATATCTACTTTAAATAGCTTCTTGGTACACCAATGTTCAAGTAATTATGGCTCATTCCTAAGGACCTACTTGGAGACACTCTCCAAGCTAAGCAAGTGATCGAGTCCCTGTCCTCAAAAAGTTCTGTTAATTAGAGGGAGAAAGGACAGAAGGGAAAATCAACCTTTACTATGAGATGTGTTAATACTATCATAAGTGTATATAAGTGGCATAGGGAAGGGACGAATCAATTTGAACTTCAAGGGATAGGAGAGTCTTTATAGTGGAAGCACATCTTAATGACTGAGTTATGAAGTCTGTGAAGGAATTTCTCCAGGAGAATGGAAGAAGAGTACCTTTAGAAATGGTCTTGCTGATATAAATAATCTTCATGAAGCCTTGACAATTACTATCCTTCAGACACTTTGGTCTCACAGAACACAGCAAACAAAGGATACCTTGAGGACGGACAGGTTTGATGTAAGCACATGAAGGCTCCTAACTGATCTTCCTGGGGCTACATTCAGTGTGAGATAAATGCATTTGATTTATCAAAATGTCTTCTGCTTTGGCTAAGCTTGGTTCATTACCAAATTCTCTTCACCAGGTAGCTGTATACATAAGAGACCTAGAGCACTGTAGGAGAAGTAGTATTTGTAATTGTCCTGGAATGCTGAAGAGGGATGATACTAAAGTTAGAAGGAGAATAAAAGAGTAGGTTCATTAAGGTCTTTTCTCATCTTGCCAACTCCAATGAATCACTATTATTGAAGGCACCTTCAGACACAGAGAAGCAGGCCGGGCGCTAGAGATGGGGGGTAGTTCCAATGATTTAGCTCATCTGGAGTCACTAGAAGTAAACTACCCAGTGCCTCTCGACTGCCCTGACTTTTAATCTGAAGAGCCTACAATTAAATAGGCATGAGACAAAATCCATAGCTGGGGAATACGGGATTAGGCAAAATCCATAGCTGGGGAATACGGGAAAGTGAGGAGCTATCCCTTTGGTCACAAGAATGCTGCTTTCTTTACAAGTTTCCCAAATGGGAACAAATTCAGGGGAAAATAGATGGGAGCAGTTGCTTGGGAACTGGAGGTAACAAGAACAACACTATAGAATAGATTTTAAATATGACTGTAGGGACAAAGTCAGTTTGCAGTGGTTTTGGGAGTGACTTGGAATGATTCAAGATGATATGTTTTTATCCTGCTCTTCCAAGAAGCCTGGTGGTGAAAGGAAAACAAATTACAGGGCAGCATAGAGAGGCAAGTAAAGATAGATTTGTTTGCTTCCCCTGCACCCCCCAAATGGCTTGCTGAAGAACTAAGAAGCATTTTCAGTCCAGGGCAAGGGACAGGTAGGCAGGGAAGAGGTGACAGAAGAAGCAATCAGAGGAGAAAGAGGAGACAGAACAGGATAGGGTCAAGAGGACAGGATACTAGAATAGCCTTGGCCAAGGGAAGAGACTCTCAGCCTGTGAAACAGAAGGAAGCTGATAAATGATAGCAGTGAACATAATTACATTTGTTGGTGAAGGGGAGGGAGGATAAGAAATTCATCTAAGCTTTGATGACTTCAGTTGAGAGGGGAGTATAGGGATGAGTATAGTGGAAAGGTATAAAAGAGTCTCTGTTGGGGAAGGGAGTGAAGAATACAGGGATGAGTCCAAGGACTCCCAAGCACTCTTGCTGGGAGCGTCCACTAAGTATCCTGTACATGACCCTGATATGATGCCACTTTATGAACCCTGATGGGTAAAAGACGTCCAAGGATCTCTTTACAAGGAGCTGGCAGATAGCAGTGACAGGGGTTAGAAATGGCAGAAGTCTAGCTCCTAACTTGGAACAGGGATGCTAAAAAATGGGATGCACCCAAAGGAAACTGCTGACAGCCTAGAGCCTTTGAGTAATGATGCCCACTGTCACCCTCCCCATGGTCTTGAAAAACCTCTCTGCTCAAAATCAAGAGTGGGTACACAGCTCTGGAGTAACCAGAGGTCACTAGCTGTAACCAATGTCATCGTCACCATAGCTAATACTTATGGAGTGCTTTCTAAGCACTTTATGTGCATTAAATTTCTTATTTGTATTTCAAAGTCAAGGAAACTGAGTCCCAGGAGGTTAAATCAAGTGCCCAAGGTCATACAGAGCTGAGATATCCTAGCGTGTGTGGATCGAGGTTCCACACTCACAACCAGTCAGAGCAGCTCTCACAAAGGATGCTGCCTACTTTTCCAACTTTCACTGCAATCTGACCTGAGTGAAAGAAAAGCCAATGTCTAGAGCTAGAATGCCTATATGTCTATTTGTCTTTGTAGCTCTTCTGGCCCAAGCAGCCAGTCTACTAGATTAACCATTTGAGCACCAGATGACACAGAATAAAGTCTCACGTTTGCAGCTTGAGTTCATTTCACATTTTAACATTTTACTGCAGATTCCAAGCCAACTGGCTTTGGGAGGGGGGGTATGGAGATCCATGGTGATTCCATTTTCTTTGTGATCTTGGGTAGGAATTTTGCTAAGCATTGAGACTGTTGGAAGCCAGGCACAGTGAGAAGATGCTGACAGTGCTGGGAAAATGAAATGCTCAGAGGGCAGTGAGTGGGTCTCACATACCCTGCTCAGAGCTATTTTTAGAGGCTCTTTCAGTAACTGTGGGTTAGATCTACTAACATCAATGCAGGATAGGTGTGACCTGTTTGTGAATTAGTCAGGAAACAACAGCTGAGGGGGGCAGAAGCCCTCAAGATCTTTGCAGCAGATTACCGTGTCCCTCAGCTTTGTCTACTGAAGAAGGAATTGGAGGATAGGACATGGAAGGTCTGATCAGCCTTGGGCTCACCCAAGGCCAAACGCAGCAGCCAGTGGACCTCTGGGCTAGTTTGCAGCTGCCTTTTCTAGCTCTTTAGTATGCTTTGGCTTGAGACTTCAATCTGGAATCTGGGAAGGGGCTGAGAGATAAAGGAATGAATGGCTTAAGATGCTTTGCTAGGAGAGAACCAGCTAGTCCTGCCCGTTCTTTCAATTTTCCCTCCCTAGTAATAGCCAATAGCAGTTAACTTTTATTGAATATTTCCTACATGCGTAGTATTATCTCAAATGCATTCACATGGATTATCTTACACGGTCCTCACAAAACTTGATCTTCTTTATTTATCCACGAGGAAATCCAGGCTTTTAATTTATCTGCCCAAGAGCACTTAAGTCAGTAAGTGTGGCAAAGTAAGGATTCCAACCCAGGCCTGAACCCAAACTGCATGTTCTTAACTATATTACATAGAGTCCCATACCCTAAAGGCTAGAGACAAATCTTTCTTTCCTGAACAAATGCTTCCCCTCTGGCTCTGTGCCACCCTGACCATAAGCAACTCTTCACATGCCCCCCAAGTCCAAAACTCTGCCTTGCTCCTGAGGCATTGCCCTCTTGGACTGGTCAGAGGACAAGGGCTCCTGGCCTATGCACTAGGCTCACCCCTGATCCAATCACCCAGCCCCTCTGCATGGGAGAATGGAAGAGACAAAAACCTTGGTTCAGAGAAACGTGCTCTCTGAGCCACCTCAGCATGCAGAAGCCCAAGAAGGAGCAGATGAGCTGGGCAGATGGGGGTGCTGGAGACCTGGGCTGGAAAAGTCCTGCAGGGACGGGGTCAGCGAAGGATTCATTGGAAAGGAGGGGCTTGATGGAGTCAGGTGAAGTAGGTGGGAATCAGAGAGGAGAAGGACATTTGGAGTAAAGACTCAGAGAGAGGAGGGAGTATAATGTACTCAGGGGTAGATACACTGCAAAGGTATGCCCTTTGCAAAGGTAAGTTGAGGCTGAGGTCCAAGGGCTCTCAAGAGTCAAGCATGCTGAAGATCATGGACTGTCACTCCCAGACAAAGTATACGCTCTGAGGACTTCTGATCAGGGTCACAGGGTGAATGGGGACTTTTTTTTTTAAAGGGGATTTTAAAAATCCCCTTAGTACTTTGAGGGTAGAGAACAGGGAAGATATTCTGATCATACTGCAAAGGCATGCCCAATAATTTGTGTTTTGCTTTTTTAATGTTCCTTAAAACCTGAAAAGAAGAAAAGTATGTTTCTCTATGAGTCATCCTGGAGGTTCTGAAGTCTCCCTACTTAGAACTTCTTCCCTCAGTAAACTTCCAAGCGTACACAGGAGCCAGAATTTATACCCTGGATCTCAGGACAGAAAGAGCCTCCTTATATGTGTATCACATGCAAAGTTACTTCCTCCAGAGGCAGAACTTCCCCTACAGGAGGCACAGGGTTACAACATCCACCTGGGACATGGCACCAATAACCTGAGGCACATCTTGGCTAGAAGAACCTCCTGGTTAGAAAGCTTGACTTTGGATACAGGGAAATAAAGGCCAAAAAATGAGAAGTACACTTCTTATCTCTCCTGCCCCCCAATTTCTCCTATGTGGCTTCTGAAAGTTTAAGATGATGCAAACCTCTGCCAAAACGTCTGGCCACCTTGGCATGTTCTCTGGTAGCTGTGATGCCCCATTCCATAGCTAGGCAGACGCTAAGCACAGACAGGATTTCTGCTGGGTTCTAAACCGATAATTTTCTACATATTTGGCAGAAGAGATGAGAAGAGAGGTTTGGACTGGGAGGCAGAGATCAGGGTTCAAGATCAGGCCCCACCACTAATTGCTATGGCCCTAATAAGCATGAGGTTCTTAGCATCTCCCGGACTTTGTTAAATGAGGGGTTTGAACTAGTTGATTCCTATGCGCCCTCAAGCTCTACAGTTTTGTTCAACTGCCTCACTTTCTCAATACAGCTTACTCCATACCACATCACAGTCAGAGTAATTTTCTTAAAACATAAATTGTACCCTGCAATGAATCCTATGCCTCTTTCCTGCTACAAGTCCCCCATGACACAAATGCTTCACCCACAACCCTTGCCGCAGCCCTCGTTTGCTGTCCTGTGTGATCTGGCATCTGCCCGCTGTTCCCTCCATAGCTTACTTCAGCCACCCTGACTTCTCTCTCATTCTTAAAACTTGCCAGACTTCCTCTTGCTTAAAGACCTTTGTAAATACTATCTCCTTCATCCCATTTTCACTTAACTCATTCCCTCTTGTCTCTCAGGTTTCTGTTAAGTACCATTTCTTCAAAGAGGACTCCTTAATTTCTCCTTCTCAATCATCGATCGCCTTCATGGATCTTTTGTTCCTCTCCCTCACCGCACTTACTGGTTTGTGGTTTGGGGGTTATTCACTGCGACTGTTTAGCCTCCTTCCCCCACATCAGATGGAAGGCGCACAACAGCGGAGACTGGCTGTACTTGGCTCACCACTGCACACCCAGTGCCTGGAACTCCATAAATATTTACTGAATAAGTGACCGCAGAGGGCACACACAAAAGCTAGTCGGCCTGATGTTTGGGTCTTGGGGTCCAGAGACCTCCATGTCGCTTCCAAGTGGGAGACCTCCCATACCTCCTGTCCTTCCGTGGTTACACTGTCAAATCTCTTATCTGTCAGCTGCCTTTGCCCTTTTTGTCTCTGAAAAACGTTCAACCTAAAATTCCTCAACGTGAAAATAAACGCGTACCCATCTCAGCCAATTTAAAGGCAGTCACAAAAGAGGAGAAGGAGCCCAGGTGCATTCGTTTCTGGCTCGCACCAAACACACACGTTGTGTCCTAAAGATAAAGGGCATGAACAACTTGCAACCCGAAACCCTCCACTCCAGAGCATTCAAAGGAGAACTCCCAAAGAGCTTTCCTCCGGAAACTCAGAAGCTCATCCGCAGACAGCACACATTGCTTCCGCAGCAGATAATATCCAAGTGGGGAGTGAATTAAACAACTTCCGAATCCAGTACATTTAAAAGGCAGCAGCTTCCTCTCGGCATGCACCCTCAAACCGAAAGGCAAGTGGACACATTCTCTGGTCATGGTGTTTGGAGCCTCCAGCTGTTTCAGGGCCACAGTTAAAATAACTCACTCCCGCACTCAATTCTTGCCTTTCTGTACAGAGGCTCATTCACTAGGATGTCAGAGGAGAGACAAAGACAGCTGACTGTATTCTCCTCCAGTGTCTATAATTAGATTCTTATGAAGAACTTGGCCATGACAGGGCTTTGCCAGACAAATACCTCCCCCTACCACACACACACACACACACACACACACACACACACACACACACACACACACAGCTAAAGCATCCCCTCAGTCATCTCCACGGACACCCAGAGAAAGTGACCAGTCACTTACCCTCTTGAGCCACGCGAAATGCTTGTAAACGTCAATGTCCCCATCCATGCTGGGCACCCATGTCAGCAGTTAGATCCCTTGGTTGAGAAAAAACCCTTTTTCTGGCAGGAGGCCAAGCTCTCTCCCCTCCCCTCCCCTGCCTCTCCCCCTCCCCTCGGAGGAACGCCAAGCTGTGTTCAAAATTGCCCACTTGCCTGGCCTGTGTCCTTCGGCCTTTCCCTAAACAGTCTCAGATGTACAACTCCTCAGAGCAGACTGTGCTGCTCCAATATCCTCCCCCACAGAGACACACGCGCGCGCATACACACACACACACACACACACACACACACACACACACACACACACACACACACACACACACACACACACACACACACACACAGGAGCCCACGGGCACCAGCCCTGGGATGCAGAGCCCCGTGGAGCAATCAAACCTAAGAAAAAGGAGGGGGGAGGGGGAGTCTTGGACAGGGCTTGTGAACACACACACAGACACACAAGCATGGGGAGTTTCTTTTCAGTGATAATACCAGAGCCTGCCAGAGGAAAACAGTCCTGAAGAAAATTCCTTGTCTGGCTTCCCCCTTCTGGAGTGGCTGGAACTCATTACAGAGAGACCCTGATTTCCTGTCTCTGCTTCACTCTGCATTTACCCACAGGCTCCCAGCTGCTCACAGTTTATTTGGGACTGGGGAGAAGACTAAAAATAAGTGTTGCTCTCAGAGGAGCTTGCTGGTTCCCACACACCGCCTGACCCCCACCCTGAAGCCCACGCCTACCCCTTTTTCAGGCCTGGGGTGGGCTGAGCCCCAAGGAAAGCCTGCCGTTTCTAAAAAAAAAACATTCAGAAGTAGCGCCAGTCTGGGTCCTTGGGTCTGCTGCATGCCAGGCCCCATGCAGGGTGTTCTCGGTCCTTGGCAGCACCCTCTGCCAGAGAGGAACTGCTGCAGCCCTGGAGACTCGGCAGATCCAGGGAGTTGGGCTCAGGGCTGCTGTCACTCCCACCACGGGGCTCTCCGGGGGCCATGTGCTGCAGCTGGGGTTGGGGGATGGGGGAGGCATGCCCTGCTCCTGTCAAGCCCCAGACCTGCCTCACTGGCTCCCCCACCCAAGACTCCCTGCTTTACACACCCAGGAAAGGGTGAGGCCGCCTCACGTGTGTTTCCACGAGACTCAGAGGCAGCCCTGGCTCAGTGGGAGCCTTGGGAAGGCCTTGGTGGAGACAGTGAGCTGTGTGGTGTTTTCCTACTGGCAGGTCACAGGCTGGATTTCCAGAGTGGCCTGTCCAGTGCTTCCCAGATGCTGCCTCCACCTCCTTCCTCATACTCCCATCCCCTTGGGAGAGCACCCCTAAAAACAGCATTTCTCCCTGGCCCAACCCTTAATGTGTGATTACAAAAGTGATCTTTGATGTGGGTGCAGAGGGAACTGTGGTTACAAGCAGAGTCCCTGAGCTTTGCAGACACATATCTCATGACCACCTGGGCTTCCCCAGTGTCAGGAGCCTCCAGGGTCTTTCCTGCAACTCCCAGTTGGAAGAGAAGAGTCTACTGGGTATCCACAGGACCCTGAACACCATGGCATGCCCCACCGTGGCCCAGAAGCTGGGCCTGGGGGAGACGGTTGAAACTATGACTGGCAGCAGAGTCCTGGCAGGCTGGCCCAGCTCTCAGAGATCCCAGAGGCAGGGGGAGGAGAGCTGGCCAGAAGCTGGCATGCTGGAGGAGTGAATTCCTGGAGACACACCCAGATCAGAGATCAGAAAGGAAAAGCAGCCTCTGCTGTCCACGCACGAAGCTCCAGGCCCTTCTTCCTCACCCCTGGCCCAGTTCCAGAGAGCAGACAGGGCACCACCCAGCCTGAGGTCCCTGCCCAGAGCTAGGGGAGGATGTGCTAATGAAGAACATCTCCAAAGTTGCAAGAGTGGGTAGGCCTTTTCTAAACTCCACCCCCTCTCCCATTTTTTCCCCTTATTTTTCTATCTAAAAGCCTGGAAGAGTCAAATGAAGAAATTCATCCAGTCAACACACATTTGCCCCTTATCCAAGGCAAATGAAACAGACCTCCTGTCCCGGGGAAATAAAGAATGACCACATGGAATATAATGAAGGTGTATCTGAGGCACCGGGGAGGAAAGGTAGGGGAGGCGATCTTGGGGCTAGCTGGGGGGGGGCCCCCAGTGACCCAGCCCCTGAAGGATGGGAGAAAACCCTGCTTCCCATGGAGGGAGGCTCAGTGCCCTTCTTTAGGTCCTAGTACAAAAGAGGAGGAAGGAGGTGATGAGAGGGGCCTCGTGGCTATCATCAGCCTCACACCTCCCACTGTCCATTGAGATGTGGCTCAAGGGACAGCACCTCCAGGAAATTTTTCAGTTGCCCCTCTTATTCCTTCCTAAGCACTCATGCTCCCCTCAATGTCACCTGCCCTGCTGCACCAAACCACAAGGGACTGATACACGTCTGTCTACGCACCAGCTCATAGGTAGGGTCTTATTTCTGATTCATTTTTCTAATTTCTATGCCCAGCACACTTGGTATACAGTAGGATTTTAACAAACATTCTTCGAATAAAAAAAATGAGGCTCAAATGGGTAAGACTGGCAATATACAGCAAAATTTGTACTCAGGAAAAACAGTCTTGAAGGTGTATTTCCCCAGGATAAAGATGCTTGGCATAAAGAGGAAAGGGCAGGACAAGTTTCATCTATTAGTTCAACTTGTTCATGGTAGGGAGGGATGGAGAGAATCCAGACAGGCTACAGCTAAATCCTTTACATACCTTATGGTATCCTAAAGTAGCAATTCTAACTTCAGCTCATTCTTTTTTTAAACACCATAATACATTTACATTGTAATTCAATTCAACAATGTATAAAATAAAATAACCCCAAAGAGCTAGGAACTGGAACTGGGCACGCATGTGTGGCTGGCGGCAGGGGATGGGCTGAGGATCCTTGGATTCGGCGGGCACACGCACCTTTTCACTCACTAATCCCCTGGCTGGCAGAGAGGCCTCAGACAGCAGCTCAGCCCTCATCCTGTTGGCAAGGCACGCCCTTGGCTGCTTCACGCTTGCCCAGAAGGCAACCCAGGCCATGGGTGCCTCAAAACAGGCCATAGATGGGCTTCAGGGGATCAAACAAAGCCCCTGAAAGCGTTCATACGATGCATTAAAGAAATAACAAAAACTATGCATATGTACATACAGTATCCCTATATTTCTGAAAACTGAGCTTTCATTGGATTATCAAAATGGTTCATGATTCCTGCAAAGTTAACAACCTTGCATTTTATCTGGCCTACGCAGTTACTCTCAGAGGTTTAGGCTGCCCATACTATGGGTGGGTTTTGGCTTTCTGCTTCCATTTCACTGTCCCTGGAGGGTACAGTCTTAGGAACTGCCTGGGCCCATCATGAAGAAGGAAGTGCCCAAGGATCACGAATGGTTCACAGATAGGGGTCATCACAGTAACCCTGACAGCCCTCACTCGGTTCCAGCAGACGCAGCTCAGTACTATCAGGAACATGAGGTAGCAGCTGAGGGCAAGGGCAGGACACTTCAAGTCAGAATTCCGGCAATAAAAACAGAGCTAAGAAGCCAGAGTGGTAAGGTCCAGATAAGAGGAGATCATCAGTGCTTGCCCGCTCCCATTCCAGGGCCCCAAAGGAAACCCCAAGATCACCACCTACCTGGTTAGAATTCCAGGTACTTGTGGGAACAGCTGAAGGCAGGTCCCTGAGGCTTTACTCCTACCAGCTACAAGAAGTCAGCAGCTTATCAGGTGGAATCGTGGACTGAAAGGAGGCTCTTGGGTCACATGCCATTCCATCACCTGCATCCTGAGCTCCAGACCAGCTCTGAGCCTTGGCCTCTGGGCCACAGGTAACAGTTGCCTGTAAGTCAGATTCAGGTTTGGGTCCTTCAACAGGTAACCCTGCAGTGAACCAGCTACTAGGAGGAGGTGATGAGAAGGGGAGGCAGCAGGAAGAAAAGAGCCCAGTCCCGAGAACACTGTTTCTTTTGGCCGAGGATGAAGTCGTGCCCAGGAAGCAGAATCCTGCTCCCGTAGTGCACAAGCCCAGGGAGTGCATCTCTACAACGGGTGAGACAAGGTTCACAGCAAACACTTCACATAAAGGCTCAGAGAGTAAAAATTTTAGGCTTTGTGGGCCATACCGTCTCTGTGCTACTCAACTCTGTCATTAGTCGTGCAAAAGCAGCCATAGACAATATGTAAATGAAGGAGGGTGACTGTGTTCCTATAAAACTTCATCTATGGACACAGAAATATGAATTTCATACAATTTTCGCACGTCGCCAGATATTCTTGAGATTTTTCCCTGACCAATTAGAAATGTAAAAGCCATTCTTAGCTCGTGGGCTATAAGAAACAGAGGCAGCAGGCCAAATGCAGGCCCTAGCTTGCGGAGTTAGGACACTGCTTCCCCGTGTATAATGAACCGCCTGGCTGAGGAGATTCTTGTAGAAATGCAGATTCTGATTCAATAGGTCCAGAATGGAGCCTGAGACTGTAAATGCCTAACAAGTTTCCAGGTGATGCGGATACTGCTGGTCCAAGGATCACACCTTGCATAGCAAGAGGTTGGAAAACTCACTTTTAGAAGTTGCTTGAAGCACAGGGTTCTGAGCAAGTTTGCAAATTCCCTGGAGTCTCCCTCCTGCCTGCCTGCCTGTGCACCAGCGGGCACCTGGAAGTTGGGGGGGAGTGCTGTTCTCTGCAGGTGGAGGTAGGTGGGTGCCCACATGCTCAGACCTCAAGTCAAACTAACCTGGCAACATTTCCCACCCATGTCCCCTAGGCCTAAAGCAGGAAATTTAGTGGGGAAGGATTTATTTTCTCTTTTTACCAGTGTTTGCACATTCCTGGTCATTTATAAACATTGGTTCCTGGGGACTGAAACAGTCTCCTCAGGTCAGGTCTGAAAAGAGCCAGATGTCTAGAATTTAGTAGGATATGACTTACCTTGGGGGTCAGGGGTGAAGGGAGGTGGATAGGAAAATTAAAACTGCTGATTTTCAGTGCCTGAAGGCCCCCAACCTGGGATACTTTGCCAGGAAAAATGCATTGAAAATCCCTCAAGGTACAGAAGTTCACTGGTTTCCAAGGAAAAGGGGTTCTGCCCAGCAGCTTGACAAAGAGAAGTGCTTATGTCACCTTTCTGACTTAAAGAAGTAAAGAAAAGCCATGTTCTTGTTTATAAAGTCCTCGGATTTTCCAAATCTAAACAATCTTCTTTCCTGGAGTTTAAACTCCCCAGGATTTGTCCCTGACTCCCACCTAGTGGCACCTTCCGGTACTGCACAAGGACAAACAACTCCCCACTAGCGCGCAGTTCCCAGCCCCCACCCTACCCAGGGCAGGAGTCCCTGGGGACTCAAGTACGTGGCAGAAAGCGCTCAGGCCCACACTCCTTACTTCACACTCACCCAAGTTCACACTTGCCACTGGGGGAGGCAAGAATTTGACCTTTGGAAATTGGCTCTCATAGGACCTACTTTTTTACTCAATGAATAAGCATTACATTTCCTTTTCTCATTTTAAGATGCAGAGGAGAAATTTTTTCCACAAAACCTGTTTGTAACTTTTCAAAATTAAAATGTTCAATGAGCATATACCCTGGAGCATCTTTTGCTCTAGACCCATAGGTGGAGGATGGCTACACACAGCTTGACACACTTTATAATTTATAAAACAGCTTTTTCTTCCCACTTTTTTTTTTTTTTACAACTCCCCAGGGTTTTTCATCTGGTAAACAGAAAGCTCCAACATATCCCCTACCCAGATACCCAGATTTACCAACTTTTAACATTCTGCCACACTAATTATATCATTCTTTCTTTTTTCTAACTACGAGAGTAGGTTGCATACGTCGTGTTCTTTTACCACTTAATACTTCTGTGTACATCTCCTAAAACCAAGGATATTCACTTACATCGCAGCTTTAAGTACAATTATCCTCTGTTTCTTAAGATATCAAAGAAGGTAAATGAGGGATGCCTGAACTGAGCAGCGGGATGTCAGAGATGGGCGGGCACACAGCCTAGGTGGGGCCTCCTGCACCCTAGCTTAGCTGGGCCCTGCAGAGGATGCCCATTCAGGACACTCTCCACTGCTCCTCAGAGATCAGCCTCAGCCAAGTCCAAGACACAGGGGCAGCCACACTTAGACAGGCTCCCTGGACTGTCTCCACTTTAGTAACAGAGACCTGGACTGAGGAAGTCAAAGGCTGGTACCTACCAGGAGACCACTCAATACAGCAGTTGAGACCACTCAAACTGCAGGCTTGGAATGCTTGGCCAGTTCTTGCAGACTGCCAAACCCAGCTGTCACTTCCAGAGTCCCAGAGAAAGGAAATAGGTTTGCCCAAAGCAACATACAAAGGTTAGTGGCAGAGCCGTGGCCTTTTGACGCCTCCTCCTCCAGGGCTCTTCTAACCTCCCATACTGCTTCATCCTGGTTCAATTTGCTTCCGTCTGCCCAGAAAGGCTGACCCACAGGACACCTCCAACCTTGCAGGGAAAATAAGTTTCTGCTGAGTAGCCAAGCCTGCCCCACACATACCAGTTACAAAGAGGGGTCCAGAGCACAGTCTCTCTACTGGTTTTCTGCCAACGACTCCCCTTACCCTGGAACCTGAGCTCCACCCTGACTTGCCCTTGTTTTGATGCTGTAGGGTTTACCTGACATTCTTCTGACTTCATCTTGAGCCCTTGGGGATCCCATTGGCTCACATCCAATGCCATTAAATGTCAGTAAAGACTGGTTGCCTGGCTTGGGGGTGGGCATATCCCAGACCATTTGGAGACTGCTGGCTCTGGCATGCCTTAGGCACGAGCACAGGGGACCCTGGCAACTAGTCACAGTGTATACAACACGCTGGGTCTACTTGTCAGGCTAACTGGATGTTCCAGCCCTGCAGGGCCCACCTGAATCTGGGGAGTGAGCTCCTCTTTGGGTTCCACCACTCATCCTAGCCCTGGGTTTACCCAACCAACTCTGGTCAGTCAATCAATTAGGTAAGGAGGGATGGGGACACCTCTTCAAATAATGAGAAGGTCCATTTCTCAAGATTCAGCCCAAATACTAGAAATGATCATAGAAGCGGCATAGTCCTTTCTTGCCTGTGGCATATGTTAGAGCCCACAGTGCCCAGGGTCACTGATGACCACCTTTCCCCTTCCTTGCCAATCTGATGGGGTTCAGTGGCTTTAGACTGGAAATGGCCACACTCTCCTTATAGGCAAACTCCTGAACTTCACGGTAAAAAGGGGGAATGCATGGGTCTAGGAGGAAGCTCCAGGCAAGGAAAAGTGGCCACTCCTTTCTGAAATTCAGCTCCATTCCAAAAGTAACAGAGATGCCTCAGCCTTCCAGCCTGGGCCTTAGCTTCATACTCCATGAGCTACGGACACTGAGTATAGCCTGTCAGCCAAATATCAAAGGTGGCCTTTCGTCTGAGGGTGACGCTGTTCTGCTGCACCACTGGACAGTCTCATGATGCTTCTCTGAGGCCTCAGCCCCAGCTTGCCTTGATTGCAGTCATCGTCAACAATACAAGAGACTCACCCAAAGCTCCCTGATGTACCACCAACTTCCCAGGGAGGCCCAGAATTCTGTTGCAGACACTGCTGACAGAACAATGGAATCTAGACCCCTTTCCTCCTTGTCTCATGGAAGCCCCAGAGAGAAACCCCAGCTCAGAGAGCCCACACTGAGAAGAGGTTGAAAGCCTGCTTCTTCTCACTCTAACTGGCAGGTCCCAGAATCCTAAAAACTTGCTCACAACCCAATACCACAGGATATGGGACACATCTGCTCTATTTGGCCTTTAGAAGGCTCGAGTCTGATCAGTTTATCATTATCCCAGGCCTAGAGGCCTTGCCCAACAGGTCATCTGCTGTTGCTGGACTTGCTGACCCAGCTCTGTCCCAGCCCTGCCAGGACCCTGGCAGAGGAAAAACCAACTCCACTCCAAAGAAACCCTGCTGCTTAGTCTTTCTGACTATACTGCACTAAAATCAGGAGTGCAGTTATCAGGATGATTCTGCTAGTTTTCCTTTCTAACCACCAATCGCTCCGCACTTCCCACTGAGCAGTTTTTCCTATGTACCACAGGTGTCAACATCTGAGCCTGAAGATCCACAGGACCTGGAGAAGAGGCAACGAAAAGGAGACCTTGTTTCCTACCAAATGATCCTTCCCAGGATCACAACTGATGGGCCCTTAGGTGAACACCTGACCCAAAGGCAGCTAATCTGTAACTGTGATTAAATAAGTCTTTAGTTTCTCTTTCTTTTGCACTTAACAATTCTTCAAAGGCCTGGAGGACTTAGCTTAAAAATTAAGAACTAGGCCAATCAGATTTTCTCCTTCAGGAATTTAGCTAAAAAAAAAAAAGACAGGGGACAAGAATTTGTCAGCTAATGAGAAGAGTAAAATCAAACATAAGGATGTGTGGCAGTCTCTCTGAGCTGTCTTCCTAAGGACCATTTATTCCCCCACCCCCCACTTCATCACTGCTCCTTTCTGACAGAGGCCACCTCCCACTATGGAAAATGAAAGTGCAATACTCACTTTCCCTTGCAGCTGGAATACATGCATGTGAACAAATTGGGGCTAAATGGCAATTCTACTGGAGAGTTTCAGAGAAAAGTGGGTTTTTTTTGGTTGTTGTTGCTGTTATTCTTGTCTTTAAACCAGGAAGGAAAACAAGACACACTAAAGAAATCATTCCTTATCTCTGGACATAGCTGTATCGCTACATGTGAGAATGTATTGCCTGGAGCTGTAGCAACCATCTTAAAACAGTTACGGGATAAGCATGAGGTTGGTGGATTAGGAAGATGGAAAGCACCGGAGTCCCTGAGGTCATCTCAAAGCCACTAACCTAACCCTGGGAGCACCCATCCTCTAGTCATCTTGTTATCGATATATAAACCTCCTTATTAAATTATTTTTACTAGACAAAGTATCCCCACTGATAGAGATGTCATCAGGCAGAGTTGAACCATGCCAGGCCAATGTTATAACACAGCAGTAACTGAGATATGTGAGAAAGCCAGTGTGTCTAGAGAGGATGATGGTGCAAACGTGCAAGGAGATGCACAGATACCATGCTGGTCTCTCCAGCTGCCTTACTAACTCCAATTTCTAATACGAACCTGCATGTGTTGCTTTTTTTTTTTTTTGTCTTATTAATAATTCCAGTGAAATCTCTGCGTTTTAAACCAGCGCTTCTCAATCTTTAGTGTGCACAGGATGGCTCAGCAAAGGTATAGGGTGGGGCCACGTTCTGGGTTTTTTTTGTTGCTGTTTGTTCAAAAAAAAAGCTGCCAAAGCTACTGGTCCATAGACCTTAATTTGAGTAGCAAGGTCTTCCAACTGAAAGAACTAAGCTGGAACACCCAGTGGATTTCTTCACTGCTTTGCATTCTATTTACATACAGATAAGGCCTCCCATGGAATGTGTGTACAGCCATGACTTTAGGCCTATGAAACCTGAAAACCAGACAGGCTGTCTCTGTTCCAAATCAAAAACTTAACATCTCACTCTGATATTGTGGATTGTTTATATGAACTTTTGACCTGCTAAAAGTACACATTCAAGCTTGCTGATGTCCATAATTACTCTAAATGATTTATGTATTCAACAACATTTAGGAATCTTCTCTCCAAAGGAAGGCATGCCACTACCATTGTAAAAACCCCAAAACAGATCCGCACATCAGAATGCATGATGTTTTCTGTAATACATCTTGCAAAAAACAACCTTTTTTGGAAAATTATTAAAGTTAGATCCATGTTATCTACTACACACACAAAAATACTGCAAGATGGATTAGAGTTTATCATAAGATAAAAAATCAAATGTAAACCTACTGGAGGAAGATAGATGTGAACAATCTTTTATCTGAGGCTGGGAAAGGCCTTTCTAAGGATAAGGGCAAAGCAGAAACCAAAACAGGGAAGACTGATAAAGTTTATTACAATCTTTTTAACTTCTATGCCTCAAGAAGAACTATAAACAAACTATAAACATTTAGGAACAGAGTGAAGAAGATATATGCCACAAATAAAACAAAGAGTTAATACAATACTATTTAGATATATATATAAAAAAATAGGACAGTCCTAATAGAAAAAGAATTCAGAATATGAATGGATCAGTAGCCTCTAGAGTAGGGTAATCACACCCAAGGGAAATTTGAGGTGAATTCTGGGGTGTGGGAAGAAAATATTAGAACTATTTTTTAATCTACCCTTTTAAAATACATGCCTCATATTTTAAATATATTAGCATAATACTGCATATGTGAATATGATTATTTAGGGAATGCATTTTTTTTTCCAGATACAGGTTTGAAATCCAAATTTTGAAACCGTACAGAAGAATACTAAGAAACTAAAGAAAAAAATATTCAGCTTTTCCTACTAATCAAAGACATATAAAAACAACAAGAAGAAACCACTTTTCCTTATGAAATGAGTCAAGGTATTGTTTTTAATCTTAGTGATTATTGTCAATCAGGTACAATGGATTGACTCATCTCAGACCCTGCCAATGAAAATATACACGGGCACAATCTTTCTGAAAAGTGATTTGGAAAATGTGTCAAAAGGCTTAAAGATATTAATATCTTTTTTCTAGGACTGCCAGATTTAGAAGACTGCAAGGGACACATATTTATACAAAAATTTGTTCACTGCTTATCTAAAATTCACATTTGACTGGGTGTCCTGCATTTTATCTGACAACCCTTTTGAACTCCATAAAACTTTTAGGAATCCATCTTAAGAAAATATTTAGAGATGAGGACAAACATCTCTGGGAAAAGATATTCAGCGCAGCAATTTCACATATTGTGAAAGCTTCTGAAAAACAAAATGTCAATATTAGAGGAATAATCACATAAATTAAGGTATATCTATACAAGTAAAGGTACATAGTCCTTGTAAACCATATGGTGAAGAATAAAAACCAGCTCCTTTCTGTATGATGGGCAGATTGCACTTTTGTTGGGGAAGATACTTTGATGAATCTCTGGGTTATGTGAGGGTAATGTCTGAACCTAGACAAGAGGGAGAACCTAAAATAAGGAGATGTTAAACTTTGCAGTCTAATGAATGGCCAGGGAAGAGCAGGGAAGGCTTTGTCTGAGAGTCCCCATGGAGTCCCAGCCACGTGGTGACAGGCCAGCCCCAATGACAGAGTCAACAAGTGACTCCTGAAGAGGGATTCTGGCTCATGGCCCTTGAGAATGGTGACTTCCAATACCCAACATAAGTTAAACGTTTTGTTCTCTACACTGGGGACATTCCTTATATAAGTTCCCCATCCTTTATCCACAATTCTGACACTCTAAAAAGTTGTTTGTGTGCTCATGTGTGTGTTTCAATAACGTTGGTGCCAAATTTATTTAGCAGTGAAACTTAATCTGATTTGGCACAAGAAGAATATTATAGTCTACTTCATGTGGATATTCATAAATTTCACTAAAGAAATGTTAATGTGTTTCCTGCCCTGAACCCTACTGAAGATGTTATACACTCTGTGGCAGACATGTACTGCATCGCTTTTCTAAAGTCCAATAAATTCTGAAACACATCTCAACTCAAGGGTATTGGTTTAAGGGACTACGGATCTGTAATATCTTTTAGCCCTCACAAAATTTTCTTATACCACTGCAGCCTAGAGTCAGTGGTGCTAGCAGGAACGGAGGAAAGGACCAGTGGCCATGCCTGGGGTAAACTGGGACAACTGAGTGCTGCAATTGAATAGAGATGGGTGAAAGATGGTCAGAGATGGCAAGAAAGAAGCCAGGATTAACATCATAGAGCTGGAAGTACAGTAAGAGTTATGATGGAACTCAAGGTAAGGAAGGCAGAGTCCTTCTGCTATGGAGAGAAGAGAGAACTAAACCACTGAAACCATTTGCTACCCTAAACTCCCATCACTAAACGATAAAATGGGGACTTCTATCAGTTATTAACACAAGTGTGAGCCAACCACTTGGGGTCCATTTGAGAGGAAACATGAGGAGATTTTCACACTAGTTAATCAGTAAGACGCTACCTGAGACTCACCCATCACCTTTCTCCACCTCCCTCTGTATTTAGTTTGGGTATATTACACAGAACACCAGGTGGATAGCCTACTCGATGAATACATGCAGTAACACATATAATGAATATAAGAATTCTTCAGCGTTCAGAGGAAGGCATGGGGATTAGACTGTGTTGACAGATGTCTGCTGAATAGAGTAGGCTACAACTTCTGCGACACAGCCTACCCACTCATAAACAGCTCAGCTTCTGGACAAGGGTGCCTCAGGCTCTGGTTTGTGGTCTCAAAGCCTCCCTCTTGGTTTAACAGACCTGTTCCTAGAATTCACCTTTTGCATACTATGCAAATTTTTTTTTTTTTTAAGTGCATGGTCCAGGAATCGAACCAGGTTCTCCTGCATGGAAGGTGAGCATTTTGCCACTGAACCACCCATAAGGTATGCTTTTTTCTTTTTTGGCATGGGTAGGCTCCAGGAATCAAATTTGCAATTTTGAATCCGCTCTGCAGGACTCTAGCTTTACAGGTCTGCATTCCAGCTTTCATCCTTAGACACTGCTTAGATAACCACATACTTTATCTGGCTTCCAGTTTCCTCCTTCCAGCCCTGGAATGGCTGCATCCCAGCTTGTCTCATCACTGGGCTTGTTCCCAGCCTTCCCCATTCCCAAATATTACTGGTCACTGGTCTCCTAAAGCTGACCTGCTGGTCTCCATCAGGAAGAAAATGGTAACCAAACCATTAATAGGTGGATATAGCACATCTTAGAAAGGTTTTCCCCAGGTCTGATATATGACATATTAGTATGTATAGTAGATGTTGGCGGTTTACCTGGCATTCATTTTTCTTCTTTTCCTTCTGAATGCTATCTGCCTCATCTCAGTCTCCAGAGAAAGGCCTGATTGGTTTAAATATTATCCTATTCTTCCCTTTATCAGTTATTGCTTCTGGAATGGGTGGTGGTCCAATTATGGTTAATGTAATATGAGAAGTCTAAAAGGGGATTCTGGGAAAATCCATCTCCTAGGAAAGTATGAAGAAGAAAGTCTCTCCTGTGCTTCTAGCTATTGTGTCTGGATATGATGATGAGAACTGCTACATCATCCTTATACCTTAGGATGAATTCAACAGGGAAATTGGCAGAGTAGAAAGTTGGGAAGGACCTATACCTTCATGATATCACTGAACATCACTGAACTACTGAATCAACCAACCCTGAAGACTGCCCTATCTCAGAACTAACTGGTATATGAAATAACATGTTTTCTTATAGTTAAAGCCAGTTCTTCTCAGAATGCTACATCATCCTAACATAATCCATGAATTTGCTTTTCCTCCTACGTGCAGTGGCTGAAACAGATCTGGTTCCATTTCTTCTCTTAATGAAGTCTACAGTTATCTTTATCCCACTCATTTACATCTTCAGTTACCCATGATTACCCTCAGAGACTAGTAGGTCTGTGGGTATGTTCAAGAGACAGCAGGAGAAAAAGAATAAGGAAATCTGCTCTCTCGGAAATAGTTCTAGAGCAAGGAGGTCTGTAAAGTAGTGGCAGCAATAAAAGAATGAATAAGGTGACCAGGCTGTAGTTAAGAAACAGGGTAGGAGGAGCCACATGATGGTAGAGACCCCGGATGGGTATAACTCAATCAGTTATACATGTAATTCCTGGAAAAAAATATTTCATGCTTTTTTTCTCTGGACCTGGGGTGGACTGCCCTTTCTCAGGAGAGAGGGACTGTAGAGATTAGGCAGACAGAGTATGTAGCTTAAGGTCCTTGACTGGGCTTTGTACTCCTGCTGAGAGGGCCTTTACGGGGGTGCCTGGCCAAACCTGGAAGGGGAAAAAAGGCTCAAAGGTGTACCGATGAAGCAACAGCTTCAGTGAGTGGTGGCATTCCATGGACTACCTGTTTATGCTTCCCAGTAGTTACCCAAAGAGGCCGTGGGCCTACTCACCAAGCTGTCTTCAAACCATTCCTTTATGTAAGCAGCTGTTGGGCCCGGGATCTGGTTCTGGAGGGCTTCTTTCTCTTGAGGATGATCCAGCATCTCCAGGGCCAGCCTCAAATCCTCAACAAGATGGAGAACAGGGAAGGGATTCGTGTAGGAGGCCGGGGAAGACAGTCCAGGCTCACAGGTACTATCAGTAATATCTGCACCTGACTTAGTACCTGGAACAAGAGAGAGGGAGGAACCTTTCTTAAGAAGGATGGACACCACGATCAAGATATTCAAAGGGAGAGGTAGTAAAAAGAGAAGAAAGGATAAGAAGCCTGGAAGACCAACTTGCCTTAGCAAAATCACTAATTATGTAAACTTTCCAGAAATCATCTTTATCTAATCTTGGACTGGGTGTGGTACAAAGAGATATGTCAGATGTAGATGGCAGATCGGGACTGACATATGAAAACATACACTTAAACAACTGAAGAAACCATGGGACAGCCCTCAGTAACCCAAAGCATGCAAGTGAGAAGAATGAAATAACATTTTTCATCTACTAGATTAAAAAAATCAATGTATCTTGTCTACAGAGATGGCAATCCGAGGTGGGACTCGTTCCTGCGCTGGCCTAATGTTTTGCTCTGAGCATTAGAATGCAAAAGTAAAGCTGTGCCAGTCTGGGCCTGGACCTTGAGAGTTCTGACTCCCTCTTTTCCTCTCTTCAAGTCCTAAACCACCACATAAAATCGTTCCAACCACCCCAACACAACATGGCAAAGGGATGAGCCATCCCTGCCAAGTGAGTACTGCCCAAATCATGAAATTAAAAGCAACCACCACCATCTAATTTGTTTTAGGTTGGTGCTTTATACAGAATAAGACAACCCTTCTGGTGAGAGTTTAATGAATTGAAATCTTTCTAGACCATATCAACTGGGAAATCTCTACATCCCTTGAACATATGATTTTAAACTTCTACTCTCTGTTATGTACATCCATATCTTATCTCCCCATTACAGCTGTGAGATCTCTGAGGGCAGAGTCCATGTCATATTTATCCTAGTTCTTAGCATCATGTCCTGTACCTAATACATGTTGAAGAGGCATCTGACTGAATGCTTGCAAGTATGCATGGATGAATAAAGAGGAAGAAAGCTAGAGTTGACATTTCCCCATTTCCTGGGCTATTGGATCAATTCTTTTTCATTTGGACTTTTTCCCTTTCTAAACCCTACCATAAAAAATGGGAGTGCTTCTCTGCATAAGTACAAAGACATACTTTTCAAATTCAAACTAAGGTGACACAGTCTAACAAAGGATTTTTGTGCTTCTTCCAGCAGTAAGAAATGCTTCAGAAAATAGTGTTTAGATGGTAGAATTTCTAGGGCATTTGGATTGTTTATAAGGCCAGTGTGATAAAATATTTGAAACCAAAACTCTTTTGGAAAATGTGGAATAAACATCCATGGTTACTCTGCAGTCCTGACATCTAATTCCAGGTCCCTTTGCACTTCTAAGACCCAACTTTCTATTTGGCATGGCAGTCTTCTGGAATAAAAAATCCACACAGAAGGAAACAATTTACTAGTTGATTGCTGGTTTGTTTTCTGAAAGTACATGACAGAGGGAATCAAGGGTCACAATCTCTAAGCAAGTTAGTGGCCCTGGGGAGCTAGGACACTGCCCCATTGCCCATACTCTGATGTGTGCTCAGCAGTTTCTGACTCCCACACAGTGCCAACTTAGAGTTGATTGGGAAGCACTACAACCAAACCTTAGAGAGGAAAATAGACAGAAGCAAAACAAGACCCCAATTTCTCCAAACACCTTCCAAGTAATCCTTCTTCGTTCTGGACACACTAATTTCAACTTATATCCACCCAGTTTCATTATATTCATAGACTTTTGCATCTTCTGCTTTATAAATGTAGGATGAGTTAGGCTGGAGACTGGAGGAGAAAAACAAAGTTTTCATTAACTTTCTATCACTGTGTGACCTTGGACAAGCCTCTTCTCTCCTTTGGGACCCTTCTGGCTGCCCTAAAACTTTGGGATTCTACTATTTCTCTACCAGAAATATGAATGTTTGTGTACAAGTATATGAGAGCACATACGTGTGCATATTTTTGCATACTAACTCCTTTAATTTCTATTTCTACTTGATTTTAAATCTAACAATCAGATACTATCAAAATACAGAAAACTAAGGGAAGAAGAAATTTCCAAATGCTACCCTGGGGCTTGGGGATGTAAATGATATTGTATAGGAACTCATGTTAAACAAGAGATATAATGAAAAACGTGGCTGGTTGCTTCCGGAGAAGATGGCGGCTTAGTAAGATGCGCGGATCTTAGTTTCTTCTCCAGGACAGCTACTAGGGGAGTAGAAACGATACAGAACAGTGCCCAAAGCCACAACAGAGATAAAAAAGACAGTGTACCCCATCCTGCAACGGCTGGCTGGCTGAGAGAAGCTGCTCGGGTGAGATTGCCGAGGCACGCGGGCTTCACCGGGCGGGGCGGCAAGCGACCGGAGTCACTCCCTTCCCCCTTCCCGGGCCGGCTGGGAGAATTGGAGAGGTGGGCCCCTGAAACCGTGGCGGCTGGCGCCCACACCATGCATGGCCCCCCGGACCAACTGAGAGAATTGGATCGGAAATCCCCAGGCTGCGGAGAACGGTGACGGGTGGGGGAGGCCCCTTCCAAACCCGTGACTTCCCGGGAACATGCACTCTCCCGGGCGGGCCGCTGCCACTGGCACCCTCCCGCCACGCTTGTCGCCCCGGGCCGACTAGGAAATTCGGACGAGCGCTTTCCTGGGCTGCGGCGGCCAGCAACCCTCCCCGCGTTCGGACCCCGGGCTGGCTCGCACTCTTCCAAGCCGCTTCGGCTAGCGAACCTCCCCCATGGCAAGAGTTTTCCAAAGTTAAAGGTCCCACAGCACCTTTTACTGGTGGGACCCGCAGACAAACGTGTGCCACGAGCGCCACCTACTGGGCAGGATATGAAAAACAGAACCCAGAGATTTCACAGAAAAATCTTCCAAACTTTTGGATCCAATACCCAGGGAAATCTGTCTAAATGCGCAGACGCCAACAGAAGATAACGGATCACGCTCAAAAAATTGAAAATATGGCCCAGTCAAAGGAACAAACCAATAGTTCAAATGAGATACAGGAGCTGAGACAACTAATGCTGAATATACGAACAGAAATGGAAAACCTCTTCAAAAACGAAATTGATAAATTGAGGGAGGACATGAAGAAGACATGGGCTGAACATAAAGAAGAAATAGAAAAACTGAAAAAACAAATCACAGAACTTATGGAAGTGAAGGACAAAGTAGAAAAGATAGAAAAAACAATGGATACCTACAATGATAGATTCAAAGAGACAGAAGATAGAATTAGTGATTTGGAGGATGGAACATCTGAATTCCAAAAACAAACAGAAACTATCGGGAAAAGAATGGAAAAATTTGAACAGGGTATCAGGGAACTCAAGGACAATATGAACCGCACAAATATACGTGTTGTGGGTGTCCCAGAAGGAGAAGAGAAGGGAAAAGGAGGAGAAAAACTAATGGAAGAAATTTTCACTGAAAATTTCCCAACTCTTATGAAAGACCTAAAATTACAGATCCAAGAAGTGCAGCGCACCCAAAAGAGATTAGACCCAAATAGGCGTTCTCCAAGACACTTACTAGTTAGAATGTCAGAGGTCAAAGAGAAAGAGAGGATCTTGAAAGCAGCAAGAGAAAAACAATCCATCACATACAAGGGAAACCCAATAAGACTATGTGTAGATTTCTCAGCAGAAACCATGGAAGCTAGAAGACAGTGGGATGATATATTTAAATTACTAAAAGAGAAAAACTGCCAACCAAGACTCCTATATCCAGCAAAATTGTCCTTCAAAAATGAGGGACAAATTAAAACATTCTCAGACAAAAAGTAACTGAGAGAATTTGTGACCCAGAGACCAGCTCTGCAAGAAATACTAAAGGGAGCACTAGAGTCAGAACCGAAAAGACAGAAGAGAGAGGTATGGAGAAGAGAGTAGAAAGAAGGAAAGTCAGATATGATATATATATAATACAAAAGGCAAAATGGTAGAGGAAAATATTATCCAAACAGTAATAACACTAAATGTTAATGGACTGAATTCCCCAATCAAAAGACGTAGACTGACAGAATGGATTAAAAAACAGGATCCTTCTATATGCTGTCTACAGGAAACACATCTTAGACCCAAAGATAAACATAGGTTGAAAGTGAAAGGTTGGGAAAAGATATTTCATCCAAATAACAACCAGAAAATAGCAGGAGTGGCTATACTAATATCCAACAAGTTAGACTTCAAATGTAAAACAGTTAAAAGAGACAAAGAAGGAAACTATATACTAATAAAAGGAACAATTAAACAAGAAGACATAACAATCATAAATATTTATGCACCAAACCAGAATGCCCCAAAATACATGAGGAATACACTGCAAACACTGAAAAGGGAAATAGACACAAATACCATAATAGTTGGAGACTTCAATTCCCCACTCTCATCAATGGACAGAACATCTAGACAGAGGATCAATAAAGAAATAGAGAATCTGAATATTACTATAAAGGAGCTAGACTTAACAGACATTTATAGGACATTACATCCCACAACAGCAGGATACACCTTTTTCTCAAGTGCTCATGGATCATTCTCAAAGATAGACCATATGCTGGGTCACAAAGCAAGTCTTAACAAATTTAAAAAGATTGAAATCATACACAACACTTTCTCGGATCATAAAGGAATGAAGTTGGAAATCAATAATAGGCGGAATGCCAGAAAATTCACAAATACGTGGAGGCTCAACAACACACTCTTAAACAACGAGTGGGTCAAAGAAGAAATTGCAAGAGAAATTAGTAAATACCTCGAGGCAAATGAAAATGAAAACACAACATATCAAAACCTATGGGACGCAGCAAAGGCAGTGCTAAGAGGGAAATTTATTGCCCTAAATGCCTATATCAGAAAAGAAGAAAAGGCAAAAATGCAGGAATTAACTGTTCAATTGGAAGAACTGGAGAAAGAACAGCAAACTAATCCCAAAGCAAACAAAAGGAAAGAAATAACAAAGATTAGAGCAGAAATAAATGAAATTGAAAACAATAGAAAAAATCAATAAGACCAGAAGTTGGTTCTATGAGAAAATCAATAAGATTGATGGGCCCTTATCAAGATTGACAAAAAGAAGAAGAGAGGGCGGGCCGCGGTGGCTCAGCGGGCAAAGTGCTTGCCTGCTATGCCGGAGGACCTCGGTTCGATTCCCGGCCCCAGCCCATGTAACAAAAACGGAGAAACAGAATACAATAAAAAACAAGAAAATGTTTAAAAATGTTTCCCTTTCTTCCTTCCTTCCTTCCTTCTCTCTGTCTTTCCTTTAAAAAAAAAAAAAAAAAAAAAGAAGAAGAGAGAGGATGCAAATAAATAAGATCAGAAATGGAAGAGGAGACATAACTACTGACCTCACAGAAATAAAGGAGGTAATAAGAGGATACTATGAACAACTTTACGCTAATAAATACAACAATTTAGATGAAATGGACGGGTTCCTGGAAAGACATGAACAACCAACTTTGACTCAAGAAGACATAGATGACCTCAACAAACCAATCACAAGTAAAGAAATTGAATTAGTCATTCAAAAGCTTCCTAAAAAGAAAAGTCCAGGACCAGATGGCTTCACATATGAATTCTACCAAACGTTCCAGAAAGAATTAGTACCAATTCTCCTCAAACTCTTCAAAAAAATCGAAGTGGAGGGAAAACTACCTACTTCATTCTATGAAGCCAACATCACCCTCATACCAAAACCAGGCAAAGATATTACAAAAAAAGAAAACTACAGACCAATCTCTCTAATGAATATAGATGCAAAAATCCTCAATAAAATTCTAGCAAATCATATCCAACAACACATTAAAAGAATTATACATCATGACCAAGTAGGATTCATCCCAGGTATGCAAGGATGGTTCAACATAAGAAAATCAATTAATGTAATACACCATATCAACAAATCAAAGCAGAAAAATCACATGATCATCTCAATTGATGCAGAGAAGGCATTTGACAAGATTCAACATCCTTTCCTGTTGAAAACACTTCAAAAGATAGGAATACAAGGGAACTTCCTTAAAATGATAGAGGGAATATATGAAAAACCCACAGCTAATATCATCCTCAATGGGGAAAAATTGAAAAATTTCCCCCTAAGATCAGGAACAAGACAAGGATGTCCATTATCACCACTATTATTCAACATTGTGTTGGAGGTTCTAGCCAGAGCAATTAGGCAAGAAAAAGAAATACAAGGCATCAAAATTGGAAAGGAAGAAGTAAAACTATCACTGTTTGCAGACGATATGATACTATACGTGGAAAACCCAGAAAAATCCACAACAAAACTACTAGAGCTAATAAATGAGTACAGCAAAGTAGCAGGTTACAAGATCAACATTCAAAAATCTGTAGCATTTCTATACACTAGTAATGAACAAGCTGAGGGGGAAATCAAGAAACGAATCCCATTTACAATTGCAACTAAAAGAATAAAATACCTAGGAATAAATTCAACTAAAGAGACAAAAAACCTATATAAAGAAAACTACAAAAAACTGTTAAAAGAAATCACAGAAGACCTAAATAGATGGAAGGGCATACCGTGTTCATGGATTGGAAGACTAAATATAGTTAAGATGTCAATCCTACCTAAATTGATTTACAGATTCAATGCAATACCAATCAAAATCCCAACAACTTATTTTTCAGAAATAGAAAAACCAATAAGCAAATTTATCTGGAAGGGCAGGGTGCCCCGAATTGCTAAAAACATCTTGAGGAAAAAAAAACGAAGCTGGAGGTCTCGCGCTCCCTGACTTTAAGGCATATTATGAAGCCACAGTGGTCAAAACAGCATGGTATTGGCATAAAGATAGATATATCGACCAATGGAATCGAATAGAGTGCTCAGATATAGACCCTCTCATCTATGGACATTTGATCTTTGATAAGGCAGTCAAGTCAACTCACCCGGGACAGAACAGTCTCTTCAATAAATGGTGCGTAGAGAACTGGATATCCATATGCAAAAGAATGAAAGAAGACCCATCTCTCACACCCTATACAAAAGTTAACTCAAAATGGATCAAAGATCTAAACATTAGGTCTAAGACCATAAAACAGTTAGAGGAAAATGTTGGGAGATATCTTATGGATCTTACAACTGGAGGCAGTTTTATGGACCTTAAACCTAAAGCAAGAACACTGAAGAAGGAAATAAATAAATGGGAGCTCCTCAAAATTAAACACTTTTGTGCATCAAAGAACTTCATCAAGAAAGTAGAAAGACAGCCTACACAATGGGAGACAATATTTGGAAATGATATATCAGATAAAGGTCTAGTATCCAGAATTCATAAAGAAATTGTTCATCTCAACAACAAAAAGACAGCCAACCCAATTACAAAATGGGAAAAAGACTTGAACAGACACCTCTCAGAAGAGGAAATACAAATGGCCAAAAGGCACATGAAGAGATGCTCAATGTCCCTGGCCATTAGAGAAATGCAAATCAAAACCACAATGAGATATCATCTCACACC
Source organism: Tamandua tetradactyla (assembly GCF_023851605.1). Classification (NCBI taxonomy): domain Eukaryota; kingdom Metazoa; phylum Chordata; class Mammalia; order Pilosa; family Myrmecophagidae; genus Tamandua; species Tamandua tetradactyla. Next base: position 81,454,875 of record NC_135334.1, on the reverse strand, counting down.
CACCAGAATGGCCATTATCAACAAAACAGAAAATGACAAGTGCTGGAGAGGATGCGGAGAAAGGGGCACACTTATCCACTGTTGGTGGGAATGTCAAATGGTGCAACCACTGTGGAAGGCAGTTTGGCGGTTCCTCAAAAAGCTGAATATAGAATTGCCATATGACCCAGCAATACCATTGCTGGGAATCTACTCAAAGGACTTAAGGGCAAAGACACAAAAGGACATTTGCACACCAATGTTTATAGCAACGTTAATTACAATTGCAAAGAGATGGAAACAGCCAAAATCTCCATCAACAGAAGAGTGGCTAAACAAACTGTGGTATATACATAAGATGGAATACTATGCAGCTTTAAGACAGGATAAACTTATGAAGCATGTAATAACATGGATGGACCTAGAGAACATTATGCTGAGTGAGTCTAGCCAAAAACTAAAGGACAAATACTGTATGGTCCCACTGATGTGAACCGACATTCGAGAATAAACTTGGAATATGCCATTGGTAACAGAGTCCAGCAGGAGTTAGAAACAGGGTAAGATAATGGGTAATTGGAGCTGAAGGGATACAGACTGTGCAACAGGACTAGATACAAAAACTCAAAAATGGACAGCACAATAATACCTAATTGTAATGTAATTATGTTAAAACACTGAATGAAGCTGCATCTGAGCTATAGTTTTTTTTTGTTTGTTTGCTTGTGTGTTTTGTTTTTTTTTCTTTTTCCTTTTCTTTGTTTTATTATTATTATTATTATTTTTCTCTATATTAACATTCTATATCTTTTTCTGTTGTTTTGCTAGGTTTTTGTTTTGTTTTGTTTTGTTTTGATTTTCCTATTATTACTTTTATTTTTGTCTCTATATTAACATTCTATATCTTTTTCGGTTATGCTGCTAGTTCTTCTAAACTGATGCAAATGTACTAAGAAATGATGATCATGCATCTATGTGATGATGTTAAGAATTACTGATTGCATATGTAGAATGGTATGATTTCTAAATGTTGGGTTAATTTCTTTTTTTCCGTTAATTAAAAAAAAAAAAAGAGAGAAGGGGTAATTGAAGCAGAAGGGATACAGACTGTACAACGGGACTGGATATAAAAACTCAGAAATGGACAGCACAATACTACCCAATTGTAATGCAATTATGTTAAAACACTGAATGAAGCTGCATGTGAGGTATAGGTTTTTTGTTTGTTTTTTTTTCTTTCTATTATTGTTTTAATTCTTATTCTGTTGTCTTTTTATTTCTTTTTCTAAATCGATGCAAATGTACTAAGAAATGATGAATATGCAACTATGTGATGTTATTAAGAATTACTGATTGTACATGTAGAATGGAATGATTTCTAATTGTTTTGTTAATTCTTTTTTTAATTAATAAAAAAAAAACTAAAAAAAAAAAAAAAGAGATATAATGATCCTAAAATTATTCTCCTAGGAGAAGAGTGTAGTGACACTCCAAAGAGTGGAGTGACCAGCCTCCAAAAGAGGTTGTGATCACTGCCTCTTCACCATTCATGTCCTCTATCACAATGTATTAACATTTTTGTCTGTAGGATCGGTCGAATACGGCCAAAGTGTCGGAGTATCACTTCCAAGACAAGGTCAGGAAAGACATTGTGACTTTTGCCTTGTTCTCTTTTCTCCCTTGGATCACTCACTCTGGAGAAAGCTAGCTGTGCTATGAGGACACTGAAGCAGCCCTAGGGAGAAGCCTATGTAGTGAAGAACTGTGGTCACCTGCCAACAGCCAGCAAAGAACTGAGGGCTCTGTCAACAGCCATGTGAGTCAGCCACCCGGGAAGGAGGTCCTCCAGCCCCAGTCAAGTCTTCAGATGTCTGTAGACTGGGATGACATCATGTAGCCTCCCAAGAGGCTCTGAACCAGAATCACCCAGCTAAACTACTCCCAAATTCCTGGCACACAGAAACAGAGCGATAATGAAAGTTATTTTAAACTGTGTGTTTGGGAGTAATTTGGTACACAGCAACAGATAGATACAAATAATTAAGAACATGCTGAGAACAGTAATCAAGGGGAACTTGCCCATGCAATATTAAAATATGTAAAGTATTCTTATAGGAAAGAAAATAAAGCCTTTATTTTAAATCATAAAATTTAGACAGATAAGGAATATGTATAAAAAATAAAACCATAGAAACCAAAGAGAAGATAGTTCAAAACTGGGTTACAGAAGGATTTTATAAGCACAAAAGCAATAGTAAATCTGACTACATAACATCTAACTACATAAAAAGGGGTATAAGCGTTGTTCAGTGGTAGAATTCTTGCCTGCCATGCGGGAGACCTGGGTTGGATTTCCGGCCGTGCACTTCCCCCTCCCCACTAAAAGAATTCAACAAATAATGCTGCAATAGCCACATGGAAAAAGAATAAAATGAAACGTGGCCCCCACCATACAGCATACAAAAAAAATTTTTTTTAACTACATAAAACTTCTGGAACATCAAAAAGAAAAGAAAAAGAAATTATAGCTTGGAAATCCTACTTGTAATAATTAGTAAATATTATAAGGTATAATATGAAAGATTAGTATACCCTTTATATAAAAAAGAGGACTTATCTACAAGAAAAATGACCTAATATCCTTCTCACACATAAAGTAGGTATAAGACTTTTTGAACCATTCTAAAACAAACAAACAAAAAAGTAAATAGACAATAAAAATGTGGAAAGAAAATGTTTTCAGTAATAAAGAGAATATTCTAAAATGATATTCACTTTTTCACCTATGAAAGGTTGACACTACAATAACATTCAATGTTGGCAAGCATGTAGTAAGAAGGGCACCCTGATACGCTGTTACTGGACATAAAAATTGTCCAACCTTGCTGAAAAGGAATTTGCCAAGATATGGCAAAAATTCCCCCTACTTTTTGACCTATCAATAGTAATTCTAGATATTTATCCTAAGGAAAAGTAATCAGATAATCAGATATGTGGTCAAATAATATATAAGAATATGGTCAAATATAAACATATATGAAATATCTCAATAGTGTCAACTGAAAAATTCGGGAAAATTCCTCCCAATAGGTGAATGTTTAAACAACTTCTGGGACTTTCAAAAAATACAATTCACATTGCCATATTAAAAAACAATTGTCCAAAACAGGTTGAAAATGAAAGGCTGGGAAAAGACATTTCAAGCAAACAATAATCAGAAAAGAGCAGGAATAGCTACACTAATATCCAACAAATAAGAATTCAAAGGTAAAACAATTAAGAGAGACAATGAAGGACACTAGGTATTAATAAAAGGAACAATTCATCAAGAAGATATAACATTCATAAATATTTATGCACTGAGCCAGAGTGCTCCAAAATACATGAGGCAAGCACTGACTACACTGGAGGTAGAAATAGACACCACTACCATAATAGTTGGAGACTTCAATTCCCCGCTCTCAAAAATGGACAGACCATCTAGATGGAGGATCAATAAAGAAACAGAATTTGAGTAATACGATAAATGAATTAGACAGAACAGACATTTACAGAACATTACACCCCACAACAGCAGGATATACATTTTTCTCAAGTGCTCATGGATCAATCTCAAAGATAGACCATGTGCTGGGTCACAAAGTAATTCTCAATACATTTAAAAAGACTGAAATCATACAAAACACTTTATCAGATCATAATGGAATGAAGTTGGAAATCCATAATAGGCAGAGAGCCAAAATATTCACAAATACATGGAGGCTAAAAAACATACACTTAATTGTAAATCTTGACAAACAACACACTCTTAAACAACCAGTGGGACAAGGAAGAAATTACAAGAGAAATCAGTAAATATCTCAAGGCAAATGAACATGAAAATACAACATATCAAAATTTATAGGATGCAGCAAAGGCAGTGCTAAGAGGGAAATTTATTGCCTGAAATGTCTATACTAAAAAAGAAGAAAGAGCAAAAATCAGGGAATTAATTGTTCACTTAGGAGAACTACAGAAAGGACAGCAAACTAACCCCAAAGCAAACAAAAGGAAAAAAGCAGAAATAAATGAAACTGAGAATATGAAAACAGTTGAGAAAATCAACAAAGCAGAAGTTGGTTCTTTGATAAAATCAATAAAATTGATGGACCTTAGCTAGGAGAGAGAGAGAGAGGAGTAATCAAATAAATAAAATTAGAAATGGAAGAGGAGACATAACCACTGACCCCACAGAAATAAAGGAGGTAATAAGAGGATACTATGAGCAACTATATGCTAATAAACTAGAGAAATATCGATGAACTGGACAACCTCCTAGAAAAGCATGAACAACCAACATTGACTTGACAAGAAACAAACGACCTCAACTAACCAATTACAGTAAAGAGATTGAATCAGTCATCAAGAAGCTCCCAAAAAAGCAAAGTTCAGGACCAGTCAGCTTCAAATGTGAATTCTACCAAATATTCAACAAAGAATTAGTACCAATCCTGCTGAAACTCTGCAAAAAAACTGAAGAGGAGGGAAAGCTACCTAACTTATTCTATGAAGCCAGCATCACCCTAATACCAAAGCCAGACAAACTACAAGAAAAGAAATAACAGACCAATCTCTTTAATGAATATAGATATAAAAATCCTCAACAAAATACTTGCAAATCAAATCCAACAGCACATTAGAAGAATTATACACTACTACTAAGTGAGACTTATTCCAGGTATGCAAGGATGGTGCAACAAAAGAAAACCAATTAACGGAATACACTATATCAATAAATTAAGCGGAAAAACCACATGATCATTACAATTGATGCAGAAAAGGCATTTGACAAAATTCAATATCCTTTCTTGATGAAAACACTTCAAAGGATAGGAATAGAAAGGAACTTCCTCAACATGATAAAGGAAATATGTGAAAAACCTACAGCTAACATCATCCTCACTGGGGAAAGACTGAAAGCTTTCCTTCTAAGACCAGGAACAAGACAAGAATACCCACTGTTATTCAACATTGTGCTGGAAGTTCTAGCCAGAGCAGTTAGATAAAAAAAGAAATAAAAGGCATCCAAATTGGAAAGGAAGAAGTAAAACTCTCACTGTTTGCAGATGATATATGTCGAAAATCTGCAAAATCTATGGCAAAGCTACTAAAGCTAATAAATGAGTACAGCAAAGCAGCAGGGTACAAGGTCAACACCCAAAAAATCAGTACTGTTTCTATACACTAGAAATGAGCAATCTGAGGAAGGAATCAAGAAAAAAATTGCATTTACAGTAGCAACCAAAAGACTCAAATATTTAGGAATAAATTTAACTAAGGATACAAAAGACTACATATATACATATATGTATACATGTGTACTACATATATACATATGTACAGAAAACTACAAGAAATTGCTAAAAGAAATCATAGAAGACCTACATAAATGTAAGGACATACCGTATTCATAGATTGGAAGACTGAACAGAGTTAAGATGTCAATTCTATCCAAACTGATTTATACATTCAATGCAGTACCAATTAAAATCCCAACAGCTTACTTTGCAGAAATAGAAAAACCAATAAACAAATTTATTTGGAAGGGCTATGTGACCCGCATAGCTAAAATATTTTGAGAAAGAAAAATGAAGTAGAAGGTCTCACACTACCTGACTTTAAAGCATATTACAAAGTACTGTGGTCAAAACAGCATGGTACTGGTGTAAAGATAGATATACCCACCAATGGAATCGAATTGAGTGTTCAGAAATAGACCCTCTCATCTATGGACAATTGATCTTTGATAAGGTGATCAAGCAACCTACCTGGGACAGAGCACCCTCTTCAATAAATGATGCCTCTCAATAAATGAGAACTGGATATCCATATGCAAAACAATGAAAGAGGATCCATAGCTCACATCATATACAAAAATTAATTCAAAATAAAGATCAAAGACCTAAACATTAGATCTAAGACCACAAAATGTTTAGAAGAAAATGTAAGGAAATATCTTATAAAACTTGTAATAGGAGGCAGTTTTCTAGATCTTACGCCCAAAGCATGAGCACTGAAGGAAGAAATGGGAACTCCTCAAAATTAAATACTTTTTTCATCAAAGAACTTTGTCAGGAAATTGAAAAGACAGCCTATGCAATGGGATATAATATTTGGAAACCACATACCAGCTAAAGGTTTAATACCAAGAACATATAAGGAAATTCTTCAACTCAACAACAAAAAGACAATCCAATTAAAAAATGGGCAAAAGACATGAACAGACACTTCTCAGAAGAGGAAATGCAAATGGCTAAAAGGCACATGAAAAGATGGTCATCTTCCCTGGCTACTAGGGAAATGCAAAATCAAAAGCACAACAAAATATCATCTGACAGCCACTAGAATGGCCATTACCAAAAAACCAGAAACTGACAAGTTGTGGAGAGGATGTGGAGAAATAGGCATGCTTATCCATTGTTAGTGGGAATGTAAAAACGGTACAAGTACACTGGAAGGCAATTTGGCGGTTCCTCAGGAAGGCAGGTATGGAATTGCCATATGATCCAGAAATCCCATTACTAGGTGTATACTCAGAGGAACTGAAGGCCAGGACACAAATGGACATGTGCACACCAATGTTTATAGCAGCATTATTTATGATTGCCAAGAGATGGAAACAGCTGAAATGTTCATCAACGGATAAGTGGTTAAACAAGCTGTGGTATATGCATGCAATGGAATATCATGCAGCTGTTAAGAACAGAATAAAGTCATGAAGCATGTAATAACATGGATGAACCTGGAAGACATTATGCTGAGTCAAGTTAGTCAGAAATAAAAGGATAAATACTGTATGGTCTCACTAATATGAATTAACATTATTGAGTGAACTTTGAGAGCTGAAGTTAAGGTATCTCAGGTTATCAGGAGATAGAAACAGGGTAGAGACTAGGCATTTGGTGCTAAAGGAATACAGATTATGCAACCAGGACTGACTGTAAAAATTCAGAAATAGATGGCACAATACCACCTGTTGTAGCACAATAATATAAGTACACTGAATGAAGCTGAAAATGAGTATGATTGAGGGAGAAGGGCTGGGGGCATGTATGAAACCAGAAGAAAAGATAGAGGACAAAGACTGAGACGGTATCACTTAGGAATGCCTAGAATGGACAATGATGACAAATAAATGTACAAATAAAGAAACCTTTTTGCATGAAGAAGAAGAAATAAATGTCAACACTGCAAAGTGTTGAAAATGGATGGTATAAGGAAAAAGTACAATCAATGCATGCTAGGGTCTACAGTCAACAATAACATTGTACCATGCTTCCACTGAATGTAACAAAGGTATTTTGCCAAAACTAAATGTCAACAGGCAGCGGGGGTAGGGGTGGGATGGGGGGTGGGGGAGTGGGAGTGGGACATGGGGTGGGATATGTATTCTTTGTAGAAGAAAAGGAAATGTCTTCATATAGATTATGGTGCAAAGGCATGTCTATTATACTTAGGTTGGATTATATGATGTGCGAATAAAACTTTAAAAATGAACAAAGAGAAACAAGTGCTAGAGAAAATGTGGAAAGAAATGTACCTATTCACTATTGGTAGGAAAACTGAAAGGTGCAGCCCCTTGGGGGGCAGTGTGGTGGTTTCACAGGAGGCTAAGCGTGGGTTGGCCATATGAACCTACAATCCCATTGCTCAGTAAATACCTGGAAGAACTGAGAGTAGGAACACGAATGGACATTTGCACACTGATGCTTATGGTGGCAGTGTTCGTGATTCACAATGAATGGAGGTGGCCTAAGGGTACAACGACTGAGGAATGAAAGGGAGAACTGTAGCGTAAACATGCAATGACTACTAAGAGTGCCCAAAATGGAATGAAGTTGTGAGACATGCAACTAGGTGAATGAACCTTAAGGACTGTATGTTGAATGAAATGTCAGAAACAAAAAGACAAATATTATGCCTCACTCATATAGATTAACTATAATATAAAAACTTGGTGAACTGATGTTGAGAGCATGGGTTATAAGGTTGGGGCTTATTGTAAAGGGTCCTAGATTGTATGCTTTTACGGCAATCACATATATTCAGGAGTCGTAACCATTATTTCTAAATTCTGAGATACTGAGCTGTTTGCATATAACCTGTCATTCCCAGAAACTTCAGGTATTTATATGATACCTGAGACTCAGAGTTAGAGCTCTGAAGCTATGAAAGTCAGCATCACTGCATACAGCAACTGTTTAAAAAGTTGAAAAAGTGATCAGACTTAACTAGAGATATGAAGGAAGCTGATCCAGATAGGACTAAGGTAGGTCAGAATATAGGATAAAGAATGATATGGTCCATATTTTAAAACTTCAACTTCTGTGTGAGACCAAAGGAAGAGATGCTTATTTGGTACAAAATATATATTTCAGGTAGCGCATTAACTAATTTAACTTGTATGGCCAGTTTACTTAAACACCATAAGTACATGGAATCTTGAATAGGGAATGGGATTTTGTTGGTTTGTCCAGATTAGTGTGATGCCCTGACATATCCCAGAGTAATCCAGGCAGTGAATAAAGAAGTATTTGCAAAGTCCCCTTGGGGAATTGGGGAGAAAGGAGGAAATATTCAACTTCCCCATTTGGAGAATTCCTGATACTCTCACAAGGAATGGGGACAAACAAATCAATAAGCCGAGCCCTCAATCTTGGGGACTTGGGGAATGAAACTTCTTCTGCAAAGCACAGGCAAAGCCTACTTAAATTTGGTCTACCAGTCACCCCTAGAGACCCTCTTTTGCTGCTCAAGATGTGGTTTCTCTCTCTAAGCCAACGCAGGAGGTGAACTCATTGCCCTCCCCCTCTACATGGGCCATGACTCCCAGCGGTATAAATCTCCCTGGCAATACGGGTCAGGACTCCCAGGATGAGCAAAGACCTGGCATAGCTGAGAAAGCATTCTTAATCAAAAGAGGGAAGAGAGAAATGAGGCAAAATTAAATTTCAGTGGCTGAGAGATTTCAAACAGAGTCAAGAGGTTTACCTGGAGGTTATTTTCATGCATTATATAGATATTCTTTTTTAGTTTATGGTGTACTGGAGTGGCTGGAGGGAAGTATCTGAAACTGTTGAGCTGTGTTTCAGTAGTCTTGATTCTGGAAGATGACTGTATAAAGATATAACTTTTACAATGTGACTGTGTGATTGTGAAAACCTTGTGTCTGATGCTCCTTTTATCCATCCAGGGTCTAAACAAATGAGTTAAAAAATATAGATAAAAAAATAGGGCGGGCCGCGGTGGCTCAGCGGGCAAAGTGCTTGCCTGCTATGCCGGAGGACCTCGGTTCGATTCCCGGCCCCAGCCCATGTAACAAAAACGGAGAAACAGAATACAATAAAACAAGAAAATGTTTAAAAAAAAAAAAAAAAAAAAAAAAAAAATATATATAGATAAAAAAATAAATAAATAGGAGGATGTGCTGGTTTGAAAGGAAGTATGCCCCCTAGAAAAGCCATGTTTTAATCAAAATCCCATTTCATAAAGGTAGAATAATCCCTATCAATGCTGTATGTTTGAACTGTGATCGGATCGTCTCCCTGGATGATGTGATTTAGTCAAGAGTGGTTGTTAAACTGGATTAGGTGATGACAGGTCTACACCCATTTGGGTGGGTCTTGATTGGTTTACTGGAGTCCTGTAAAAGAGGAAACATTTTGGAGAGAGTGATTCAGAGAGAGCAGAGCAGAACGACATAACTGCAAGAAGCAGAGTCCACCAGCCATCACCTTTGGAGATGAAGAAGGAAAAGGCCTCCTGGGAAGCTTCAGGAGGCAGGAAGCCAGGAGAAAAAGCTAGCAGATGATGCCATGTTCACCATATGCCTTTCCAGATGACAGAGAAACTCTGACTGTGTTTACCATGTGCTCTTCCACTGAAGAGAGAAACCGTGAACTTCATCAGCCTTCTTGAACCAAGATATCTATTCCTGGATGCCTTTGATTGGACATTTCTATAGACTTGTTTTAATTGGGACACTTCTTGGCCTTAGAACTGTAAACTAGCAACCTATTAAATTCCAGTTTTTAAAAGCCATTCCGTTTCTGGTATATTGCATTCCAGCAGCTAGCAAACTAGAACAGAGGATAAGGTGTAAACTAAATTGGGTAGATGAAACTACTCAATGAGAGGGAGGGGTAAGGAGTATGGGATATATGATTTTTCATTTTTTCTTATTTCCTTTTCTAGAGTGATGCCAATGTTCTAAAAAATGATCATGATGATGAATACAGAAATATGTGATGACATTGTGAGCCACTGATTGTACATCATGTATGGACTATGTGTGTGTGAAGATTTGTCAATGAAAATATTTTTTAAAAAAGAAACAAAAACCAAAAAACCCCACAATTATCCAAAGATCCAGTAACATGGGAAAACACTTGCCTTATATTATTAAGTAAGAGAAAACCATACACGTGCATTTGTGTAAATAGAGAGATAGGGAGACAAGAAGCACACAAATGTTGACAATGATTATAGCTAGGGGGTAAATTTGTGGGTGATTTTCATTATTATTTTTTTTTTATTTTTTTTTTTATTTTTTTATTAACGGAAAGAAAAAAAAAATTAACACAACATTTAGAAATCATACCATTCTACATATGCACTCAGTAATTCTTAACATCATCACATAGATGCATGATCATTGTTTCTTAGTACATTTGCATCGGTTTAGAAGAACTAGCAACACAACAGAAAAAGATATAAAATGTTAATATAAAGAAAAGAAATAAAAGTAGTAGTAATAGTAAAAAACAACAACAACAAACAAACCAACAAGCAAACAAAAACAAAAAAAACCCTATAGCTCAGATGCAGCTTCATTCAGTATTTTAACATGATTACTTTACAATTAGGTATTATTGTGCTGTCCATTTTTGAGTTTTTGTATCTAGTCCTGTTGCACAGTCTGTATCCCTTCAGCTTCAATTACCCATTGTCTTACCCTGTTTCTAACTCCTGCTGAACTCTGTTACCAATGACATATTTCAAGTTTATTCTCGAATGTCCGTTCACATCAGTGGGACCATACAGTATTTGTCCTTTAGTTTTTGGCTGGATTCACTCAGCATAATATTCTCTAGGTCCATCCATGTTATTACATGGTTCATAAGTTTATCTTGTCTTAAAGCTGCATAATATTCCATCGTATGTATATACCACAGTTTGTTTAGCCACTCTTCTGTTGATGGAGATTTTGGCTGTTTCCATCTCTTTGCAATTGTAAATAACGCTGCTATAAACATTGGTGTGCAAATGTCCGTTTGTGTCTTTGCCCTTAAGTCCTTTGAGTAGATACCTAGCAATGGTATTGCTGGGTCGTATGGCAATTCTATATTCAGCTTTTTGAGGAACCGCCAAACTGCCTTCCACAGTGGTTGCACCCTTTGACATTCCCACCAACAGTGAATAAGTGTGCCTCTTTCTCCGCATCCTCTCCAGCACTTGTCATTTTCTGTTTTGTTGATAATGGCCATTCTGGTGGGTGTGAGATGATATCTCATTGTGGTTTTGATTTGCATTTCTCTAATGGCCAGGGACATTGAGCATCTCTTCATGTGCCTCTTGGCCATCCGTATTTCTTCTTCTGGTAGGTGTCTGTTTAAGTCTTTTTCCCATTTTGTAATTGGGTTGGCTGTCTTTTTGTTGTTGAGTTGAATAATCTCTTTATAAATTCTGGATACTAGACCTTTATCTGATATGTCGTTTCCAAATATTGTCTCCCATTGTGTAGGCTGTCTTTCTACTTTCTTGATGAAGTTCTTTGATGCACAAAAGTGTTTAATTTTGAGGAGCTCCCATTTATTTATTTCCTTCTTCAGTGTTCTTGCTTTAGGTTTAAGGTCCATAAAACTGCCTCCAGTTGTAAGATCCATAAGATATCTCCCAACATTTTCCTCTAACTGTTTTATGGTCTTAGACCTAATGTTTAGATCTTTGATCCATTTTGAGTTAACTTTTGTATAGGGTGTGAGAGATGGGTCTTCTTTCATTCTTTTGCATATGGATATCCAGTTCTCTAGGCACCATTTATTGAAGAGACTGTTCTGTCCCAGGTGAGTTGGCTTGACTGCCTTATCAAAGATCAAATGTCCATAGATGAGAGGGTCTATATCTGAGCACTCTATTCGATTCCATTGGTCGATATATCTATCTTTATGCCAATACCATGCTGTTTTGACCACTGTGGCTTCATAATATGCCTTAAAGTCAGGCAGCGCGAGACCTCCAGCTTTGTTTTTTTTCCTCAAGATGTTTTTAGCAATTCGGGGTACCCTGCCCTTCCAGATAAATTTGCTTATTGGTTTTTCTATTTCTGAAAAAAAAGTTGTTGGGATTTTGATTGGTATTGCATTGAATCTGTAAATCAATTTAGGTAGGATTGACATCTTAACTATATTTAGTCTTCCAATCCATGAACACGGTATGCCCTTCCATCTATTTAGGTCTTCTGTGATTTCTTTTAACAGTTTTTTGTAGTTTTCTTTATATAGGTTTTTTGTCTCTTTGGTTAAATTTATTCCTAGGTATTTTATTCTTTTAGTTGCGATTGTAAATGGGATTCGTTTCTTGATTTCCGCCTCAGCTTGTTCATTACTAGTGTATAGAAATGCTACAGATTTTTGAATGTTGATCTTGTAGCCTGCTACTTTGCTGTACTCATTTATTAGCTCTAGTAATTTTGTTGTGGATTTTTCTGGGTTTTCTACATATAGTATCATATCGTCTGCAAACAGTGATAGTTTTACTTCTTCCTTTCCAATTTTGATGCCTTGTATTTCTTTTACTTGCCTAATTGCTCTGGCTAGAACTTCCAACACAATGTTGAATAATAGTGGTGATAGTGGACATCCTTGTCTTGTTCCTGATCTTAGGGGGAAAGTTTTCAATTTTTCCCCATTGAGGATGATATTAGCTGTGGGTTTTTCATATATTCCCTCTATCATTTTAAGGAAGTTCCCTTGTATTCCTATCTTTTGAAGTGTTTTCAGCAGGAAAGGATGTTGAATCTTGTCAAATGCCTTCTCTGCATCAATTGAGATGATCATGTGATTTTTCTGCTTTGATTTGTTGATATGATTTTCATTATTTTTATAACCATCTTTTTAAACTCTAACTTTGCTGAATAAGGAAAAGAAGTGAGAGGTTCAAGTCTGACATTCAGTTTGCACAGGTAATTCTATTGTACTTTGAAAGTTCCTATAGAATGCCATAGAACATGGGAGAATTCAGGTCCTCTTTGTTTAGGGAAAAAAAATGAATGAACAGACAGGTTTCCTCTCTGGGCCCTTCAATCAGTTTCTTTCTGGCAGTAATTGCAATTGAAGAGAAAATAAAAGCATGGTGGTATTTTCACAGAACAATCATTTCAGAAAATTTCAGATTAGGACATGTGATACACTAGAAAAAGTACATACTTTGTAAGGGGGAACTTCTGACAACAGGACAGACCCAACTGACAGGAGAGCCCTCTTCATCAATAATGAACACACAACAAAAGCTGAAAATGAAAACTTTTGGTTGTTCTTGTTTTAAATGCAGAGCCAAATTCCCTTCAGATACCCAAAACAAAAGGAACTCAAAGTGCAATAAGCTCATGGTGAAACTGGAGCAGCCTAGGACAAAGACCCAGATATAGGACCTGGGATTGGGGCTGGGATTTTAACATACCCACAGGGTCAAAATGATTAGCTTGTGAAAGCAGTAAGCTAAAATGAGATCCCTACAGAAAGGCAGTCCCTCCAAGGGAATCCAGTTCACAAGGAGGGGCCAGAGAATATTCACCCATTGGCAGAGAACTGTGCAATCTGCTAGGGTCCCCTGCCCCTGCACACTTATTTAAAAACACACATGTTCTCTCTCTCTCTCACACACACACATACCTCAAGGATAAACTCTTAGGGCCCAGCATTAGAAGAAGCAAATAGCCCAGAAGGGTCAATTCCACACTCCATACATGTTCCCTGCAGGTAATTAGTTCCTACTAGGAAATTACAACCACAGAGGGAAACAAATCAAAATAGAACTACTGGAACATGATTGCCAGATACAATAAATAAGAAAATGCATGCCCTAATACCTAGAAATCGTAAGACTATAAAAGAGACAATAAACTAACCCAGGATATGCCTAAATATAAAGCCAAATCCAGCCTCCCACCCCTGCTAAGTTATGTCTCAAAGGGGTATTATATCTTATTAAACTCATGACCTAATAAGTTTCTCTCTGAGGGCATTCTTTGTATTAGTTTATTTTGAAACACAAAGCACCCTTTAGGAAACATATAGTAGCACAAGAGTTTCCAACCTTAGATGCACACTGGAATCTCTTGGGTAGTTTTAAAAACCGTTGATGCCTGAGTCCTGCCTCCAGAGACTCAAATTTAATTGGTCTGAGGTGTGATCAAAGGTAATAAAAAACTCCCCAGGTGAATCTAATGTGCAACCTGAGTAGAAACTACAGCATTAGCAATTCACCTCAGTTATTTTTTAAGGAGACCAAAACAAAACAGAACTAGTCATTATTTGAGAGATATGACCACATAAATTCAATATGGGATTTTATTGAAAACCTTTTAATAATTACTTTCAAAAGCAAATAAGTAGGGTGCACGGGTGGTTCAGTGGTAGAATGCTTGTGTGCCATGCAGAGACCTGGGTTTGATTCCTAGCCTATGCACTACCGCAATCACCCTCAGCAAAGCAAATAAGTATGTATGTGGTAGTCATGAGGGTTATTTACAAATACTTTGGTTTTCCTCTATTGGAGCTGTAGGAGATTACAGTTCTGCCCCTTGAAGTTACTTGTGGCCATTTGAATCGCTTTGGCCAATAAAGGTGTCACTTCTGGAGAAAATTATTTACAAGCCAGGGCATAATTCACCATGTGTCCCAGAGTGAAGAAATATGGACTACAGCTTTAGGTAGAACTTAGATTTATAATGATAGAGTGAACAAGAAATCAACCTTTGCTGTTTTAAACCACTGACATTTTACAACTGTGTTACTGCAGCATAACTTAGCCTACCTTTACTTTTATAGCATATTGTCATGGTTAGGGACACGTGTCAACTTGGCCAAGTTGTGGTACCTGTTTATCTGATTGGGCAAGCGCTGGCCTGTCTGTTGCAATGAGGACATTTCATAGGATTAGGTCATGATCACGTCAGCTGCATCCACAGCTGATTCCATTTGTAATCAGCCAAAGGGAGTGTCTTCTGCAATTAGTGATGCTAAATCTAATCATGGGAAGCCTTTTAAGCAGGACTCAGAGGAGATAGGTTCCATTCCTACTTTGGTTGGTTAGCCTCTCCTGTGGAGTTCATCCAGGCCATCCATCGGAGTCGTAGGCTTCGCAGCTGGCCCTGTGGATTTTGGACTCTGTGTTCCTGCGGTCATGTGAGACACTTTTATAAATTTTATATTTGCAAGTGTTCCCTGTTGATTCTGTTTCTCTAGAGAACCCTAACTAATACACATATGTTGTACAATTCAGAGCTTTTTAAAGAAAAGTCTTTTGTCATGCAAGTGGGGCTTTTGGAATGGGTTGAAATAGCTAATGATGGCATCACATGTGAATTTAAAAAGTTCTGGATATGAAACTTAAAAATAAAAATGATATGCTCTAAACCTTTCTACTCAAGTGTGGTCCACAAATCAAAAGAAGTAGCTGTAAAGTACCTTCCAGGGACTGGTAGAGCTGATTCTCAGGTCCCACCTCAGAATCTGTATTTTTTAACAATCTCAATTGGTCTCTAACTGCTCTAAAATGCTATGGTTATTCAAAAAGTAGCTCTCTATGATAAAAAACAGTATATTGAAGATAAAGAACTTGAATGAAACCATTTCATAAAATGTGCTAATTAAACAAGAAATTCATAAATATATTTTACATAAGTGATTATAAATATATGTAACAATCAGTAAAATTAATATTATGAGTAAACATTTGTCTGGGAATAGATTTGGGCATATATGATGTCTTTTACATAACTAAAGGGAAAAAGGAAGAAATAGAAACCTTAATGAAGGAATAGAAAATCATCAGAAAAGATGAGGAAAATTTGAAAAAGTGTCAAATACAAATGAAAATAAAGAACTTAGTCACTGAAGTTAAAAATTAAGTGGACAGGTTAATTATTAGATAAGAGAATTATTGAGGAGGAAGGTAGATCCCAAGAAATCACTCAGAATGCTGCATGGAGAAATGCAAGAAAGAAGAAATTTGAAAGAGGGCTTAAGAGACATAAAAGACATAATGAGAAGGTCCAACATAATTTTGCAGTGATTCCAGAAGAAGGAGATAGAGAAATAATCAGCAGCAACCAAAGTTGGAATGGGTTCGGAATTGGAAACTTGATCCTCTCAGTCACAGAGACACAAAAAGAATAAATAAAAACAAATTCACGCTAGAAACAACATTGTGGAACTGGAGAATACTGAAGATGAGAGAATTTATAAACAAGCAGAGATAGTAGATATTCTATGATTAGATTGTCAGAATTCTCAATAGCAGTAAGTCCAGAAGACCGTAAAATGTTTTAGGATAGGCCATAAAGTATCAACACATTTCAAAGTAAATCTGTGATATTTCTTTAACCATAATGCAATTAAGTTAGAAGTCAAGATAAAAATATATTTTTGTTTGATTTATTGATTGTAATAACATACATAACATTTGCTATTTTAACCATCAAGTGTACAGTGTTGTGCTACCATCATTGCCACCCATTACCAAAACTTTTTTGTTATCCAAACTGGAAACTCTGTACACATTAAACAATAACCCCCCTTCCTCCTCCCTATCCCACAAACCCCAGGTAAACTCTAATCTACTTCTGGTCTCTGTGAATTTGCTTATTCTAGATATTCATATAAGTGGAATCACACAATATCTGTCCTTTTGCATCTGGTTTATTTCACTTAGCATAATGTTTTCAAGGTACATCCACAATGTAGCATGTAAGGTCTTCATTCCTTTTTATGCCTGAATAATATTCCATTACACACACACACACACACACACACACACACACACACAGATACTTAAGTTGTTTCCACAACTTGGCTATTCTGAATAATACTGCTATGAACATTGATGTACAAATATCTATTTGAGTCCCTGCTTTCAATTCTTTGGGGTATATACTTAATTGTAGAATTGGAATCATATGGTAACTCTATGTTTAGAGTTTTAAGGAACTGACAAACTCTTTTCTTACAGCGGATGCACCATTTTACATTCCTATCAGCAATGAGTGAGAGTTCCAATTTCTCTACATCCTTGTAAACACTTATTTTCATTTTTTTTTTTCAATAATAGACATCTTAGTGAGTGTGAAGTGGTATCTCGTCATGGTTTTGATTTGTATTCCCCTAATAATGCTGTTGGTCTTCATATGGTCTACAGGCCATTTCTATCTCTTCTTTGGAGAAATGTCTGTTCAAGACCTTTAACTATCTTTTAATAGGGTCATTTGTATTTTTGTGGTTGAATTGTAGGAGTTTTTAAATATCTTCTTTATATTAAACCCTACCATACATATGCTTTCCACGTATTTTCTCCCATTTTGTGAGTTGTCTTTTTAGATTCCTGATGATGTCCTTTGATGCCCAAAAGTTTTTAATTTTAATAAAATCCAATTTATTTTTTTCTTTTGTTGCTTGTGATTTTTATCTAGAACTCATTGCCAGGTACAAGTGCTGAAGATTTTCTCCTATGTTTTATTCTAAGAGTTTTTGGCTTTAGCTCTTATATTTAAGTCACTGATCTATTTTGAGTTACTTTTTGTATATGGTGTAAGGTTGGGGTTTGATTTGATTCCTTTCCATGTGGCTATCCAGTTTTCCCAATACCATTTATTGAAGAGAATATTATTTCCCCATGAATGGCTTTGGCACCCTCAAGAAAATTAATTGACAATAGATGTAAGGGTTTATCTCTGGACTCTCAATTCTATTCTATTGGTCTATGTCTATCCTTATGCCAGTACCACACTGTTTAGAGTACTGTAGCTTTGTAGTAAGTTTGAAAATCAGGAAGTATGAGCTGTCCAACTGTTTTTTTTTTCAAGATTGTTTTGGCTATTTGGGATCCGTTGTTATTCCACATGAATTTAAAAGCTGGCTCTTCCACGTCTGCAAAAGTGCTACTGGAATTTTGATAGGAATTGCATTGAATCTACAGAGCCCTTTAGGAATTTTTGACAGGTTAAGTTAGGTTTTGAAAGATAAAAGATACATCCATGAAAATAGAAAAAAAATGATAAAGATCAAATACAGAAGAAAAGATATGAATATACATATATTAAGTATAGAAATACAATTCTTATGTTTAGTCTTTCCTTATATATGGAATACACATACATATACAACAGAGACTGAACCCTAAAAGTCAGTTCTTTGCGAACAGTAAAAAAGAATCTCCAGCAAGAATGATCAAAAAATGGAAAGAAGGCATGGATAAACAATATTAGAAATAAAAACAGAGCCCTAACTACAAATGTAGCAGATATTTAAAAAATAAAATATGATGGCCAACTTTATGCAAACAAAATTGAAAACTTTACTAAAGTGGACAAATTTCTAGAAAAGTATAACTTGCCAAAATTCAAGAAATTAAAATCTATAACATTAAAAAAGAAAAACCTTCTTTTCAGGCAACTTCTTATACCTACAACTATAGGAAGAACTCAAGGAACAATTAATCATTCTAATCTTACCCAAATCCTCCAGAGAATAGAAAATAAAACTATACTTCCATAAAGGAATGGGAGGGGTGAGCTCTACTAGCAAGAAAAAAAAATACACACACATACACACATATATAGAATGATGGCTGCTGAACAGTGGTTGTCACACCGGGACATTCTGAACTCTTTACATAAAGGGCAGCCTTTTACATCTAGTGCCACCAATATACCCAATATACCCAAACCTCTATCTGACTTTCTTCTAAAAAAAAAAAAAACAAAAAAAAACTACCAGGGTTCTCACAATCTAAATCCTGAATGGGAAACAAGCAAATTTGGGTCCCACTACTCTGTTACTGATCACTGTTATATGCTGACCCACCTTAGAGAGAAAGTTGACAGGACCAACTGAGGACTATTTAGAGGATGGACGCATCATCTGCCTTTCACATCACAGCTGGAACCATCCATGAGTCAAGGTGAATAATCTCAGTCTTGATCAGAACTTTCTCTGCCCTCACACAATCTTTATTACAAACCCAGATACTAATCAGAGTTGGCAACAAGGCCCCAAACAGAGCAAGCTCTTTAACTGTAATAAAATAGACTCATTTTAAACTATTCCTCATCAATGGGTACAGTTTGTAGATAACTGCATGAGTAACCTCCTGGCTCAGCAAAAAGAAATAAGTGGCCCTCTGTGTCCTGATCACATGGTTTTCTGGTCCTATTCCAGAAACGCCCTCAAAGCAGCCACTATAACTGTTAGTCTACAAATTAAAGCCCTATGCAAATTAAAACCCTATGTATAATTAGCGTTTGTGGCAGTTGTTCTGGGCCAGCCAAAGGGATGTAATTAAGCACTATATAGTCCAATTTGAATTGTCAACAGTGTAATTCGATTATCGTATTATTTATAGGCAGACTCACAGGGACTAATCAGGAGGCAGACCAGATCAAAGGCTAATGTCCTATGGAACATTATAGTTATAACAATGGTCTTTTGTGTAAGTGACGAATCATTGTTGAGACGAGTCCTGGGGTTCTCTTAAGGAACAAATCATTTCTTCCCAACTTTCAATATAAAACCCTGGGATTCTGATCAAGGACAGTCACATCTGGGATACACCCATTCAGTTTTCAAGAATTCAAATTTACAAGAAGTGCTGGTTTGAAATGCTGCATGTACCCTAGAAAAGCCATGTTTTAATCCTAATCCCATTTTGTAAAGGCAGCCATTTCTTCTAATCCCTATTCAGCATTGTATGTTTGAAATTAGATCATCTCCCTGGAGATGTGATTTAATAAAGAGTGGTTGTTAAACTGGATTAGGTGGAGGCATGTCTCCGCCCATTTGGGTGGGTCTTGATTAGTTTCTGAAGTCCTATAAAAGAGGAAACATTTTGGAGCATGGGAGAAATTCAGAGAGAGCAACGACATAGCCAAGAGAAGCAGAGAGTCTACCAGCCCGACCTTTGGAAATGAAGAAAGAAATTGCCTCCTGGGGAGCTTCATGAAACAGGAAGCCAGGAGAGAAAGCTAGCAGATGACGCCTGTTCGCCACGTGCCTTTCCAGATGAGAGAGTAACCCTGACTGTTTGTCATGTGCCTTCTCACTTGAGAGAGAAACCCTGAACTTCATTGGCCTACTTGAATCAAGGTATCTTTCCCTGGATGCCTTAGATTGGACATTTCTATAGACTTGTTTTAATTGGGACATTTTCTCGGCCTTTGAACTGTAAACTAGCAACTTATTAAATTCCCCTTTTAAAAAGCCAGTCCATTTCTGGTATATTGCATTCCGCAGCTAGCAAACTAGAACACAAGACGTTGCATTTGTTATTCCTATTTCTGCTTACAAGACATTTCTTTCTACACTTACAAGAACTAATTTCTCTCTCATGCTTTTGAGTGCCCTGTAGGAGTGTATTTGGTACCTGTAGCATTAGGTTTTCCTCTCAAAGTACTCTTGACCTTCTTAGTAGGAGTGATAATCTCCTGTATAGTTTGAACTGTTTGCATTGATTTATTTTTATCTTCACTGGTATTTTGGGGATGGGGACATTTTTTTGCATTAAGGTTAATTACATAAACATTGATATCACATGTCGTAAGTGCACACTATTGGACAGCTTAGATAACAGCAGCCTACCACATTACAGACCAATAAAGGGAAATTCCTTGTCATAGCATATCATGATTAATAGCCATTATTGAAATAACTGTGTCTGTTTAAATAGGAGTCTGTAGCATTTTCCACTTGGAGAGGGCGGGAAGTCTATAAAAATTTCTCCCATTGAAAAAAACAGTAATTGTGTTTTCAGAAGGTAAAAAAAAAAAAAAAAGTCCTTGTGTCCTTGTCCTAGTACTTTAACAGATGAAAAAGCAGTTGTGTTTGGGTGATGGTGGCATCACTACTCAACCTCATTCCACTTCAAATTAATAAGAGAATATAAATAAAGATTTAAATGTTCACACAAAATGTCATTTCTGTAAGTCAGACACAAAAGGACAAATATTATATGATCTCACTGATATGAACTAATTATAGTATGTAAATTCATAGGCATTAGCTAAAGAATACAGGCTACCAGGATATAGAATGAGGCTAAAGAATGGGGAGCATTTGCTTAATATACGCAGAATGTTTAACTAGGGTGAATTTAAATATTTGGAAATGGATAGAGGTGACAGTAGCACGTAACTGTGAGACTAATTAACAGTGCTGAATGTGTGTGAATATGATGGAAAGGGGAAGCTCATTGTCATGTATGTCACTAGAAGGAAAGTTGGAGATTACAACATGCAAATGTATAACACAGTGAGTCTTGTCGTGGACGATATCTTCGATTAACTGCACAAATATAAAAAAGTTCTTTCATGAACTAGAACAAATGTATTGAAAGTAATTACCAACAGAAGGGTATAACAGAAAAATGTACCTATTACAAACTATAGACTATAGTTAACAGTAAAATTTTAATATTCTTTCATCAACAGTCCAAATATATCACACCAATACTATCGGTCAATAATGGTGGGGGCGGGGTATGGGAGGATTTGGGTTCTCTTTTTAATTTTTATTTCTTTTCTGGGGTTATGAAAATGTAAAAGTGATCATGAGGATGTATGCATAACTAGGTGATAATACTGTGAGCAAGTGATTCTATATTCTGGATAGTTTGTATGGTGTGTGAATATATCTTGATAAAATTGCATTTTCTTAAAAAAGTCACTTCTGCAGGTTACACACCCTGTATCCGTGGCTTCATGATGTGATGACATATTTTTCAAACTTTTAGTTGTGCTACCCATTAAACAAAGGAAACCTTACCTGGAAACCTAATACATAAGACAGATGAGCGAACAGCAATTCTGGGCTGGGAGCAAGAGCAGAACTGTGCCCTCCTCCTGGTTAACTCTTTTCTCCTGTAGACAGCTTCAGAGCCCCCAGGGCTCTACCATACACACATCATTATAAAACCAACATAGGGTCATGAAAGGAGCCCCAATAAAAGGCAGATGCCCCTGGAGTCCAGTCTTAGGTTCTGCCATTGACAATGGTAAGGTAAGGTTATGACCTTAGATGATAAAAAGACCAATGTTAACAATACAAATATCAACAAGACAAACAGTAACTTACACCAATTGAGCACTTACTGAGTGCCAGGCACTATTCTAAGTACCTTATTTGCATTAATTTAATCCTTATAATAATAATATGAGGTTGACATTATCATTATTTATATATGAGGAAACTAAGGCTCAGATGCATTAAACAACTTGTCCAAAGATCCCAACGCCAGTAATAAGTGGCTGAGCTGGGATTCAAACCCCAATAGTCTCAACTCCACAGACCACATTAATAACCACAAAAGTTACCAAACTCTTTGACTCAGATTGCTGGTCCATTTTGAAAATGAGGATGGTATTAAGAATCTTGAGTAAAAGTGCCTCACACAAAGGCATTCAGTAGTTATCACTCACTTCATCAACAGCATAGAATACATGCCCTGCAGAAGCTCCTATTAAACGCCTGTGTAAGGCCAGTTACTATGTAAGAGATGGTTCATAGGACATGCCAACCACTGAGAGCTCGAAAAATTAGTGCTTTATTATTTCCAAAAAAATCAGCCAAACAAAACTTCAAAATAATAAATGAAGTTCAGTATGCAGCCAGATAATACATATACACCCCAACTGACTTGGGAAGCCATTGAAGAGTTCTGAAAAGAGCAATGGCACGAACTGATTGTTTAAGAGTTTTTAAGGATTTTTCTGCTGCTCTGGGGAAGCTAATCAGAAGACACTGTATTATTCTTGAAGACTCCAAGTGAGTTTAGAGAGTCATGTGTGAAACTGACATAATAAAAACCACAAAACTCCAAAAAGCAAAATAAAGACATGAATAAATAAGAACACAACTGTGTTTTTGCAGAGAAGACATGCTTTTTCTTTCATCTCTCTTTATTGTATCAAGATTTAATTTTATATAGTGCTTACTATGTGCCAATCACTGTTCTAAGCACCTTACATGTGTTAATAAGGTACGTATAATTACTATACCTATTTTAGAAGTTAGGCACAGATCATGCAAGTAAGTTGTAGAGCCAGGATTTGAACTGGGAAATCTGGCTCCAGGTCTTCCTCATTACCAACTGGCAAAGGACCAATCTGAAAAGAATACTTAGGACTATCTTAGAATGTCTTAGACTTTCTCTCTGCAAAACTCTCCTTCTTGTTCTAGGCAGAGAAATTCCGAAAGATCTTACAGAAGGAAGCTGCCAGAATGGAGGACTGGAAATGGAAGGGGGAGGAAGTACCATATGCTTAAAAGGGCAGAAGGATGGGTTCCCAGGTTCCACAGACCTCTCACTCAAGGGCCCCTCACTCCAGACTCATCCCAGAACCTCACCGGCAGACTCTGAGCCCAGGTAGGGCCTGAAGGAACCAGTCCCCTAACCTTTCAGAGACCGTGGGTTTTTTTTTGCCAGAGGCTCTGTCATTTAGGAGTGCCTGTGTGGAGAAAATAGGAGGGAGTGACCCCACACAGGCTGCTTTCTTTAGAAGGTATCTCATTCATCCCTCACAGCCATCCTTTAGAGCCCTGTACTCTGCCAGAAGCTCTGTCAGAGCCTCCTTTTTGCTCCTTGCCTGGGGCTCAGAGGTGCTAATGACCCCAGGTTTTCTGTGTCTCTCTTCTCAAAACACTACCTGGGAGCTTCCAAATCAGGCTCTCTCAAAGGATGACACTTTGAGATGAAGGAATCACTTTGTTTCATCTCAGTAAAATTTGAGAGACCCTAATCTAGAACAGGACATCCTAATCTGTGGAGCTTCTGAAAAGCAGGACTTAAATCTTGGCTCTGAGAAATAAAGAGCCTAACAGATAACAGGTAGAGCACATTACAGGTTCACCAACCACATGAAGCAGCTTTGAGGGAGACAACCTCCCCCATCCCATGATCAAACACCTGGAACCTTTGGGGAGCTAAATGTATCACTGTTGGATGAAAGGAAAAGAAAACACCTGAAAAGAGGTAGTGTCAGGTACCCCATATGTACTTCCTGGGATCTAGCCACACTCAGGCCTGAGACTTTCCTCCTTTATCTCCTCCAGTCATAGCCCCACACAATGAGAACCAAAATCCTGAAGAAGCACACCTAAGTAGTGAATAAATTCACTGAACTGTATCATAGAAGGCAGCAAAGATGTCTTGGCACCTTATGGAAAGATTTTCAACAAATTTGTTGTAAACAATAGGTATTCTCCCTGTCAAGGAATCTAACCAGCCAGAATAGCCCACTAGCAATCCATGCCAATTAACCGAAGTTTTGATGGATCTTTTCTAAAGAATGTCCCTAACTGGCTAATGGAAACATTAAACCAAATCATTAGGACAGATAAAAAAAACAATAAGGCACAAAGAACATTCTAATTATTGGGTGAATCAATACAAAACGGCCTCCTGATCGTCAAGCATGCTGGTGGCTAGCTGGTGAATTGAGCCGGCAGCTGCATTAGGTGGCAAAGTCGGTGAGATTTTGAGTTTCAGCTCAACTGTAATAAGCTATGATGTGCTCTGAAAAGTTTGCAATAATGCCCATCTCATTGCGTGTAAACTGCCTTGCAGCCAGATCCAAGCTGTGACACAGTTAAGTGGATGCTAACATTTGGCTCATCTAAACTGTCTCACCAGAAGCCTAAACTATCACACTAGAGATCAAAGAGCTCTACAAGTTTGTACTCTTAAAAAAAAAGAAAAAGAAAGAGATGGTATGCACAAGAATAAGGAACATCTAACAATGGGCCTCACTATAAGCCAAAAAGTAAAATGAGAGAAAACAGTTTTTCCAATGTAGAGAATGAGTCGCTGGGATTCCCAAGCCCTGACCATACCTGCGATGATCCCGTCCATCTGCTCCAGGGCAGCTTCCAGGGCGTGACTAGCATCAGAAGCCATGACTCCGTTTGCCTACTTAGTCTCTGCCTCTTACTGAAAATTCAAATATAAAACAAAGAAAAAATTAGAGAGCTTCAGATTATGCAAACAAGACCACAAAACGCTTTTATTCCATTATATTATCATGAGACAAAACACTTTCTAAAGCATCCTGACTGCCAATGCACCAGTGTGTGGTTTCTGCCTTCTCTAGGGCCTGTGACCTCTAGCATAAGTGCTCTTTTCCATGAATCTTTAGCACATGATCCCCATTCACCTCTGTAACTGAAAAGCCATCTGGGGTCTCCAGAATTACCTGTGGCAGCAAGACAGCAACCACTACACCCCACCATGATCATAGTCCCAGGCTCCAGAAGCTCCACCTAGGGAAGGCTCCGCTGAGCATCTGGGAAAAGCAACATGGGTGCCAAGAGGACTCTAACCAGGACTCCACTGCACTGCAGCAGCATGTTTGAAGACAGTCCCAGCCAGTCTTTAGCTGTCTGCACTTGCCCCACCCCCACCCCCAGAACACTTTGCTTAGGTGGGTGTGATCCTAGCTGAGAGGCTTCAAACGCTGCTTTCACCCCTCCACATGGGCAGATGTACCCTGCCCAAAGGCCTCAGACACACTGCCAGGGAGAGGGCGCTGTCCAAGGAATCTGGAGCACTCCATCTTATCGTCTCAGTTCCACTCTATCTAGCACCATTCAAGGTGCAGAATTCCATCCTCTCAGGACTTAAGAACATTGTAAAGAATACACAGTCCAGCCACTCCCCAATTGCTGAATCTCTCCTCAAAATCCCTATCCATAGTGATGGGGAACTGCCTCCCCACCTGGGGCAACCGATTTCATCTCTGAACAGCTCTGCCTCTTAGAAAGGTCTTTAAGCTCAGCTGTCTACCTGCAGCCTCCTCTCATTTTCTTTACTTCCCACCCTCTCCCTGGGTGGCAGAGGAGAACTGACAAGGAATCTAATTCCTCTTCCACACTGCAAGCTTTACAAGAAGGAAGACAGCATTTGTAATCTTAAGATGAGACTTAACTCACCTCTCTAAACTGGAGGCAGGAATAGTCATTTGTTTGCTCACTGGGCAAAACCTACACATGTTGCTTACAGTCATGAGGTCTGGAGAGAACAGAGGCACAGCTCCCACACCCAAACATCAGGCTGGTTGGAAATAGAAGGCTCTAAGGGGCTCTGCTTATTGTCCCTGAGAATGCAGACCTTTAGAGAGAAGCAGGAGGATGAGCAATATAAACCACAGAGTGACTGTGGAGTCAGTGCAAATAAGGATTACAGAACCACAAAAAAACCTCAGTGGACTGTACCATACATGTAGCAGTCAAACTCATAAACTCTAGAGTCAGCCTGGTTCAAATCCAGCTCTGCCATTTACTATGTGATCTCTGAGCCTCAGTTTCCACTTCTGTAAAATGAGGATGAAAACAGCACCCAACTCACAGAGCTGATATCATGATCAAAGAATTAATATTTCATAGAGAGCACTTCATACATTGCATATAATAAGTACTCAAAAGATACTGCTATTTGTTTTTTTTTTTAGGTGAGAAGATAATCTCAGGAGTATAATAAAAAAACACATTTGTGCCAAGACAGCTCACTGGATCATGTGGCTTAAACTAAAACTGGGTGGGTTCAAGGAGGAAGAGCCTTTGGAGGAGGTAGACCTGGCATGGGAAGATAAGCAACTGTACTTGAGGGATGGGGGTAGGGGTAACTGATTCACAGGTGCAAAGGCCAAGGAAGATTCAGAAACAGGCATTCAGCGCCTGTGGGATCCCCTTGTACGGATCCAAGTACCACTACATGGTCAGGTCAGAGGGAATGAGAATGGGAGCTTATGGAGGGGGTTGGGGAGCTCACTGGCACCGCAGGGCCCTGGCGGGAGACATGCAATACCAAAACAAGGAATGGAGTTAGTCAGAGGTGAGGAGAGCAACCCAGACAGCCTCAGAGCAAAGGTCGCATAGATATCTTGGGGTCTGGATAAAAGAGAAAGTAGCAGAAAAAGGGATGGTAACAGAAGCAGGGTTGATAAACAGCAGATTCATGCCTGTTGAGCTGTAGGAGATATTAAAATTTTGAAACACTTGCCTCCAAAGGCTTCCCACAGTATATAAACTCCTTAAATACTGTCACCTAGGAAATAGGTACTGTAGGATCTGGTCAGGCTGACCTCCTGTTGCTCTCCCCATTGCACCTTAGGTTTCAGTGGCATTGTTTCTTGTCTGCACCCCAGATACTTCAAGGCCATTTCTACCTCTGTACAATTTACACCTGCTATTCCCTGTGCCTGGAGCTTACTTCCCCAGCTTGCTTCATGGCTGGGCTACACTTTAGGTCTCAGTTCTAAATTCATCTTCTCATAGAGGCCTTCCTGCCCACCCCTCTAAAATAGGTCCTATGAAGCAAAGCAATTCCAAAGCATCTTGTCCATATAGTTTCTTACTTGCTAACTGGATACCTTCTCCATGAAGGCAGGAGTTCACCCCCATGTCCCCAGTGTCTAGCAGAGTGCCTGGCACACAAAACTTTATGAATACAGTTTTTAATAAATGAATTGATCCATGCAGCCAACTTCCCCAAATCCCTGCTATGTGTGTCCCTGTGCTGTACATTGTGGGGGATACTGATAAATCAGACTCAGTCCCTACCCCAAGAACCACACAGTCTAGCAGACAAAACAGAAGTATATACAAACAATTATGATACAGTGAAGGTGCATTAGGATAATGCAGGTATGCAGTTTCCCAGAGGACCTGAGTCTTGAAGTATCAGTGGGAACTTTCTGAGAAGATAACAGGGAAGTGGCTATTCCAGGCACAGGGGTCAGTGCATAGAAGGCAGGGAAGCATGTTAGGGCAGGATGTACATTGGCAAAGGTCAACATGGTTGGCAAGATTATACAGGCACAGTTTCTAAAGATGAGTCAAAAACCTACCACAGAATTCACACAAACATGACAAAGGCAATTAACACAAGGAGCTTGGGAATCACACCCACTACTTCAGGGGTCTGGACACAATGCATAACAGAGTAGCCTCAGATGCAAATAACAGATATATATTTTTTAATCCCATATTTCAACAGACTGGGACTTTTGCTAAGCATTGACTGGCCTCATCAGCCTTACTTAGAGGGTAAAAGGTGGAAGGACAGTTAGAAGGTACCACACTTGGAGGACTCAGGCTATGTCCCCTGTAAGAGAGGGGCCATAAAAGAGGACCCATAGGCCCTCTGCCCAGAGATGACTTTCTACCTGGCAAAAAAGCAAACTGGGTGGACCTGTGGGAGCTGGCCTGAAGTGAAACATGAGTCAAAGGTGTATCATATTTAAAACCCAGGAGTCCAGGCCTGTTAGATTGGGAGGGTTCCCAGCTGGGGAAACCTGCTGTAGGCAGAGCTGATGAGCTCAGTTCTAGGCCTGCTGTGTCTGAGAAGATGGTATGGCATCTGGGTAAACAGGGGTGACTGTGAGGTATCCATGGTGTGGGGTGTGATCAAGAACAGTTTTTCTTCTCTTAGTACTATACTTGGAATATTAACATAGCCCTGCTTTGACTCTGAGGAGCACATCAGCTTCTGATACCAAGATGTTGACTCATCTCTACCTAGCAAGGTAAGGCAGTGTGTTGTTTAAGAACAGGTCCATTCATCATTCCCTTCAGCCAAGTGCCTCTCTCCATCCTTCCATTTGCCTATCTGTGACAGTGACCCAGCCAAGGCTCCTGCCAATACAGGACTTTACCAACCTGTTTGCCACCAGTGGGAGAAAATGACCCAGTAGCTCTAAAACCAGCCAGTGAGGAAGGAATGACAATGTCTAATCAAAGATGTCTCAGTGCCATGAATTGCAATACACAAAAGCCAATCTGGCACCTCAAGTTCGATTAGGGTACAGAATCTATGTATTTTAAAATTTAGAAAGTGGGCCAATTCACCACCCTTCATCTGGTGTGCTCTGAGGCAAGCAGCGACTTAGATATTATATTAACTACTTTCATGTTCAGCAAAGCAGAATCAAAGTAGGCAGGAACTGATTAAGATAAGTCTTGGTCAAGTAAATGTTATCCCACCCATACTGAAGTAAGGTTTCGTTTCATTTGGAATGTTTGTTCTGGGCAGGCTCATACAGTCTGGGATAGAGGAAGAAACTAGAAACTGATCTAGGAGTTCCCAGTATCTCTGCTCCTTCAGGGTCTCCTGTACCGAGAAACAGCTGAGCCAGAACTGGGACCTGCCCCTTAAGTAGCTGCATCCAGACAAGACCAGCATTCCCGGGTAGAAGGCAAGGCCCAGGGAAGGAACCCCACCATCACCAAACTTGGATTCATCCATACTTCTCAAACCTAAGTGGCCAACAGGGATAGAGAGGCCTTTGCCCATAATTTGCAGGTCCCTCATAAACCACAGCTGCTCTTAAATGCTTATTTTAAGTGGGCAGATGGGAACACTAGAGGTCAATGATAGGGAGGGGTAAGGAGTATAGGACATATGAGTTTCTTTTTATTTCTTTTTTCTTGAGTGATGTAAGTGTTCTAAAAATGATCATGGTGATGAATGCACATGTGATATTGTGAGGCACTGACTGTACATTACGTATGAACTATATGTGTGTGAAGATTTCTCAATTAAAAAAATAAAGATAGACCTCGGGGAAATATAGCAGATTGAACAAAAACATCTAATTTAGTATCCACTAAACAGTACAAGAATTTATTTTGGAAGACATAAACCCACAGGGACATGGAGAATGTGATGGGAGACAAAAAGGAGATTCCAGGGTGACAGTTATGCACAATCGTAAAAGGGCAGCCAGTCCATATCTGAGTACATTCTGGGAAAGATTTTTCTCCAGTAGTATGAAATTGACAGAATATCTGAACATCTTGAAAGATTTATGTAACTAGTGAAAGTTTTGATTGAGTGATAAGAAAATAGAAAACCACGCATATAACAAAAGAACTACAGGGAAACAAAAAAGCTGTGCAGTAAAGAAAAAGTAATCATAGTCCTTCTAATGAAACACCACATACTGATCTAACTGAAATTTCGTTGGCAGAAGGGGGGAATGGGAAAGTGCTGAGAGTGGTAGGGGGAGGGTTGGAAAGAGGCCCAAGTCCTCATGTTCTAAAGTGAGAACTCCTAAGTCAAAATAATCAAATGTAAGGAAAGAAAATCAAATAGCAGAACGAGTATGTTCTAAGAGATAAAGACGAAAATACTAAAAGAAGAGAAAATGGCTGCAGCTGAGGAAGGGCAGTGGGGGCCGGTAGGTGGGGGTATGGCTATTTTTCTTAAACCACGTACAATTATTTGACTCTTTAAATAGTGAGGATATATAACCATGATACAAATTTTAACAGGGTAAAAGATATAACATGTGTTGGGTATGCCTGGCATATAGTAGGCATTCAATTAAAGCGAGATCCTTTCTCCTCAGAGTGCATGTATCTCAGCATGTATCTGTTAACTAGTCATTGAGGGTTTATCCAACATCTCAATCCTCATACACCAGTGAGCAGTTATTCTTCCTCTTTTGCAGATGAGCAAACAGCTTAGGCAACAAGGCTGACACACGCCCTTCTTCCTCTCACTCTTCTACTCTCCCTCTGAGACAGGAAGCCATTAAAGGCTTTTGAGCTCAGGGATAATATGACTTACCTTCTAAAAGGATTTCTTTGGCTGCTGCTTGGAAAATAGTCTGGGGAGTGAGAGTGAGTACTAAACACAGGAAAACCAGGTAGGAGATGTAGGCGGCTTGGACCATGATGAGATTGGTTGGATAGATGTTCTGATCCTTGATATCCATTGAGGGTAAAGCAAGT
The DNA here is from genome assembly GCF_023851605.1 of Tamandua tetradactyla. Lineage (NCBI taxonomy): Eukaryota > Metazoa > Chordata > Mammalia > Pilosa > Myrmecophagidae > Tamandua > Tamandua tetradactyla. The sequence goes on along the minus strand of NC_135334.1, from coordinate 81,423,859 downwards.
AAGATTTACTGAGACTGGACATGACCATGAGAGAAAGAGAGGAGTCAAGCATGACTAAAAGGGTTTTGCCCTGTGCCGCTGGAAGGACAGAGAGGACTGCAGGGGCAACAACTTGGGGTGTATGGGGATGAAATTAGAAGACTGGTTTTAGAAATAATCAGTTGAAGATGTCTAAGGATGCCTAGGAAGGCATGGTGAGTAGGCATGTGGAAATATGAGTCTGATGTCCAGAGAGAGGTCTGGGCTGGAGATATTAATGTAGGAGAAGTCTGCCCAAATACCAAAGATGGTATTTAAAGCCACAGCATGAAGTGACTTAGGAAATGATGGAGATAAAGAAGAGACCCCAGGACTTTCTGGAACACCTCAACGTGCAGCCATTAGGGAAAAGAAGAATTGATCAAGGAGAGAGAGTGGTGTGAAACCAAGTGAGGAGTTTCAGGAAGGAAGACATGACCCTATAGGCCAAATGCTGCTGAGTAAGCCAAAGAGACAGCCTTCTATCCAGACCCGCTGCTGACTTCACCTGCTCCCACGGTCTCACCTGTCTCCTCATTACTTCATCGTAGATGACTGCAGCAGCCTCCTAACTGGTTGCTCTACTTTTGTGCAGAATCTCTCCATTCACACTGAACTGAAGATTTAGCTAACTCAGCTGTTCTCAAACTCTTGTGTTTATCAGAATCACCTGGTATGCTAATCAAGCGCCTTAGTCATGTTCAATTAAGAGAGGGCCCAGGCCTTGGTATATTGGCCTAGCTCCCCAGGTGACTCTGGTACTGACCAAAATTTGAAAACCAGGGACTTAAAGCAAACACAGGTCTGAACCAGGAACTCTTCCTCTTAGAAAGTCTTAGGGACAGCCATCAGCCACAGTATAAAATCCATGGCCTTTTATCATTTAGATCTACCCTATTTGGTTGCAACTATAAGTTCTACCATACCCCTTTGCAAACCTCTGCCCCATCCCAACCAAACGGCTTATCTAGTGGACCTATCCTAATTGTTAGCTAATTAACTCCACCTGTTAGTTTCCTGCTTTTATACCCAGGCCAGCAGCTGCCCCTGCTAAATTCCCACCTGGGCTTCAAACAACTCCTCCGGGAAACCATGCTCCATCCTGCTCACCTAGCTATGACCTCCCTATCTCTTTGGTTTTGCAGGAAAATGATAAAAGTAACTTGTGCATCGCCATCTCCTTTGTGTCTGAGCTCCTGAGCTCCCCATTCTGTAGGCCTTAAAGAAACTTTTACAAACTTACTGATAAAATAAAGCTATCCATTCATCGTGGGAAATTAAGCCTGGCCAGCCCCCTCAGCACACCCAGTAGGCCCTCCCCTGTCTCTTCCCACACTTATCACCCACCTCCATCTCCAGTGTCCTCACACTGGGCAGCCTCAAATGCATCGTCTCCCCCGATTTCTCCCCGTCCCATCTCAGTGATCCACCACTTTTACCACCGTCACCAACCAGAAACCGGGGGGTCATCACAGGTCTTCCTTTCTCTCATCCCGCATCCAGTCAGTCACCAGGTCCAGGAAAGTTTCATTCAACCCTCTTCAGATCTGTCCCCTCATCTTCACCTGCCTTGTCACAGTCCTGCTTCAGGCCTCATCATCTCCCGTCTGAATAATTATTATCACTTCCTAACTGGTTTCTCGTCCTCCAGCCTTACCCAGTCCCTCAACCTACACACTGCTGCCCGGAGGATGGGTCTATTTCACAATTCTAATCGAGGCAACCAGCAACATTACACCCTTCATCAGCTTCCCTATCACCCAGGAAGAAAAAGGGATGCCTGAGGACTCAGAGAGGGAGTTAAGGACCCATGAGGTAGGTAAGCATGCACTCTGTAGTCAGACCTGCATTTGGACTCAGATTCCTCCCTTTAAAAGCTGTGCACTTGGACAGGTTCCTTAATAGCACCTCACCTCATTTTTGCTATTTTTAAAATGCAGGTGAAGATGCACACCTTGTGGGACTGCAGAGATTCAAAGTGATAATGTACGTATAAGTCCACTATATGTAACTGGGAGGTAGCCCACAACACAGCAATTATGATTCTCCCAGTCATGCCCAGCTCTCCTCTCTGAGCACCAACCATGAGACATGACAGCCAAGCTATTTTCTACAGGCTTGCATTCACTTTTGTGACCCCCTCCACATGTGATACTTCACCCCAAGACTCCTGTCCCACCGGCTTACCTCCCACTCCTCTTTCAGGACCCAATTCCAGCATCACCTTCCTCAGCGATCACCTACCATACCCCAGGAGGAAGTGATTGCAACTCAATCTCCACCTGTACTCCCAGGACAGACCTACCTTAGAGCACAGAGAACCTTCCAGTATGCTGGCCATTCCTTTATTTAACGAGTTAGTCCTTTATTGTAAAGCTGGTCCAGGACTTGGTAAAGAGCAAGTCTCCTGCTCGTAAATTTTGAATGAATGAACAGAATCAAATACCTTCCTGAGGGAGGCAGCAGAAGGCTCCCAAACGCTGCCATCTCAGGAACTCAGGGGTGGCAGGCAAGCCCTCCTACTTTCTACCAGGGGGCACAGACCGGGGGTCCTGAGGACTGATGGAGGTCCTGGACAGCTGGCCTTTTTGCCCTCAGAGAAGGGTGAATGAGAAGCAGAGCTGCAGCAGAGCCCACAGACACTGACTTTGGGTCAGGACAGAGAACATGGGCACAAGCATTAACTTTCCTTCAGAACAGAGGAGCCAGACCCAGGCATTCTGTTGTGACAAAGAGGAGTCATTAGACAGAGGGGGCAGGACACTGAGAAAGCTGCTATCAGAATTGCTGAATGTCTTGAAGTGAATATCTGACTTAAATAAAACTGAAGAGGTGGAGCTTTCATTTCTCTTGCCCCAGTGAATAGAAGCTAAAGCAGCCTAAGAAAAACTGAATAGGAGAAAATAAAAGAATGCCACTGAAAGTTAACAAGCATGCTTACCTTAGCTCCATCTAGTCACGGTATCAGTAGCTTTTAATAACAACCATTTGTTTAAAGTTTTATGGCTTCAAAAAATGTTGTTCACATACCAGGTGCCTCATCCTAAATATCCCAGATCAAGCTATTCTGATTCAAGTGTCAAGATCTCATCAAAAATGCTGAAAGCGTCCTAAAACGAGGTGCAGGCTGGTACTTCTGGGTGGCGACAGGGAACTAATGCAATCTTTCTTGCTTGGCGTCTTTTTCCCGCTGTACCAGGTTAGTGAGTTGTAGGCTCTGGGCATTCCCAGCCACTCCCTGCTGGGTGAGTTCCAGAGGAACCCTAAGAAATTCTGTGCTGGGGCCCTGCTCTGCCGATCATGCTGAAAGGAATCTTTTGCTTTCTGGGCTTTCCATATAAAACCCAACCCAACTCCTGTCACATGTCACCACTCCTCCACCAGCCTCCCCTGGCACATCCAAACCCAGATGCTTCCACTTAAGCACTTACCCAAAAAGCTCAAGCCCTTCTCACCAAACCACAGCCTTTAAAACAAGGCTCCATGATCCCTAGCAGCTCTTCCACCAACATGTAATAACAGGAGGGTGTGTAGTCACCAAATTGAACACCCCTCCTCTAAAGAATGCAAGGAATAGGACAAGGCACTGAGCCCTCACCTCCAGGTTCCCCGAGGCCAGACTTCCTCCCAGCCTAGCTGTCCCACGGCCTCAGGAGCAAGAGCGACATCCTCCCCTTACTTGAAATGACAAACTTAACAGAAACACATGAGCAGGAGACACCAGGAGCCCAGCCCACAAGGAGGAGTACAGGGTCTGGCCAAGAAACGCGGGCGTGAGTGAGTTTGAGGTTCTGACGGCTCACACCCAAATAGCACATCTGACCTTCTGGGTTTAAGAAACACCGAAAAGCTGATGTCCAGTTTCCCTCAGTGCCTTCATTTAATATTTTTAAACACTTGCTTTATCTTCCTCTGTTCTCATCTCCCATTTCTGCTCTTAACATTCCACCCCGAATGGGTGTTTTTTGCCAATTCAAGGGCTAATTGTGGTAAACAGGTCACAACAATCTCAGTGACCTTACCCTGAGTCTGTGATGAATGATTTCGGCAGATCTGAAAGGAAGAAGAATGAAAGTACTCTAATAAGGAAAGGGACTTGGAGGGCAGCCAGGTAGGAATCTGTGCCTTTGGAAATAGTGGGATGGGGATCCAGCCAGTATCTGGGGAGGTCCCCCAGTCAGTTTTCCCCTTAACACTATAAGACAAGTATCTCTGTGTGCTCACTGCAGTGGGACCCAAAGCAGCCACTTGGGATGGAAGGTTCTTTCCCTTCCTCCTGAGAGCCCAGAGAATGGGTCTAAGAAGGAAACATAAAGAACAAGCGTACCCAGTGAAGATGGGCTGTGAAGGACCTGGGCTAGGCACACAACTCACTCTAAGATCTAGACTATCTGCCCTCAGCCACACAGCCATTCACAATACATCAAAGTTCAGACAAACTACCTCCTGATACTTCAATTCCCACCTGTCTGTAAAAACTCTCTGCTCTAGAAGTTCAGAGAGAGTTTCCTTGCTTTTACTAGAAAGAGCGAACTCTGAAAAGAGTCTGTCCTCATTATCTCATTTAATCTTCACAGCAATCCTGTGAGGGATTTAGTATCAGCTCCACTTTACAAATCAGGCAACTGAGATGCAAAGATGCCTGAGATATCACGACTCCTGAAGATCCTCAAGTGGAGCCCAGGTTCAAGTCTGTCACCTAAGTCCTTCCTTGCTCTCCCCACTATACTACTTTGCCTACAGATTTGCTCAAAGCAGATGAAAGCTCATGAGAGAGAGTGAGGCTGGTTTCCTTGTTTAAACCAAAGAAGGTGCAAAACACTGGGGCCAAGAGACAGTTTGCCATCTTATCCCTTTCATATATTATTTTCATGGAGACTTCGCCTCCGGTCCTCATCCCCCTTCAACCCTGTTACAAAATAGTGTTTTATTTGAAAAAAAGATGTGCAGAAATGCAGCAAACAAGTTACGGAGAAGCATGACCCACAAAATCAATAGTATCTTTTAGGTTCATTTATCCATTTAACAAAAACTATTTGCCTACTATGATCCATAAAGCCTTGTGGGAGATGTTACGAGGGAAAAAAAATAAAAAGTTAAAACTGAGTTATTTACCTAGCAAGGGCCAAAAATCTTTCATCCCTCATCCAAGTCAATTAGAGCATCAAGATTTTGGGTAGACTTGGGCCTCTCTCCAGAACCCATTAGCCAAAGTCAACAAACTTTGGCTTTTGTCAATTTATACTTAAGAAATTCATAGATTAATGAATGGCTTCATTTCAAAGCAATTGTGATATTCCCTTTGTGAATAGAAAAACATCAGTTTCCTGAAATTCCCAACATTTCTAAAATTAAGGTCAGGTTGCAATTAACTGCTAATGTCAATTCTATCATGTCACTAGCTCAACAGGAAAAGAACATGGAAAATAAAGGCTCATAGCCTCATCTCATTCATTCAAGGGGATGGATATTTAAGGAGAGTTCATAGGGGCCAGACATCACAGAGGGTCCTGGGGATTCTGAGGGAGAAAACATTTATGGCAATAACGACATGGCATGATAAGCTCTCCTGTGAGAGGTAAGCTCAGCGTGCTCACAAGCCCTGGGCAGCAGGAAGAGTAGCCAGTGCAGTGTAGAAAGCCCTAGAAGACTTCACTGAGCAAAGGAGATAGCTCCAGAGGAAGAACAGGCAGACATGCATTCCAAATAAAGTAAAGAAAGTATCCTGAAGTATGAAAGAATCTTGTATATTTGAAGGAGAGGCAAAGAGTGCTGGGTGGTAGGGAAATGCGGGAAGCAAATAAGACTGGGATTAGCTTAGGAGAGGTCTCTCATCCCATCTCTCTCCTCTTGATCCCCAGAACTTGGCCTTTATCCACCAGCTGACAGCAACCACCCAAGGGAACTACCTAAGAGCCACCCACCCTTCCTCAACAATAATGTAGATGCAAGTACCTGAAGGAAGGATTCTTCTCAAAGGATCTCACTGGCCTCTCTGGATCCCACCCATCAAGTGTAGCCAGGCTATGGCAGCCAGTCCCCTCCACCTGCCTATCTCACCTCTCCTCCCAGACTGTCTCTGCACTTCTTTTACTCTGTTTGACCTTTTACCATTCCCTTATCCTGTTCAACGTGGAGCTCTGTCTACTCTATCAGCAGCCAGCATGGCAGTGCATCACTTAAAACTCTTCATCTCTCCAAAACAGTCTCACATCAGCCCATCTACCCAGCTCACATTGAACCTGCCTCTCTTTTGAGACCTACCCGGACTCTTCCTCCACCAGGAGAAGGGAATTCAGGTACCTCTTCATCTTTCTGTTCCCAGATATTGAATGATGTATATGGCTCCTTCACATACTCTCATCTAGACTCAGCCTCGGCATACTACCATGAGTACTTCTTTGATGAGAAAATGGAATCCCTCAATTCCTTCACCACTTCAAGCATCCCCTACAACTAATGGAAGAGCTGCCCCTCCTTCCTTTGACCTTCAATCTCCTGTCATCACCAAGGCCCAACCCCTCAATTACTTGTATCTCATCTGAATCTCACCCTATCCTTCTCCACAAATGTTAATGTCCCTGCTATCCTAAAACACATTCTTTGACTCTATACACTCCCTAGTACTATTTTGTGTTTCTCCTTCACTTCACAGACAATTTACTTACCTTCCATTCTAACACCCACTACATTTGTACACTGTGCTGCTTTTTCACTTGAACTATTTCAGCTCATATTTCTTTGAGAGGCAGTATTGGGTGGGAACTAAAACTATAAGCTTGAGTCAGACTGCATAGATTAGAATTCCATTTCTGACACTCACTAGTTATGTGTCCAAAGGCAAGATGCTTAATCTCTATGCCTCAACTTCCTCATCTATTAAATGGTCAAGATGCTTAATCTCTGTGCCTCAGCTTCCTCATCTATAAAATAGAAAACTACCTACCTCCAAGGGTGGTGGTGCAAGTTTAATAAGTTAATACAAATAAGCACTTAGACCAGTAACCAGATGGCTGAATGGCTTTCCTTGGCCCCTGTGATGGTTAATTTTATGTGTCAACTTGGCTAATTAACGGTATCCAGTTGTTTAGTCAAATACTAGCCTAGATATTGCTGTGGAGATATTTTGTAGATGGGGTAGCATCTATAATCAGTTGACTTTAAATAAAGGAGATTACTTAGGTAATGTGGGTGGATCTCATCCAATCAGTTAAATGCAAATAACTGAGGCTTGAGGAAGAAGGAAGAATTCTGCCTCAGACTACATTCTACACTCCTTCCTGAGATTCCAGCCTAATGAATGTGAACTCAAGACTTCAACATCCAGAATTTTCAGCCTCCTGCCTGTCTTACAGAATGTCTTATAATAAACTTCTGCCACACACACATCTCACGTATCTTGTCAGTCCTTTTTTACTCTGGAAACCCCTGACTGATGCAGCATCTCAAAAGTGACTTCGTACTTGCAATCATCTCCTCTCTAGGTTCTTCCATGTTCTCCTCCTCCTTTACTAAATGCCCTACCTCAGCTTCCACTTACTGTCCCTGGACAGATTCTGTCCTCAGCTCTTTTCTTCCTACAATCCCCCTGTGGATAATCCATATTTCATCTCCATGTTCATGAGTCACAAAACTAGATCTTTTTTTATAAGCTCCAGATCAAACTATCAACTACTCATCAATTTACTGCAGCCCCTGTACTTCAGCATGATCAGAAACCCTCCCAGGTGCCTGCCCATGCAAAAAATAAAAAGTAAAAGAAACCCTCCTGGTAGGGGCCTGTCATCACTGCTGCTCCTGTCCCCTTCCCCCCCACCCCCCCACCCCCCAGTTACTGGGGTTACCAGCCTCTTCTAACTATTGACTCTGCATTCACCTGTGACCCTTCCTTGCCACCTCCCTCACCTTCAACCAGCATTCAGGTCTCTAAGAGCCTCTCTATGCATAGGTGCTTTCCTCCATCTCATTATTCCTGCACATACTGCCCCAGCCTGTGTTCAGGTATTCAGAACCTGGAAACTGACAGGCTCTCTCCTGAGCAATCCTAGCCACCTGGGCTGTTCCACCACAGTCCATACTCATGAATCTGCCATCCAAGATCCTTTTTAGTTGACCCCAAATTGTCCTGGAGTCATGATTTAATAACAATGGCTGACATTTGTTCAGTACTTACTCAGCACTGAGCTAAGTGTTTATATGTCTATTATATCTCAATCTTAACTGTTATTAACCAAACGTTACAGACAGGAAAATCTTACAAATGGTAAGAAATTTGGCCAAATCACACAGCGAAGAAGCTACGGAGGTAGAATTTGAATTCAAACAATTTAACTCCAGGATTATGTTCTTAACTACTATGCTCATTGCCTCCCTGAGTCTCACCACTTTCTACTGCATTTCTGAGTCCTGACACTTCAGCCACACAGCATTCTCATGTTGCTGTGCCTTGTACTTGCTGTTCCCTTCCCTAAAGTTTCCTTGCCCTGTATTTCTTCATCAAGTTCATTTTTCAAGGCCCAGACAATTCTGCTTCCTTGATGACTGCTTCTTCATCCTTGCCTGACCAAATGAACCTTCGCTGAAGCTCACAACCCAAGCTCACACTTTCATTAGTTTCTGTTTCCTATTGCCATGGGGATATCCAATGGGAAGACACTGACAACTGACATCTCTCTTTCTGGGATATTCTCTCTGGGTGTGTGTTGCGGGGGAGGAAGGGGGCAACCAAGTAACTGGTTGGTGGGAATGAGAAAAGGAACTGTGTATGTACAGCTTGACTCCATCTTTTCCCCTTTCCCTAGAGCTGCTTGACCAAGGGAAGTGGCTTGCCCAGGAGAGGAGGCCAGCAATTATCTAGGTCCCCAGTAGAGGTGGGCATGTTAATTCAGCTAAGAGATGTATTAGGAACCCTACTGGCCACATTCTTCTCTAAACACCTTTAATAGCCATAAAGCTGATGTCTTGATCTCTACTGTCTGACTCCTGGTCTTATTTTTCAATTGATGCCAAACTCAGAGGGCATTTAAGCAAACTGAACAATTTTCAAGCCCCAAACCAACCTCGGTTACTCTCGATAAAGGTCAAAGAAACACTGCTCACAGAAGGACAGGTGAAGGTTGTCTATGTGGCATATGTATGACCGATACACCATCTCTGAGGGTCCAAGCACTGACCACTGGTGAGGAGGCTGCATCTTGGTCTGAGCTGATGCCCCTACAGAAACTAATGAAAGTGTGAGCTTGGGTTGTGAGCTTCAGCGAAGGTTCATTTGGTCAGGCAAGGATGAAGAAGCAGTCATCAAGGAAGCAGAATTGTCTGGGCCTTGAAAAATGAACTTGATGAAGAAATACAGGGCAAGGAAACTTTAGGGAGGGGAACAGCAAGTACAAGGCACAGCAACATGAGACTGCTCTGTGTGGCTGGAGTGTCAGGACTCAGAAATGCAGTAGGAAGTGGTGAGACTCAGGGAGGCAATGAGTCTTCATTGGTGCCTTCTGCCTGGGAACCTACTCTTCAGCAACCTGCAGCTGACCCTGTGTGCTTGTTTGAAAGGATAATGTGCCCTAGAAAAGCCATGCTTTAATTCTGATTCAATCTTGTGGGAGCAACTGTTTCTTTTAATCCGTAATCAGTACTGTATGTTGGAGGCTTGATTAGGTTATCTCCGCAGAGATGTGACTCACCCAATTGTGGGTGAAACCTTTGATTAGAAAGATGTGACTCCACCCATTCCAGGTGGGTCTTGATTAGTTTACTGGAATCCTAAAAAGAGGAAGCATTTGGAGAGAGCAACAGAGCCATGAGAGGAGAGAGCCACAAGAACCACAAGAGCCCATGCAGCCAGAGAGAACTTTGGAGATGAAGAAGGAAATCGCCCCTGGGGAAGCTTCATGAAACAAGAAACCTGGAGAAAAGGTTAGCAGATGCCCCATGTTTGATATGTGTCTTCCTAGTTGAGAGACAAACCCTGAACTTCACTGGCCTTCTTGAACCAAGGCATCTTTCCCTGGATGCCTTAGATCGGACATTTCTATAGCCTTGCTTTAATATGGACATTCTTCACAGCCTTAGAACTGTAAACTTGAAACTCATTAAATTACCCTTTTTAAAAAGCTGTTCCATCTCTGGTATATTTCATTTTGGCAGCTAACAAACTAGAACAACCTGTAATTCACTTTCCCAGGTGGGATAATGCCAGAAAGGTGGTCTGGGAGGGCAGGCATTTCTGATGTGGCCATTGGATAATGCCTACCAAAGTAAATTAGTATAATGGTGTCTGGTTTCTAGACTAGTCTTGTCTGTGTGGTCAGCATAAATCAGGCCCCAGGCAGCAAGCACCCTCCAGTGATGTCTGGCCCTGCAAACTTGCCCTCCCAGCAACCCTTACTTCATTCTTTCTCTCATCCACACCCTACACCTGTTCCCATGGCAGAGAGAACTTTATCCTACTGACAGGAACCTGCTGGCAGTATGTCTCCTCAGCCCCAGAACCCACCCTTCAAAGAAAGCTACCTTCATTTTCCTTCTCACAACAGAGAACACACACATACACACACATCAAATAATTTACCTCCAGGAACTAACAAATGTATATTGAGTCATTTCATTGCTTCAGTCTGATAATAAAAAAAAATTGGAGAAATGCTTCAAATGCAATATCAAATTGAATACTTCCAAAAAGTTTCATCTCAAAAACCACCTCCTAAAAAATATAACCAGCAAAGTGTAACTGTTGAAACTGAGCGGTGGGTAAAGCAATTCATTGTATTACTCCTTCTGCTATTGTATAAGTTTAAAATTTTTATAACAAAACGTTAAAAAAAAACACCTCCTGATAATGTGAGACACGTACTGTTGACTTTGGACATTATACATGATGCCCAATGGGTGGAGGTGGCTGAAGGATACACTGACTGAGAAGCAGAATGGTGTTGAATTGTGGTGTATACATATGATCAAATACTGTGCTGCTACAGAAAGGAATGAGTTGTGAGGTATGCAAAGATGTGAATGAACATTATATGATGCAAAATAAGCCAGAAACAAGAGAAAATGTTTCATATTTACATTTAGAAAATACTTGTAAGAAAACTGGGGCCTATAGCAGACACATTTAGTCCAGAGCTATAACTGTTATTTCTAGATTTTGAGAGACTGCACCATATATGTATAACCTGGTATTTTCCTGGAACTTTGGATACCTTTGTGACACCTAAAACTCAGAGTAGAAGTTCGGTAAGTCTGAAAGTCAGCATTGCCACGAACAAAAACCATTAAAGAAATTGAAAAAGGGATCAGATTTCAGTTAGAGATAAGAACAAAGCTGACTGGGTTGGGACTAAGGTAAATCAGAATACAGGGGTAAGGAGGACATTGTATTTTAGAACTTCACCAGCTCTTTGAGACCAAATGAAGAGAGGTTTATTTTTTCCAAAACCTCAATTTTCTGTAGCACATAATCTAACTCAACCTGTAACAACCCAAACACAGGGAGCCCAGAATGTGAACGATGGGTTGTAATTCTGTATAGCTTAATGTAATGCCTGGACACATCCTAGAGTATTTTAAGCAGATAATTATAAAGTATTGGCAAAGTCTCTTGAGGGATTGGAGAAAAAATATGGAACTCTTAAACTTTACCACCGGGGAAACCCCAACACTGTGTCAAACATCAGAGACTCCCAAGTCAATACGGCAAGTCCTTGATCTTAAGGCTTGCTCTTGTGAAGCTTATTTATCTCACGGAGAAGCTAAGCCTACCTATAGTTATGCCTAAGAGTTACTTTTGATGCTCAGATGTGGCCTCTTTCTCTCTAAGCCCAACTCTGCAAGGAAAATCATTACCCTCCTCCCTATGTGAGACACGACATCGAGGAGTGAGAGCCTCCCTGGCAATGAGGGGCATGACTCCCAGGGATGATCCTGGCCCTCACACCATGGGATCGACAATGCCTTCCTAACTAAAAGAGGGAAAAGAATTGTGCCAAAATAAGATATCAGTGCCTGAGAGAGTTCAAATAGAGTCAAGAGGCTATGCTGGAAGTTATTCATATACAAGCTTCAGCTAGATATTGCCATTTACCATGGTTTGCCAAACCCCAACCTGCCAACCCTAAAGAACACCTAGGGCTCTATGAGATTCTACAAAGGTTCCATGTACTATGATTACTTTCCAGAAACCTATAATCTGCAGATGGGTTCCTAGGCCATATAAATCCTGAAATCCAGAGAGGCCAGCCTCTCCAGATCATCAACTAGTTCCATCCCCCATCCTATATTATTGACAGCCTGTTCCAACATGAAAATGGGCATAGTCCAAGTACCCCTGAAGATTGTGAGAAAGATCAAAGGAGAAGATGGAGTTATACAGAGAAGATAGGATTTAACAAATAAGTATGACTGCTGAATCATTATACTGGTATTTTTTTTTAGTCTCCAGTGTCTGGGAGCAGCTATAGGTAAAAATCTAAAATTGTGGGACAGTAATCCAGACCAAACTCTGAAATCTGTTCTATAACTAATTTGAAATTTATTGCTTTTTTGTATATATGTTATTTTTCATAATTAAAAATCAAAACAAGCAAACAAACAAAAACACCTCCTAGGGATCCAGAGGGGCACAGGATTCTACCTCCCCTTACTGGGGACCAGCAGAACTTAGGTTGGGACCCAAGGTCCTGACTACTCATTCTATAGGGGCCTTCAGACTCCCAGAACACGCCCTAATGTTACACCAGCACTCCTCATTATGCCTCTTTTTTCTCATTGTTCAGATCCTTATCATCTTTCACTTGAATTGCAAAAACTGCCTCCTCTGAATTGCTTCCTACCTCTATCAACTCCCCTTCTATCCATCTTCCCAGGGGTGGACAAGATAGGTTTTATATAGTACATGATGACAGTCTCCTGCACCAAACCTTCCACAGCTCCTACTTCAGGGGTAAAGTCACCATTCAGGATCCTTCAATACAGCCTACCTTCCCAACTCTACTTTCTCCTCATGCTCCAAATGCCAGCTGCATTGGCTCATTCCTTACCCGAGCTACAGAAGGATTTTCATGTTTGTTTATTCTCCTTCCTCTACTTGCGATACCTTTCTCATCTGTATTTTCAAAATCCCACCTATTCTAAGGTCTTAACCAAATGCATCACCCCCAGGAAGACTTTTCCTGACACCAGTACCCCCTGCCCAGTCCCAGAAGGTCCTGGATGCCTCCACTGGCTCCCATCATAGCTGGTACCCACTGTTATCATCTCACTTACAGTTCTGCTTATATTATTTCCCAATGTATCTGTCTCCCCTTCTAAATTGAACTGCTTGAGGGCAGGAGTATGCCCTATTCATCTTTTAATCCACATGTCCAGCCAAGAACCTAAGACAGGGTGGATACAGTAAATGTTTGCTGACACAAAATGATAAATGTGTAAGTATCTGAGTAGAGAGAGAAGGGAGAAGGTGCTTGTGAGAGGGACTCTGGCAGGCTTTCTGAAATAAGGGTGGAGGGCTGTCCATGACAGCCTCCCCCATCTCACTTTCTCCATATCCAAGTCCCCTCTCCCTAGCAGCCTGATATTTAGAGGAAAGGCAGCTCTGCCATAAGGGGACCTTGGCCATGCTTGAGCAAGAGACATAACTGATGGATGCAATTATATTCCCAAAGGACTGATGGGCGAGGAGGATATAACTAGCTTCAGTGGATGATAAACACAGACATTTCTCATTCTAATACTTCACAATGATAAGTGAAAAGAAAAAACAAAGATCTGAATTGGCAAGTTTTCTTTCTCACCTAGATTGTTCATGCCTAACTAGTCTGCGGCCAGCTACCTCCTACAAGCTGCCTGGAGCAGGAGGTGGAGGAATACAGTCCCTAGAATTTGGTAAACTATAGGTAAACACTATACTTGGTTAACTGAGTTAACCAAAATATACTCTTTATTTTGAACCTTCATTTCAACATTTGTTGAACAATTTAACTTTGGTTTGATGCAATGGTTTTTCTTCTGTATTAATTTTTTTTTAATAATGAGTACAAGATGAAAAAACTTTAAAGACCAGCATGTGTACAGTGGCAATAGCATGGCTCCTTGTCTTCTCAGCAGGGAAGAAGAGAAAGGGGACGCTTTGCCTTGGGGGCACTTAGCCTCCCAGTGAGTGGCTGCAGGCCTGGGCTGGTGGGTATGAACAGAGTATTAGCAGCCCTGTCTTTTCTGGAGATCTAGAAGGCCTCAGGGGAACCAGATGAAGACAATGCACAGAACCTACTGCTGCCAAAGAGCCCAGGCTACAAGTGAACATCTCAGTTTGAAGCTTTTCTGGACTGGGACCTTTGAAAAGGTCAATCAAGCTGCTTCCACTGTGGCTGGGCTGGATTTGCCTTCCTCTCTTGGTCCCTTGGCAGGATCAACAAAGTGCATGCCTCTCCATCCTTCATGACACAGCCTTTGTTCACTGCAGAATTTGGAAATGCCCCCACTCGATTCTGGACACAGAACTAGGCAAACTTATTGGAAGAAGAATTTGCCTCTCCAGAGATGCTGGTCTCTGTTTTGATCCACTGTGTTTTCCTTCCCTCTCAGACTAAGGTAGACTTTGCTTCACCCCCTCAGACATTAAACATCCAGCTAAGAGCATTTCCTAGTATTTCTTTATTTATACTCTTCACAAGTTCTCCCTGAGTTGAACAGGACTAGAGACTAATACCATTTAGTGATGCCAGACTCAGATGCTTCAGGGAGGAGACCCTACAGCTTGACCACCTGTCATCCTGCATTCAAGAAGCCAAGAGCCTGAGGTCCAACCCTCTTCTCTTCAACTCTTTTCAACCACTCCAGAACATGATGGGGGTGGGGGGTGGGGAACAGGGAAGGGAAAGCCTGATCCCTAACCTCAGCTTACCAGTCACAAGATACTTGCTATGCAGATCACTTTCTTCCCAGAGCCTATAAGCCACAGCGTGGTTGAGGAGCTTTCCCCAAACAAGTGATCCAGGAATGACCTGTTTGCACATGTGCTCCTACAGACAAAGACAAGCTGGCTAGAGAACTACATTACACTTGGCACATACTCCCAGGGGGACTTAGAGGTCTTGCTCCTGAAAGTTTGTCAGTGTGACCCCCATTTTGACATGTACAAAATGTTCTGGGGGCCTCTCTCCCATCTTTCTTCACCTCTTCCTTTTTACCATAAAGCAAGGCCATTATCTTCCCATAGAATATACCCAAACAGTTCCTCAGACTCTAGGATGAAAAGTCTAGAGGCCTGTGTGACTCAAAAGGGCCATAGAAGGGAACAGCAATAGAGACATCAGAGTCCTTGCATCCTAGCCCATTCCAGCCCCAGGCCTTCTGCAGAGGCTGGTCTGTGCCAAATAGTATGTGGGGTGCCTGAAAGAGAGGAACCGGATGAGTGCAGAATCCAAGCTTTGGAGTCTGACCAATGAGATTTAAATCCAGTCTCTGCTATTTATGACCTGGATTACTTTTTTGACCTTGGATAATATGAATTAACCTCTAGGTTAATATGATGGAGATAATAATACCTGCCTTGCACAGGTCTGGTCAGAGGGTTAAAGGACAACAGATTAAACCACCCAGCTCAGTACCTGGTCCCATAATTAAGCAACACCCTGACATCCCCCCTCTCAGAAAAGTACATCTGTGTAGAATAACTGAGTTGTTCCAGAAGATAGATTTGCCCAAGAATCCTCATAAGGGCCTAAATGTTGGGATCAGGAAAAGAAAAAAAAAAAAAAAGGTGTTGACTCTCTTTGAGAAGTTACAAAATCCCTTGAAGTCAGGCCCCAAAATAGGCAGACCCTACAGGTACAGTGGGTCAAACAAACCACATGTTCCAGACTTGTCTCTCTAACAATATCTGACAAGAGGGATGGCTCCTTTGAAGGGAGATCGAGGCCACAGAGCCTCCAGAGCTGAAAATTTCCTATAGCTCATGTGCCCATTCTCATAGCCCCATAGCCGCTTCCCCAGCCATTTGGCCAGTCCCATCTGGTAGCCCTGCTCAGGGCCAGGAAGCAGGCTGAGTTCAGGACGCTATACTGTCAGGGTAGAGGCACTTGGCATAGAGGTTGCAACTGGGGTGATGGATATGGGAGACCACAAACATGGAAGTTAAAGCTGAAGCTGGGTTCTAAGGAGTCAGGGAGGGGAAAGATCCAAGTCATGACCGAATTTCTCATAACTGGTTTCAGTCTTGGAGCAGGAGGTCCCCAGCCCTCCACACTGGTATTAGGAGAGCCTTATTACCTCCAGAGATGGCCTGAAGAGATGGCAGTCAAGTTACACTGGTATCCCAAAGGGGCCTCACAATTGCACTAGTGGATGTCACACTCTTGCAGGAAACCTACAGCCCAACAGGCCATGCCCCCAGGGAATTATTTAGGAAAGGTTACTATACATAATGAATAACAGTAACACAATGAGGTGCATTTCTTATTTGGCTCTCATGATCTTCTTCATGAACACCATTCTTGATTTAATTGTTGCTTGATTTATTTAAAATTCTCTTTTAAATGTAAATGATCATGCCTCCAAAGTATTCAGTATTAGAAGCAGGACATGGAGGTTGAGCCAACATCCCACATTCAGCCTTTATCCCACCTAAAGTCTCTAGTTAACTTGACACTCCAAATCATTACAGTCCAGATGCTACCCTGACTTGGACCCCAGGTGCCCCAGGTGATTTCTCAGACCTTCTCCTCTATGGATGAGGGAACCCTTCCATTACAACACCTGAGGGATCCTAGGTCCAACCTGTGGATGGAAGCAGGTGACTGCCAAGACTGGATCTGGGCTCCAGGAGGAAGACCAAGGCAGGTATAGGATCAGACCTGTTCAGTAATAAGGACGAACTGGCATCTCCCTTGGGTTCTACAGGATACACAATAAAAAATAACAGCAAGTTAAACAGGCAGCCCCCACCAACTCCCACCTGCTCAGAGCCTGAACATGTCACCCATGGAAGTAAACAATGCTCTCCTTTCACACAAGTATTCCAGCACCTACTCCACACTCGTGCATGGGCAGGTTCTCAGCAAATGCTTACTGAACTATCAGTCCCTCCTCTCCACCACCAGAGCCCCACCTAAGTTATTGTGCAGATTTCTCTGGCTCTCAATCCTTTTCCTACCTTGCCAACCCACTCTGGAGTACCACCACTCTTGCTTAACATCCTTCTGTTTTTCTGGCTGACAATTCAGACCCCAAACAGGCAAAGTGGGTTGTAAGGAACTTGTTACCAATGTTAAAAGTAGCTAAGGTTGAAAATCTTTTTGCATAAATTAGAGAAGATTCAAGGTTATCCTGCCCCCATTCTAATATACTTTCTTGAATGGGAGAGAAAATAGAGGAATTCTGAAATTGCCTATAGTACTCAGTGAGTAATAGTTTCTATTGCATCATGAATAATTGTGCAACCTCCTACTATGTTAGAGATATATTTCCCAAATGTGTGTGTGTTTGTGTGTGTATATATGTACAGACACATTTATTGGGGCGGGGGTGTGCTTCATGAAAATTTGGCCATGCCCACCAAATGACTCTTAAAGGTAAATGTCATCTGGTACATGCTACCTTGATATGGCAAAAATGGTCTTCACTGGAAATTTAAGACCCTGTCTAATTTGGACTCTAAATATGGTGGTAAGATAAAGTGGAAAGAACAAGAGTTTTGAAATCAGGTAAAACTGGGCACAAATCTTGTATCAATCCCTTACCAGCTAGAGGATCACATCCTCTTTGAGCATGAGTTTCTTCCTCAAGTCCTAAAAGGCAGCTATGAGATTTAAGTGACCACAGATAGATAACTTTGTGCTCAATGACTGATGCATAGTGGGTACTTAAAATGTGATAATTTCCAATCCTTAGTTGTTCCCTATTTAACCTCATTTACTCCTCAGTTCTGGCCAAATGGAATCACTGGCTCTTTCACACACATGCCCCTTAATTTACCATCCTCATACCTTTCTTTGTGCATTGCCAGGAATGTCCTTCACCCCCATTTCTGTCTCCAGTCCCTGATTCAAGACACACCTCAAATGCCAGTTGCTTAATATCTTCTTTCTGACTTTTCACTGTACTTTCTTTTTAGTTATTACTGTTTTGAATAAAGGGTATATTCTTGAAGCTCCATGCAGGGTGGGGACATGTCTTATTCATCACAGGCTAGAAGACGGTCAAAAAATATTTGGGGAATGAAATAATAAATTAAGTTACAAGACTAGTGACTCCTGAATGCTTAAGAATTATACTCTACCTTTGTTCCTAAAAGGGTGGAAGATTCCCCAGATCTGGCTGGCCAATTTTGACTTTGGGGCTTCCATGGTCTCCTTTCCTATGATCTCACCAGGCTCCCCTCCCTGCAGGATATCCTGCCCCTCTGCCATCCAAGTTGCTTAACCACAGCACTCCACCCTCCCATCCAGTGTACCCCACCCTAAACCTCAGCCTACTTGAATAAGGCCCTGGTGCCCACAGCCCTTCCCCATCTCCTCTTGGGGCTAGTGCCTTGCTCTGTGATCCAGGCTGCAGAGAGGCTTCCCAGCGCTGTAGCCTATGCCCTCCCAGATCCTCCCTTCTCCACCCACCATACTGTCTCAGATGCTGTGAGTCTGATATCTCAGACCACATGGCTGCTGTTCTCCAAGTCCCAGGACATAGTGTTCTCAAGATCTTCAAGGAGTGGCCCATAAGCCTGCAAGAGACGTCATGCCTCAGAAAGGCAGTTATGCCAAAGTAGGCATCAGCTGAAGTTATACACATGACTTCTTTGGAATCACTGTCTCAGAATTTCATAGGACCTTTCCCCTCTCCCAGATTGTCACTGAGTGGGACACTCAGCCTGTGACCTGAGATAGAGAAACACCTGCACAATTTTGTAAAGAGCCCACCCCTTCCCCAGCCTCCCAACCTCATTCTACCCTACATGACTGCAAGTCATCTCTACTCAGAAGCCACCAAAAATCCCCTACTGCCAACAGCTTCTAATTCAGCATTTAAGATCTTCTGCCCTTATAGTCCCAACTTTTTTGTTCAGCTATTAAAAAAATTATTTCCCAATGGGAAGAGTCTAGCTAGGCTGGTTTCCTCACTTTTTTGGGGGGTGGTGGTGGTGGTGGTAGGGGGGGTGCATGGTCCGGGAACTGAACCCAGGTCTCTATCAAGGAAGGCAAGCATTCTAACCATTGAACTGTCCATGTACCTCCTCACTATCTTTTAATCCCACTTTGCTCACTCCTGCTTTTGTGCCCTTTACTAATGATGTTTCATTGACCAGGGATCCCTACATACTCTCCCCTTCTCCCACTAAAGCCCCACCTACCCTAGTAGGCTCAGCTCTAGTTCCAATTCCTTAGGACGCAGATTGCATTTGTTCAGCCAAAAAACCTTCTCTTTACCATAATCCTATAGTGCTTTTAGTCAAACCTATTATCTCAGCAAATTTATTTTCCCCTGTTATTTCATGAACTTCTCTATTGTCAATATTTCTTGAAAAATACCCTCTTCCAGTAGACTCTAATACATGCTCCAAGAGAGCCATCTGGCCCTAGAGATAGTCCTTAGTTCTTCAGAATTTCTTCCATCATACTGAACTAAAAGCCGCCTCTTTAATTCCCTTTACCATCACCACCATGAAGTCTCTACTATGCCCTCCTGAGCAGTGCAGAGCACAGTGACTCCTCCACCCACATGTAAACAGTAATCACAGCCTGTGTCTTCCCGTCGATCCCCAGGTCCCTCTGCACCATCTGGCATCCCTTGTCCATCTGCTCCCAGAGTGTGCTGCCCAGGGTACCATCACCAGATGTGGCCAGTCTTGGCCAGTACAGGGAAAGGTGAGACAATCTCCTCTCCCAAGGTCTACACCTGAACTTCTATTAATGCAGCCTGGGCTTTCCACATAAGCTAGTAGGAAACTCAAATTATTGACTTTTGGAACCTAAGGGCAGGACTTTGCACTCACATCTGCCCCATCTCATTGAGGTGGTTTGGGCTCTGAGTGCTCTCTGTCTGCTGTCTTTGGCCCGTACATTGCTAACCAGCTATCTGAAACCAAGCTGGTACTGACCCTGCTGCATGCTTTTTAAAATTTTTTTTTTATTGTATAGTATAACATATATACAAAGCAAAGAAATAAAAAAGCAATAGTTTTCAAAGTACTCTTTAACAAGTAGTTACAGGACAGATCCATCCCAGAGTTTGTCATGGGCTACCATACAATCCTCTCATATTTTTTCTTCTAGCTGCTCCACAATATAGGAGGCTAGAGGGCTTAAAATTTTTTAACATCACAATCGATTTTTCCTTCTTTTTCGTGAAAAACAACATATATACAAAAAAGCTATAAATTTCAAAGCACAGTACCATAATTAGTTGTAGAACATATTTCAGAGTTTGATATGGGTTACAATTCCACAATTTTAGGTTTTTACTTTTTTTTTTTTTTTTTTTTTTCTGAAATGAGACCAAAGGCATTTGGCTAAATACTGCGCGAGGTTTTTACTTTTAGCTGCTCTAAGATACTGGAGACTAAAACAGATATCAGTTTAATGATTCAACAATCATATTCATTTGTTAAATCCTGTCATCATTGTATAATTCCACCATCATCTTTGATCTTTCCATCCCTCTCTTTAGGGGAGTTTGGGCTATGGTCATTCTAAATTTTTCATCTTGGAAGGATCTATTACTAATATGGGGTAGGGAGATGGAACTATCTGATGTTCTAGAGAAGCCAGGCTAGGTTTCAGGACTTATCTGGACTAGGGACCCATCTGGAGGTTGTAGGTTTCTGGAAAGTTACTCTAGTGCATGGAACCCTTGTGGAACCTGCCATGCACTTTTGCCTCCTGGGTTTCCTGCTCACCTCTACACTGGCTCTCCTTTCTGTGTCATACCTAGAGGCCCAGAGAATACCTACTTCTTCCTAAAATTTTAAGATAAGCCCTCTGGGTGATATAAATTGCTTCTCCTGATAAATTACTTTTTCCAGACTTCCTGAAAAGATAATAATGATGATGGTACCATTTATTGACTATGTATGATATGCCAAGCCCTGCAGTCAACTTTGTACATGTATCATCTTATTTAATTCTCCTGACAACACTATGAAGTAGGCCTATCACTATTACCATTTAATAGATCAAGAATTTAAAGCTCAGAAAGGTAAAAAGGCACGTTCTTTAGAGCCAGGATTTAAATGGAGGCCTGATTCAAAGCCCACACTCAGAGGACCTCTGGGGTCAGGGAAGCCAAGTACTCATGATGGAGAAAACTGTTGTCTGCCACGATGGAATGAGCTGGGGCGTGTGGAGGAACAGGAGGTGTCCATTTCCTCATCTCCAGTAGCAGGACAATAATCCCAGCCAGCCAGGTTGCAGGGTATTGCACAGCAGCAGCGAGCCAGCACAGTGAAAACCGAGATGGACACGCAGGATTGTTGTTGTTACAGAGTAAGCCTTTCATGGAAGAACCAGATGTCTTGGCGGGTTGCAGGAAGAGCTTATATAATAAAACTTTTTCATGACATCCAGTCAAGGTCAGGTGACAAAGCCAAGAACAATTATTCCTTTGCTTTGGTAAAATGTTGATTTATGAGAATCTGCCTTTCCTGCCCAAATTCAAGTTCTCACTTCTCCCTTCTTTCACTCTAGTCCATTCTCCCCAACCACCTCCCACCCCCACCACTCACCCCCACTGCTCATAAAATTTGGAGTTTTCGACAGAGATTGAGACTACACATCCCAGTAAGCCTGGGACAGTTCTGATTTATGCCTGTTATCCCAGTTTAGAATTTGGCTGCCTCCTTTCACTCAAAAATGTCCCACTTTGGACAATACATCAAATTAAATCTAACACTCTGGGATCTTAAAAAATCACTTCACTTCTCTGGCTCCTGTTTCCCTCCCATAAGAAGGGAATAATGCTATCCACCTCACCCAACCAAAGCCAGAAGCTTCACTCTAGCCTCTCTGGAGGAAGCTTTCTATGGGGCCAGTCCATGGTGCCTCCATAAAACAGTTGAACATTGACCTAGCTGTTCATGCAGCTAGCTTTGATTCAGGAAGAACAAGGTCTTAGGTTGAACAAAGGAAATGGTTGCCCCCGAAAAGAACAGAATTGTTTGCAACAAATCCATTTCTGTTCCTTCTAGTCTGAATTATAGTCCACTCTACTCTTTCCCCTTAATCTCTACAACAGACTTTGGGTTCCTTTACAACCAGTGCCTGTGCATATGCTCTCACAGTGCCTGTGCATATGCTCTCACACACAAAGACTATCATACTGAGGAGCCTGTCAACCCAAAGAGTTTGTTTTGGCAGGGCTCTCTGGGCCTTTCTGCCAGGAGCAGGTTGGAGAAGTCTGTTAAGACTTCTTTGGACACCCCAGCATGGTCATGGGATTGGCCCTCCTGGCTCAGCCTGGGAAGCCCAGCTGCATCTGACTGGGACATTCCAACCATGCACACATGACTGTGGAATTAAATCTTTACCCTGGGGACTTGAGGCAGGAGTTCTGACTATCCCACTAAACAGCCCCCTATCAGTGGCTGACAAGCCACAGGTATCCATAAGGGCAGAGAAACCTAGGGATTTAGATCACCTCCTTCTCTTCTATAGAAGAGAACAGATATACTCTAAGCAAATCCACTGAATGGTTTCAGTGGATTGAGGTGACCACTGTGTCAGGGTACATGGCAAAGGCAGGACTCGTCCTGAGAGGCTGGAAGCTGAGAAGCCTGGCTGAGCAGAGAGGAGGTGTGGAAGGGAGGAGTATGGAGGGCAGGAACCCCAGCCTCAGGGCCGCGGAGTCTCTTAGCAGCTGTGCATATTCTAGAAAAGGTCCTCTTTCCTTATCTGACAGCTCTGGCCCTCACCCAGCCAGCTGCATTCCTGACACTGGCCCTACACACAGGCCGCTGCTTGGAGGAGGTTCTCAGGGCTGGCTGTCTTCTCCAGCTGGCCCCAGCCTAACATCACTACACAGGCAGCTTCTCATGAACTGGGTGGCTGTGTCCCTAAAGTCTGCCTGGGGCAATAAAAAAGGTGCTTGGATTCTGGAATATATCTTTCCATGGAACTGATAAATGGATGGTGAGTACGTTCCCAGGAAAGCTCATTAATATACATGTACGCACACTAAGCACTAACAAATATGTCAGTGCCAACCCCACAAAAGCACTCCCCACTTCTTATCTGCCTCACAGGACTGATAAGCTAGGCCACAGGACAAAAAGGAGGGTTCTTAAACTTCCAATTAGGGTCTTCAAACTCCCAGTGGCCTTGACTCCTGGAAAATACTTACGCTCTGAGTCTGTTCAGCAGACTGAATTCACCCCAGACCTGGTCTCTTTTCCATTTCTCATGGTCTAATAGAATCTTCATCTGAACCTTCTATCAGTTCTTCTCGGGCCAAACTCACTGTGCCACAGAGGACAGGGCCTTAGGCAAGAGGACCAGGAAGCCTGGGTTCTGCCACCCCAGCTGCTTGACACTGGGTAGGTTTCTCTGGGCATTAGCATTCTCACAGGGAAAAATGTAAGGGGCAAAAAAAAAGAGCAAGGGGAAGGCAAAGAACTAACCAAGGCTCCTTTCTAATCCCCCCAAAACTCAACTATCCTTATTTTCCTTCCCCCTTCAAAGAAGCTTCTCTATGCTCTCATGCTACTAACAATTGCCTCATTCTTCTCCCACCAAACTAGCACAAATGTCAGTGGCCGACTTGACTCTTTTCTCTCTCCCTCAAATCCAAGCAGTCACCAAATCCTATTGGATTTCTTGGCAAGCTCACTCTCCTCTATTCCCTTCTCTCCATCCCTATTTCCATTGCCTTGCTTTAGGTGCTAATTTACCTGAGTGGGTTATTCCAACAGTCTATTCTAACAAATTCCTCCCTATCCCTCCAATCTGCATTTCCTAGCCCTGAATCCTCCTGAAAACATACAATTCACTGATTTTTTTTTTCCATGCTCAAAAACCTCCAATGTCATTGGAATAGAATTTAAATTCTTTAGCTCCAACTTTCAAGGCCTTCCCTTCCATGATCTCTTCCCAGACTTAGACTCCTGCCCTGCCCTATCTCTCCCACTGTCTTCACCCCACCTTACAATGTAGGCCTTATTCCCTATTATGTCTGTCCTTCCACCCAATCTTTCTGATTTTGCTCATGCTCTTTCCCTCATCAAAATAACCCATAACTTTCTCTCTTTACTGAAGAAGGAAAGCTTGCAAAGCCAGCCAGATCAAAGTCTGTCTACCACAACCTCCACACATCTGCTACGTGTGGAGCCATACAGAGGGCTGATGGAGCCCTAAAGCATTTCAGTGTCTGGAAGCGGTGTGTTTAAGACAGGAGAATAAGGTAACTAGGTAGCAGAGCAGAGATCTGCATATATTATATGTATACAACTAGGGGAGAAGAGTAAAAAGATGGGGGGGGGGGTGTTGCTTCAAGAGTTCATGTTTGATCCACATCCTGAAGGATGATTAAGAGTTCATCCATCTTGAAGAGTAGAGACAACAGGTTTTCCAGGAAAAGGAAATAGTGTATGCAGAGATAGAGAGACACAAAAGAACAAACATTATTAAGCTGCAGTTTGGATAACAGTGGAGACACAGCTGGAAAACTAAATTAGAGCCAACTTCTGAAGAGCCTTGAATGTCATATAAGAACATTTTATTCTATCATACAGGCAATCCCATCCCATCTGTGTCTAGGTCTCCCATTTATAGATGGGATACAGAAGCCAAGACTTCTACTCAACATGAACAGGGTGATTAAAAGCATCCTGCACAATGAAGCTCAGTTCTCAGTGTGTATGAATGTGTATGTATAAATATGACAGAGACAGAAGAGAAAATGAAAATAAGAATTACCAAGGAGTTCCAAACCAATGACATTAAGACCAACAAAGCACAAACACCCTGAAGACAAAATTGAGAGTCAGAGCAACCTAGGAATTCCAAGGCCTTAAGATCTGGGTCTAAAGATAAACTGAATGCTCTAGAACAGCATCTCCTGGAAGTTTATTTACCAGGTGTTTGAGTGATAAGAATTGACTCTAGATGCACAAGGCCGAAAGATGACCTGGCTTTGAGAGTCTTTAAGGCATACAGTTCGGTTTTCCCAGAATGCAGGTGGATTCTAAGAAAAGAGAGCCAAATAGGTGCATTTCAAGCACTGAAACCAGAGAATGGTGCTAGGAAATATTAAGGCCAGGGAAAGTGGAACTCCCCCTGAAGAAGGAGGAAGAAGGAAAAATAATGATTCAGAAAAAAAACAACAACAAAGTTGCCAAGAGTATCAGATTAGGTGTACCCACACCAAGTGGGGACTGAGCATCACATCTTGGATGGGGAGCACAGCCTGTGGAACTTAAACAATAAACATTTAAGTGCCTTGTCAGTTGTCTATATATAAACTCTTCTTTCTCATGTCTTGCAACAAGGGTGCCATCAAAGGATTTTAAGCAGGAGAGTGTCATTAACAGATCTATATTTCAGAATAAGAAGGTCTGACAGTCAAATAAAAAATGACTTTCAAATTATACCCCCAAATTTAGTCTAAAGTATGGCACCAATCCTCATGTTCAAAGCTGAATTCTTCTAGAATTGTTTCTCCCTTCTCAGTTCTTGTCCAGTCATGATCTGAAGACTGATACTCTCCATTCCCTAGTTCTCCTACCTGTCCCATTCTCAGCCCCCAAACGAATGCTTCATCACTTCTGCCCAGAATTAATCTTCCAGTCTCCTGACTTCCCTGCCCCCAAGGTCTTTTCCCTAAGGCCATTTCTTCATACTGCCCTGCCAGAGTCCACTACTGCAGTTCCCACTGAAGGTCAGCCACCTGAGGGAAACTGTAAAAACATCCCAGACTTGCTTAATATCAATGGTTTACAAAATTTCCTGGCAATTCTGAACCCTAGCCAGGTTTGTGAACTACTGCTCTAAAAGTTTACTATTCACAATGAAATCACCTGCACCCGCTCGGGAAATTAGTTAGAAATGCAGAATGTCAGGTCTCTGGACTTACAGAATCAGAATCTGCATTTTAACAAGATCCCCAGATGATCCCTGGGCTAAAGTTTGAGAAGCACTTCTCTAAAGTGTTGTCTGACCATTTAGTCCACAACTATTAACCTGATTTTCTCCCTATCAGGCTAGAAGAATGAGGGTCACATGGGTGTGATTGGCTTTGAGAAGTTCATGGAACCATCAATGTCCTGCTGAAAACCCATTCTTGGCTCCCATGCCTTCAGACAAAGTCTAGACTTCTATACCTGACCTTCAAGTTTCATCCTTGTCACCAGTGTTATTGCCTACCATTCACTGTATGAGCCTAGATGGACCACTTGCCACTTCTCACCACTAACCTGTGCTTTCCTGCCTATACAGCTCCAAAGTTCTATCCACCTCTACCTGAGGAAATCCTTTGAGGTTCAGCTCACAGAACACCTTCTTCTTGAAATTATCCTAGATTTTCCCTGCTTGGATGAAAGAGAATTCACACAACACTTTGTTCCTATTTCCTTCATGGTAATTATCTTATTCCACTTAGTCTTAAAGTCATCCTGTACCTTTCCTAGTCACCCCAGTAAAGAAGATGCAATAATGATATTCAGGGTCTCTCCCCAGTGGCAATAAACTAATAGCTGGCACATCATCAAAGCTCCAAACAACAACATGTTATATGAAATCAGCAATGGGTGCAGTAAGTGAAAAACATCAATCTTCTTCATCCCTCTCATTTCAAAGTCATTTAAATATGAACTGAAATAGAATGCAAATAGGTTCTTTCTCTTAAGCCCAAGAGAGGAGTAACTTCTCAATCATTAACATTTGTGTTTTCCACATGCCAATAATAATTAAAGACCCAACAGGTGGAAGATAAATGATGTCTACAGTCAACGGTAGTTGAGCATATAACTTCACACAACATAAAATTTGGAAACACTTCTGATTTGTATAAGGGAAAAAAGAGATGAGGAGAAAGACAAGAAGCAGACTTATATAAAAGGGAGACAGACCTGTCCCAAATTCCTAGCTGCTTTAAAAGCAAAATACAATACTCTGTTTTGTTTTGTTTCAAACAGTATTGCACAGTGCTAGAATGATTGTTTACCCAAGCTTTGGACGTTCTGGTCTTATACCCTTATTTTCACTTGAAGAAAAACTGCGGGTCTGGAGAATGGATCTCACCTATGGAGGAAGGACGACGGACTGGGAGAGGGCGCCTGCTTTTAAACAGGGCCATCTCGATCTTATAGTCTATCGGGACGCAGCGGTTTGACATTTTTAAGAGCATATTGCAATTACAGTATAGAAACGGTTTCGGCCGAGACGCTGCATCTGGACACAGGCTCTGCCTAAGAGACTGCCTGAGCAAATAAGACTGAGCCGCCGGACCACCGGACCACCTTGGTCTCTCTACATGACGTCGCTGCTCCCGCTGGGCGGGCAGAGTTGACATATCCGCAGAGAACTCTGAGGTGACCCACCACCCTCCACATCCCCAGAGCCGTCCTGGCAGCTGCAGGAGCGAGCAAAGCCAGCGGATCGCGGGCAGGCCGGGGAATGGGCTGGAGATTCGGAGCAAAGCCACACGAGTTACAACCTCCTCCCCGTCTCCTGGCAAGAGGAACCAGGGGCAGTCCGGAACTCGCGCCCTGGATGAGCTCTGGGATCCAAACTGAAACTGACCCCCACGCCCCGAGAAGTTCTTGGACCTGAGGACTCCTAGTCTCCCAGGCGATGCCTCTCCAGTCCGGACCCTGCCGCGGGCCCGGGCGCACGCTGAGGGGAGCCCACTGACCTGGGTGCTGGGCCGCGGCTCCTCTCCGGGCAGCTCAGGTGCGCGTGCCGCTCCCGTTTCCCTCCCACCTCAGAACATGAGAGCCGAGAAGCGAACTGCAGGCCACTGACCCACCGACCAACCGACAGACCAACCAGCGGACAGACCGGCGGCAGCCAGGTCCGGCACCCACGTGACGGGGGCGGGGAGCCGCTAGAGGCTCGTCCCAGAGCGTCCGCTCCCCCACCCCCTGGGACCTTCCCCAGGGACCGCCCCCCTGACACACGCCCCTCTTCCTCTAGGGCACGGACACCACCTGCCTCAGGTTCCCGCCCCCCGGGGACCTGCCTCGTCAATCCCGCCCCTTGGAGTCTTCCCCACGGCTTCCCTCCGCCCAGCTCCCGCCCAGTGCGCTCCGCGGCGCTCCGAGTCCCCGCCCCAAGCCCCGCCTCTTTGGACAGACCACGCCCCTTCCCTGGAGCCCCGCCCCGTTCGTTCCACTGCCGCCTCCTGCACCCTTCCGGCCCTAGCAAGCTCCGGGGTGGCTTTTGGCGTTTGTGTTCCTACACTTCTGGGCTTCTGCAGCCCTTCGGCCGAGCTCCCCGGCCGCAGAGATGAACGTGAGAAACCAGAAAGGAAATTTGTGTTGAGAATTGCGAAGAGAGAAGCAGCCAGAGAAACCCCGGATTAGAGGCTCACCCAGAGCTGCATCCCCTTTGGCGGCCGTCTTCAAGGCCCGGGTGCGATATCGTTGTTACTTGAAGTTGACCTGAGTACATCCTTCTTCCTTCCTCTCTGGGTCTCTCAGGTTGCAAAACTCAGGGTCACCGTAGGGCCCGGCCGCGTCCGAACCCCACGACCTGGGGTGGAGGTTCCCTCTAGTGGTCGTCGGCGCCAACCAGAGGCCCCCGCACCCAACCTTGTGAACAGCTAGAGAACAGAAGCATTTCCCTGTGCCCGCAGAGGTCCACTTCTCTAGGTCCAAGAGAAGCTCTGGTGATATCTCACCACAAGAATGGGCCCCAATGCCCACCCCCAATCTAGCCTGAATCCCCTGTGGTCCAACTGCTAGATCGTTGCTCAGTTGAACTGGTTAAAATCCCTGTGGGCCGCAGATGGCAGCGACCCCAGGGACTCTGACATAGTCCCTGGCACTGCAGGAGTCACCACAGCCCGGGTCTGTTTTTATCTACTTTTGTACAGGCTGCAGTGTTGGCGAACTCCATAGGACACACCCTTTTTTTTTTTTTTTTGCAAACCAAATGGGCCTTCATGGTCTGAAATTACCAGTGTGTCCAGAAAACTTTACATGTGAACAGAACTTAAGCCACCCTGGCAAATCTGGGACATGTGGTTACTACAGGAACCTGGCCAGCGGCAGACAAGGGTAAAGCCAGCTGAGGAAGGCTGGGGCCCAGAAGGGTTGTGTTACAACAGGGCACCCTTCAGTTCTCTTTCACTTCCTTAAAATAGCAGCAGAGAAGCTTTTGTAGACCTACCTTGCTACAGTTCACACGAGTTCATGGCTATTTCCAAATCCCACAGGTACTGCCCCCCAGGGAGCCCATTACCCTAACTCCAGCCCTGGGAAAATGTTAGTTTATGCTTAGAACTATAACAATTGCTTTCAAAACAGGGTGTGTGCATGTGTGTGTAAATCCACTGGCTCTTCGGCTGATTTGTACTTTGGAACCACCTGGAGGGGAAAAAGGGAATAGTAATATCTGGGCCCTAACCATAGAGGTTCAGATATAAAGGTCCCAGGGTGGGGGTGGGGTGGGGTGTTATGGCCTGGGCAGTGGGGTTTTTAAAAGCTCCCGGAGTGATTCGTATGTGCAGCAAAGTCTAAGAACCATTAGTGTAGGTCACAGGGAATTCAATTATCACTTAAATCCAAGATACCTCAGAGCTCAAATTTATGATATAAACCCAAGAAGGTCTCCTAAGTCCTGCATACTGACCTGCTCTGGTTCATAGGAAACAAGGTGACACATTGCCAGGGGTTTCCTGGTGAAAATGTCTTGACCCAAAAGAGTGATTCTTACTGCAGGAATTTAAGGCACCAGGGTGGGTTATTAGGGGGTAGGAGTGCCATGCAGATCTGGCAAATCAAAATAGCACATTATGTGTGTAGGACTAGCTCTTGCTGATAAAATCCCACTGTACTCTCATCTGTGTGGCAGAGAACATTCCTTATCTCTGTGAAATCCTTATGAAATTTTACTGGTAGGGCAGGTAATATCCCTGAACCCAGGGAGTAGGTAATATCACAAGTTTATTTATTCATACCTGCCTCATTCTACAAGAGATTTGGGCCCTCTGTATCATTCTAATAGAACTGCGGGTAATTATGCTGTATCCGTGGGGTGGCTTCTTCTATTCTGCCAAAATTCTACTCAAATGTCATGGCAAAAAAAAAAATCTCCCTTCACTGCCTATGGTCTTGGCCTGAATTTGGCAGAGATGGGAAAACAGCTGCAAGCACACAAAGCAAACCCTGTCATGTGACCAACCTGGAAAGACACAGGCTCAGCACATGACACAGACTGGCCCACAGCCTGAACTTGTGACCCAGATCGACTGAATGGGGCAAACACAGGGAAAATTTTTTGAAGAAGCCCCTCTCAAGAGAATAGCTGTGCTCTGTTGCATGTGCCACATGGAATGCCTGCTGTGGCGAGAAGTGCACTCAACTGCTATCTGGCTTTCATCCAGATTCTAGAATATTTACCAAGGGCCTCAGTGTGTTGGGGATTATTCACAGTAAACCTGAACACGGGCAGCACTTCCTGAAAGCTTTTATGCTGAGGGTATGTAGGCAAATATAACCTGATGAGGTTTATTTGCTTAGTGTCAGTTTTATTGTATTTAAAGCAAGAAGAAAGAAACCCTAGGGTAGATTAGATGAAGCTGGAAAGGGGGTTCTCACCCTTAGCCTGGGTTATCTTTTGAAAGTCCTTTAAACAAAGTCTTGTGCAGGCATGAAAACTGGCTAAAAGGGCAGAACCATTATTTTTATGCTGAAATGGTGAACACATAAGTTTAAAAAGGCTATGCAAACAATCATATGTTTTTGAGGTTTCCTTGGGCAGTGGGAAGACTATGGGACATGCAGTATTTTCTAGCTCTGACTTTGTACTGTTAACTTTGAATGATTCACCTAAACACTCCTCATCTCTAAGATGGCTATTATAAGATTTTTTTTCTTGCATTTCTCACAAGGGAGAGATGAGAATTAAATGATGTGACATATATGCAAACACTGTAATTGGAAAGTGGTAATCAACTATTAACATTATTCCTCTATTTATTATTACATCAATGTGCCTTGTTGGAGAGACAGAGCTGGGGGAACAGAGAATAAACTTCAGTAAAAAATAGTACTTTAGTTGGGCAATGAGAAATGGAAGAATATCAATAGGCATTTGAGGAAGAGGGAAGAACTTGAACAAAAGCTGAGGAGAGATAAGCCAGTGAGTATTGGGGGGTGGAGGTATTTTGATAGCTTGGGAGCAGCGTGGGGGTGATTAGAGTAAATGCCATAAAAGAAAAGGCTGGAAGTAAGCTGGATCAGAATATGAAAACCTTGAAAACCAGAAGCTTTGTTGGTTAATGAAATTGTTGAAATTTTCTGAATGATAGACTCTTATCTAAGCTCTCAGAAGATACCTAGTACATTTAGGAAAGGATGAATATGCATCTCCACTTCTGGAACCTATTCCTATATGTGTTTAGAAGGTTAATATATGATGCGCTCTTTGCAAAGGGGCTGTGCCTCAGTGTTGGAGAGCAGCTTGCAAGGTCACTGTGCTCTCCCTCTTGGCTATAATGCCTTACACCAAGGGCAGCTTTCTCTTTGTCTGGAGTTTGTAAACAATCTGGTTTCCATCATTCCAGGCATACAGCTGCTTATCTCTAGGGTTGTAATGGATCATGGAGTGACTTCTCTGCCGCCTGGGGAAGAACAAGTTGCGCAG
The DNA here is from genome assembly GCF_023851605.1 of Tamandua tetradactyla. NCBI lineage: Eukaryota > Metazoa > Chordata > Mammalia > Pilosa > Myrmecophagidae > Tamandua > Tamandua tetradactyla. Next base: position 81,392,057 of record NC_135334.1, on the reverse strand, counting down.
ATTCTCCTCAGTGATAGTGCCCAGCGGATCAAAGACACAGGAGATGCGATGAGGGCCGTAACCACCAGAACTATAGACCACATAAAGAACCCCACACAAAATGAATGAGGCTTCGGCATCCTGGCTTCTACATGGAGTGTCCCATGAGTGCTCCACACTCAGTGCGCCAGGCTCGATTTTCGTGAGGACCAAATGACCATAGATGCCTGGTCCTGCATGGATGGCCCAGAGCCCATGCTCATCTACAGCTAGGTCAATGTAGGTGGAGGGGCCGTGCTGGTAGACCAGTGCTCTGCCTGCTCCTCCTGGGAGCCACATTCGATCTTCCACAGTCCTCTTCTGCAGACTGTATTTTATTATTTCATTGGGTGTCCCTTGGTTGTGAAAAAATAGGAAGCCTTTGTGAATTACTTGGCCTGTTCCCTGCCAGGAAAGTGTGAGGATTAGTTTCCGGGGGGCTGGCTTGGTGTTATCTTCCATGAATGCCCGTATGTTTGTAAATTCCCAAACAGTATTGTTTCTGGATCCAATTAAGAAATATACCTTTGGAGAGTTGCTAGCAGCATCTTTCATCCAAGAACCAACTGTCTCCATAGTCTTCTTTACTATTTTCAGAGACTTTATGCCCACCAGCATGTTGTCACAGCCTGGCCAAGGGAGAGAAAAGGGAATAGATTATTTTAAAAACATGAGATGTCTCTTTCTGGGGAGGCTTACCACGCTTGATAAATCCGGTTTCCTTCCAGTTCTGATGCTGGTTAGTAGGAAATATTCTCAATTCTGCTGTAGAGGGATGAACCTTAAGAAAGGAGCTTAAAAAAATTCTAGAGCAGAAATGGAACATAGGCATGCATTTCATTCATTTTCTTGAGATAAAGCGTATTTAAATTTCAGCAATAAGCCCAACACATCCTTTCAGAATGCTTTTTTACCCTTCAGTATTTAGAATAGAGTTATCAAACAGAGTTAAAGATCAATCATAATTTACAGTATGATCAATGAATCAGAGAATAAAATGAATACATGGTTCTCTGTTAAGAGAGTGGCACCCCAGGTATAAGAGTCAGTATTTTATTCAAATCAAGATATAAACAGCTATTTACTGTGTGAGAGACTATGTTCACCCTCCTTGGGTTTGGCATGGTGAGAATGAACTACATGTGATTCCACCTAACTCAGTTCTAATTGCCAAGAATTTTTTAGGTATCTACTGTATACTTACTTGGCTTGTAATATTCCTGGAACAGTTCTAAGTATTAAGGATATAAGATGCAATAGCAACCCTAATCCTTGAGGGGATCAACTTCTACTGAAGGATTCTGGCCTTAAACATGACTACAAGGTTATAACAGCTATACATATCCATTCATTCATTTATGAATGCATGTATGCATTTAGTCAGCAGACCCTGGATACCTCCAAAGGGCAAAATTCCTGGGCCAGGTGCTGTGGGCTGGGGGTGCAATGGGCTGGGATACAATGATAAATTAAGTATGGTTCTTGCTTAAATAGGTATACAACTAGCTTAAAGTGAAATTTTTACAAAAGGTAGACAGGGAAGGGAGAGGTCATTTGAGGCAGGGAAATATCTGCATTTGAATTGGCCCTTGACAGATGCATGGAGTTGAATATTGAGAGTTGGGTAAGGGGAGCATTCCAGACAGTATAGCAAAACCACAGATGGGAAAGCCCTCCAAGACTAGTATAGAGCTTAAATCAATACAAGCTAAATACTTGAAATCGCCTCAAACTAGATATATAAAACACAGTAGTAGATTGAGGCCATCTTGAGGGCAGGCTAAGGAATTTGGATTGTGTCTATAGGCAAATAGAGAGCCACTGAAACTTTTTAACAGAAATGAAATGTGGGGAGGGCTCTTCTACAAGAAGACTAAACTGGCAATGGTGTACATGATGAACACATAGGAGAGAGACCCAAATCAGGTAGACCAAATAGGGGAGTGCTTCTATAGTCTAAACAAGATCATAAGGGTCTAAGCAAGGTGGAAGAAGCTGTAGTGAAAAGAAGCAGTTCACACTTTACTAGCTCCTCAGTGCCACTGCAGACTATTATTCTTCCACCCTCACATAAAAACCCTTTCTTCTTTGTGTTTCATGTTATTGACGTTCACTATCCTCAACTCCTGCTAGTCTAAATCATTGTTGTCTTGAATACACTGAGAACCTCAGCACCTTCACCTCTTAACTTGATGAAACCTTACTTTCAAAGCATGTCAGCAACCTCCTCCCACAGTCATGCTCTGGATCTCGAGATGCCCCAGAACTGCTCTGCATCAGAAAGCTAAAACTCCAACATCCCATGTACAACAATTTCTCATCCTATAATTTCTCATCCCTTGCTTCTCACCTCCTCTGCTCTTCCACCTCATACTACTCTCTTGACTTCACCTTTCTCCCTGTCTTGGTCTCACTTCCTTGCCTATCCAGCCTAGACCCCATTATTAGCTCTCTCACCAGCATCCTTGCCCCCTCAATCCCTAGTTATTTCAAATTATCTAACTCACAAAACCCCTGGTCCTGGGTCAGTTCAAACATCTGTCACTGCCCTGAGTGTTGGTGGAGAAAATCTCACAAATGAGCATATTGAAGACATTTCACACAAGGGTTTCCAACCTCAACTGAGTTCTGAATACTGTGCTACTTTCCGTGATCTTTCCAATAGTAAGAGGAAGCCTAAATATCCCTCCACTTCCCAAGTGCCCCACCAGTGCCTTAAGACTAACTCCTTTGAGAAAATAAGCACCATTAGACATAAACTCCTTCAGCCTCCTATTCCTCAATTATAAACTTTTCTTCAGTTGTCCCTACCCTTGATACCTTCCCACACATTTTAGAAAAGTCCATGTCATTCCTCCTGTCCAAAACTAATAGATTTCATTTGTGCTCTGATCTCTTCCTTTCCTGGCTTCTTCTAGATCTCCTTGATGAATTATCCCCCTTCTATTATCTTTAATCTCTCCTACACTACGTAGTTCCTTAGCTTTTAAGCATTTTGTCTATATTTTTAAAAATTAGGCACCCATTTCTAGTTACCTCACTATATCTTTCAATCATTTTATAGTCTATTTCTCCTACAGAATAGTCTATATACTCTCTGTATTTACTTATTCACTTCTCATTCTTTCACTCCACCGTAACTCCACAAAACTACCCTTCATAATGTTACAATGACTTCCTAAACTACAAACTCATGTAAACTTTTTATATTCATATCTTAATTGATCTTACCATGGCATGATACTATTGATCAGTTCCTTTTTCTTGAAGATTTCTTCTCTTTTGACCTCTCTGACCCACTGACTGTGTGCCTTCTACTTGTTACTCTTCTGACTACTTGAGACAGAAGCCTCATTCTCCTCTTCCAGAATACATGTGCAACTACATCTCCCAGCCTCATTTATAGTTAGACTGCACCCATTAAACTGTATTTTGCCCAATGGAATATGGATAGAAGGGATATAAGCCATTTCTATTTGGCCCTTAATATACTGTCTACCAGACCTCTCTTCTCTTGCTTGACAAGCTCGGAGGTTACAGGTTCTGGAGAAAGGATCTATAACATGGTAGAACTTCCACTGGCCTACGTTTCTGGGTTATTGTATAGAACCAAATTCCCCACTGAGCTGTGCTAGGCATCTAATGTGAACAAGAAATAAACCTCTGTTGGATTAAGCCATTGAGATTTCAGATTTATTTTTTAACTTCAGTGAACTAGAACTGTCCTTCATAGTCTTCGTGATTTCTTTTTCCTCTACTACTAAATGGTTTACTAGGGTTTGTCATAAGCATGAAAATGGCACTGGAGCCCTGGAAGAAGATGACGTTCTGACAGAATGTGCTGAGTGAGAAGAGAAGAGGGCAGTACCATCCACTGCCAGGGACTTAATTTTCACCTATATGCTAATGAATCCCAATTCCAATTCTAGGTGAAACGTCTTTCTTGAGCTCTAGACCCATATGTCAGATTACCCGCTGGACCTCTCAAACTCAAGTGTCATAAATGAACTTCTTTCTCTCAAATTTGCTGCTCCTTCTCCTGGATTTCCTGTATCAGTGAATGCCACCATCCTTTCCCCATCACCAAGTGAGACATGAAAAAGTTATAGAATAAACTGTTCCTTTTTCTAATCTCCTTTACTCAGTCAATTACCAATTCATCATTGTTCTACCTCCTGAATGTTTCGAAAGGATCTGTCCTTTCTCCTTTTGTCATTGCATTAGTTCAGGCTTCATAATTTCTCTCTTTTTAAATTATAGTAGGTAAACAGTAGATAGGTTTACAGTAGGTAAACAAAAATTTGTGTCAGGTGCTATGCTAGACTTCTGTCCTTCTACTCCTCCTTTACGAGTAATACTCCTTTAGGTTAATATCACTCTTAACTCAGGCAGAAACCTGGACTCATCCATCACTTTTCCCTCTCCATCACCCCCAGGCTAAGGCCTTTCAACTATGTCTCCTTAATGTCTCTCAAATCCATCCCTGGTATTAGATTTTCACTCTCACTGACCCAATCTTTTATTTATTTATTTTTACCTGAATTACCACAATAACTTCTTAACTAGTCTTCTTCCTTCTGATTTTATACTTTTCAAATGTATATGAAGTCAGGATGATCTTCCCAAAATACAAATCTGATCATGTTACTTGGCTTAATTTATTCCCCTTGGACCTCAGAATGGCTTGGCCTAGGTGACCTGGTAGGGGGACCTGGACCCTGACACTTTTTTCCAGATCTTCCTTTTCCATACTTCCTCACCCCACCCTATGCTGCAGCCATTCCAAACTTTAAGTCATTGCCTGATGTAAAGGTCCATTCCATACCTTTGGGAAACAGTGTAACTTTTTGTTTAGACTGCAAATTGTCCATTTAGGAAATGGCCTTTCATTATTTAAGATGCACTCCTTCTCCAGTAACACCTCTGAAGGCATTATCATTACCTGTTTCCTGTCAGTCTTCCCTCTAGACATGTTCTTTGAGACAAAGACAATTTCTTATAGTCATATGTTTCTCTAGTAGGAACTAGCATAGAACTTGGTGCATAGTAAAAACTTGATGTATATTTGCTGAGGACTCACTTGAGATAATTATGAATGTAAAGAAATGCAGAGTGGTGGTGCAATAGTGGCTCAGTGGCAGAAGTCTCGCCTGCCATGCTGCAGATCTGGATTCATTTCCCAGAGCCTGCCCATGCCAAAAAAAAAAAAAAAAAAGTGATGCAGCCAGAACAGCTGGGTCTTAATATACCCATATTGATTGCTTGGGTATGAAATAACAGAAACTGGGATAAGTATGACAAAGGAAAAGAGGGAAAAGGAGTTGAGGGTGTATGCAAAGGATTGATTATAGTTATGGAAGCAAAGACATAAAAAGATAATCATACAGTGAACAGTGTTAGTGTTGATGAATTGGCATTCCCAAAAGTAAAAGAATGGCTAAAGTGATCATATTAGAAAAAATTAACTAAGAAGATAGGAAGTAGCCATTAGAGAGTAAGATGCTTAAAGTCAAAATTCTATAAGAAATGCAGTTACTTGTAATGATAAGGTTTAATGTGGGTAATTAAGGAAACAGCAAAAAGATAATTGGCTATAAAGAGAGGAAATAACTGAGGAGCCGTTTGGAACCCATCTATGAGAAATGGAAGCAATCAAGAATGATGGCAAGAATAACCATAGAAGAGGAGCCAGGGTCCCAGAAGCTGATATTCTCCATGAATGGGGAGTGGACAGGAGTTGGATAGAGAAATGAAATAAGGAGTGGTTAATACAGCCTGATGACATTCAGTTCAGAGTTGCTGGGGCTTTTTAGAGAGGAGGGAGGCAAAATGGTCCACAAGTAACAATAAAGAGCAAAGAGAACACCTACCCTGCCTACAGTCTCATAGAAGAGAGAAAAACGGTGAGAGGCCCTCAAAAAAAGATAAGCTCTCAAGGGATCGCCAAGCATCAGTTATAGCAATAACTATAACTTTGAAAGAGAAGCTCAAAAAAGAGGTTGAGGACACACACAACTATGCTGATGAATTCCAGAGAGCACAGAGGACAGGTTTTGTCAGGGTGCAATTGGGGAATAGTAGGGGTCATGTAAGAGTAGAGTCTTGGAGCCTGGGCAGTAAGAGCTGAACTTCACTTACTTCTAATACCTCACTGACTTCAATGCATTTATCCTCACTTACAAAACACTGTTTAAATGAAACGTTCTCTTAGAAAGTTGTAAATCATATATATCATTTATATATTATATATATATATAATGCAGTTTTTGAAACTGCATTAAATGCATTTCACTAATTTCTATACACTTATCTTCACTTATGAAGCACTGTTTACATGAATTTAAATCTAGATACAACCTACCCCAACCCTATACCTTCACCTAATTATAACCCAAACCTGACCTTTAACACTAACTCTAAATGACAATTTCTCTTAGAAAATCTTGGAATTCTCATGGTGACCAAGTCAAAGGGGGATATGAGGCAGAGAGAGATTAATTCTACTGGTCATTTAGGGAAAAATGGTTCATCAGTTTTAAATAGGGACTTCTGATTGGGGTTGCTTTGTAGCCAGTTGATTGCGAGGAGAGCACTGTCATGGAGGCAGGGAGTGGTGGTCTCACTAGGATCGTGAGGTACCCTCCAGACCTCCCTAGTGGATGCTGGGGTGGAATGATGGCAGGGGAACAGAAGTCTCTCCAAGAGAACTGAGCACTCTGAGGGCCTCCCTCAAATCCTGCCAAAGGCATTGGTAAGAGAAGTTGGATGTGCCAGCAGGTTGCTGTTTTCTTCTTAAGAAATGCTTGGATTCTTTAGACCAACTGAGGCCAACTAGAGTCAGAGGACAAGAAACAGCATGAAGATAGAAAGAACAGATACAAGGAAGAGCAGTGAACAGCAAGGAAGAGGTCCTGAAGGTTCTGAGGAAGGAATCATTTTAGAAAACACTTAATGTCACCTCGTTAGACAGTAGTCCTACCTAATTTTCTTAATCAATTCCCCATCCACTACTATCCATATCTTCTCTTTTTTTCTCAAACTTCTGTCACACCCTCTCATATATTCTTGACTCTTATTTCACTGAGAAAATAGGAGGAATCAATGGAGAACTAGATCATCTCCTGCCTGGATTACTGTAATAGTCTTTGAATTGTGTCCAAATTCCCATCCTTTACTCCCATAGTTCATTCTCCCTCAGCCACCAAAGGGATCCTTTAAAATGTAAATTCAATCATGTCACATCTCTGGTCAAAACCCACCAGAGGCTTCCATCACATTCAGAGTGAAACTTGAATCTTTACCTTCGAGACCATAAGTGATCTACTCTCCCACTGCCCTTTCTGAAAGTCTTTTCTCCTAAAACTCCCACACCTTGTCCATCTTCCTTCAGCCACACTGGCTTCCTTATGTTCTTCACATTGTGCCAAACACACTTCTTGGCACTCTCAGTTCCTTTTGCTTAGATATCTACATGGCTGTCTCCCTTACTTCTCTAAGGTCTGTTCTCAAATGTTGCCCAATCATTGAGGCTTTTTCTGACCATCCTGTACAGAATGGCAACCCCCTTCCTCACATCGCCACCTGATTCATATTTCTACATAGTGCTTAGCATCTTCTGACTTATTACAAATTTTTCTATTAATGTATTTATTGTTGGACTCCCTCAAAAGAATGTAAGTTTGTGCTGGTTTGAAGCCGTGCTCTTTTAATCCATTCCTGTGGGTATAGACCTATTGTGGGTGTGACTTTTTGGTTAGGTTGTTTCAATTGAAATGAACCCAGCCCACTCAAGGTGGGTACTTTCTGAGAGGACAAAAGACAGAAAAATCAGAGAGAGCTGAGAGAGAAAAGCCCTGGAGATGCTAAGAGAGGACCCACAGAAGCTCAGAGAGGAGACACTAGAACGTGGAGCTGAAAGCAATGAAACCTGGGATGTAGGACCAGCAGACTCCAGCCATGTGCATGGCAATCTGACAAGAACCCTGGACACCAGTGGCCTTTCTTCAGAGAAAGTACTGTCCTGTTGATGCCTTAATTGGGACATTTTCATAGGCTTAGAACTATACATTAGTAAACTAATACTTCCTCTTGTAAAAGCCAATCCATTATATTCCAGCAGCATTAGGAAACTGAATCAAAGCTCCATGAAGGCAGGCATTTTATCTAACTTGTTTTTTTTTCTCATGGCTGTATGTCCCGCCCTTAGAATAGCATTTTTCACATAGTAGACATTTAATAAGTATTTGCTAAATGAATTAATTTTCCAACCACCAAATCTACCAACTAACTGTACCTGCACCCACATTCTCTGCTTTCTCTCCCACTCCCTATATCTTTGGATCTCATCCTCTCTCACATATTCAAGCACTTAGTACCTGAAATTATCACCTCTTCTCCTCTTCCTCTACTAGATCATTTCCATCAGCAAACAGGCTGTAACATCACCCATCTCAGAAAAAACTTCTAGTATGCCCCAGTTTCTCTGCTCTGCTTTATAGTAAAACTCCTTGAAAGAGTTGACGTTACATATTTGTGCTCTTCCCTTCCTCCCCTCCAGTTATCCCCTCAGTTGCTCTATTCACATTTCAGTACTCCACTTTTCTAAACTCCCCCTCCACTCCACTGAATCAGCCCTTGTCAATGTCACCAACAACTTCCATGTTGTCAAATTGAAGAGTCAATTCTCAGTCTACATCCTATTCAACTTCTCAGCAGAATATGGCTCTTGATCACTACTCCCCTCCAAACATTTTTGATTCTGTAACACCCTTCCTCATGTTTGTTCTCCCACTTTCTGCTTGTTTTTTTCTCAGCATCCATTTCTGGTTTCTCCTCATCTTCTACCTTGAAGAACCAGAATACCTCAAGACTCTATCCTCCCACCTCTTTTTCCCCTTATCTATCCATAGTTACTTTCTATGTGATCTCATTCCATCCCCTGGCTTTGATTACCATGTAAATTCTAAATACTAATGACCCCCAAATTTGCATTTGTACCTCCAATCCTGTTGCCTATTTAGTCCCAAATTCATTTATCCAACTACCTCTTCAGGGTATCTACTTGGGTATCTTCGAACTTAACCTGCCTAAAACAGAAGTCTTGCTTTTATCCCCAAAACACTTTCTCCATAGTCTTCCCAATTCAGACAAGAGCCATACATTAAGTTTCCCCTACTAGAAGTCATTCTTGATTCCTTTCCCTCTATCCCCACCATTAGCAATTCCTCATAGTAACACTTACTTTCAAAGTATGTTATACTTCAATTAAACGTATATATGGGGGTGCAAGGGTAGTTCAGTGGTAGAATTCTTGCCTGCCGTGCAGGAGACCTGGGTTTGATTCCCAGTCCATGCACTTCCTAAAAAACAAACAAGCAAAACAAACCAAAAACAAAACAAACAAAACAAAAAATTCAATAAATTGTGCTTCAATAACAGGATACTCACATGGAAAAAATAATGAAATGTGACCCCACTATACAGCATACAAGTTAAGAAAAAAAAAAAAAAAGACTTCTACATCTCACTTTCTACTGCTTCCCCTCTCCACTGCACTCCATGAATCACCATCTCTTGTCTAGATCACTGTAAAAGTCTCTTAATTTGTCCCTGTGGTTTTACTCCTTCTCATCTATAATCTATTTTCCACATAGCAGTAGGAGTGATCTGTTTAAAAACATAAATTAAGTCACTGCCCTGCTAAGCCCTCTTTCTTACCTACACGATATGCCCCCTGCCTGTCTTTGGGACTTTATTTTCCATCTTTCTCCTGCTCACTGTGTTGTGATCACATTGGCTTTCATGGTATTCTCTGAGCCTGCCAAAATAGATTTTGCCTCAGGGCTCTTGCACTTGCTATTCTTTTTGCCTAAAATGCTCTTTCCCTTGCTCTCTCTGCAGTTGTTTCCTACTCATCCTTCAAATCTGTTTCAATATTGTCTCCTACAGGGCTTCCTTCTGACCACTCTATCTAAGTATATCCACCCTAAAATTATCTACGCTAGTACCTTTTTTATTTCCTTAAGACCACTTATCACACTCTATTTTTTTGTTTTGTTTGCTAGCTTATTGTCTATCTTCTCCATTAGACTATAAGCGCCACGAGAGTAGAGATTTTGACATTATATTTAGTATTGTAAACCTAAGCCCTAACTCAGTGCCTTGTAGATTCAGTAAATGTTTATTGAATGAATGAAGAACGGAGATTCATTCAAGAGGATGATTTTTTTAGATCTAAATATTGCTACACACTGAGAGTTCTGACTACAAGCCCATCTTAAATAAATAATGATTTTTTTTTAAGTAATTTAAAACTTTTAAGACTTTCCAATCCATTATTCCGTTTAAAAATCTGATACAGGTTCTCATCAGAGGAATATATGGCAGGAGTGGGAGGTGGGATACAAACTTAGGAAGGAAGATCCAGGTCTAGGAAAGTCCATTCCATGGTCATGTCATCATTGGATGTTCCTAGAGGCTCAGAGACCTTGTTAGGTCCACACTGTGGCCAGAGCCAGATTTAAGTGAGAGCTGTAGTAGTCTTTCAGCCATCACTCTGCCACCATGTGCCTCTGCTGAGGAATGGCTTTCCTGTGGCCTCTGGGTCAACACTGTCTTTATTGGTCTGGTTGTAGGAAGCGAAACCCTGTGGAAAGCAGAGGAATCTGTGGCCAGCTGGGACTCTTATGCATTGTAGGAGCAGCTAACAGAAGGGGGTTGGTGCTTTGGGTTGTAATGTGGAAGGAAGAGGGGCGAGCTGCCCTGTTTACTAGAGCCCTATCCCTGCCTGGGCCCAGGGCACTTTTTACAGTTTCTCAAGCTGAATCTGTCTCAGGTAAAAGCTTACTCTTCCCAGACTCTATGTTGATCATAGAGGATGAGTGATAATTTAAGCCTGTAAGGGACCATAAATGTCTTTTATGGTGAGACAGGTACTGGGCCAAAAGAGAAACCCAAAAGTTCTTCTCTATTAAGGGTGAAGTATAAGAGCTATAGAAGTTAAAGAATATCTGACAAACACATATGTTTGGTACTGTGTTAGGTGCTTTATTTATATTACATCATTTTATTCTTAAAATGAGCCTGAGGTAGATATTTTAATACCCATTGTACAAGTGAATAATAATAAAAAAGACTTGGATAAGTTACCTGGATAGGACATATGGCTCTAAAGTATGAGGACGGGGTCCTCTGAGTTCAGCCAGGATGCATCAGCCTGCCAGGGGCATAATGGGTGGGAATGTCTGTGTATGATGGGAAGGGATGAAGAGCAGGTGAGTCCTGGTGAGCCTAGAAAGGGATAGATGAGGGCAGTGAAGTTCCTGGGACCAAAGCACAAGGGAATGTAATATTTATCATGAATAGAAAGGCCCAGGGCCACCCCATCCCCCTTGCCTGGGAGTAGAGCTGGCCTTCTTGCAGCCCAGCTTACTGAGCGACTTATTTAGGAACAAGGCATATAGATGTTTCACCCATAAGAAAATGTTGTTTTAAAATATAAATGCAAACATTCTTCTTCTTTCTCCTTCTGTGCTCTACCCCTCACCCCCACCATCCCTTTCTAATGCAGAATGCTTGGAAAGAAAGCAAAACAAGATGGTTTGATCAAGGGTGCACAGTTCTGGAGGGAAAAGAAATGCATACTTTTCCTATGTCCCTCTTTCTGTTTCTCCTACCCTTTAACTTAGAGGAGTCTGAGACCTGGCTGACTTGAACACTGTTTCTGACTCTGTGTCCCCTAAAAAGCCCCTTTATCAATCTGACCCTAGTTTTACCAGTGGTAAATGAAGGGTTTGGGCTTGAAGCTCGCTATCATTTATTCAGGACTGATATTCCATAATTTTTATAAGTTTTTCTTCTCATTAAATAATTATGGAATTTAGGGAGAATATACTTCCAGTGTTGGAGTAAAAGGGTAAACATAAGTAAGTCCCTGCTGTGCTTCTCTTGAGAAGAGATAATTAACAGGAGAAAAGGTTGGAGAATAAGAGATAAATTTAAAAGCTTTAAGCCCAGCCAAGATGCCAATTATTTAATAGAGAGAAAATGACATTCAAGGTTTCACCTGCAAGCTAGAGAAGGAAAATTTGTATTTTCCTCCCCAGGCAGAATTGCAATTAGAATAGAACTTGGCCTAGGGCCTCAGAGTGAATTAATACACAAATATCATTTGTTTGAATCTTTTAAATACTTGTTCCCTTATTTAATAGCAATATTCTCTAGACCTGGTGAGATTTTTCTCTCTACAGGGAAGTGATTCAATCAAGTAATATTTTAGAAACATTGATTAGGCTGCTGGTAGAGACTGGATTGGGAGGTGGGGTGAGATGGGATGCAGAGAAACCAGTAGAGTCTGTAGAAGTAATCCAAATGAGAGATAGCAGAATAGCGATGGGCATGGAAAGATGGGTTTGGATTCAAGAAATAGAAAAAGAAAGGTCAGGTCTTCATTACTGATTACATTGAAAGAACAGGGTGATAACAAAGCCCAGACTCAAGGATGATAGGGTAGATGCTGTGGAACAGAGGAAGAGGAGCAGTTTTGCTTGGAAAGAGTGATGAATTCTTTTTTTCTTTTTTCTTTCTTTGGCATGGGCAGGCTCCATGAATTCATTTTTTAAAAAGAGAGAGAGAGGGCGGTGCAACAGTGACTCAGTGGCAGAATTCTCACCTGCCATGCCAGAGACCCAGGTTTGATTCCCAATGCCTGCCCATGCAAATAAAAGAAAGAGAATTCCAGTAAAACATATGTATTCTGACTACTTCTTGAAATTCCCTGTTAATGAAAGTTTACTTTTTCAACCACCTACATTTTGTTCAAACAAGTGACAGTTACGATGTTTGGTACTGGTATGTAAAAGATGGCAGCTCTGACCAGCAGTTAGTTATAAAGCTTCAAGCTACTCCAGTAAAATTGTCAATGTGGACTTAATTGCTCTAGAAATTAGGGCCATTTAATATTTTTCACCTACAGAAGACATTCTGGATAACTCAGCACTACACTCAAGGTCCTTAATATGACTTCCTCACCACACTGGCTGGTCACTAGTCACCCGCTTTGCCATGGCCTCCCACAAGGTTTAGACTTTGCCCACAATTTCCTGAGGTCACCGTTGCAAAACTTGGGCTATACCTACTCACCCATACAGACAGAATTGCTAACTCCTGCAGAGCAGTTAGTTGTTCCTTCTGGTGTGCCCCTTCCAAGGTAGTTGTAATTGCTTTGTTGGAATTGCTTATTCCCTTTTGCAGTTTTCATATAAGCACTTTAGACAGGAACAGCCTTCGTTTTCCAGGGCTGCTATAACAACCACCACAAATTGATTGGCTTCAACAACAGGAATCTGTTGGCTTACAATTTTGGAAGCTAGAAGGCCAAAACCAAGATGTTGGCAAGGCCATGCTATTTTCAAAGTTGTAGTATCCTGGTGGTGGTTTGCCGGCAATCCTCTGTCACAGGGTGGTCTGTCTCCTTTGTCTCATCTGGCTTCTACAGACTGGGTGCATCCTAATTTCCTCTGCTTATAAGGACTTCAGTCATGGATTTTGCCTCATCTAAATAGGATCTCCAAAGATCCCACTTACAAATGAGTCCATACCCACAGAACTGGGGTTTAGGATTTGAATATGTCCTTGTGGGGGACATCATTCATTGTATGACAGGGCCATGTCTTATCTGCCTTTTTACACATACTGTCATACAATACAACTCTCTTAGACTATTCAAAATCTTGCTGGTCATCATTCAAGTGTGGGAACGAATCAGATTCAGATAATGCAGTGTTCATTAGTATCTAAACTTGCTATCCCAACTCACACAATGTCAACTTAGAAATCAAATAGATTCAAATAACTGGAGGTATTTGTGGTTGTTAGAAGGTGCTGTCTTGGTGGGTGGATGGCAGGAAGGCGGGCAAACCAGCTTGTAAGAAATAGGTGCTCAGTTACCTGGGGATTTGACATTGTAGAAGGGCTGTGAGTCCTGGGTTAGATCTTAGACAAGGCCTAGCATACAGCAAGCATTTTATGCATTGGTTTTGATGAGTCATTAAACTTTTAGTAAATCTATATCAAAGGTTTTTCTAGGTACCTAACACTACTTTCAAATTATTTCATGATACCTAGCACCAAGCTTCCCTTTATCGGTGATTAGCAACAGAGTCTGAGAAAGAAAACAGAGTTGGTGCATGATTGTTCATTTATCATGCTATGGGCTGCACAAAAATATTGGATTGAGAGCTCCAGGTGAGTGCTTGGAAGCTGGGAATATGTGTAAGATATGAGTATGAGTCCAGTCTGCTTCTATAATGGGGGTCCCTATAGCTGGGTCCAAACCAGCCAACCTCCCCCAGATGCCTCCTTTTGGAACAGGCCAGCTCCCCATAACCCCTTTACCCTGGATAATTTTTTTTTTCCATTGTACTTACTTTCTTCTACCTGACATGGCATAAATTTACCTGTTCATCTATTTATTGTTTGACTTTCCTCAATAGAAGGTAAGTTCCAGGAGAGCAGGGGCTTTGTTTTATCTGTTTTATGCACTGCTACATGTCCTTCCCCTAGAATAGCATCTGCACATATTAAAATTGGTAAATATTACTAATTATAACTCACATCAAGCTCTTTGGGATTCTTGATGATCTTTAAGAAGGTAAAAACATTCCTAAGAAACAAGTTTGAGTACTGTTCTCCGGGAGCATCTATGTGCTCCAGCACTTGTGTGAAGTGAAACAGAAATGGGCAGTCCTTGGGAATTTCTGATGAAATAGTTCCATTTTGCATCAATTATCTGGCTGTTGCAACATCTCAGTCATTCCAAGCTTATAAATGTGAATTTCTTGCTATTTTTTATTTGTTGCTTATTTAAAAGTTTTTTTCTTTCTGTAATATTCTTGCCAAATGAAAACAAATGGAAATATATTCCATTTGCATCTGTGGTCCTTGACTACTTAAAAAACATAGTCATTTTTGGTGTTTTACCCTAGAATACACCTGTGAAATATCTCCCTTTACCCCATTTTCTCCATCCTTCCTCTCAGTGTGATGATCCAGGGTCTGCTTGTCTGAAAGTGGGCTAATTTACAGCGGCCTTCTCACTGACTCTTCAGCTTCACCTCATCAGAACCATCATTCACATGGACGCTGATATCACTGCATTCACATAGAAATATGCATACTTAAAAGCGGATCCTGACTCCTATCCGTTTCTTGACCTGCCCCTTCACCCAAACTATATTGAACAACTAGCTCCACAAACATGCTGAGCCTGATTATGCCTTTGTGCCTTCACAAGCTGTTCAATTTGCCTGCAATGCTTTTCATTCTCCATTTAATTAATTATTTTCCATAATTAAACTCAGCTCAGGGGTTACTTCCTCTAAGAAGTGCTTCCAGATTCCACAGTTACACCATCCCATGGCAAGCCTGACTTACACACCTGCCCTTAATGCTCGGTGACACCCTGTGTATCACTCCATCCATGCAGTCAGCACTCTGGGCTGTTATCCTAGGTTTATGTAGAGTTCCTCTCCACTTGACAATAAGTTTTTGAGGACAAGGATATTATCCTACTTAATACTCCATATTTAATTCCTGCACAGTGCCAACATATATCTGGAATTCAGCTAGACATTTGTTGAATACATGAACAAATGAATGCATTATAGAGAGAATGAATGGATATACAGATCACCTAGAACCAAAACCCATCAGTGAATATGACTTGTGCCTTTTGTTAGTGCCTGTGGTGACGGGACTAGAGATATCCCCATAGACCACAGGTTTTACAGATAGATAAACAAATGAAATGCTGAAGTCACAGAATTTTCTAGACTTAGTATACTGTCCCATGGACATGGATTCTCCAAGAGATAGCAGAGGAGAAGTTGCACATATAACTCCAGCATTGCTAACCTGGTGAATATAGCAACTTCTAGGTGGAAGATGTGTGTATATGTGTATACATACTCATATAACAATTTCTGGGTGGAGTATCTGTGTATATGTGTATACACACTCATGAACTCCTACATTTGTCTGCACTGGCACCTGAGTATATACACTTAAGTCACTCCTTTGTGGCAAAGACATCTGTTGCAAATTAGAATGAATCTTCTTTGTGTTGTTCCATATGTCACAAACTTTTGGATCTTGGGACTTGTCTCACAGAAGTGTTTTATTTGGTTTTCTGCTTGTCTATATGGTTTGTGTGTTGTTGTTTTATTGGTTTGTTTTCCAGGTTTTGAATTTGGCCATGCACATTTATAATACTTGGGATGGATCCCAGAGGTATTTAAATTTACAGCATCAGACTTTCTTCTCTGAAACATCAACTAACAAAAGAGAGGAGTTATTGAATTCAGCAGGGAGAGGGTTATTTGAGGTAACCTGCAACAAAAGGAGCCAGACTAAAACAGAAAATAAAATAAAATTTGCTTTTAATGGCTTGTTGTGACTGCTTTGAGAATTTTTCTTCACAAGTTAAAAAGAGGTTAATACTCTTATCAACACAAGAACTAACCCATGGAATCTCCCAAAGACAGCCAGTTGGATAAATTCCCAATCTGGGTGTCTGAGGTAATGGTGCTTTGCATAAATTGCCAAGTGTGATGCAATTTTTTTAAACTAATAACAATTATTTGATTTTAAAATATGTGAGAGGTATATTCAAGTAACACTCACTTGCATTCTAAATAGTGTGTGTATGTATGTGTTGAGGGAGGCAAGAGAGAAAAAGAAAGAGAGAGAGAGAAAGAAGAGGGGAGGAGGAGAGTTAGAGCTAGGAGTCTAAGAATTTTGCCTAATCTGCAAACATTTCTGTGAGTATGGCCCTCATATGAACATTAGTTGGGGGGATCATCTCTAAATAAAGTCTGAAGACTTGAGATCAGCTCTATAAAGAATGGCTTAATTTAGAGCAATTCTTATTCATTGTATCCAGTACCTGGCCCTTAGTCGTAGCCTGGGAAATATTTCTAGACTAAATGAGAACCATTTAAGCTAATGTTAGAATTTTCTAGAAGTATCCCAACTCACAGGTTGAATTTTCTAAGAAAGATGACTTGTCCTGTTCCTAGAGGATTTCCAAAGAAACTGTCTTTCTAAGATGGCATGTATGTGTAAATGGAATTCTGTGACCTGACGTCTGACAACCCCTCCATTGCCCATAACCCCAGTGTGTCTGCCCACACAAGGTGCTGGCTGTAGTCTTTAGAATTTTAGTGGAAGTTCTGTAACTAGTACAACCCCTGCAGGCCAAGTTAGAAGATGGGAAGATGGGAGGCTTCAAGGAAGAAGGTGGGTACAGGTAACTGCCAGCAGCAGCTGGACCTAGCAGACCAGGGCATTTTGGTAGAAGAATTCGAAGATGGGCCCTAAGAGTCCCACCCTCTGGTATACACAGCCCATAAGATCCCCTCCCTTTGAGTGTCGGGGGACCTGTGAATATGATAGGGTATCACTTTATTATGGGGCAAAAGGAAAGTGATTTCATAGATATAATTAAGGTCCTAAATCAGTTGACGTTTAGTTCATCAAAGAGAGATTTTTGTGACAGGGCCTGACTTAATTTGGTGAAGGCTCCTAAAAGAGCAGCCAGGCTTTTCCTAACAAGAGGCACTATCCTTCAGACTTGAAAAAACAAACAGTAGTTTGTTTTGTTTTTCTGCCTATGGAAAGGGCCTCTCGAAGGTGAGGACCTCAGTCCTACAACCATGAAATTCAATTCTGTCAACAACCTCAATAAGCTTGGATGACGAGGTAGCCCAGCTGACACCTGGTTTGCAGCCTCCTGAGACCCCAAGCACAGAACTCAGCTAAGCTGTGCCAGGACTCCTCACCCTGGAAACTCTGAGATGAGGATGTCTGTTGTTTTTAGCTACTAAATGTATGGTATTTTATTGTGATAGAACACTGCTGTAGGCATGGATACTAACAGAAATGGCAAAAAAATAAAAGGGGGGGTATGACATAAAATACCTAACTACATGTGGAGATGTGTGATATATTGGCATTCCAAAATTTATTCTTAGGCAGAAAACTTGTAAAAATAGCAGATCAGGAAAGCACTAATCACATAGCTGTGATTGCAGATTAGTCTCTGAGTGGCCGCTGCCATCAGCATCCTTTCTATAAATAACTTCATGGTCTCCTCTCTTGGGGACCCTGAACTAGACTCTCTGAAAGTGGAAATGAAGACATCGACTGTCCCAAGTCTTATGAGGAGTGTGTTAGATGCTCGCTGGGAGGACTGAGGAGGTGCACCAGGGACACTATAGGGGCTGATCTGCCTGACTAGGGAGGTCTGGGAGGACAGGAGGAGGTGTCTTCACAGAGCAAACATTTTTGATCATAAAGGATGGGCAGCCATTTCTTTTTAATTGTACCTGGGTAAGTATAGGAGAAGCAGCAGCTGAAGGTCAGCTTGGGACACTTTGTGAAAGGCCCTCTCTATATATAAGTCTAAGGGATTTGCAAGGATTTCTTTGTTGTTGATAATTGATGTTGAACGACAAGAAAATTCTACACAGAGGAGTAAATCGTCTGTCTTGAGCTGTGGGAAGGTCTACATGACAGGCAGGACCAGAGGCAGAAGAATGAGTGAGAACACTAGTACCGGAAGTAAACATGTCTTACTCCTCTGTCCCCACCCTGTAGCACAGGGCCCAGTCAGTAGTGGGGGTAATAAATGTTTGTTGACTCCTAAAGGGGCAAATCATCAAACAAGAGCCCACAGGCTACAGGAATGGGAGCAGAAATATCTGAAAAGTTGAAAAAGACGTTTTCACTCACTATGTTGTTGGAAGAAGGGATATCTCTCACATCCAGAAAGCTCAGGGTCAGGAGCTCCCCTGGGCTCTCACTAGAATAGAAAGGGGAAACCCTCAAGGCTGTCCCCTTGCTGAGGGCTTTAGAGTTCAAGGTGATTGAAAAAGGATGTCAATGGTATACAGAGCAAAGCCCTGCAGGTGTCCAGGATCAGCCTGAGGATCCACCTGCCTGAGCAACTCAGGGATCCCCTCCAGCACCACAGTTCAGGCTTAGGATCAGACTTTTGGGGTACTGTGGCTCAGGGTGCATTAGCTCCCACCCCTACCATCAGCTTTTTAGGCAGCTGCCATTCATCCTCTGCTGGCCCATCCTTGTCCCTTTCCTTCTCTCACCCCACCCATAGCCCTGGTTGCTCCCATTTAGGGGATGGTTCTTCTTGAAAGTCAGTCAGACACTTTCTGGAAAGAATCACCCAGATGACCTTGACCAACTGCTTTATATTATAGAAAATCCACGTTTCTATCTTCTGACTCAGAGGATAAGATTCAGGAGACTCTCTCTTTTCTGTCAAAGAGTAAATAACCCCTCTGTCGATGCTAACAGCTCATCCTTCCAGTCATTTGTTCACTTACTGATTGACAAATATTTATGGAAAACAGACACTGTTCTAGGCACTGGGTATTCAACACTGAACATAGAAGGGTTCAAGCTCTCACAGAGCTGACCTTCTAGAGGGGAGGCAAATAATGAGTGTGGGCAAATGGATGAATAGAACAAGTTTAGAGTAAGAAGTGCTCTAAAAAAATAAAATAACTTGCCCCTCCTCCTGGGTTTCCTTTCTCAATATATTATACCAACAACACAAACCAAAAATTTGGGAAGCATCCTGGACTCATCCTTCTCATGTATATTTCACATTTATTTATCAGTCACCAAGCCAAATGGATCCTAACTCTCAATGGCTCTCAAGTTGACTTGCTCTTGCAGTGACACTTAATGCAGACAACATCACTTCTTGCCCAAACTACTATAGCATTTCCTCTCTTTAGTCTCCTAAAAGTCTCCTCTCTTTAGTCTTGCCCTGTTCCATTATGTCAGGCCTCTATTTATAATTCTTCATTGGCTCTCTATTGTTTCTCCAGTAAAGTTCAAGCCCTCTTGCTTAGTATGCAAGGTCCTGTATTATCTGGGTACTGCAGAAATCTCCACCCTTGTTTCCCTCTACTCCCCTATGCCTCAGCCATGCTTGCAGATCTACAAACACGTCAAAGTGTTACATACCCTCATGCGAATAATGTCTGTGTCCTCCTTTGAAGTGCTTTTTGCCCCTGCATCCCCAACCTAACTTCTTTGTTTAAAACTCAGATAAATTGTCACCTTTTTTAGGATTACATGAGAACCTATGTGAAACCCTTAGCACAACAATGGTACTTAGTTTATACCGTGTCTCTCTGATGAAGTTCCTTACATTTGGGGCAGACATAACTAGGATACAAGATAGTCTTCCAATTTGCAATGAAACCATAACAGAATACAGACTCTGAGGTGGAGGCTTATCACCCTCATTGCTTTAATGAAATGGATCCATGCACAGGATATTTTCCTTCTCATTTATGTTTTTGTTGCTGGATACTTTTATAATAGTTCGAGTTCTTAAATATTATTTTTCATGGCCTGGAAGGGATGCTGATGGAACACAAAATTGGAGACAAATCCCCTGAATATCACTATCCCAGACAGCACACGACAATAATAATTCACTGCATTACCGAGCCTGAGGGTTGGCTGCTGTCATTTCAGACGGTTGCTTGGCACATCTGTTGCAGCTCCCCTACTCCCAGGGCACTGGATATAGGCTCCACCAACCTGCTGTTCTCCCTGGCAGGATCTGAGACCACACACCTCCACCAAACCAAGGTCAATTAGGAGCTGGCCTCTCTGGGCTGACCTCTGATACTCTGTAGCCTTGATTTTCCATGGGGTCTTTGGGAATTCCATACAAAAGGAAATGTTTCTTTCTGAGAGTGGATTTTCATTCTAACACCTGTTCCCTGATAAGCTTTCTCTCTGAGCACATGCACACATCCAATGCTTACTCCTAGACTTGGCCAGGCCTCCTAACTGCACTAAGTCTGGTCTCTGTGAGTGTGATAGTCCCTAGCAGAAGTAGTAGTAGTAGTAAAAGATTAAGTAAAAAAAAAAAAAAAAAAAAGTAGTAAGAAAAGATGCAGTATTCTTACTTGCATTTAGCAGAGTCCGGATCCTTTTCTCTTCTTCAACTTCTTGCTCTAGCTTTTCTGCCAGGATCTTGTCCTCTGATTCTATGCACGTGTCAGCTTTTCGAAGGTACTCTAGGTAGTCAATCTCCCGTTGGGCACGTTCGACCTTCAGTGCTAGGTTATTTACTGCACTCTTATACTCGCTTGTGTAGGTCTGACACCTTCCCAACATAACGGATATGTTTTTTGAGAACTCTCGGAATTCTTGAATGTAAGTCTTTGTTGTTTGGGTACATTTTTCCAGCCCTTGCTTCAGTCAGAAAATAAATTACCAAGTCAATTATCTCTAGTTATTTAAATAGCCCAAATAATATTAATAGCTATCATTCATAGAAAAATATGAGAAAATGCAAATAATCAAAATGGGGGAAACAAAACTGACTCACAATTCCTCTGTTCAAAGATTCTATTGATACTTAGTATATAAAAAAAATTCCCATGCATTTAGGCATACATATATAAATATATATGTATAAATATGACTCTGCTATATGTATTCTTTAAAATGTTTTTAACTTGCTAGTAAACTGCAAAAATATTACAATACCACCCATATATACCTATACCATAGTTTTAATGACCATGCAGAATTAGCCTATTATATATTCTATTAGATGCCGTTTGATGGGCATTTATATAGTTTTCATTTATTTGTTATTCAAACAATGCCGTAAAAAAACATCTTTGTATTTACAACTTCATGTACTTATCTCAACTTCATTATTTATCTATCCTTTTTTTAGGATAGATTACCAGAAGAAAGATCCATCCTTAGCACCTAGCACAGGACCTAACACATAGTAGGTACTCAATAAATATTTGTTGGAAAAAAAAACAATTAAAATGGAAATGGAATTGCTGGGTCAAGAGTATATATACTTAAAGTTCATTTGACAGTTTACCAAAATGCTCTGCACAAGTTGTAAAAATTTATCCAAACAGCAGCATATAAGAGTGTCCATTTTGAAGTCAAATAGAGAAATAGAGAATAAGTCCCTAAATCTCTACCCTCTCTTACTCCTCTGACATATACCTCTCAGGGTGGGAATTGTTATCACTTGGTAAAGTGTCTGCATTGGCCAACGCTAGTGTTGCCTGGGCCTCGGTTTCACTGCTATGTCAGACCAGGGCAGGAAGTTCATACAGACCATAACTCTCTGAATCCACATTCATAACCATGAAAGTGTTAGTCTGTACTTCATACCTTTGTCTACATATATAGATGCAGGAAACAAATTTTTAAAGTCTTGAGAAAAACTTGCAGAGAATTGCTTGGTTCTAAGCCCAGGAGAAGTCAGTGCTAAATGCAGAGAGATCCTTGAGTTGAGTATAAGTCTGGCACTTTTCTGGAGGTAAGACTCAGTGAGGAGGAGTGGGAGAGAGCAAGTGAAGAAGCAATAAACAAGAGGCCACTTGTTCAGGAACATTTTTCATCCACTACCTCCAGATCTCAGTCTGGTGGATGGACAACATTTAGAAAAGGCACCTTGCTAACTCTGTGCATTGATTGTACCCTGACTATAACAAATGATCAAATATTTTAGACTTGATGATTTTTCAAGAAAACAGAAAATAAATATTGGAGGTAAAAAAATAAATAATTTGTCAAAATTTAACACAAAAGTAAAGCATTAAGTATCAAATAGTCAAAGTCAATGTCAGGGGTCTGGCAAAGGCCAGGGTGGAAGATTATATTTGTCCCTGGGAGCCTCTCCATGCTGTGAAAATATTGGGTTTTGCAAATATTAATGAGGTGGCAACTGCAACATCTGGGGGAGAGGGCCCAAATGCTTTCTAACATTGCTGAAATTTACTTCTAAATCCAAGACCAATTTGTCAAAAGAACACTTAGCTCCTCAGTACTCAGATACAATTTTTGATATTGACCTAGCAGTTTATTACAAAAAGAAAAATGAAAGCTAAAATCTACTATCATCCTGATATAGTGAAATATGAAGAAAAAGTGGCACCAATTTAAAATTTTCCTATTTAAAAAAAAGATATATTGAATAAAAATATTTTGGACATGTACCCCATATCAGGCAGTGCTTTAAGTATGGACTAATTTAATAAATCTGTTATCAGCCCCATTTTATAGATGAGGAAACCAAAGGATGAGGCGCACAGAGGGAAGCCGTGTGCTCTAGGTCTGGGGGTGGGGTCAGGGCTCCAACTAGTGTTCTGAACCACTACACTATGAACAAAATTTAAAGCGTAACTTTAGGAATGTATTTATGACTTACTATCAGTGAGAGATGCATCCCATGAGATAGGGAACCATAAGTAAAATAAGGTGACCTCCAGAGGCCATATCCCCCGTAGAAGGTGCACAAATGCCACCTACCTCCAAGACTTGAAAGCGCTGGTAGATGTAGTGGACCATGCCTGGGTCCTGGGCACGCTGCGGTGCAGGCAGAAAAGCTGCAAGGAACAGAACCAGGAAAACAGAGGCTGGCCGTGGGGCCATCATTGTTTCGTCAACCACCCAGGAGTTGGATCTTTTTTACTGTGGGTTTTTAAGGAAGACCCAAGGGTCCAAGAGGTGATAACTCCTGCTTTCTCTCTGCTGCTATGGCAAATCCTCTAAAAACAACGTCTTTCTTAGCCGGAGAGCAATGTCCGCTTGTTATTCCACCAAATGCGTGATCTCAGTTTGCAAGCTGGAGATTAAGTCCAGCTGTTGGCTGGTCTGTCCCTGGAGGCCTTGCAGGCAGGCTTGAGGCAGAGAGCTCCTGGGTCCAGCATGTATTGCCATTACCCTTGACACACACTGACCCTACCCAGACTGCAGTGTTCTTCCAGGCTTGGGCCTGTACTTATTGGAGGCGAGGGGTAAGGAGGCCTTTCCTGCCCCCTCCCCACAACCTTTCCCCAACTGTTTCCTTTTTACTTCTGCTTTCCTCCTCCCTAGTAGACTCTGCAGTCCAATCACAGGCCTGACCCAACACAAACCACCCCCAACTTCTCACAGTTGGAATCTCAGTTCAGTTTCTGGCAAAAGTTCCCTGGATCCTGTTCCTGGAATTCTCATTGGGAGATCCCACCCATCCTCCAGTCTCCCTTTGCATTCCTGAAACTCTTAAAGGCATAGTACCAAAAAATAAAAACGGATCCATCCCTATATGAACAGACCCTGGATAGGGAGCAAGGTACAACGTGCCATAGGCCTGGCTGCCCAGCTGTCAGCTGAAAAGTTGCAGGTCGAACTCAGGGGAGTTCTATTGAAAGGAAGATAGCCAATAATTACAGATACGGTGATGCTTTCAGAGCCAAGTCATGAGGCTAATGAAATTATATATAAGGAAGTCCTTAAGTTTTTTCAATCACTAGTAGCAGAAACCTTTTCAGCTATAGCTATTGGTCAGAAATCACTAGGACCCAACTCCTATTAGCCCGACCCCCGCTCCCACCTCCAATGAAGATACATTTTATCCTAGGGCAAAGTGGTAAAATCTCCTAATTTCATTTTTGTTGTCCAGGCCTCTACTCATCCCAACCTCTTCTTCCACGGATGGGCTCAGAACTTTTCTTTTCCAATCACCTACCAGAGTGGGAAGGGTTTGAGGCATCTAAGGGACAAGGAAAGAGTTCTGTCCAGGTGTCAGAAGACCTCAGTTTGAATCTGGTCTCTGGAAGAGACACTAGAATACTGAGAATTTTCCACCATGGCACTTCCATATTCTTATCCTCTGTAGCTGTTCTCTCTCATCACACTTCCACACCACACCTTAGCCCCTAACTGCTTCCCCACCTCCTTGGTAAAACCCCAGTTTTCCAAAACAATGCCTGTTCATCCTCCTACTTCCAAGAATCACCTTTGAACTATTTCTCAAATGAGCTGAACCTCAGCTGACCTCAACCTCCTCTTAAAACCTTATAAAAAAATTCTACCTGACTCAGCCTTTTCCCCCAAATTAGAATGCTCTTTCAGAACCTTCTCATACCTGGAATTTTCAAATAAAGTCTTCTGCTAAAGGTGTGCTGATTGATTTTCTTCCACAATTGTCTTGTGTCCTCATTTTGACCCTATGAACCAAGATAAAGTTCAGTGGAGGAAAACTCTGATTGTATTGCAATAAACTTTTGAGTGATGTGGCCAATCCTTTTCTTGATTTTCTACGGTAGGCTTACATTATTTTTATAATGAACTATGCATTTAACACTAATGAAGCCTAAAAAGTTAGTGGAGTGTTGAGTTGGTCTGAAGGGAATGTAATGGAAGCCTCAGTTGCAACACAAGTCCTCAGGCTGCTTCTAGGGCTGCTACTGCCCCAATCTCTGTGGGGTGGAGCCCAAAAAGCTTGGCCTCAAAGCCCTTCAGCCCAGGCCTGGCAGGGACCCTTGTCCTGTCTGCCAGTGATTCAGGCCCCACACCTCTCTCACTGAAGTCACAGCTTCATGGGAACAAATCCAGCCTCTCTGCTCCAATTGATCATATCTGGTCTTAATTGGAGAATTTTACTCTTTGTAATCCCAAACAGATCTGGCCAGCCCCACAGCCGGCATCCCTAACTGGTTAGGAAAGATGAGTCACAGGGCAGACATGGAGTGGAAACCATTAGGTTTTTGTGACGAATGATTTCATAAAGAAATATCAAACTTGTTTTGGAGATAGTCATAGCTTTGACCAACCTACAGTGGCCAGGTGTGGCTATCTTTACTCAGAAGAGGCCTTACTCAATGATTGCTGTAGTAGAAAAGATGAAAAAGATGCCTTGCTGCATCTTAGCTGACAGTTGGGAGAAAATCATCTGCTTTGCTCTGTTGTTTTCCTTACATTTAACCTCTGGCCTTGACCCTGGCTATAAGCTAGTGAGGACAGTGACCAAGCACCATTACCTTGTATTTCTCCTCTACAAGTACGGGATCTTTCTGCTTTTGCCCCACCTTCCTGAGAGAGGAACTTAAGCCCTATGATAACCACTGCTACTTGCTTAGTGTAGTTAAATCCAAGTCACTAGTCCTTGATCTGGAAGCCCAGCCCTGAGTTGACTATTTTCCCAAGGTGATCAGTTAGAATGAGATATAACAATCCAGCCCAACTGCCCAATCAACGATGATCTTCACTGGTAGCTCCTTTTGCTTCTGTACCTCCATATATTAACTGGCTCCCTGATTTCTAGAGCCTTCTCTGGTCCTAGCACATGCCATTCTGCTGAGAGGTGCTGGCTGACTCTAGGAAAGTCTGTGAGGGGGGAACACTCTGCCTTCCAGGGAAGGCAGAGCCCAATTCACCACAGATTCCCATCTTGGGTAGTAAAATCCATCATTCGATATGAATAGCATGTCTCCTTCTTTTCTTTTTCTTTTCCTTTCCCCTGTCTTTTTTCCCTTTATTTTTTGTTCTCCATCCCTGCCTTGCCTAATAGCTATTTGCTATAACATCATCCTCAAATCTTCCAACTCTTTACAAGTAATTGCATTTTCTCCTGCATGAGTGATTACAGCAGCCTCTAATTCCCTATCTATGTCTCTTTAGATAAAACATTAGCTGATTTTATGCCAAAATGAAAGCTCTTTACTATGTGACCTCAGCCAACCCTGCTTCATCTCTTTCCATCCCCCACATTTAACCTACCCATGAACCACATATAGTTGTTCCCAAACGCTCTAAGAAATTTAAAACCAATGAGCCCCTTGCTTGTGCAGGTAGCCTAGCCTATATTATTCTCCCTTCTGTAACTAGTAAACCCTTATCTTTCAAGTCTACAAGCTACCTCCTCACCCCCATCCCAGGCAGAATCTCTCTCATCTGTTTCCATAACACTTTGAAGTCTGAATTTGGGGAATCTGAGGGGAAGGCTCACTGAGCACTGGTGCCCTGATGGAGAGGTGTGGGCTGGCTGCCTCAGTGGCAGTGGAGTGGAAGGAGGGATAGGAGAGAGGTGGCACTATCTGAGTTGCAGAAGAGGCAGCATGGAGACAAATGGGGAGAGATTCCAGTGGGGTTTCTAGTATATTCTTGGCAAGAAGGAAAATGAAATGGGATCTTTGGGATTATACTATGATTTAGCCAGTCTTAAATTCTGAGCTCCAAAGCCTATTTCCCCCTCCCTACTGAACATTTCCACTTGGATATAGAAGGAGATATCTAAAAGTTGGCCTGTTTCTATTTATCTTTCTACTCACATTTCCTTCTGTAGTCTTCATCTCAATAACAGTACCTTCTACTTACTTAACAATGCAGAAATAAAGGAATCAATTTAGGCTTCTTCTTTACTTTTATTCTTATTTTTAGAGTGTCAATTAATCATTCACCAAGACCTGTTAATTTTATCACCTAAATATAGAATCTTTTATCCCACTGCTCCTTCACTTTAGGACTTCTTCATTTCCTACTTTTTAAAATTTATTTAACAAAAATCTGTGAGTGCCTGCTATATTCTCTGTACTGGACTGTACATTAGGGATACAATGAAGACACAGAGGATGTCATCTAACAGAGGACACAATCACAAGGACACATAATTATAGTGAGTTATATTTATTTTAATTAGGCAGTGAGTGATGGGGTAGTAGTGGACATCATGACAACACAGAGGTGGGGTATTTGGGCTCAGGAAATCAGGAAAGACTTTGCCGAAGAGGTAACATTTCAGCTGAGACAAGAAGGAGGAATTCGCCCTATGAAGTAAATAGAGGGGAGGAGAGGTGCTCAGAGAGAGCATAGTGGAATAGGTCAGTTGATAAACATTCTGCATGAACTTTCTATGAGTGAGCAATAGGGCTGGGAGGATGCCATAGGTTGGGCTCCCCAGGACACAGGTGCTGAGACCAATTTGCACATGACAAATATCCTGGGGTATGCTCTCTGGAATAACACGTGTGAGGAGACATGATTGGGTAAAGAAAGAAGTTAAACTGCAATGCAATCGCACAGAGGCCTCAACGATCCCCAGCAAGCCCTGGAGCTAGGAGGGCCCTTCAATATGTATCCCAAATTGAGGCACAGTGACAGGGCCTCGATCCTGCATCAAGCAGTCCCTGCCTAAGGCTGCTCCCGAGGAGGGAGGGTATATACTCTTGGGCAAGGCAGTTTCTTGGCTGAGGGCAATGCCTGGAGAGGGACTCAGCTGTGAGTTATTAGCAGGAACATTCCCACAGCTGAGGGAATGAGTAACCTTGTTCTAAAGGGGAGGTTTGCACAGCATAGCACAACATCCACCTCAGTAGGATAAGCAGAGGCCAGACCTTGCCGAGTTTATAGGACATGTCAAACAATTAAGGTGCTGTGGTAACAACAGTGAGAGAACAATTGAGGAGTTTCAAGTAGGTGAGTAACATAAGTAGATTTGTATTTTAGAGAGAACTTTCAAAGGCCAGGTGAAGGATGGTTTGGTGGGGTACAGATTAAATTCAAGGTAGGAGATGGGTGCAGAGGCTGTTACAGTGATTTGGGGAGAGATGCTGAGGGCCGTAACTAGGGCAGTGCCAGTGGAGAGAGCCCTGACTGATGTCTTCAAGAAATACTGAGGATGTAGAACTGAGAGAACTTGGTTACTGATTGACTGAGGGAAAGATGGGGAGGAGCCAAGGCTGATGGTCAGATCCCTGCATTGTTTGCAACAGCCTCCATGAGGACCCATTTGAGTCCACCATCCACACTGCAGCCAGGTGAAAGAGACAACATGCAAACCCCATTGTGTGACTCCCCTGCTCAGAGCCTTGATGGTCTGCCAGTTCCTCCCCAGTGAAGTTCAAATTCTCAGGCTCAGGGAGGGCTTCACCAGTGAGTTACACTTAAGATAAGATCTAAAGCACAAGTGAAAGGGAGGCCAAAGGGTGGGTGTGTGTATGGGGCACCTTCCCAGCAGAGGGGGTCAGCATACAGACGGTCCTTTAAATGAACCTCTGGTCTCAAAATAAGCCATGACTTTTCTGGACCCAGTCTCTGCTACCTTACTTGCTTTTGCCATTGGTCTCCCACTCAACTCCTGTTACCTTGTTGGGACATCATGCCCTTGACTAGAATAACTCCTATTGGCATCTCTCCTCTTGGTCTGGGCTCGTATCTGCCTCCAGAACTTGCCCTCATCTCCATTATGCTCTCCTCTACTTTGCATCTACGGCGCACCACCTCTCTGAAAGACTTGGGATTTCTTATGGATGCATGCAAACATTCCAGCTCCATTACAGGCACCTTCTTAACGTATTTTAGCATAGAGCCCAAATCTCATATTATTTTGAGGGGTTGCTAGTCCTTAGCTACCTGAGACAGTCACTAGGGTTCCAACTAATCCCACATACCTATGAAGATGGAGCTCTAAGAAATATCAGATATTTAAGTCATGCTATGTACATGACACCTCATTTTTCTATCATTGCTGGGGAATGAGATACTCTTCATTGAAAAAAAGTTTAGAAAACGCAAGTTTTCTCTTCCCTTGGAAAATGCCAAAAACTTTTTTTAAGCTTAAATTTTTTTTTTTTTAAATATGGAACGCTT
This sequence comes from Tamandua tetradactyla, assembly GCF_023851605.1. Lineage (NCBI taxonomy): Eukaryota > Metazoa > Chordata > Mammalia > Pilosa > Myrmecophagidae > Tamandua > Tamandua tetradactyla. The sequence goes on along the minus strand of NC_135334.1, from coordinate 81,362,546 downwards.
CATGAATTTGCGTGTCATCCTTGCACAGGGGCCATGCTAGTCTTCTCCGTATCGTTCCAATTTTAGTATATGTGCTGCCGAAGCGAGCACTAAGCTTAAATATTTTTACGGAAATCTTCCCAAATGTATTTCAAACTTATTTACTTTTTCTAAAGCCAGTTTATTATTTTCTTAACAACTTAAGATTATCATTATGAACATTAGTTATTGTATCACGTACCGGGATCTTTCAGAGAATAAGGTATGCAGAGATGTTTGCCTTGTATTTCTGGGTATGGACAGCTAGGGATTTTTAGTTCCTGGGTTTGTTTTATATTTTATCTGACTCTCTCCCTTCTCTCTGTTTCTGTCCAACCCTTTAAATAAAACAAGATCTTTCTCATACTGGTACCTTCATAGCATGTGAAATAGCCCCATGTGGGCTTAGGTTTAGGCTTAGGCTTCGGAAATTATTCAAGGCTGCCTCCTATTTTGCTTGCTCAGCTGCTCTGTCTCCCCACCTACTGATTTCATGACCTGTTTCAGTAAATTGTCCTGGATCTACTCTGTAATAGGATCTATGGCTGGGTTTGGGCTCATTATCCTGATTTCAATAATCAGTATTCTTCCAAACCATGACTCCTGGACTTTGCCTTCCAAGTTCATGAGCCTTAGCTGTGGTTAGAGGGTACCCCACCCCTACGACCTCAGGAAAGCCCTGTGGGAGCTACCCAGACAGGCAAGAGTGGATGCTGGACTATATCCTGTGTTAGAAAGCTCACTCTGTTCTCTACATGTCTGACTTCTGCCCCAACATCCTGCAGGACTCTCCACAGGAGTGGACTTGCCCCAAAGGAAGAACAGAATTTTGACAGGCAGAGAAGATTGGGAAAGACTTTTCAGGCTTTGTGTGTCATCATGTTTCCTCCTAGGCTGCAAAGAATTCCTTTTTCATGTATACTCAACATTTTAAAATCACAGGGAATAGCAGAGATCTTTCCACATTTCAAGGGAATTTCCACTTTTCCATCTTTCTTTCTATCTTTTCCCCACTCCAGAGAGATAGTAAAAGATAACCCTCGTCCCTCCAATCTCTATGGCAGGGAGGACTTTGCAAGTATAATCAAACCTCACACATTCAGACCACTGGGGGTGAAAGAGAGGGCACTGGATGAAGAGGGGCTAGCTTGAAGTACTGAATTCATTGTAAGAAGTTTCAGGGTTAGTACCTTTTAGCACATAGGAAAAGCAGAGCTAGAGTCCTTAGGGAACTGGTTTTAGTGATAGAAAATATGATCAAAATAAGTATGTCAAGTTATTGCTACATGTCTTTACAGAAGTCTTCAGGCAATGTGCTGGGGAAATGAGAGGACACACCCTTGTCCCCCTCCCCACACACATGCATACAAACACGCACACACACAATTACAGGACAGTATAAGAGAATCCACTTGTGAGGGTCGGGGTTGTTTGTATGTGAGAGGTGCTCAGGGAACTTGAGACAGCCTCCCTTAATATTCTCTGAGATGTTTTTTATTAATTAGCCTCTCTCATCTTTTCAATCTTTGATTGTATGGAAGGGAAGGAGTGGAGAGTGAGGGAGTAAGAGAGTGGTCTGTGGGATTTCATAGGGATTAAATGCTATTTCAGGAAGTAATAAAAAGAATATTGTAGGAAGGATTTAAATTAGATTTTAAGAAGAAATTTCTGACTGAGAATTTTGGGGGAAGAAATCATTGACGCAAGCTGATGTTTTTCTTTTGGATAATGCAATTTTGGAGGAATCACATTAAAATCTTTAGAGATTTGTGTTAGAATCTAGAGAGTCGGATGGGGGGGGGGGGCTCCTGGAAGGCTCATAAAACTAACCAAAAATGACAGTTATATGTGAATGCTTATGATATTGCCAATCATCATCAGATATACTTTTAGATGCCTTCTGTCCAACTGTCCTCTTTGCTGTGATTCACCAACTTTCCCATTTATCATGATGTTTACATGAGTGAGAAGTTTCTAAGATGCCCTCTTCACCCTCATTCACCTCTTCTTTCCCTCTGCCCTCACTCTTGGCCTGAGTTTTCTCAATTCTGCACATTTTTCCCCAATTACCCCACACTTTGTTGAAAATGCCTTCTGACTAGAATCGTCTCAAGTTGCCCCTGGCTGAGGTGACGCTCTTCCATATCTTTTCACAGCTCCCAGGATGGGAACACTTTCTTTCCCAGCATCACAGCCTTCCTCTGCTCTTAGATATAAAACCCATGTGAACCAGCTCCCAGAATGCTTAGATCTCTAAACCTCTCATTGCAATCATTCAGCTTTGGCTTTTGAAATCCTCCTGGGCAGTTTCCTATGAACTGATTCTTCCTGGAAGACAAGAGTCTGGTCCTGGCTGGTACTATTCATCTGCTAGACAAGCCAGGTGTGGCTGATTGGGCTCAGGTGCCCATGCTAACTCTAAGCTCCTTCAGCAACTAGTAGCTTCCTGTCTGAAATCTTGCCTATGGTCACACAGCTCATAGAGGGCTTGGGAGTGGAGGGTGGGTGGACTGGGTAAAAGGGTTAATTAATGAGAGCCACTGATGATGGTGGGATGTTGATTAGTGACCTATGGTGGAAAGTGCGGCTACCCCTGGAGAAGGCTTGCTCATCCAGGAGATGACATTACTTCAACTAGGTGGTCACCTGCACAGGGCTATTTCTTATGTTGGCCCCAGGGGCAGGGATGGTTGGCATGTGTGGGAAAGCTGGGTCTCACACAGATTCTGTGTCTCCTCCAGCATAGGACCCACTGTGGTCTCTGCTGCATCAGATCCCAAAGGATGCCTCTATGAAAATTTAGTCCATTGGGAACAGAGCCTCAGAACTTAAGGCCAAAGTGCAACCTGTTGTCTCCAGAGAGTGCCTCTTTGGTGATCTCAGTTCGGAGTCCATGGCCCAAATATTGGGTCAGTTTTGTGCCAACTATTTGTTTGGAGCCTTTAGTTACCAGAAGGCAGACCCATTTCAGGCATTATCTTATTATGGCTGCAGTGGTAGTCTCCCTATTCTCCCTTCTTTCCTATGAATCTGATTGTTATTCTTGACTGGGAATGGATAGGATGGACTGGGTGCCTTTATTTTCAAAAGCACAGCCTGAGGTACAAGGATTACCTGTTCTTCCAGTCAAGAGCATCCGGCCCTAGAATCACAACTCAAACTTCCCACGGGCCTGGTGGGAACGTAACGCTGACTGGTGTGAGCCATGCAGGTTGGAGTAAGAAGGTTCCTGCTCTTGGTGCTCCCAGACATCTCTCTTGATGTTATCAGGAGCACTCAGCTGAGTGGCAGGAATGGTGGACAAACTAATGAAATTCTGGTATCAAGATTTCTATCACATGAGCCGGGACCCAGCATCAAGGGATTGAGAAAGCCTTCTTGACCAAAAGGGGGAAGAGAGAAATGAGACAAAATAAAGTTTCAGTGGCTTAGAGGTTTCAGACAGAGTCAAGAGGTGTGCTGGTTTGAAAGGAAGTATGCTCCCTAGAAAAGCCATGTTTTGATCAAAATCCCATTTCATAAAGGTGGAGTAGTCCCTATTCAATACTGTATGCTTGAAACTATAATCAGATCATCTCCCTGGATGATGTGATTTAGTCAAGAGTGGCTGTTAAACTGGATTAGGTGATGACATGTCTGCACCCATTTGGGTGGGTCTTGATTGGTTTATTGGAGTCCTATAAAAGAGGAAAGATTTTGGAGAATGGGAGATTCAGAGAGAGCAGAACGATGTAGCCACAAGACGCAGAGTCCACCAGCCAGCGACCTTTGGAGATGAAGAAGGGAAATGCCTCCCAGGGAGCTTCATGAAACAGGAAGCCAGGAGAAGAAGCTAGCAGATGATGCCATGTTCGCCATGTGCCCTTCCAGATGAGAGAGAAAAACCCTGAACATGTTCACCATGTGCCTTTCCAGATGAGAGAGAAACTCTGACTGTGCTTGCCATGTGCCTTCTCACTTGAGAGAGAAACCCTGAACTTCATCGGTCTTCTTGAACCAAGGTGTCTTTCCGTGGATGCCTTAAATTGGACATTTCTATTGACTTGTTGTAATTGGGACATTTTCTCAGTCTTAGAACTGTAAACTAGCAACTTATTAAATTTCCCCTTTTAAAAGCCATTCTGTTTCTGGTATATCGCATTCTGGCAGCTAGCAAACTAAAACAGGAGGTTATCCTGGAAGTTATTCTTAGGCATTATATAGATATTACCTTTTTAGGTTATGGTGTATTAGAGAGGCTGGAGGGAAGTACCTGAAACTGTTGAGCTGTGCTCCAGTAGTCTTGTTTCTTGAAGATGATTGTATGACTATATAGCTTTTACAATGTGACCGAGTGATTGTGAAAACCTTGGGTCTGATGCTCCTTTTATCCAGTGTATAGATAGATGAGTAAAAAATATGGATAATAAATAAATAAATAATAGGGATGCTAAGGGGTAAAATAAATTGGACAGATTGCAATGCTAGTGGTCAATGAAAGGGAAGGGTAAAGGGTATGGGATGTATGAGGTACACATATATATATATGTGATATATATATATATATTCACAAATCTCCACACACATATAGTCCACAATATATATATATATATATACATATAATTTTTACCATAGACCTGGGCAAGGGAGTACAGACTGCTTGCTTGAAAACGCTGTCTTGTAAGAAAGCAGCTCTGTATCCTCCCTCTTTCTTGACTATGAACCAACCACACGGACTTCTCTTCTATTTTCCATCTTACACTTACTTTGTTAAGAAGCCCTCTTTCTAGGGGGTTTTCTTTAGCTCTTCCCTCTTCCCTCTTGCCAACTCACTTACAGGACTATGATGAGCTCTTTGGGACATAATGAGAGAAACTGTATTGGTGTTAAATTCAAAATGACATTTCCTCTGCTAGTCATTAAAATGGTTTTCAGGAAATTCTCAAAATCAAATTAATTTCAGATGACTTGAAAAGGGAACTGCAAATCACTGGAGGGTGTAGGGAGAGTGTGAATAATCTCTGGAATTAATAAAACCCCACTTCCAGAATTGGCCTGCACTTGGTTGCTGGGCAGTATGTATCTAGGATTGCCTATACCAGTAACAGCCTCCCCAGTGTCAGGCACAAGCAGTTTCCTAGACTCAGACACACAGACACAGAGGTAGAAGAGCACAGAACACATCGGGCCAACCCTCTGTCATGTGAGAAGAAAATGGGGTCTACAGAGACAGCCTCAGCATCAGAGGCAGATCAGACCTCTGGGCCCCAGCCCCAGCCCATGGCTCCAACCACAACTCAGGGATGCTGTTGTTCTTTGCTCAGTACTTGTCAGGCTATTAAGCCAGTTGCAAACATATGAATGGTAGCCTCTTAATAGGAATGGGCAGCCCAGAGAAACCCAACATATTGATGCTTTAGTCTTCGACATGATCCTTTTTAGAACACACATCTCATGGCCCTGGAGAGGCAGTCACCCCTAGTGATGTATTTTCTGGTCAGAGACCAGGGTATGGAGTTACCATGTAGGATATTGCATAAAATGAGAGGGGAAAACTGTCATTACTGAGGGTCATACTAGAAAAGGAGAGAGGAGGGCAGGCCATGGTGGCTCAGCAGGCAGAGTTCTCACCTGCCATTCCAGAGACTCAGATTCGATTCCCAGTGCCTGCCCATGCAAAAAAAAAAAAAAAAAAAAAAAGGAGAGAGGAGGCTTCTGAGAGAACTAGGCTAACTATTGGGTAGCATGCTGATTTGAAAGGATGCCTTAATCCTGATCCATCTTGTGGGAACAACCCTTTCTATTAATCCCTATTCAGTATGTGTGCTAGCAACTTGATTAGATTAATTCCATGGAGATGTGATTCACCCAATTGTGGGTACTAATCTTTCATTAGAGGGAGATGTGAGACCACCCATTCTAGGTGGGTCTTGATTAGTTTGCTGGACTCCTTTAAAAGAGGAAGCATTTTGGAGAGAGCAGATCCATGAAAGCCACAAGAACTACCAGAGCCCACACAGCCAGAAACCTTTCGAGATGAAGAAAGAATACACCCTCGGCGAGCTTCATGAAATAAGAAGCTTGGAGAGAAAGTTAGCAGATATCTCCATGTTCACCATGCACCTTTCCAGTTGAGAGAGAGACCCTGAACTTCATTGGCCTTTCTTGAGTGAAGGTAACCCCTTGTTGGTGCCTTAATTTGGACATTTTTATGGACTTGATTTAATTGGGGCGTTTTCATGGCCTTAGTACTATAAACGTGCAACTTAATAAATTTCCCTTTTCAAAAGTCGTTCCATTTCTGGTATGTCTTATTCCAGCAGCTAGCAAACTGGAATAGGTGGGCTCAGACATTTGAAGCCCTGCCATCTCTGACAGGTACAAGCAGCATTTTCTGTAAGAGCCAGAGAACCTCTCACTGCAAAGAGATGTACAAAGTCATGTCTCTCAGCTCTGAATGGAGTCATGTTCTCCTCAATCATTTTCCTCTGCTTAGGGGGGCATGATGCTCCTGCATAATAATCGCATACATCCTGGTGCGTGAGGATGAGTACAGTGGCCTGGGGATATCTAGGACCATGAGGTAAAATCAGTGAGAGGCTGGGTAAAGGCAGGAAATTCTAAGCAAGGGCCTCTCATAGCCATATTTCTGTTATGTGTTTGAGTACCTTGGGTATTGCCAAAGTCCTCTTAAGCCCCGAAAAGTGGAAGTCAAGTACAGCTACAGGTGCTGTGTTATTTCTCTGAGATAATCTTGTGATCTGATGGCACTAAGCACTAATAAAGGGCTGGGCCAGGACCCCCAATGGCCAGGATTGCTGCAGGAAGATGAAGCTGGGGGGTCACAGAGTTGGTCAGTGGCAGAGAAAGTTCTTAGCCCTACCAGGGGGCAAGGCTTTTTCCAATAATCACTCTCCTTGGAGTTAACTGGTTTGAGTTCTTTCTGCATTTTCTAGGGGTTAGCTCGTCTCCACTACTACTTCTGTCTACCAGAGTAAAGCAAATGGTTATGATTAGAACCCAAAGCAGCAAGATCCTGCATTAGAAGTTTTAAATGTTTAATCTTCCTACTCAGTCCTTAACGCCTATATAATTACAGCTTCAAGCCTGAAATTTGCCTTTCCCAAACGAGTGGTATACTTTGCTCCCTGGAGTCAAAGAAAGTCATGAATTGAAGGTAGGTGGGAAAATCTTTCTTCATTTATATAATCATCTTCTCCATGGATACATCAGAAGACCTGAAGTTCTCTGCTGAGGTTTCCTGAGCCTGATTTCTTTCAAGCCAGAAAGAATACTGTGGGTGCAGTTGGTCCCACTTAGGATTTATGCATGGGAATCCCTTTAGGAGGGCAATTGCTGGCAGCTACTGACACGTGGGCTTGGAAATGGACATGATGGACCCATTCAGCCAAATGTAAACATTGGATCTACCAGATATAATAAGCATGTGAGCAACTTACTATATTTTTATAGGACTCTTTAAAGTCACAGATATACCCCTTGGGTTTCCTTTGAGTCCACTGTTTACATATTTAAAATTTCCATATTTTTTTCCTCTAAGAACAGGAAACTTTAATATGAAGAAAAAAAAGGGAAGTTGCATTTGGTCACACATATATAATGGTCATCCTTATTCGTACTCGGTTTGGTGACCGTGGATGCATTCTACTTTGCTTTGCTTATTGGAGGAAAATAAAATGAATACCTTTCAAAGAGGAGATATCAAAACCAAATGGCAGTTGCTGCCCAAATGGCATTGTCTTGACCTAGAACCCCCAGAGGGGTTTCCTAGGCTGCTAAGTGGACTGCGACAGTAAAGAATGAGTCTCACAGGCTAGGGAGGGCAAGCCATTGCTAATACACTAGTGAAAGCCAAAGGATCCTCTGCAGCAAGTCAGACAAGTAAGTAACTTCAACTCGCAATCCATCTGGGACCAGCTGCACATAACACACAAATGTCACTGGCCCCTCAATGTGGATTTCAAGCGTGGAAAACACTGGAAGGCAAAGTTTAAATGTCTTTCAAAACCTATCAATGCTGTTCAAAATGGTGTGACATTTTTGCAGAGAACACAATAAAGCAAATATATATTTTTAAAAAATATTTACTTTGGTTGAAATACTTTCAACCCCAGGTGTTCTAATTCAGAAAATAGCATACTGCTGTTTCTCTTCCTTTTTTTATGTGGTGGTCAAAATACCTCTTGGTCATGCTTTCTGTGTCGACTTCTTTTTTTGCTCATGTTTTCTAGTTTTCTTTTAAGGTAAGGATTGTTTAAAAGCTTTATTTTGGACTTAAAATTTGCTTCTAAATTTTTTCAAGGAGAAAATATGTATCATTTTAAAAATGGGATAAGTTCAATATGGAATGAAAGTAAAACTTGTTTCTGGAAGGTTTATATAGTTCATATAATCATTTCTGAAGCCTGAATATGTATCATCAGACATTTGAAGACATTATTTTATTTCATTATTCTCTGAAATCTTTTAGTTTGATAAATTTGAGAAATTGCCTTTCTTTGATGAATTCAAATTTGGATGCTGTCACCATACAAAAATCGACTTTTTCTAAATGATTTTTTAGGAGTAAGTCAGTGTCTTGGATATGATGTTCACTTGGTAGGAAAAACCATCAATATTCTTATGTCAAATGCTGGTTTGATAACTGTAATGTAATGGCTAATTATTGGAATAATAATGACAACAAATTTAGTATTGAGCCATGATGAAATGAACTTTTTTTTTTTTTTAACTATCTTTACTGTTTGGAATTAAAAGCTGAGTTTTTGAAAAATAGGGAATATCATGAAAACTATACCATAGATTGTAAACCATCAAATGCAATGTTAATTGGTTTGGCAACACTCATCCAGCCTTCATGGAGAAATCTACCTTTTGATGGAATTTAAAGACTCAGTAGCAATGACTTCACAGGAAAGTGTCTCTGGCCCAGGATGCTTTGGCCTGTTCCTCCCCTTTCCTATTAGAAGATGCCATGCGAGGAGTCAGCAGTTGGGGAAAGTTTGGTATTTGCCTGTGGATCAGCTGGGTGGGGGGTGGGGGTGGGGAGGGGGAAGCCTGATGCCACTGAGGATTAACAAGGAGACTAGACTGCAGGGCTTGCTCCCAAACCTCTGAGCCTTGGGGACCATCTTCAATCTTGGTTCTTAATCCTTACTTGGCCCAGAGCTCCTGGACACATGTGGGAGAACACCCAGGGAGGGAGGGGACAGAGATGATTGTATCGCTGGTTTAGGTTTTTGGCCCAAAGGCCCAGGGAGACTAGGCAGTGACAATGGAAGAAGGGGGTTCCTGCTAAAGTTCTTGGGAGAGCCATGATCTGTTCTCTTGGAAGACTGAGCAAAGGGAGCTTTTCTCCTCATTCCAGGGACGCCAGAGGCAGGTCAGTGGCACTGCTCAAAGCCTTTTTTTGGCCCCACATCTGCAGAAAGCCAACCATCTTTTTTCCCATTATCTTTGGACTTGTCCTGCAGCTCTTTCCTAGGATACTTCCTTGACATGTGGGGCAATTTTCCTCTCTATTCATTTTATTTTCCTCAACTTTACCTTCTCAGTTCTTTCACAAAGGTGTTCCTATCTTGGAATGCAGTGGAATAGAAGGTGGACTGGAGTGTGCTATCATGGGAAGGCTCACTCGTATGTGTCTCTCCTTTGGAAAGGACATCTCAGGGACACATCAGAGTCCCCTGAGCCCTGCCAGTAATTTGTCTCTGGCTTAGAAGATCCAAAAGAAGCACCACTATGTCATGTGGTTCAAGGCTGAGGATGTGTAGCAGGTGATTGGTAAATGACATTGCATGGGTATTACCTCTCTTTGACCCTGAGAGAGGAATGGAGGAGGAACAGTCAGAAGGTTCTTTCAGGAAAAAAACTCTGAGTCTCAGAGAGGTCTCTCTAGTCATTCAGCTGCTTACTGAATGTGCCTTGTTCACTGGCTGAGAAAATACTCCAGTGGCAACACACAACCAGGGTAGAGCTTCTTGAAGACAAAGATAGCAAGAGGAAGGGCTGAGAATCCGGGCCAGATGGGTAAGGGAAGACACCTGTCTTTCCCTAGGATCTCACCTGGATGTTACCCTATACACTGCCATTTCCATTTTTTCAAGTCATCTCAACTTCCTCCTCTATCCAGGGAAAGATATTTGAGAATCCTCTTCCCCCCAAGTTTAATGAGACAAGGTTGGAATTTTTCAAAAGGAACATTTACTAGGAAACTAAAGGGAAACAAAACAGAATGCAAGAGAACAGAGGCAGACACAGATGGGCTCAGGGAGTTCAAATTTATAACAAGCCCCTGGTCATAGATGGATTGGCTAGGTAAAGCTTTTCAGATACAATGCCACTAGCCTGTCATGTGGGGAGTCCTCTTAGCCTGCTGCACCCTACAAAGCCATGTTCTTTTTCATACCAACAAGTCAGTAGCATATTCAGTTCATTAGTACCCCAGGGCTGCTAACTCTCTGGACAAGCTCCTGAGATGGAGAACAATAGGCACAGTTGGCCTCAGCATCTCCCACACTGGTTTTCCATGACAAGGACATGTCAAAGTCTATTGGGATGGCTGCCTGATATCTACTGGGGCCAATCTGGTGTCTTTTCTGGGCTTATCTGCCTGGCTCTAGATCCAGTATTTCTGCGGACTCTCCTGCTGGCTCTAGCCCTTCATGATTTGGTTCTAAGTACTGGTATGGTGGAGAATGTCTGAATGGGAGGAGTGGGTGGAGGGGAAACTTGAGCTCAGAAAGTTAAATTCTTCTCATGTCATCAGACAGAGGCAGAACCTTGGGCTCCTTTTGGTTCCGGGTGGTTGAAAGTCAATCAGAGATGGAAATGGATTACGTTGGCTGGGGAATAGGTGACGCTTGAGTGTAAAAATACTGCCTTCACATACCCAAATGTTTCCATCCTTTTTAGATCTGACATCAGAGTAGAGCTTCTTGTACCGGGTAGCTGTGGCAACAAGAAGGCATGCACTGATTCTATCACCCAGTTAGTCCCACATTGAAATGTTAATGCAAATTAAGACACTGTGCTTCCCAAAAGATAAACTACAACCCAATTCTGGATTCTTCTGTGAAGAGATTATATGAAGAAGAAAACAATATCTTGGAGAAGTGGTACAAATGTATGGGTGAAAGTGCCTTATACCCATAATGGAAGAGAGGGATTATACTAGGAGATAACCCTCAGTCTCCTCCCAGGTATGCTGAAGGCTTTGGTTTCATTTGTATGGGGGCAGAAGTGATGAGGATGAGGAACATAGCTGGCAATGGGTTGTTGGGCATGGCCACAAAGGAAGCTGAGTAATGGATGAGATACCCAGGAAGAGCCCTTATCTTCACTCTTCTAGACATTTCCATTCCCCAAGTGCTGTGAAAGGATATATGTGTCTGGACATGAAAAGGAAACCTCTGCCTGGGCTGCCAAAGGCTATGCCACTGGGCTGTTGCATATAGAAATACCCCAGAAGGTGCTTAGGCCAAGAAGGCCCAAATGCTATGTTTTCCCTCAGGGGATGGCTGTGTTATCTTTTGGTGACCTTATCTCACACAATGCTACACCCATTTCTGAGGTTGTACCTTTGGTGGACAAATGTACCTGGAAAACGACAATACAGAATGCTTGTACCATTGAGATGTATGCTTCCCTAATAGGGATGACAATTAACTTTCATTCTAACGCCTATATCAGTTGAAAGGACAGGTCTGATGGAAACCTAGAAACCTGTGTTGGGGATTCTGACTCCTCAGAATCTGGATTCAGCAGAAAAGAGGGCCATGTTCAACTGGCACTCTCTGCTGTATACACTGGAGGGGGCAGTGAATTTACTATGAGCTTGCCCTCCTTGGACTAGATTTTTTTCCCAGGGACAGGTATGCTTGTCCTATTATTCTTCTGGGGTCATTCCTTGTAAAGCTGGAGCACTTGTTGTGGTGAAATTATTTTCTGGAGACAGTCATGAACTCAAAGGTAGTCCAGTGTGAACTGAGATCTGCTGCCTATTTAGCACCTGGATAAATTTTTAATTATTCTGCCTTCCAGGGCATTCAGGCAAATAACAATGAGTAAGAGTAACTGTTGTCAGGGCAGTACTGTGTCTCCACCACCAAGCACCTTTACATTAATCACTAAGAGTCCTGGTACTCCTGATACTTTTGGTACTCTCACTATATCAGTTGGCTTCTTCCATAGACTGATCTTGGTTCTTGACAATGAGAGATGTGCTTCCTCTGCAGCATACCACCTTGGGCCACCTGAAGAAGGTGGCTGGACTGTTCATGTCCATCACACCCAATCTGGAAAGAGGACCAGTTGCTGCTGTGGTTACAGCTGAGCATTTGGTCACTGGAGTCGTCCAAGAATTGTTGGATGGAAAAAGTTACTTAAGATCTTTGTAAGATGTTTGTCCACAGTGTCCTTGGCACAAGCTGTCCTTTTACCCATGGTCATCGTTTCTGTAGAAAGAAGAAACAAAAAGAATGCTATGGTTTTCATTTATTTCACAAACCTTAAATGTGTACCAAACAAGAGCCAGGCAAGGATGCGGAGACTGTGTAAGACTCAGACTCTGCTTTCAAAGGGCTCACAGAGGGAAATATTACAATGGGAGAAGCTGCTGAATAACAGTGTATATGACAATGCCTTTAGGGCAAAAAGAAGGAAGGGACTGCCATCAAGGGAACTGGGGATCTACAGAGATGATTATGAAGGGTGTCTTAAGTTGGACCATTTAGGTTCAAGAGGAATAGATCATGCAGGGAAAAGGGAAAGTCTATTTTAGGGAGAGGAAAGAGCCTGTATAAGGGCACAAAGACAGGAAAGGGCATGGTATACTGGATTTATCATAAGAATTTGGTATATCTGGACTGTAGTGCAAGGAGTGGAGTGTAGGGGAGGAGGGAAGGAGTCCGTGTTTCCAAGTGGTGATGGATGGACTCTCTTATGATGGAATTCTGGAGTTGGAATAAACTGAATTTAAACTCAGGGCATGGTGCAATACAGATTTAGGGTATTAATGCTGCAGTCACAGAGAAAAAGAACACTGGAGTCATAATCATGGATATGGAAATATGGTAATAACAGAAAATGCACATATAAATTATGGGAAAGCAGCAAACATTCTCAAACAGAAACACAGTGACTGCATTTCCAAGCTCAATGGTTCACACGTGAGACTATAATTTGGGGAAAGTAGTAAACAGCCAGACTGTACACTGCAGAGGAAAGCCACCTTGGCTTCTTAGCTTCTTATTCCATTTCTCTGGCTAGTGGCCTGCATGTGTTTCTCATTTACCCACTCAGTTCTGTGCACGGTCTTATCCTTTCCTATCATGACCTCAGTTTTACTCTCCATTGAAGCAGTTCCTTCACAGACTGCTTTAGGTACAGCTCTCCCAAAGTACCAGTCATAGGAACCACCTCCACATCTAGTCTGTTACGGTCTTATCCAAGGCCTGCCTGGAGGGCTGGGCTATGACTTCAACCATTTTTTTTACCAGCTCCCATAGCCTTGGATATTGATAATAGAGGCCATGTTGCCAGTGGCCAAATCATAGTGCAGCTCTGACCTGCTCTCCAAGGTAGTGGCTTTTGCTCACTTGGGTGAACTTCTTTATGTATGCGATTATTAGCAGGAATTAAGCTCAACTCCAGGTACACTGAGGAGTGCCCTTCTGCTCTTCCTCCTTCTTCAGGGGAAGCCCTGAAGGTGGGTGAGTTTCCTTGGTTCTGACCCTGCCTAGTTCCAGTATCCTTTGCTTTCCTCCTCTGAGCAGTGTCACCAATGTCTCAGACTCTTTCTGGTCCAGGATCCCAGAAGATAAGGCAGATCCAATACAGAGTGGTGGGATCATCTCCACCAGGGGTCTTGCAAGAGATGCTTTTTAGAAACCAGCATCCTACAGAAAGTCAGACATACAAGTCAGCTCTGTAAAAAAGTAGTTTGGTTGACCCAGAAGAAAGGCAGTTTTGAGTATGGCATGGGTGAGTTGTCCTGTGGCCCAGCCCCTTTCACTGTCTTTTGTGGAGAAAACTTCAGCCAACAAAATACACAAACTACAATGCTTTCCTAAACTCCTATAACCTAAAGAGCTGTTTCTCAGCCAAGACTTCTATAAAATGAGGTACAAGGAAAGAACCACCCCTCGGTGGGATTCTGGTGGGGGGACAGGGTGGAGGACTCAAATCCATCAACACCAGGGACAGCGATAGTGGTTTAAGCACTGGTGGCTATAGTGCTGGCCTAGCTGCTTCCAGGGCTGGCGCCAGGCCCATTCCAACAGGCAGAAGCAGCAAATCTCCTGCTATCAGACTCAGCGGCCTCCCAGCCTGCATCAGTGGTTTAGAAGGTACCAGTAACTTCAGTAGCAGCAACAGGAAGTAGTGGTTACAACTCTATTGAACAGATGGGATTTTAAGTGAATTCAATTGTTCTGAGCCATATGCTTCTGATTTGAATTAAATTGAATTTAAACTAAAGATGGAACTGTCCCAGTGAAAACTGGAATGCAAAGTGACATTTCGATCACAGAAATGACAGCTGATATGGGACAGGCCATTGAAACTGACCTCAAGTTAAGAACATGAAAAGACTAAATGGAGCATTAGAGGATATCTTCCTGTGAATTTGAAAATAGGTTTTGATTGCTGGAAGTGTCTAAGGGCTTTGAACCAAGAAGCCTGTCAAAAACTGAAGTGACTCATTACATGATTCAATCTTATATGTACTTGATATTTGTTACACTTGCATTTTAAAATTTTATTTAAAAAACAATCTCTAGATTTTGTTGACTGTTAATTGTTTAGCAAAATTTTGTAAATATATGAAGAAACATCATACCCTACCTGCACAGAAGCTGATAAGCCTTCTCTATTCCCCAAAAACAGTATTCTTCTTTCCTCACTCCTCCTCTCTCTACTAAAAATTGATACGTTAAAGAAAATACCATGAATGTAAATATGCTGCTAGTGAGGAGATTGGGGGAGTGACATGGTTAATCAAAGAGTCTCTTTAAGTAACAGCTATTACTTATTGGGCACTTAAACACCTAGCTCTATCCTAGAGCTTTGCATACTTCATTTCATTTCATGCTTGAACAACCCTCTGTGATATATATTATAATTACATTTTTACCATTGAAGTGACTGAGTCTGAGAAAGGCTGAACAACAAAGGTGATAAACGACAGAGCCAAAATCTGCCATCACCCTTCATGGATCCAAATTCATGTATGTAAATACCATGCCCAGAATGGCAAATGATTGCACTTCGAATGCCAATGCCACTCAATTGTTAATGGCTGCCTTCAACACCATTCTAAAAAGGACTGTGGGACCAGAAAGGAATTTTGAACAGCCCAGACTTCGTAAGAAAGTGTGTTCAGATCCATTATCAAGCTCTCCTCATGGGAGGAAGGCAGCATTTACCATGTGTGACATGCAGGCTGTTGGTACTGAGAGGGATTTATGAGAAACAAAAGGCTGGAGAGAATGCATCATTCAGAAGACAAGAAGAGTATCGTTCATTCATTCTTTGCATTTCATTCCTTTACTTGTTCAACAAACATACACCAAGCACTAGGCAAAGGTGTTGAGCACTGGGAGCATGACAATCAACACATGAGAGCTCACAGTTGTCAGTAAATGACTATAGAAGCAAGGACCAGGGGAAAGTAGAGAGTAAAATGAAGTCTAATCAGGAAGCAATCACAGTTAACTGCTACCTGTGAGTATAAGGGTATAGTAAGATGGGTAAGTGTGCAGATTTCCACCTATCTAAGTCGGGGCTGAAAAAGGAAAAAGGTTATGATTAAGAAAAATTGGGTAAGGGTGAGAGTTGAAAGATCCCAAGGATATTTGTGATGCACTGGATTGTGAAACAATGTTCCATTTAAAAAGCTTGGGGTTGCCTCCCACTGACAACACAACAAGCAGAAGCCAACCATAAGAAGGGACTCCCCTTGTAAATCTCCAGCTCTGGTGAAGCTCCCCCAGGAGGCAACCCATGCCCTGTCTCAATCTGTGCATAATTATCCTACCTCAAAAATTTGGGACTTAAATTTCTTAATAGACATCTGTAGTCTTAGTTGCTGTAGAAGGCCTGAGATGATAATTCTGTCCCTGTTAACTGGAAAAGTAACTTCACAACTTCCAAAAAGTATAACGAATAGCAATTATAAATGATGAAATAATGATGTTTGCTTTTTTTTTCTTTTTTAAATTATTATTATTTTTTTCTGCATGGGCAGGCCCTGGGAATTGAACCCAGGTCTCTGGCATGGCAGGTGAGAACTCTGCCTGCTCAGCCACCATGGTCTGCCCTAAGTAATTATGGTTTTATGTAAGGTATGTCAAATTCTCAAATGCTATTATTTTGCTATCATGATTATGCTTTGCTTATGCTTCATTTTTGTTTTTAAGGTAAATGCTTACAATCTGATATATTAGAAAACTGCTACACCTATGATTTTAATGGATATATTTAGGAGAACTTAACTAGTGAATCTGCCTAGGAAAATTCAATTTGCTAATATTATAAATTTAAGTTTTAAGATGTTGAAAAACTTAAGATAATTTAATCTAAATGTGTAAGCTTTTATTTATTTGCCTTATAAGAATTAAATGCCTAAGAAAAATTATGATTTTAACACCAATTGTGTTAAGTGTTTGAAATGTTTGATTTGATATAATCATTTTAAATTTGTGATTTTAACTTGAAATGTTTAAGGGAAATTAGCTAATCAGTTGGTTAAGTGGTGTTTTTTCTTTAATTTGCAATGTTTAAGAGAATTTGATTAAGTGTGAAATTGCTGTTTAGAAGTTTAGGGAAAGTTAATCTTTCAAATTAATGAGCTAATTGGTAATTAGCGAAAGAGTATTTTAATTCCAAAACAAGATGATTAGATACATAACTGTTATAATGGCCATTATTATATAGCATTTAGTATGTACTGTTCTATGAATATTACATACATTAATTCATTTATTCCTTACTCTCTGAGGTAGGTATTATTAATGTCCCCATTTTACAGATGAGAAAAGAGAGGCGTAGATGTTAAATGACTTGTTAAATGTTAAATGATCAATGTTCTTGGTTTACAAAGAACATCAGTATCCAGCATGTGGATAAACTCATTGTCGATTTTCAATCCTTACCTTATTTGAGCCATTGGCAGCATTTGATACAGCTGACTATTCCCTCCGCCTGGAAAGTTTCTTCTCTTGCTTTCCATGATACCAAACTCTTTTGGTTTTCTTCCTACTTCAATGACTTTCTCCCATCTCAGTATCTATTAGTTCCTCTTCATTCCATACTTTTAAATGTTGGAATGTCCCAATGCTAGTCCTTGGATCTCTTCTCATCTCCATTTACATCTCAACTATCTCCAGATTCTTTATCTAACCCTATTTGATGTTTCTGTGTGGACATCCAATAAATGCTTTAAACTTAGTATGCCCAACTCCTGGCCACCCACACAAGTGCTCCATCTGTTGTCTTCCTCAGCTAACTTCTTGGCAACCCTAATCTTTGGGGCTCAGGCCCTAAATCTTTGAATTATTTTTCACTTTTCTTTCTCATACCCTACATCTTGTTGGACCTACCTCCAAAATTTTTCCACAATTTAACCACTTCTCATCACTCCTCCTGCTCCTACCCTTGTCCAAGCCTCTATTATCTCCATTTGGATTTTACAGTGGGCTCTCAACAAATCTTTCTACTTTGACCCTTGCCCCTAAAAAGACTATTCTCAACACAGCACCAGAAGGATGTCTGTAGATTTGAAAATATGACTTTTAGAGTTTGTCTAAGAAATCAGTGATCATTTTCCAAATTTCAAGATAGAAGATAGAAGAAACTGGAATTCTATCCAGCAAAAAACTGATGCTGATGTTGTACAGGCATTTTGCCAGGGACTAGTTATATAGTGATGAAAACAGTGTCCGTCCTGAAGGAGCAGCTGAATGTGCTATGGATGACATGAGCAGAGGTAATATCAAGTTGCATCAAATGGTATGTTAGAGATATACACAGGGCACCAGGAGAAGAGAGCATAGACAAGAGATAACTAATTCACCCAAGAATGCTTCTTAAAGAAGACAAACTGTCCGGCTCTTAAAAGATGAGTTGGATCTAGTCAAGCAAGGAAGAGGTAGAAAGGACAACACAAGAAGTAAGCACAAACAAGGGCATGAGGGTGAATAAAAGGAATGGTGTGACCCACCTACAGCTAAGCATGGCCCCAGCATGAAGTGCAAGGAAGAGATGGAAGCAGGAGATAAAGTGCACAGAGGGCCTGGAATGCCCAGGTAGGAAACCTGACCTCGATCTTGTTCAAGATATAGGGCAGTCATTGAAGGATTTTACATAGGGGAGGAACACAGATATGTTGGTCTTTTAGGATTTGGACTCTGGAAACACTGTAGAATTTAAATTGGGAAGCACATAGGAGAGCATGAAACCAAAGTTGACAGTATGGGGAACCACCAAACCCTTCCTTTTGCCTTGATAGAAACCAGCTTCCCTGGCCATGTAGGAATACTGGTGAGTGACAATGAGAAGGAGGTATTCGGCTTCAGCTCCTGAGCGCTGTACATGGCTGGTTCCAAAATAAAACCAGAGTTTTATATTTCCTGAAAAGTCAAACGTATAACCCTGAAAAAATACCAAAGAGTCAGAAATATAAATCCAAAAGAGATCATGATGAAGAGTCATAAATCTACCTGCCTCCTGACTTATTCTAAACTTTAGCACCCAATAAAATGGATGCTAGATCTGTTCACCTGTGAACCTGACTTTAGGATATCACCATCACCACGTATGGATGGAGGGTATTTTCTGGCTAAAGACCAAGACCTCAGTGTCCTCTAGGCTCTCATTTGCCTGACATGAGGGAGCTATGGAGGGAAGCGCACTTTGCCTGCTGGGTCTAGGGGATGCCCTGAATATCTCCACTGGGGGCTTTTGCCCACTCTGAGGAACTGTGTGCTGACTGCACCTGCCTTAATCTCTTGGGCTCTCTCACAGTGACCAAGTCCTTTCTGCCTGTTGCTTATCATATACTGGAAGCCTCACCATGGATTACAGAGAAAGGGCTCACTTAGCATCTGTAGCAAAGGTCTGCAGTGAGCCCAAATCATCTAAACACATCAACTCAATGAATAACCAGAGACCCTCCTTTTTACCAGGGGGAGGGAACACATGTTCAGACCTCAAGGGGATCATAGCTAAGAGTGAAGACAGATGTACCCAACTAATTATCAACAAAAGCAAGAGGTGGTAAGTGGTCAATGTGAACCACAAGCTAAGTATTATGGGAGTATTTTGTTCTAACTGGGGTGTAGTTCATTGGAGACTTTACAAAGGAGATGGCTCAAATTGAATTCTGAGGATTATGTAGGACTTCATGGTGAGAAAGCAGAGGAAAGATATTTGATCTAGGTTGAAGGAACAATAGGAAGAAGGTTAAAAACAGCAAATTCATTTAGGGAAAAAAGTCTAGGGAATCAGGGTAAGATTTTGACGGGGGAGATATGGTCAAATCTGGGCTTTCCTTCCTGACTTACAGTGCAAGGAAAGAAACCCAGGGAGTCACTCTAGTGCTGCTGAAATAGCTTCCCCACACCAGCTGGTGAGATGCCAGGCACTGGGTGACCTCCTTCTTGGGCATCTGCTGAGATGTGTCTCACCCAGACTGGGTGGAGATACTTGCCTCGGCAGACATGACCTAGGGAGTGGTCATTCTCTCTGAGTTTACACAACCCAAAGAGAGCAGCTATAGAATTTGTAACTTATGATGATACCCTGAAGGATAAAATACAGATTACATAAAGGTCTCAAACAGGGGTCTTCACCACTGTTCCCCTGCCCCAGACCCTTCATGCTCCCCCTTTCCTTTTCCAGGTGTGACTTATGAAAATAGCTTAAACACTGGGATGCGGTTTCATGGGGTAGATACATCTAATAGGTTGAACAGAACTTCATTTTGGAAAGTCAAATATAAACATACTAATTTTCTTTTTTTGTATGCTGTATGGCAGGGTCACATTTCATTATTTTACCAGGGGAATATTCCATTATTGTAGCACCATTTGTTGATTTTTTTCTGGGGGGGGGGGGGAGTGCATGGACATACTACTTTTTTTTAATTTAATGTTTCTTGCAGCTTACTTTTCTTTGAGAAGAGAAAGAGGCCTTAAAATGTATTTGTAGTTTGAAAAGAAGATATAAAACACTATCTTTCCCCTCTCCAGAACACCAGCTAGTTCCATCTCCCTACCCCATATTATGAACAGCCCCTTCCAACATGAAAAAGTTAGAGTGTCCATAGCCCAAATACCCCTAAAGAGAGGTACAGAAAGACCAAAGGTGATGGTGGAATTATACAGGGAAGGTAGGCTTTAACAAATGAATATGATTGCTGAATCATTAAATTGATGCTTCTTTTAGTCTCCAGTATCTTAGAGCAGCTAGAAGTAAAAACCTAAAATTGTGGACTTGTAACCAAACTCTGAAATCTATTCTACAGCTAATCATTGTTCTGTGGTTTGAACTTCATTGCTCTTTTGTATATATGTTATTTTCCATAAAAAAAGAAAAAAAAAGTCGATCGTGATCATAAAAAAAAATATTTAAGCCTTCTAGCGTCCTATGTTCTGGAGCAGCTAGTAGGAAAAATCTTGGAGGATGGTATGGTAGCCCATGACAAACTCTGGGATCTGTAACTACTTGTTGAAGAGAACTTCGAAAACTATTGCTTTTTTCTTTCTTTGCTTTGTATAAATGTTATATTGTACAATTAAAAAAAAGTTAAAACAAAAAAACACACTTAACTTTCCCCCCAAAGGTACAGAGGCATATATTGATATGTTATTAAGAATATCAATGCTTTTGGTAATATGTCTACTATTAGCTTTTCATCTCAAAAAATGCTCCTAATGTAAAAAGAAAAACCAAAACTGTCAGGACAATTAATTTTCTCTTATCTGAGTACCAGCTCTCCTCTAAAAATTACTACTACTGATAATACTACTAACTGATAGACCATGAAATGTCTCTCTCCACAATGCATTAGCACTGAGCCTTTGTGTGAATTAGAAACAGGAGGCCCCCTTCAGGTAAACTCATTACCAGGGAAGTAGAGGAAACTGGACTTCAGCTTCAGGCTTCCCACCAGCCTGGTGCCCTCGTGAAGGAAACACACACATAATAGTCTGCCATGGTTCTGGGTGGGCGGGGGGCTTTCTTGGGGAGCTACTGGGGGGTTGAGGTTATGCAAAGATAAAGGCCAGGTCCTGCACCAACAGGCCGAGATCTGTGAGGCGGTGTTCTTCTAAACAGCAATGCAGAGTGTGTTCCTTGTAGGCAGTTTCCTTTTGGCAGGGACAGTTATGATAGTAAGTGGTGGTTTCTTTCCCTGGCTCCAGGATTTTCAGTTCCACATGATCTGTTTTGTCTTATAATTCAGTGTCATCCCTAACCTTGAGAAGAGTTTTATTATATGCTGCAGTCTGGTGTTAGCTGTGCTTTGGGGAACTCAGGATGGGGCTGTGCCCATGTTCAGGAAAAGCAGGGCAGGGAGAGGACGCCAGTCTTAAGGAGCAGTTCTGAGACCTCTAAAGATGCCAAAAGAGACGCCAGGAGCGCAGATGAGCGGGCAAAGTTGTGAGGCACATAAACAAACATTCTTTAGGGAATGGGGAGGAGTAAGTGATTGGGGGCTGGAGGGAAGGCATCGAGGTTCAAATCAGGCACTTGTACTTTAAAGAAGTCCTTCTTCCAGATGATTTTCTGCCCTTGAATTCCACAGAAGTTTCCTATGTCCCTACAAAATATCCTGAGCTGGTTCCAGTTGGCTTTCATTATTTATAATTAAAATAAAAGAGGAGGCACTGGGCATCAATGCCATTTTATGCCTCCCGAAAGCTGAGGCTTCCTTGGCTCTTCCCAGGAATGAATGCTGCAGTTTCTAAGTCAGGAGAACGGCGATTCTTGGAGGTTGGAGGGCCCAAGTACCTTGAATTCTCCTCAAAGGCTGGAAATAAGGGTGGGTGATCAGGAAAAGAGAGAAAAGTGACTGAGGAGATAGCAAGGACTGGCAATGTGGCAGCTCATCTTGGATTAATTGGGGTTTGGCTTCTTACCTGCAAGGAAGCTGAGCTCCCCTGGCCCTGGAGGGAGTAACTGGGCCTGCCAGACAAGATGAAATCTCAGAGGGACTGACTGGCTGAAGGAGACTGAGCTCAACTCTTGCCTCGTACCCCTGCTGAAGGGGAAGTGCCATCAGAACTTTAGGAACAGTCCTACCCCACACCTGACTCCAATCCCTTTTCCTCCTTGTCTCCCACTGCTTCCACTCCACCTCACTCATGCATCCCAGCCTCACTTGCCTCCTCTCTGCTTCTGGGCATGTAACCCCCAATCCCATGGCAAAGGCTCTACTTGTCACATCGGGGATGTGAATTGTTCTTCCCAGGTCTTTGCTTGGCTGTCTGCTTCTTGTTAATTGGATGCTGCTCAGTGTCTCCTTCTCAGAGGGGCTTTCCCAACCACCCAACACAAAAGCAGCTCCTGGTCATCCCTATCACATCTCTGTTGTGTTTTCATTCCTGAACTTACCATGACCTAATTTCTTGCTTCACTCTTATGATTTGTCTGTCCCTTTCACCAGAAGGCCAGGTCCATGGCGACAGCAGCAGGGATCTGACCTGCCTTAACCGTGTAATCCTAGCACCTGGGTAGCACGTGGTAGCTACTCAAGAAACATTGGCTGAACAGAGGTACAACTGGTAGAACTCAGGACAATTGAAGACTATCATGGGAAGTGACAACAAAAATGCTTATGGTCAACCCTCAGGGGTTAGGAGAATCCATTCTGGAGTGTTTTCCCAGCTCATACTGATACCCCTCCCCCCATCTGAAGTGCCCCCCCACCCACAGCAATGAATCCATGGCTCTCTTCACCCCCACCCTCCCATATTCCCATGGCCTCAGCTGTTTTGAACAAGGGTGCACATGCAACCCAAGATAGGTGAGTGCGGGGCTCTTCTCCAAGAAAATATGGGGAGGCAAGAAAGGGGAAAAAAGAGACAGGGGAATGAGAGTATCTAGGTGGGGATGAGGTGGGATCAAGTAGAGGTTAAGGGAGGAGAGAGTAGATTCAGAGAGAAAATTTTTAAAAAATCTGGCATCCCCAAATTTTCCAGTTACCAGCCCTAAGTCCTTCTTCCAGATGATTTTTTGCCCTTGAATTCCACAAAAGTTTCCTATATCCCTACAAAATATCCTGAGCTGGTTCCAGCTGGCTTTTATTACTTATAATTGAAATAAAATAAAAGAGGAGGCACTGGGCATCAATGCCATTTTATGCCTCCCGAAAGCCGAGGCTTCCTTGGCTCTTCACAGGAATGATGCTGCAGTTTCTAAGTCAGGAGAAACCTTAGCCTGGCAAGGTTGTGGCTTAGAGTCATTCCTGCAGTCCCTGGAACCAGGTGAGGCGAGACTTGCAGAGCCACCCTTGTTTCCTGCAAGGCATAGGGCCACCTGTCTGAATCAGGTTGGTCCTGTCTTTACAGTCTCAGCTTCCAGCCCCAGCCCCATGCTGCAGCTTCTTCAGAGCCTACTCTGGTAGAGGTCCTGCTACCCTGTCGCTTTTGCCAACCTTGAAACTTTTCACTGGCAAAGGCCCTATGGCCAGTGCCCTGTGAGCCAGCCCAGTGAGGCTTCCCAACTGCATCCATCTGCTTCCTCTTCCTCTCTTTTCACTGTTTGTCTTGTTTAGGTGCTGCCAGCTCCACCCTGAGCTCTCCAAAAGTGACAATGTCAACACTACAATCTCTCAGTCAGCCTGTCTTCTCTCTCCATTTTTCTCTCTCTCTTCCACTGACTCCTACCTGTGTGAGTATATCCTGCAAGTAATTCAAATTACAGAGCAAATCCTAGGTGCCAGGGACTTTGCTAGCTGATTCACATATAGTATTTAGGTAATTTCATCAATAGCCCTGTGGTTAAGTATTATTAAACCTATTTTACAAGTCAGAAAAAATTAGTTTTTGCAAAGGGAAAGAACATAAAGGCAACAGGACTTGACAGGTGCAAAGCTAGGATTAGATAGCAATTCCAGAGCTATCTCTAATTCTCTCACTCTTTCTGTTTTCCTCTCACTCTGATACTCTCCTATCTCCCTGACTAAGTGAGGCCTCAGGCACACTTTGGTTCTGGTTGGCATCAGGTATAGACATGAGGTCTGGATCAGCTTTAGTTATTTCTCATAAATTTATGGCACAGAAGTTTTTAACACACAAAGGTACTCATCATTCAACTTCAACAGTTACCATAATTTCACCTGCCTCTTCTCCATGCTGGAATATCTAAATCCCAGATATTATATCATTGCATCTGTCAATAAGTAAGTATGCATCTCTAATAGAAAAAGACTTTAAAAGATATAACCATAAAAAAAAATTAACAATAATTCCTGGACATCATCTAATACCTGTTTGTGTTCAAATTTCTCCAATTACTTCAAAAATAACTTTCAAAGATAATCTTTTCAAACTAAGATTGCTAGAGAAAATCATGTTCTGATTCGAAGGAATCAAATCTTTGCAGCTAGAAAATTTACTCTTTGCAGAATATAACATTTAAACATACATTTGTGGAAAAACTCACAGAACATAAAATTACTAAAATGAAGAGTACTCCATTAACTTTTAGGATTTTAAAAATTAGGCTTTCAGTTAATCAATTTTACTGCAAGTTGTTCATTGTGCATCATACTGGTTTTAAAATTATGGTTCTACTGAAGCAGATGATTAGATGGGGGAAGAAACAGCAGAAACAAAACAACTAAAAGTAAATTAGCAAAAAGTTACATCACAAATCATCTGGGGATGTGGAGTCATAAGGGACAGTGAATTGGTGCCAGCAGGTCGGGAACAAAATATTTTTCTTAAAATTCTTAGGCATTGCTTTAGTTCTATACTCTTTAGTGAGCTGGATAATCAACAAACAAACAAACAAAAAGAAGGGAAAAACCTTTTGGAACCAGCATAGCTGTATGATCCATAAACTGAACATGAAAGAAGCCAGTTGTGCTCTGAACAATATAGCTGTGTCTCTTCAGAGCCGCTTCAGAGACACAGTTTTGAGATTTGCTGAGATATGTAGACATGTGCAAATTTTTCTGAAGAGATGGCAGGAGGAGAAAAAGAAAAGTACTACGGGAGCCCCTGAAGGCTGCCCAATTCTTATTCACGATAAAGCAATAAAGAGAGAGAGTGTCTTTCCTAAAGGGGCAAAAAGAGGCATACGTGGATCCAGTCTGAATGAGTTGGGTGTTTATACCCAAGAAGCACTGAGGCTTTAGGAAGAACATCGTGATGTTAAAAGCACAGTACGGATTCAGAAAGTTCTCATGTCAATTCTGTATAGACTAGCTTTTGCTGTAATAACAAACAAACCCAATGCAATTATTACAACAATAAATACGTATTTCTTGTTCATGGTTTTCTGGGCTCAGCTGGACTCGGTTCCAGACAGACACAGGTTTACTTCCCTGTCTTCTCATTCCAGGACCCAAGCTAAAGAGGCAGCCATCATCTTGGTCCGTTGTTCCCACACAGATGCTAAAAGCTCAAGGAGGTAAGTAGAAACATGTGATGCTTCTTAAAGCCCTCACTCAGAACTGGTAGACTGTCACTCTCACTCATGTTCTATTGGGTAAAGCAAGCCACAGGACAAAGCCCCAAATCAGTGGGGTTCAAGACCCTAACAAGGGTGTGGAGGTGACAAATACTATGAACAAATAATATAAACTACCTTAATATACTAGTTAACCACTTACTTGCCTATGATGCCAGATAAGTTAGTTAAGCCTCATTTTTTTTTTCATCTGTGAGGATAAAATACTGTTTACCTCACAGGGAGAAGGTTAAATTAGATGATACATGCAAAGCACTTAGCACAATGCCCTGGATAGAACAGTTGTTCAAAGAAGGAAAACTAACATGATATTATCATTAAACTGGGTTATGGTATGGTAGGCAAGATGTGCCAGATTGTCAAAGCACATGACTGGCACTAGGAAGAAGGTAGGACACGCTGACTGACAGTTGAGATGGGCACAGGCAGGGTGGCAGAAGAGGAGGTGGTGGTCAGGCAGGCAAGGAAGGATATTAGAGGTGGTGGGAAGGTCAAGGACACATTAGGCCCAATGCTCACGAACACTAGGTGATGGATGGATGGATGGATGGATGGGCAAGAGACAGCTCAGGCCGGCACTGATCCCTCACACAATACTGAGGGTGGCTGTATCTCTAGGGCCAGATCACCTTGTTTCCTTAAGGTAAAGCAGACTTTGCTTCTGGAGCCCAAACCCAGCAGGCCTCACACCCTTGTTTTCCTTGACCACTGCCCTGTCATCTTTCCTTTCCCCACCGTCATCCACATCCTTCTTCCCTGAACCAACCTCCTTCCATCCACAATTTCCAACCCTCCTCTGTGTAACAGTAAGGCCGTCATCTACAATCCCTACATCCTTAACCCTTTATTAAAACCTCCTCACCTCACCTGAATTCTGGTTCTCCTTCAAAGTTGCAGCTCTCTCTGCAGCCCTCCCAAAAGAAGTCTGTTTAATCCCTTATACTCTGTGTATCTTAGGGTGGGGTGGCGGTGATGCCTATTTTGTTTTTCAATGTCTTTGCTCCTCTGCCTTTCTGTAAAACTCTCAATCTTCCTTCTACCCTCCTCACTGCTACCCTCAGTCTCATCCTGGACCACCCCTCTTCATTCTATCCAGACTGAGGCCCCTGGCTGCTCTGTTTTCCCTATCATTCTATATTAATAAACCCACTTTTGTAGCTGTTCTCAATCTTGGTGCCGACTCACGGGGCTGTGAAATCACAGCTGGGCATTATAGGGAAAGTCTCAGGTTTCTGGAGATGCTTCAGAGGCACAGTCTCTAAGTCAGTGTGTCCATTGAGGAATTATGTTTGAAGGTGAGTTAATTTGAAAGAATTCTTTGTGCTCTGTAGTAGAGAAGATTTTACAAGTTTATCAATCTATTTCAGAAAGGCTGACAAACAAAACAATGTGGTACACAACTGAAGACACAATGGCTATAGTGCCCAATTCCAGCATATATTGAAGAGGAATAACTGTGGCTTGAGACTGCAGTAAAGAAAGCACAGTCATCTTACTGGAGCCAGCACATTTGTCATTGTGGAGTCCTCTTCAGAGCAGGAGGTGTGTGTGTGTTACCCTGTCCTCCCACCTCCTGCAGGGATGTGGAGTCCTGAGCTGTGGAGATAAGACTGGCACCAAGAGTCCGGGTAGGCTCAGCTCATTTAGCAGGAGACATCAAAGGCAATGAAAATAGCCTTGTATCCCATCAAGCCTCAAGCCAGATCCCAGGACCTGAGTTATGCACCTCATACTGCAAAGGTTGTTTTCAGCATAGATTTGAGAAGAAGCAAATGGCTCTGAACCCTTCTGGGAACCCTGGCCTTCTTTAACCTCTGTCCTCATTGCCTGCTGCCTCTCTGTCTCCTGCATTCTCAGTTTTACAAGTGAAGTCACTAAATCCTCATGAAATGTGAAATATCCCAAAGTCTTCATGACCTCAGAGTCCAGCTGTATATCGTTCTTTGTGGACCTTCCTAAAAGCCCCTCCAGAGAGATTTCATACTGTTTGGCAATGCATGAAATGTCACAGTGAGGGTTTTTTTCTACTTTATAGTGGGTAGAACTTTAAATAAGCAAATCTGCTGAAATTGTACAATGACTAGAAATGAAGAGAGCTTGTGGGTTCCAACAGCCTTAATCTGTGAATCAGGAAAGGGACTTGTATGCCTCATGCTGGGCACATGGGAATGCGGGCTGTTTTGGTTTGCTAAAGCTGCTGAAATGCAATATACTGGAAATGGATTGCCTTTTTTTTTCTGTATGCTGCATGGCTGGGGTCACCATTTTATTCTTTTTGCATGTAAGTATCCCCTTATTACAGCACCATTTGCTGAATTTTTTGTTTGTTTGGGAAGTGCATGGGCCAGGAATTGAACCCGGGTATCCTACATGGCAGGTGAGAATTCTACCACTGAATTACCTTTGCACCCCCTGGATTGGCTTTTTTTTTTATTGTATAATATAACATATTTACAAAGCAAAGGAAGAAAAAAGTTTTCAAAGCAGTCTTCAACAAGTAGTTATAGGACTGATCTCAGAGTTTGTCATGGGTTACCATATTATCATCTCAGATTTTTCCTTCTAGCTGCTCCAGAACATTGAAGGCTAGAGGGAATAACATATTTTTTTTTATCATTACCTTTTTTTCTTTTTGTGAAAAATAACATACATACAAAAAAAGCAATAAATTTTAAAGCGCAGTACAACAATTAGTTGTAGAACAGACTTCAGAGCTTGGTATGGGTTACAATTCCACAACTTTAGGTTTTTACTTCTAGCTGCTCTGAGATACTGGAGGCTAAAAGAAACATCAATACAATGACTCAGCAGCCATGTTTATTTGTTAAACCTTACCTTTCCTGCACAACTCCACCATCATCCTTGACCCTTCTATCCCAGTACTTATGGGTATTTGGGCCATGCCCATTCCAACTTTTTTACGTTGGAAGGGGCTGTCAATAACATGGTGCAGGAGATGCAACAAAGCCAATGCTCTGGAGAGGCTGGCCATTCTAGATTTCAGGACCCATCTGATCTAGGGACCCATCTGGAGGCTGCAGGTCTCTGGAAAGTTACCCCAGTGTGTGGAACCTCTGAAAAATCCCACATATTGCCCTAGGTGTTCTTTAGGATTGGCTGGAATGGCCTTGGTTGGGGTTTGGCAAGTTATGATAGGTAGCAATGTCTAACTGAAGCTTGCATAAGAATGACCTCCAGAGTAGCCTCTCAATTCTACTTGAACTCTCTCAGCCACTGATACCCCATTTGTTACACTTCTTTTCCCTCTTTCGGTCAGGATGGCATTGCTGATTCCATGGTGCCAGGACCAAACTCATCCCTGCGAGTCATCTCCCACATCACCAGGGAGAGTTCACCCCTGGATATCATCTCCCACATAGGGGCGAGGGCAATGATTTCACTTGCTGAGTTCTGCCTAGAGAGAGTGAAGCCACACCTGAGCAACAAAAGAGGTCCTACAGAAGTAACTCCCAGGCATACCTGTAGTAAGCCTAAGCTTCTCTGCTATACACACAAGCCTTACAAGAGTAAGCCTCAAGATGAAGGGCCCATCCCATTGACCTGGGTGTCCTCAGTGTTTGACACAGCATCAGGGTTTCCCCAGTGCTTAAGTTTAGCAGTTTCATATTTTTTCTTCCATCCCTTAAAGGACTTTACCAATACTTTTTGATTATCTGCTTAATATATTCTAGGATGTATCCAGGCATTACATTAAGCTATAGAGGATTAAAGTTCCTCATTCTTATTCTGGGTTCCCTGTGTTTTGATTATTTAAATAAGCTATACAGACAAATTGAGTTAGATTATGTGTGCTACAGAAAATTTAGGTTCTAGACAAAATAAACCTTTCTTGCCTTGGTCTCAAAGTGAGGTTCTAAAATATAGACAATGTCTTCTTACCCCTGTGTTCTGAATTACCTTAATCCCAACCTGATCAGCTTTGTTATTATCTCTAAATACCAGGTTATACATATATAAAACAGCCCCTCCAAATCCAGAAATAATAATTACCACTCTGGACTAAATATGTCTGCTATAGGAGCTTACAATCAATGCCCCTGTTTTCTTATAAGCATTTTTTAAGGGAGACCATACAATAGTTGCTGTTTTGTTTCTGGTTTATTTTGCCTCATTCAATGTCCCACAGGTTCATTCACAATTTTGTCTGCTTTACAACTTCGTTCCTTTTTGTAGCAGCACAATATTTGATCATATGTATATGCCATCAGTTGCCAATCTACTACTCAGTCAATACATCCTTTAGCCACCTGCATTCATTAGGCATCATGTATAATGCCCAGAGTCCACAGCCCACCAACACTCTCAATTTTAGATAATTTAACTGTTCCCAAGAGAAAGATAACCAATAAACACATCCTCACCAAATAGAAAATCTAAACCTCCCCTTAACTTTTGTCCCTCCCCCCATTATTTACCCCTGATACTGCTGAGGTTTTCCTATTAAACATAACCTATAGCATGCAATAGCAGTTTCCCCCTGAATCCGGAACTTAAGCACTCTTTGTACATGCGTCATACCTTTGAAATAATTCATCCAAGAACTTATTTATATTTTCAGTGCTAATCAGTGGGACACATAGGTCTATACAACACCTTTCAATCATGTTCACCTTCAATATGGTAATATTACTTATAGACCCACAGCCTTCACTTTTATCTATTTCCTTAGAGTTTGATCTCGTTAGCTGACTGTTCATCCATTTTTAGCTTCTACATATCTCTAAGTCACCTATATTCTGTATTATAAGCCTCTGATTTTACCTTTACCATGTCATAAAAGGAGAGTCATACAGTATCTCTGGATTGGCTTTTATAAATGGGATTTACTAAGTTTACAAATTTACACTTCTAAGGCCATGAAAATGTCTGAATTTAAGGCATCAACAAGATGATACCTGAAGAAAGGCCGCTGGCATCTGGAACACCTCTGTCAGCTGGGAAGGCACATGGCTGGCGTCTGCTGGTCCTTGCTCATGGTTGTTTTCAGCTTCTGATTCCAGTGACTTTCCCTCTGTGTCCAGCAGGTCTTCTCTTAGCATCTCTGGGGTGTTTCTCTCTCTAAGCATTTGTGCGTACTCTCTTAGCTTCATTGGGGCAAACTCTGGATTTCATCTTTTAGTTTCTCTGGGTTATTTCCAGGTGCTGGGTCCTTCAGGTTCTGTTGGTCCTTGCTTGGCATCTTCTGAGGCTTTTCTGTCTAAGCTTTCTCCAAAATCTTTCTCTTTTAAAGGGCTCCAGTAAGCAGATTAAGTCCCAGCTTGAATGGGTGGGGATCATATCTCCATAGAAACAATGTAATCAAAGTGTCCCTCTTAACAATACATCTGCTTCCACAAGACTGGATTAAAGGAACATGGCTTTTCTGGGGTACATAACAGTTTCAAACTAGTACACCGGTTCTCCCCTCCTTCCCTCTTTTCCTCTCTTTCCCTCACTCAGCCAATGCTGAGCACTGACTCACGTGCTGGGGCCTATACAAGGGTCTAGGGATTCAGAGATGGATGAAACACAATCCCTGTGCTCAGTAAATTCACAGTTTATTTAGGAAAACAAATACGATGCTATAAGATAGCATTATGCGACCTATCACAAAGACATATATACAGAGAGAAGGTTATGCTTGGGTTTAATCCTAAGGAAGTACACTTGGCGGGGTGGCTGTGGAGAGCTATCCCAACAGAGGGATCAGCAGGTGCAAAAGCAAAGTGGCATCATAGGGCACAGCCAGTCCGGGGTCCTAGGAGTAGCTTGTTTGGTGGGGCTGGCATATAAAATGTCAAGAGGTAGTGATGAACTATTACTTGAGATGGACTGGAAAGGGCCAGTACATGAAGGGTTCTGTGCACCATGCTAAGGAATTTGGGTTCTATCCTGTAAAAGGAAGCCAGAAAGAGTAGGGAGGAAAGACAGAACTGGGGTAAGATGCCAGAGTAAGACCTTTCCCAGATGTATTTGCTGTGGTGCTGGATTACTGCCAGCATGTTCCCTACTCAGAGAGGCTCTGATACATGGGTATACCACCCAACAGCATAGGAAAGCTCTAGCAGTTCCTCGGTCAGTAATCTCTCCTGCCTGCAGACTCACACATTTCCATGTCACCAAACCCCACATGCCAAAGCAAAAGGGCCCCAGGCTGCAGGAATGAAAGCCAAGTAGCAGTCAGGCCAAGTTCTGCAAGGACCTAGGTGGACACCCCAGGTGGTGCTGGTGCCAAGGTATGCCCTGGGCTTCCCTTCCAAGCTCCTCTCAAAGACTGGGGTCCTTAGCGCCTACTGGAGGGGCATCATTTTAGTATACAGGAGTCACTGCAAGAGCCTGGGGTACTGACCAGGGGCCAAGGCTGGCTCAGAGACAGAAAGGCATGCTCCCACATTTCCCAGGAATAGAAGGTGAGGAGCCAGGAGGGGTATGAGGCAAGCCAGAGTAGGGATAGCAGTTGGTATTGGGCGTTATGAGGCAATGGCCACCACTGAGGCAAGGGGATCAAGCCAAGGACAATAAAAGAGAAAGGCAATAAGGCTCCTGCTTTGGAGCTGGGGAACTGGGAGGAACTTGAGTGGAGCTCAAGGCAGAAACTGAAGTCTACTGAGTCGACCAGTGTGGGACTGGAGACCAGGTGGGACGAGCTGAGGTGCTAAAGGGCAGTCCAGGTACCCTGCTGATTTTCCTGGTGTACCCATTGCTGGGTGGGACTGGCAGACAAGGGGCGTTGGATCAACATGGAGGTTCTTTGGTCCTATTAGAGCGAGCTCCACGATCTCTGAACTCCGTGGAACAGAATAAGATAGTTAAGGTGAAGGGTATGGGTGGTACAACGGACACAGCGGGCCATCACTGTGAGGGTTAAACGGTTAATCCATAAAAAAGGTGTTAATAACAGAGCCCGACACATAAAAAAACAGCTGATAAGTGCTATTATTATTATTCCTGCTATTATTACAAATACTCTCATTATCATCATCAGGTCCATGCACTAGAAGACAGTAAAGGGAGAGGCCTGGGACCAAGGTAGGTGAGAATCTTTTGATCTCTCCCTCTGGCCTGAGACTGGACCACTCTGCCAACATCACCAACAGGGAGTGGCTCAGCTTCTGAAGGAACAGTGCAGGGAGCTCTGGATTTAGGTATTTCACATCGGGCAGCTCTCCTAGGTGGGCATCTTCCTTAACTAACCCCACCCACGCTGAGCACTGTACAGGAGGCCAGGTTGTGGTCAGCTTTATGATCTAGTGCCTAGTAGAAGACCTAGCACAGAGGTATCATTTAAATATCTGCTGAATTAAAGTTTTAAAAGAATGCTACCTCCCAGAGATCACCCAAAGATTTTCTATGGGAATGCATTTCTACATCTTTTCCAGGCATTTCTTCCAGTCCAGCAAAGTTTACTGCCCTTTGGTCTCATGTGCAATACAAGTATACCAGCCTTGTTCTACTGGAGAGAGCTCGGGGGTACCCCCTGCCTGCTCTCCCTTGAGGGAAAGATGCCATGTGGCTGGTGGGCCCTGGGGGCAGAAGGGATGACTAGGGAGGGCTTTTCTTTCTTTTAGTCTGGGATGTACCAGGACCCAGGTTATTAAGTGACCATCCTGTGGTTCTTATGGTACCAAATACTAAGTTTGGGGTCAGGCAAGTTATCATGACGTTACTGGGACTGGAGGTTCCTGGGCAGGAAGAACAGCTCAAAAGCAGACGTTCCTGGGAATTCCAAAGCAAGAGAGCCAGGGTCTGGTCAGGACTCCATGAGCCCTAGTTTCTCCTTTAATAATAATAATGATAATAATAATAGTTAATATTGTTGAGCACACACCATGGGAAAGGCACTATTCTAAGCTGTACTACTTTGCAATTGTTATGTCCTCCGGAAAAGCCATGTCCTTTTCCTAATCCAATCTTGTGGAGCCAGACATGTTGTTTAGGGTGGAATCTTTGATTAGATTGTTTCCTCTTAGAATTTTCGCTTCTTCTTCAGCCAGCCAGCCTCTCCTCTAGTTTGTTGTGGAACTTCAACAGAGTTGCCAGCCTTGCAGCCTGCCCAACAGATTTTGGACTCTTGCATCCCCACAGTTGTGTGAGACACTTTTATAAATCCCTTATTTACAGATATCTCCTGTTGGTTCTGTTTCTTTAGAGAACCCTGACTAATACACCAAGGGTCCTGAAGAAGCATTGGAGGCAGGAGCAGAGGGAAGGCAGGGTCAGGAAAGAAGGGTTGTAGAACCAAGCCTCTAGCCAACGACTTCTTGCTGGGTCTGAGACAGGCAGGGCTGGACAGTGAAGCCTGAGGCATGGTGCCCAGCAAACAAGAGCAGCCTCTGGCTCTACCTGCTTTCAGAGGCTGCTGGCTCTTGTGGCAGCAGATACTGGACACTCCAATTCTCTCTTCTGCATGTCTTCCTCCCTTGTTCATACTCGTGTGTTAAATTCAATTATTAAAATTTACTTAGCATCCATTAAGTGCAAATACTGAATGGAACATGTTACATTCATTTTCTCACCTAAGTCTCATGCCAGCTCTATTAGGTAGATTCTATAATTGAGTTATTGGAGTTGAATAATCTGAGGCTTAGAGAGGCTAAGAAATCTGTTCAAGGACACACTGCTCGTAAGTGGTATGGCTAAGACATGAATCTAGGTAGTCTGGCTTCAGCTCGTGCTTTAAAATGGAATGCCCCAGCCTTAGCTTTCAGGAAGTGGAGGTGGTCTGGGGCCCCTGCAGAATCTCAGCAGATGATTCTCCTGGAAGCTTTATGGCAAAACAAGGCCTCCCTCCAGTCTGTCCAGTCTGTCCTCAGCTTCCGGTCTCTAAGTCCTAGGATTAATTCTGTTTTGGAAGATCATGAACTCCACATAACACCAATGGGAAGTTCAGGCTCCTGCCCATCAATCCAATGCCGCTTGGTCCTTCATGTGGTAAAGGCCCCCAAGGAGGCAGCAGCCACAGGACACGAAACACTCCTTGGTTCTGCCTCCACGGGGAAAGCACACACGTGGACCTCCATTTGCTATGGAAATTGGACAATTTTTCACTGAAAACAAACTTCAGTGACTTCAAAATTATGTATTCACAGAACATTTCTAGACTCTGGAATAGGATCAGACGGTAATGAGTTAATTGATGGTTTAAGTGTGCAGATAAAATGAATGTGCTGAATCCTTTCCGTAATTATCTCTCCAAGGAGCCCAGCAGCTGTAATTACTGTCTGAGGCCAAAATTACAAACCAGCTATAGTTTTAAGCAAAGGGAGTTGCAGCCCCAGCTCAGTCTCTGAGGAAAGGTCAGTCACCACCAGCACAGGAGCCCACTAGGACCCATCAAAGAGGGAGCACAGCTCTTGAAGAGATTTGTTTCCCAAGCCTCAGGGAGGCAGCGTTGCTCTGTATTCCTGCCCCTCATCAGCACTGCAACTTCTATGCTCCCTATCCCCTATGCCGGAAGTCCTTCCTCCTGCCTCTTCTTTTCAGGAACACTTCTCAGATCAGCCAGCTTACAGGGGGGTCTTTCACACTGGAGGCCGGACAGCAGCTGATCAAAGGGGCACTTAGTTTAAGCTCAGGAATGATGGTGGAGCCTGGAGGTAGACTGGTGGTGTCCCTACAACTCAGAGTCTATACCCTGTTGGTGGCCAACAGACCAACCACTCTGATTACAATGCACCAGAATGGCTGCCTCCACTGATTAAATGAATTCAATCACAATCAAATTCTTTGCAGGAGCTAAGCATCTAGCTGGATAATTATACAAAATCCACTTATTCATTCAACAAAATTAAGGAGTACTTCCTATGTGCCAAGTACTATGTAATGGATTGGGGTTCTGATGGCAAATAGAGGTGATATGGCTCCTCCAGTAGTAAACTGTGGCTCTTAAATTATCCTTGACTTAACTTGGAATATATCAAAGGTATTAGCCAACTCAGTATAAGACACCTGGATCTGCCTCTTGAGGTAGCAGCGTAGAAGAGATTTTAGGGGATGCGGTGGGCATGTTGTAGTAAGGACAGAGTACATAACTGCTGATTCCAGCACAGCTGGTTGGAAACACTGGACCTGGCTCTTGTGGCCTTTTCTGCTGCAACACCCATCAGCACTTCCTGAGATGGGCTATGCCATGAACATAGGCTGTGCTCCTTTAAGGATTATTCCTTCTATCCCCCAAACCATGAATCCTGTGTCCTATTCTTGTTGAATGGGGCTCTTACTAGATGTGAACCTGACAAAACAGCGCCAGGTATTTTCCTTTGTATCGCAACTTATACTGATTTTAAACAATCTATTTATTTATTTATGCCTATCTCCTTAGACAGACTGCGAATTCCATGGGGAATGGGACAAGCATCTCCCTACTTTATCTATAGTGTCTGGCAGAGAGCTTGGCACCTGCTCAGAAATACCTGGTTTGTGAATGAAAACAAGTCCTAAAATGCCAGGGAAGGAGAAGGCAAAGGTAACTGGCATATTTCACTCTAGAAAGAAATCAAAAGTCCCCAAATACATCCCAAAGTGGAAAGGGTGCTCAATTCCAAGGGGCTGGGTGGTGGAGTCTGTAGGATGATGAGAAAATCTAGGCTTGCACATGGGCACAACAGCATTAATTCTCATTCCCTCTCTCTCTCTCTGTTTCTCTCTCTCTCTCGCTTGCTCATTAGTTTCCCTCCCTAGACTGTGATCTTAGATGCAAGCATCGTGTCTTTTTATCTGTGACTCCTCAGTGTCTAGACATTGTGTGGTATAGACTGGCCCAAGTGTTTAGTCAATGAACATTAATGAATCCATCAGAGCCCTGAAGTGACGGCGACGGCCAGTGGAGGGCAGCAAAGAGTAACAGAGCTGATGGCAAAGCGCTTCAGGAAAGGGCTATTTGCTCGAGGGGATGCCTGGAATTGGGGCAAGAGGCAAAGGGAATATTTGGGAGCTGAAATCCAGGATCCCAAGGTATATAAACCAGAGTCACAGTTTTTAAAGTGACAAGTACCATGAGAGTTGAGCTTGATAAGCCCCAGCCGTAGCTTTGAGGAAGTGGAGGTGGCCTAGGGTCCCTGCAGAATCTCAGCGGATGACTCTCCTGGAAGCTTTATGGCAAAAAGCCTTCCTCCAGTCTGTCCTCAGCTACCGATCTCTAAGTCCTAGGATTAATAATCCTGTTTTGGAAAATCATGAACTCCATGTAAGACCAAAGGGAAGTTGGAACCCGGTCTGGGTTGCGGAATCAGTGGGATGGGGGGTGGGGGGGGTCAGGACCAGACCAGGGATGGGTGCAGAGCAATGTTCTCAGGTACTCCTGCCTCAGGTGCTATCACAGGGATAGGAACTGGCAGAGCTTTTAGTCTCCAGTAAAACAGCTCATCTTCTCAGCTGATTTTCATTGGAGAGTAGAGAGCTCTTGGCACGTGCAGAGACATGATGGAGGCAGGTGGGAAGTGGGTCATCAGCTGCTTGCCAGAACCATCTCTTATCAGGAGAGGTTCTCAGTGCAGCACTGCTGGTCTGGTGCACACTGGGATCCGGGCTTGATTTGCTACTTGCATGAGCCTTTTGGAAACTGCCTAGAAAATGGTTTGTTTTTAGGAGGATGATGTGAAGCCCAGAGTTGTTGTAGGAGATAATTAGGGTGGGGAGCCACAGCTGGAAATTTAGGTAGGGAGGATGAGATTTGTGTTTTTCTTCAGTCTGAAAATGGGATTCTGCCTGAAGTTGGAAAACAATATCCTCCAAATGAAGAGAAGGGTCTTTGGGCCTTGGTTTTATATGGCCAGCTAAGCAAGCTGGGAGGATGTATATATCTTTGGAATGCTATGAGTGTCAGCAAGTTCATTGGCCCAGAAAGTTCATTGGCCCAGAAGAATCTGAAGAGGCCTTGGTTATTGGTGGCATGAACTTAAGGAAGATCAGCTGCAAAGCCCACATCAAACTCTGATTATGAACACAGCAGGGAAACCTTAAAGAAGGCTCCTCAGTTTTTTTTTTAATCTTTACTTAGGTATAACTGACATATCCTCAGATTTTTTTTTTCTTTAATAAGGCTCTGATACAAACAAACTTCTGCATGATGTCTGTGCTAGTATGAAACTGTTGTGTACCCAAGAAAAGTGATTTTATTTCAATCCTGATCCAATCTGGTGGGGCCAGACTTATTGTTTAGGGTGGAAACTTTGACTAGATTTTGTTATTAGTTTGCTAATTCTTTTGGAATGCAAGATACCAAAAATAGAACAACTTTTATAAAGGGAACTTATTAAGTTACAAGATTACAGTTCTAAGGCCATAAAAATGTCCAAACTAAGGCATCCAGAGAAAGATACCTTGACTCAAGAAAGGCTGATGTCTGTTACATGAAATGCATATGTTCCTGGTTCCACTGCTTCCAGCTTCTGATGCCAGTGGTTTCCTCTCTAAATGTCTATGGGCCTTCACTTAGCTCATTCAGGGCAAAACTCTGGGTTCTGGCTTGCTTAGTATTTAATGGGACATCTGCTGGGCTCTGTATCTTCAAATGTCTGTTTCTAGGCATCTGTGCTCTCTGTTGGGACTCCAAGCATCTGAGCTACCTCCAAAATGTTTCCCCTTCACATCTCCATAGATACAATCCAAAATTTCCACCTTACAATACTGAATCAGGATTAAAAGAAACATGGCTGCTCCCACAAGATTGGATTAGGAAAAAGGACATGGCTTTGCTGGGGTACATAATAGCTTCAAACAGGCACAGATTGTTTCCATGGAGACTGACCCACTCAATTTGGAGTGTGGCCTTTTGATTAGATTACTTCTATGGAGATGTGACATGTCCAACTGTGAGTGTGAACTTTTGATTAGATGGAGATGTCACTCTGCCCATTCGTGGTGGGTCTTGATTAGATTACTTGAGTCCTTTAAAAGGGGAGATATTTTGGAGAAAACATTGCTTCAGAGCCGATATAGATGCAGACACTTGGAGACGTTTGGAGTACTGAAAGAGGCTTAGAGAACACTTGCTTCAAGCTGATGCAGAGACGTTTGGAGATGCAGATAGAAAATACACCTGGGGAAGCTGCTTAAAACCAGAAGCCAAAGTTACCAGCAGATGCCAGCCACATGTCTTCCCAGCTGACAGAGGTGTTTCCAGGCCCATTAGCCTTTCTTGAGTGAAGGTATCTTTCTCTGGTTGTCTTAGGCCTTAGAACTGTAACTTGTAACTTAATACATCCCCTTTATAAAAGTCAACACATCTCTGGTAATATTGCATCCTGTCAACATTAGCAGACTAAAACAATGCCCCATATTGTTCCAGTTGTGAAAAATGTGCAATCCTTTTGTCAAGTGCGTGGTCCATGGTGTGTGCATGTGGGGAAGGCTGAGATGTGGCAGGTGCTATGAGTAGCATGTTTAGTGCAATTCCAGTGTGGGGCTCTGCCTCTTTTCAACTCTATGTCCCACTCCTGCTTCACTTCCCTGACCACCCATATGTTTCAATTAGAACTTTGAAGTCTCTCTGCTCAGCTTCTCCAGCCTTAGCTCAGGGTTTCATCTCTCACCTCCTGGACTGCCTTCTCTTTGGGTGTTGCTTGGCTGTGACTCCCTTGGCTTAGCCTGAGAGTTTCATGAAGGGCTTCTCCGGGCAGCCTTGGAGGTGTGGCTAGCATCTGAGCACTGGCTTCTCGACACCATCTTAGGCTACCTAAAATTGGGCATGCTCCTTCTCCTTTCCAGGAGCCCTCGAACACTGACTCTCCTCTGCTTCCTGTTCCTCATTTCCTGGAGCAGAGATATTTGCCATTTTCCCAGAAGGTTTTAATTCACATTCTCACTGGAGGTTTCAAACCATCATGAAACCACTGTGGATCAAGGGCTTTTCTTTCTCCTCTGTGTTGTGTGTGTGCCTTCATGAACTAGCTTTTATAACTCCAGTTTATATAATTTTTTCCATTCTCTCCTGGAACTTTATCCTCTCTGTTAAGATGCCTTTTTAGGAACATTTTCTAGTCTGCTTCATCCTGGAGTTTGTATGATTGAAGCCAAAAGGGCACAGTGGGTGTTTTCATTCTGAGGACTGAGAGGCGGCCTCTCTGGTCAGCGCTAGGCTCTTGAGGACTTCAAAATAAATGCTCAGTCAAAAACTGCCCACGGCTGAACTTGCTCAAGGTGTGACTAGGGGTGGGAGCGGGTGGAGGAGTACTGATCAGAGCTTGGAGGAAAGGATGTTGCGGGAAGAAGCTTCTGCATCAAGGGATGATGCTGAAATCAGAGATAAGGTCAAAGTAGAGGTGTGGCACATCCATTCAAGTATTAGGGGCAGGATACAAGGGAGGACGCACAGGGTGACAGGGGGTGGGACTGTGAACTGAAGGGTGCAGTTTCAAAGTGCAGAGTAGAGCACTGAGAGAAGGCCAGCTCATTCCATAGAATCTGATCCAAGTTGATGAAAGAGGAAGTCTAGACACTGGCAAAAGGCCCAGCAGGACCAACATGGGGGAACAGTTCTAGCTGAGCCACTTTGGAAGAGAGTGGAACTTCTTCTAGGACACCAGATTTTGTGGTTAGTACACAGAGAAAACCTGGGTCTCAAGAGACCCTGCAGGAGAGGAGGCAGGTGGTTGGCTGGAACTCAGTTCTGGCAACTGGGGAAAGGGGTCGAGGGGTGGATGATCATTTCGTAGAAGCTGGGGGGTGCCTGTTATAGAGGGGCAGAGCCTGCCCTGTGTTCTTCTGTTCTATGGGGCCAAAGTACCCCTGACTCAACAGCACCCCCTGTCTCCTCTGTGGGCCTTTTCCTCAGCCAATAAAAGGCCTCAAAGTTCTGGCTTCTCTTCTCCTGTAATCCCTCATCTTTTTCTAGCTACTGGCTTATCCATTTCCTTTCCCTTTCAGCCAACAAATTTGAAGTTGCCTACATTCATTAACTCTAAGTCCTCACTTCCATATTCCTCACTCTTGTCTCTTTCCACTCTAGAGGCCACCAGAAACCATGACTCCACTGAGACCGCTGTCCTCAAGAAGAGAGAGGTGGAGAGACGGACAGACCTGAAGTAGTCAGCCCAAGCAACCCCTGGATGCACACGAGTGCACGCTCTTTTTCTCAAGAAGCTTGAGAAATTTGAAGAGGAACAGGGACAGGGCACAGTGTCGAGGAATGCTCTTAAAACATTATGGAGTTTTATTTGAAACAGATGAACAGATTTTGCTACATGGGCCTGGTCAGGGCCTCTCCCGGTCCTTGCTCCTGCCCTACTCTTTGTAAGGAGAGCATCTCCATCCATCTGGGTTTCCTTGCAGACTGTTGTGCAAGATTTTTTTCAGTCTCTCACTCTAGGTCTTAGCAAGGAAAAAGCTTCAGTGCAAAGAATCTGCCAGTCTGACTTGCGGTCCCTTCTCTTCACATCAGGGTCATCCCTGAGTCTGGAGCTCTTCCTAGGCTAATGTGATATACTGGCCACTTGGGCAAAACTGTAGCCTCTCTTAGCTGGGGGAAAGCTTTCTGAGGAAAGCACAGACTGCTTTCCCAAGGGATCTAGGGCTTAAAATTCAGGCTAATTAGCTTTTTGTCAGTAGATGAGAAGCATAGGCATTTTCACTGAAAAAAACAGGTGAGCCAATGTGCCATCCTTCACATGAACACAGACCCAGAATAGAATCCGACTGGCTGTCAGCTGAAAGGGTAGGAGATAGGAGCACAATGGGTATGTGCGTGTGTGCATACACACACACACGAGAGAGAATGTGTGTGTGCATCTGTGTATGAGGGCTGTATGGATAAAATCTAAGTGACTTTGTTGTGAACTCAATATATCTTTTAGAAGAGCATCTTTCAGAAGGTAGAAAGTGAATGGGTACATTCTGGCAAATACCACTGCTCTAAGAACATCCTGACATTCCTTAACCTCCCTTCTGTCCTTGTTAGTTCTCCCTCTTCCTCAACCCCTCACCCCAAACACCCTGTCTCTTCCACACTGTTCTGTAGCTCAGTAAATGGCACAGCTATACATCTGGTTGTCACGGAGGCCTGGGTGTCATCCTGGACTCCTTCCTTTCCCTGAACCCTCACTTTATTTTAGGTGATAAACTTTCTTAAGTCCATTTTTTCCAGTCCATCCCCTCTACTGCTGCACTCCTCTGGCCCCCGAGCACAGTTCACCCTGACCACTGCAGGTCTCTCTGCCTTCAGCCTCAATCTTTCTATTCTGTGACCAGAGATTGTGGAATCTCTTCAAATCATTCCAAAGCTCCTGTATGGCCTGAGCAGAAAGCCCAAATTCCTTATCGTAGCTTAACAAGCCAGCCTCCTGATGAGATGCAGCTCCTTTCTCAGTCTCGTCTCCTTTCCCTGAGTGCCCTGTTTCTGTCATCCTGGACTCCTTGTTGCCCAGGCACCAGCCCTTCTCTTTCACATCTTCCAGACTTCAAATATGTTGATCTTCTTTAACT
This sequence comes from Tamandua tetradactyla, assembly GCF_023851605.1. Taxonomy (NCBI): domain Eukaryota; kingdom Metazoa; phylum Chordata; class Mammalia; order Pilosa; family Myrmecophagidae; genus Tamandua; species Tamandua tetradactyla. The sequence goes on along the minus strand of NC_135334.1, from coordinate 81,320,411 downwards.
CCCTTGTCCTCTTTGTCCCAGGGGAGGATTCCTACTCATCTTTAGGAGCCTGCTCAAGAGAGGGCAATTGTCTCTCTTGTTCTCCATGCCCTCCCTTTGGGTGGTTGGGTGGTGTTATGACTGAACTGTGTTCCCTCACAAGACATGCTCAATTCCTAACCCCCAGACCTGTGAGTGTGAACATACTTTCAAATCTCATCTCTGATGTTACTGGTTAAGATGAGGCCAAACCAGGATAGGTGGACCCCAACCCAATATGACTGGTGTCCTTATCAGTGGTTGAAACTTTGACAAAGTAATACAGAGACAGCCAGGCATGTGACAGAGGCAGAGAGAGTTATGCCATACTCCAAAGAACTACCTGATTGCCCACCACCCACGAGAAGCCAGAGGAGGAGCATGACATGGATTCTCCCATTTAAGAGGAAAGATGGCCCCTCAGACACCTGATTTCAGACTTCTAGTTTCCAGAATTGTGAGATAATAAATTTCTGTTGCTTAAACAAACTAGTCTGTGATACTTTGCTACATTAGCCCTGACAGACTTAAACAAGAACTCTCCCATACAATTTTTGAAAACTATTATGCAATTTATATTATACAATATATATATTATATTGCAACAATTTACTTGTCAGACTTCCCCACCAGAATCCTGAGGGCAACCTGGGGGCAAGTACTTTATCTTCATCCATAGCATATACCTCCCATACATGTGATACACTCAGTTATTTTTATTGCATTAAAAAAAAAAAAAGAATAGTGACAATCATTAAGTTGCTTTCAGAATCTCATAAGAAAAACACTAAAATACAGTATTTTCAGGAAGGGCAATGTAATTTTGGCCAAGTGTGAAAGTTATATGAGGTATAGTATGAGCATACAGTACCTGGCACCAAGTGTAACAGGTAACCTCCCAGGGAGGGTGAAAGGGTCAGCAGGTAACTAGTGACCTCAGGGGACCCTGCCATAGTTGTGACATACGACATACACACATTAGACAAAAATTGCCTCTTCCTTCCTTCTGTGGATTTAGACAATATTTTTCTTCAGTTATGAACACACAGCTGGTGTCTCTGTGCTGTTCTGCATTGTATGGCTAAACACAGCTCCAGACCAGAAGGTTAAATATTCATAAAAATAATCTATCTGTGCTCATGCAAATGTAACAATCCAAACTCAGGCATGCAACATCTTATGCAGAGAAGCTAAAACCAAGGATGATGAAGTTTACTGGTGAATGTATGTGGTGAAGAGACTAGAATTCTGGTCTTATGAAGAAAAAGCACTCTGGATGGCCCTAAAATGTAAATAGTTGGCTATAAGTCCCTAATACCTCATATAACTTTCACACTTGGCCAAAATCACATTGCCCTTCCTGAAAATACTGTATTTCAGTGTTTTTATGAGATTCTGAAAGCAACTTAATGATTGTCACTATTCTTTTTTTTTTTAATGCAATAAAAATAACTGAGTGTATCACATGTATGGGAGGTATTATTCCACAAAATTTTTGTTTTGTATCTGTGTGTCAGAATGTAAAATGCCTGTCCTATGGTGAATCCCAGCCACGATCCACTGAGGCACATGGCTGTGTTCCATGGACAGTCCAAAACTTTCTGAAATACTGTATCACACCTTACATTCTTGATGCTAAGGTCTGTGAAGTAATGGAAATTCCAACCAGAGCATGGCAATCTTGGAATACTCCTGGGAAAGGTATCATTTGAGCACTGCCGAAGACCACCAAAAGTCAGCTGCTGAAAAGCCTGGGTGAGGTCACCTTTCACCAAAGTTTCCTCACTAGCTGCAAAAAGGGGAACAAACACCTGTTGAGCATCTTTCACTGCCGTTCATTGTGTTAGGTACTTTCATAGATTCTACATCGTTTAATCATCACAACAGGTACTTAAAAGTAGGTACCAATATTCTGGTTTTATGGAGGAAGAAGCTGATCCTCAGAAAGATTAAGTAATATGCTCGAGTTCAGACCTAGCTCATCAGGTGGCAAAGGCGGCACGAGGGTCTCCTTTCTACTGCACAGCAGTAACAGCCAAATGAGGAGAGCCCACCAGGAAGTCCACCTGAGCCATCCCTTCTTCGTGGATGAGATGATTTCACTCTTCCTCAATTTTTCAACCAAAGCAGCCTTTGTCTCTACCTGTTTTACATATTTTTTCTAAATTTGAGTTCAAGAAAAAGGTCCTCAAAAAATAAACTAAAAAGCAAACAAACAACTGGTCACCATGAGAACTGAACAATTCATCTAAGACTTTAAGAGTATGCTGAAATTTGCTAAGAGCTAACCTAAATTATGTGTGTGTATATACATATGCAACAAATTACAAATCTAGAATGAGCTAGGGCTGCCATAGACCTTCCAAATGGGAGCCAGACTCAGCAAGTTCTTATATTACAATCCAAATGCAAATCCACACCAATTCTCCTGAAGACCTCCTGGAGCTAGGAGGGTTACTTGGTCTCCTGCTTAGCAAAACTCACTCCAAATCTCCTTTAAATATCTTTTATTTTATCTCCTTGTCCCCTCCCCTCTCTCCATCACTTGCTGCTCCACCACTTCTCTGTTTCCCAAACCTACTCTTCCTTCAGCTTCTTCCACCTCGTGGAAGGTCCCTCAAAACCTTCCCACTATATCCCACTCAGCAGCTATTCAGCAGGTACGTGTCCCACCCAGGAACACAAAGCCTCGCAAACAGAGGCCTGCTAACATTCCCTGAGTACAGTGAGGCGGAGCAGGTTCAGTCTTTAACTTTCAGTCCTCCTCTCTACCATGGAAATGCGGGTCTGCTCCAGACCTGCTCCTTTAGTAGGTCTGCTTCCCCATTCTTCCCTGGCTCATGGAGCTCCCAGCTGGCTTTCACAGCCGATTTCCTAGCTGAAGTGTTCTATCATCCTCTGTCTGCAATTACTCAAGGACTCTCTTTTAAAGTTCAGAGAACATCCATCTCAACAACAACACAGGACTCAGCCCTGTATTTCCAGTTCTACTGCTATTATTAAATTCTGTTTCTAGTTCCCACTACTGAGGAAGCCCACATCCAGAAGGGCATTCTTCTGAGCTCTCATGAATTAAAACACAATCTGTAAAGACAGAGAATGCAGCCACAGCTGCGCTTGGGGGCTTTAGAGAATTATTGGCTTGAAACAGTAAGAGGAACATCTTCTGGGCTGAGAAGTCCTTGAAGACTCCCATGTGACTCAAAAGTCCTTTTCTTCTCTATTATTCCCTCTCTTCTTTCAAGCATCTCTTGCAGCAGCAGCTGAGGCTAAAAGCTATTTCCCTATTATAAAATGCAGCTTTCTCAAAGCCTTTGCTATTAACTCTTTCATTTCCGCTGACATGGGGGCAAAGCAGGGGACTGGAGGCACTGTGTGCGGTGCTTAGATTCTGCCTGGATCACACGGTGTGACTGATGGCAGTATCTCTGCCTTCCCCTTATTATTTTGAACATGCAAAATTTCTTTGAGTTACTATTTCTTTCTCTGCAAAATCCCTGGGCCCTTCTCCTGATATAAGACTGGATTCTACATAAGCTCACATTCACATGGCATTTTGTTCTATAATTGAAGAGTAATGGAAGGACCACATTATCTTTAAGTAGTAGGATAAGAGACATTGACACGCATCCCGGAGTGGGCATTCTGTACCTTTAAGGATAACAAAATTTTAACTGCAAGGGAAAGATCAGAAACTGTCACTTCCAACTACTCATCCATGAATACAATGTTGACTTCCCAGGGCAGGCTCCAGGTGGAGACGCAGAACTACAGTCCTGTGGCTGCTCTGCCCTTGCTTTGGGGCCCCATGCTACAATCTTCCAGAGCCAAGGGGCCTTGGCTGTCAACTCCTTCCTGGACCTTTTGTGCCAAAGAGAACCCTGCTACATCCACCCTTGCACCTACCCCCCACACCAGGCTGACCCTGGTCCCATGCTGGGATCCGAACTTAATCCTAAAAGCTTGCAGTGAATAGCTCTCCCATCACGCTCTCTAAAACCAGAAGCCCTGTGGGTAGGTGGTATCTGCTCCAATTTAGCTTACTTCTCCATGTGAACCTCAGGCCGGACCACAAGGAGGAGAATGCAGATAAGGGCCAGCAAGAAGTAATCTATTTGCATCCCTTTCTCAGTGTTCCCTTCCAAGACTTCACTAAGCATTAATAACAGCAAGGAAAAACCCCAAATGCTTACTTTTTAAAATAATTTGTAATTTTATTTACTCTCTTGATTGTTTTTATGATCTTTTCTCTAGTAAATGTTTTCAATCTGAACACTTATTACCTTTATATGAAGTACCTAAGCATAGACCATTCAGAGCCTCAGCTATGCAGGAAAAGAATCTCTTCTTTGTTTCCTTTCCCTCCTTCATTCATATCTGCTCTGTTTCTGACAATATCAACACAACTCAGTGTAGAACACCATATACCTAAATGTTAAGATTGCATTATGTAATTGCTAAATGATTTGCAAATTACCCCTTGTTTTATAGAAAAGCCCATTTTCTTATTTTAAGCATTTCGATTTTAATGCTTTCATATTTCACATTCTGAGTTTCATTTAAATGGAGAAAATATGTAATTCTATCACTACCGACCACAGACTTTAAGCATACAACTGAGCTTTAATTTATAAATAAAATAAACATGGAATAAAAGGTAGTACTAGACTTGCTAAAATATTGCTATTAAAACAGCATGGATTTTCATTTTCATTCTAAATAGAAGAATGGCAGTACATGACAGGCGATACTGAGGTGAAAGGATAATTATGTGACTGACAGTCACTCCTGAGGATATGTGCCTTTCTCAACCCAAGGGGACCATCTGAAGATGGAGAGCTTCTCACCCCACCAGTCACCTTTCAAGGCCATGTAGGATTTGAATTTTCCTCTGAATAAAAAAAGAATGTGACAAGGAAAGCAGGTTTTTTTCCCCCTGATTTTATAGTGTTTACACGTCACCAGGAAGAAAATGTCTCTCTTCTGGCCATGATTGCTTCAACATATAAGCTACTTAACCACTTAAAGAATAATGTTTCATCAGGAAAAGTTTTTTGACAGTCTACCATGTACCAGCATTTTGTCATGTATGATACATACATTAGTGAGCAAGGCAGATGAGTTAATCTCATGTCAGCTTTGGAAATGATTCTCTTCACCATGAAAGAAGATCGACTGGTGGTGGGGGTAGGTTACAGGGGGCAGGAGGTGGCCAGCAATGTCACAGATAAGATGTATCCAGTTTCAAGTAACAGAAATTCTACTTCATGTTGCTTATACAACAAAGGGAATTTATAGGCTTACATATCCATAAAGGCCAGAGGTAATGCTATATTCAGGAGAGGCTTGATCCAGCAGCTCCACCCTATAAGTAAGGGCTTTGTTTCTTTTAATGTCTCTACTCTACCTTCCATGGGATTGTTGCTACAAGGACATAGCTGCTTCATAGGTATAAGCAGTTTTGTTTATATCCAACAAGAGAGAGCATCTTTCTCAAAGCATTCCCACCAAGAGTTCTCTAATACTCTCTGACTGGATCAGTTTGTGTGAGGCTAATCTCCATGGTTGGCTGACTTGTTTAGCCTAGGACTAAGTCATATGTCCTGCCTTTACAGCCAAAAATGGAATCAGGTTCCCTAGAATCCCCAAACTGAAATCAGGGCCATCAGAAAGAGGTTGGCTGGGGAGGAAATTAACAAATGTTCACACTGCCTATGTGAGGGCACCCACAGAACTGTGCAGGGTTTCCTTCACAAGTTTGTGAAGCTTTCCTTCTACTTATTGTTTGGGGTCTAAAAAGTAAAACCATCTGTTTTAGCTTGCTAATGCTGCCAGAACGCAATATACTAGATATGGAATGGCTTTATACAGAGGATTTATTAAGTTGCAAGTTTACAGTTCTAAGGCCTTAAAAATGTCCAAATTAGGGCATCCAGATAAAGATACCTTGACTCTGAAGAGAGGGCAATGTCTGTCACATGGTAAGGCATATGCCTGGCATCTGCTGGTCCTTGTTCCTGGTTCTGTTGCTTCTAGCTCCTGACTCCAGTGGCTTCTACTCTAAGCATCTGTGGGCCTTCACTTAGCTTCTCTGGGGCAAAACTCTGGGTTCTGGCTTGCTTAGTATGTCATGGGAAGGCACATGGTGATATCCACTGGGGTCTGCATCTCCAAACGTCCATGTCTAGGCGTCTGCTCTGACAGCACTCCAAGCATCTCTAAATGTCTGTGTCTATGTTGGCTCTGGCTCCTGTCTAATTTCTGTCCACTCTCTCGGCTCCTGGGGCTTCTGCATTTTCAAACATCTGTATCTGTGACTTTATCTGAATATTCTCCAAAATGTCCCTCCTTTTAAAGGACTCTACTAAACTAATCAAGACCCACACTGAATGGCAGAATCACAGCTCTATCTAATCAAAAAGTCACACCAACAATTGGGTGTGCTACATCTTCATGGAAGTAATCTAGTCAAAAGGTCGCACCCACAATTGGATGTGTCACATCTCCTTGGAAACAACCTATCAAGAGGGTCCACCCTAAACATTAGGTCTGGCCCCACAAGATTGGATGAGGATTGAAAGTAGATGGCTTTTCTGGGGTATATAACAGTTTCAGACCAGTACGCCATCTATCCCAACACTGTCTACAAAGGAAACTCTACATTGACTTGACTTTATTAGTGTATTGTCTTCATCAGTACAACTTTATTCCAGGAGACTCTTGCAAAGAAATAGAAAGCTTGCAAATCATGTTATTCTTCATCACAGGGCCCACCCAAAAGACCATATCCTCTTTTTCAGACAGCATCAAGTTTACTCTCCAAGACTTTTTAAACTTGGTCTCAGAATTCTCACTTTGCTGTTTCCACCTAAACAATTTTAGCATCATCCTTATCCAATCCTAACCAAGTGCCCTGCTCCCTGTCTTCCTCCCCAAACTGAAAAACCTACCATTTCAGTTTTCAAAAGCTGCTGGAATGTGATATACCAAAAATGGAATGGCTTTTAAAAGGGGGAGTTTATTAATTCTAATAAATTCTAAGGCCATGAAAATGCCCAAATTAAAGCAAGGCTATAAAAATGTCCAATCAAAGGCATCCAGTGAAAGATACCTTGGTTCAAGAAGGCCAATGACATTTAGGCTTTCTCTATCAGCTGGAAAGGCGCATGGTGATGTCTGCTAGCTTTCTCTCTAGGCCTCTTCAACAGCTTCCCCAGGGCTCTGTCCGTTCTGGAGGCTCTAAAGCTTTTTCCAAAATGGTTCCCTCTTAAAGGGCTTCCATAAGTAACCCCACCTTGAATGGGTGGAGACACATCTCCATGGAAACCATCTAATCATCTCCATGGGAACAATCAAAAAGGTCCCACTCAACAATTTTGAATGAGGATTAAAGGACATGGCTTTTCTAGGGTACATAATAGCTTCAAACTGGCACATAAACCAGACTTCAAAATCTCAACAAATCAGACCTTGCCTTGCCTTTCCCCATCCACTACTAGAGGAAGCAATAAACTCAGCTTTGCCTGATGAACAGATCATTCTGGTGATATCTGGGAGGTAGCATCTGACAGATACCTCTCTAGAAAGACTCATTTCCAGGAACAGTGGCCTTCCTGGATGCCCTCTGCCAGGATGCACCACTCTTGCCTCAATCCCTTGCCCCAAATTATCAGGAAGGCATGTTGTCCTTTCAGAGGGTGGTATAGATCATTCTGGTTCATTTCATCTGCGGGGGAAGAATTAGACCAACATGTTAGTCATTGTCTCTGAATGCCATTCTTGGAGATGGAACGAGCTAAGGACAGTGACTGCCAGGCAAGGTCATTTGTGAATGAAGGGAGAGTCAAGATGCAGTTGACTTTCTGTTCAGGCAAAACTGTGATTTTCTACCACGTAATTGTAATCTTTTATGTTTCTAGCATTTACCCTAAATACTCATATGTCTTGTAGGGTTACTACCTCTACAGACGTTTAGAAGAGCTACTGGCTTTGTATCTCTGGTGAAATTGAGAAAATGTTTAGCATCCTTCCAGCCCCCAGGTAATTCATTACATGAAAGAAGACTTATCTGGGAAATTCTGAATGATCTTGGTTTTGTTTGCTGACCATTTCCTCCACCAGTTGGAAACACAAAGCCCCATTAACACTAACCATGCCTGCTGGTCCAAACTACATTTAGGCATGTATATCAGTTGGCACAGATTCTAACAGTCTTGTTAATGTTTTTCAGATACCAAACAAGTAGTACATTTTTATGCTCTTCACAATCAGTTTCGCTTCAGTGGCCTTGCAAGTGTTTATGGATTCTGGCATGTAAATCCCAACAGTAAAAAATATTTTATTTTGTGAATTTAAAAAAATTTCAAAATAAGTCCATTTTGTCCAAAAATACTTCCCCACTCTCTTTTCTCTTCTCTGTCTTCACAGGTAGTTTAGCTAATCATGGCCTTGTATAAAACGGCTTCTAAAATGTTTGCTTAGTGAATGAAGTCAATCTATGGGCTAACTCTTTGTCATCTCCAGATCAGTTCTCATTCAGGATGTGGCAGCCTGCTATTCACCACAGGCATCTCAGCAGCACTTCTGCTTCCTCCCATTCTTGTGAAAGAAGATACTAAAGTACCTCTAAGACCTGGGCACCTGCATCAGCTCAAGGGGGACCTTCACTATTTACTAAGGTGCCTCAGTTGTCTTTCTATACTCAAAATGCAAAGCCGTTATGATTAGAAGGTTCATGGGAACCAAGAGAGGAAATGTCCTCTTATTATGTCCTTCTCCTAAAAGGAGAAAAGGTAATCAAAGCCTGAGGCTTAAGGGTTAACTCCAGTTGAACCATCTGCTGCAAATTCATTTCTAAAACCTTTTACAGGGTGGGCCACGGTGGCTCAGCATGTCTTGCCTGCCAAGCCGGAGGCCCGGGTTTGATTCCTGGTGCTACCCATGTAAAACAAAAAAACAAACCCTTTACGCCTTGCCCCAAACTGATTGTTACTTTGGACTTCAAGCTTGAACTTAAGGAACTTTAGAATGAAAAAAAAACCCAATTTCTTTTATTTTCTATCTCATTCATGATCAAATATTAATTCAATACCTATGTATCAGGGATGGAATTTTCATTCTCTGTAAATCATGTTGTCCCATAGCTCCCTATGCACTGAATCAATGCCATATATTCTTGAAGCTGAGAGGAGATGAAACAGAGGTCAATGAACAGCTAGTTCCTACTGAAACAAGAGTAATGAAAGCCATACCTTGTTGAGAGAAAAGAAGACACTTCTAAATTCAAAATGTTACATTTTAATAGTGAGAGGGAACCTTGGAGAGCTTCATATAAGTCACAAGGTAGAGAGAAATCATGTTTTGAGAAAAAGAAATTTCCACAGGTAGGAAGAAGGAGAGAGCTGCGGGTAAAAGAGATGTGGAAAGAGGAGAAGAGGCTCTGATGTGAGGGACCTGGCTTTCCTTTTCAAGCTTGAAGCCTCAAGTTCTCAATGCATTGAAGGAGAAGTTGAAAGCAGATGTGGCTTCCATGCCAACATGGGGCTCGAGGAACAAAGCAGAAATGGCCATGTAACTATGGAGAAAGAGAGAGAGAAAGGGTGCCTGCTATGGCACTAAGTCTCCTATTGCTCTCATGTATTCTGAACGACCAGAGGATGTGGAAAGGAGGTGAGGGTGTTTGATGGCAGGGTGACAGGGGGGTTCCAATAAGGGGAGAAGGGACCTTTTACCTAGGGTTGCAGGCCAGGCATGTGATGGAGGTTCTGCCAAACCTCAGAGATCCACAGGGCCGTCAGGGACAAGAGAGGGGCCAAGTCAGCCTGATGGGGACCAGGTTCTCCAGGAGCAATCTTCTTGCCTGGCTCATGCTGAGAGAACAAGCAGTCACTTCAGCAGCAGAGGCACAGAGAACAAAGTCTGACCCCCAAATTCAAGCAACACCGCACACCCCAGGCGGAGGAATGCACACAGAGATCCACTGGCCTGAAAGCCCTCGTGCATTCCCCTACACCTCAACTCTATCTTGGCAAGGAGAAAAGAGCGAGGATTTCATAGAAAGAAAGCAAAGCAAATCTAGTAGGGAATCTGAATCTTGAATTTTACTGAACATTTATCCTAAAGAAATTGCGATGACCTAGGAAACACTGACAAACATTTAGTTAGCAAAATTTTACTTTTGCCCTCTCCTGTTCCTTACCAGAATGGTATCAGTTTTATATAATAAACTTTCATTTTCTTATAGAGGCATACCTCATTTTATTGAGCTTGCTTTACTGTGCTTTGCAGTTACTGTGCTTTTTACAAATTGAAGAATTGTGGCAACCCTGTGTTGAGCAAGTCTATTAGCACCATTTTTCCAACAGCACTGTCTTGCTTCATGTCTCTGTGTCACAGTTCGGTAATTCTCTCAGTATTTCAAGCTTTTTCATTATTATTATTTCTGTTTTAGTGATCTATGGTCAGTGATCTTTGATGCTACTATTGCAATTGTTTTGGGGCATCATGAACCACACCTACACAAGATGGCGAATTTAATCAGTAAATGTGGATGTTCTGACAGCTCCTCCAGCCTGCTGTTTCCCCATCTCTCTCCCTCTCCTTGGGCTTCCCATTTCCCTGAGATACAACAATATTGAAATTAGGCCAATAAATAACCCTACAAAGGCCTCTCAGTGTTCAAATGAAAGGGAGATTCGGAAGTCTCTCATTTGATATCAAAAGTTAGATAAAGCTTAGTGAGGAGGGCATGTTAAAAGCCTAGACAGGCCGAAAGCTAGGCCTCTTTCACCCAACAATTAGCAAAATCGTAAATGCACAGGAAAAGTTCTTGAGGGTAATTAAAAATGCTACTCCAGTAAACATACAAGTGATAAAAAAGCAACACAGCCTTACTGCTGATATGGAGAAAGTTTTAGTGGACTGGATAGAAGATCAAACCAGTCACAACATTCCCTTAAACCAAAGCTTAATCCAGAGTAAGCCCTAATTCTCTTCAATTCTATGATGAGAGAGCTAAGGAAGCTGGAGAAGAAAAGTCTGAAGTAAGCAGAGATTTGCTCTTGAGGCTTAAGGAAAGAAGCCATCTCCTTAACATCAAAGTGCAAGGTGAAGCAGCAACTACTGATGTAGAAGCCAAAGTAAGTTATCCAGATGATCAAGCTAAGGTAATTGATGAAGGTGTCTATACCACCAAACAACAGATTTTCAATGTAGACAAATTGCCTTCTATTGGAAGAAGATGCCATCTAGGAGTTCCATAGGTGGAGAGGAAAAGTCAATCCTGGCTTCAAAGCTTTAAAAGACAAGCTGACTCTCTTGTTAGGGGTGAATGCAACTGTTGACTTGAAGTTGAAGCCAATGCTCATTTACCATGCCAAAGATCCTAGGACCCTTAAGAATTATGCTAAATCTATCCTGCCTGTGCTCTATAAATGCAACAACAAAACCTGGATGACAGCACACCTGTTTACAACATAGTTTAAAAAGTATTTTAAGCCCACTGTAGAAACCTACTGGGCAGAAAAAGTTTCCTTTCAAAATGTTACTGCTCATTGTTAATGTACCTGGCCACCCAATACCTCTGACGGAGTAGTACAATGAGATAAATGTTGGTTTTCATGCCTGCTGATGCAAGGTTCATTCTGTAGCCCATGGATCAAGGAATAATTTCGACTTTCAAGTCTTATTATATGAGAAATACATTTTGTAGGAATAACACTGCCATAGATGGTGAGTGATTGCTCTGATAGATCCAGACAAAGTAAATTGTAAACCTTCTGGAAAGGATTCACATTCTAAATGCCATTAAGAACATCCATAATTTATGGGAGGAGGTCAAAATACCAACACTAACAAGAGCTTGGAAGAAGCTGAGTTCAACCCCCATGGATGATTTTGATGGGTTCAAGACTTCAGGGGAGGAACTATTTGCAGATGTGGTGGAAACAGCAAGAGAACTAGAATTAGAAGTGCAGCCTGAAGACATGACTACATTGTTGCAATCTCATGATAAAACTTGAACGGATGAGGGGCTGCTTCTTATGGATGAGCAAAGAAAGTGGTTTCTTGAGATGAAAACTACTGGTGGTGAAGATGCTGTGAACATTGTTGACAGGACCACAAAAGATTTAGAATATTGCATAAACTCAGTTGATAAAGCTGCCGCAGAATTTTAGAGCATTGATTCTAATTTTTAAAGAAGTTCTACTGTGGGTAAAATGCGATCAAACAGCATTGCATGCTACAGAGAAAACTTTCATGAAAGGAAATGCCAATCAATGTGACAAACTTCATTGTTGTTTTATTTTAAGAAATTGCCAGAGCCACCCCATCCTTCAGCAACCACCACCCTGATCAGTCTGCAGCCACCAACATCAAGGCAAGATCTTCCACCAGCAAAAAGAACATGACTTGCTGAAAGCTCAGTTGATATTTGGCATTTTTCAGCAATAAAGTATTTTTAATTAAGGTATAATACTCTTGTTTTAGACATGATGCTGCTGTACACTTATAATATAGTATAGTGTAAACACAACTTTCATATGCACTGAGAAACCAAAAAATTTGGGTGACTCACTTTACGAAAATATTCGCTTTATTATGTTGGTCTGGAATTGAACCCACAGCATCTCCAAGGTATGCCTGCACCATTTTAATGTATTTAATTTTTCATGGACTCTCATTTCCACACATACATAAAAACATTCTGTTTTCTGAGATACTGAGTCATTATGTTGGCCTATGTGTTTTGGGTGCCTGCTATACCATGGTGTGTGTGTGTTTGTGTGTACTGTGACAGCATGTGGCCCTCCAGGTACCAACTCCTCATCTCCTCCATTACCTCTCCATCCTACACACATTAGGCTCATGCTCAGCCCTTCTGCTCAGTTTCTGAGCTACTACTTCAGTGGGAAAAGTATGTGATTACCAGCATCAGCTCACAACAGACTGAAAACTGGAGTTTACATCGTTTCTAAAGACCTGCAATCTGAGGTGCCTATGGGTACCTCATGTATCTCACTACTTGCCGAGGAGCAGCACTTTCTAGGTCTTTTCCTATCTTACGCCTCAGGCCATGCTTTGTTTCCATCTCAGATGCTTTGCCTGGTAGTCCAGTTCTCTTCAGGACCCAAGCCCTCTCCTGTAACATACCCAAAACAATGGATGGGAACCTGATCTCCAGCTTGGCTTTCTCTAGTCCCCTCCTCCCACCTTTTCTTGCAGAATGGTTGTTCCCTAAATTTGTTGTGAATAACAATTTTCTCAGAATGTTAAATCTTCTGGCTACCTCATTTCAAAACCTTCTGGGCAGCTGTCATTAGTTTTAGTCAATTTCTCTGTCTTACCCAGGAGCTTCCTCAGGGAGGGTACTCCCAAACTCTTGCTGGAATGGACATTGGGTTACATTTCCACAATCCCTGAGCTTTAGAAAATGGAATCGGGGTGGACACCTAACCCAACTTGGGCAATCAGATGCTTTCTCCTCTGGGATCTGTAGAACTTAGAGACTCCAGGTAGGCTCTGCTAGGCACCTGATGGATGATATCTAGAACAGGTTTAAAGGGCTTGCTAGCATAACTTCTAGACATGTCTGGGTAACTGATGTCTCTTTTAGTTCTACAGCTCTATGTTTACATCTGGCTGAGGGTGATAAATGAGGCCTCTGTTCTTGCCAGGGTATACTTATATTACCTGTATCCTACTTACGTTGGGAATTGTATAACCCTGAGCTGAAGAGAGGCAGCAGACTCAACGATGTGGTTCTGGCAAACAGCCAGATTAGCTGGGTGCAGAACTTTCAGCTTTATGTACATACACATATAAAAGGCTGAGCTTGGAGAGAAGTTTACCTGTGCTTACTAAGGCTTATCCACAGTTGAGCACCCCCTGAGTACGACTTTGGAGTTTAGAATCTTGCACCTCTGTGAATCAGGATAATGTTGCTGATGTTTATTGTATTTTCTAACTGGGGGGTCTCTTTCTTCTAGTCTCTTTTATAAAAGTAAAATTTGGTTTGATTTAACCAGACGCTGTCTTTGTCTGGTCTTTCCATTAAACCAAGCTCACTAATTGTTACTATAGAGGCCACGCAGCACTACCCACACAAGAAAGCAATGAAAACCTGGAACTATTTCCTATTATTCCCCCTGAAGCTCATGATGTAGGTTAGCTCCACAGCTATAAGGCCGAGAAAGGTGCTGGGATATGGCCAGGCAAACGGTATTTTTCTTCTGGATATAGGGAGGAGGGTGCTGTGGTAAGGGAGGCCCAGGAGAGCTCTGTTATCACCTGAGGCCCCATGGAAAGGATGCCCTTTGCCCCCTGTCACAGGTAGCCTGCTCTGGGGAGTTTATACAGCTTTACAAGCCATTAATATCTTGGAGAGTAAAGGGCGCAATCTTGGCTGACCTTTGAGTGTTCAGTGAAGCCATCCAGAATCCCTGAGAGAGGATGGATTTTTTAAATTATTGACTTCTAAAACTCCATCTGCCACCTGCCCTAGCAAGGTCAGGGTATATTGGATGCAGCCCCAAGCAGGTCACCAGATCTCTCTGGGGTTCAGGGCTCAGTCCTAACCTGTTCTCTTAGTCCCCAGCAGTGAAGAGCTTCTCTGGGGCCTGTATCCCTTCATATTAATCCTAATTCCCCTATTCTTTCTCTCTCTTTCATTCACTCATACATGCTTATGTGTACACACACACACACACACACACACACACACACACACACACACACACACACACCAACTTATGGAGAGGCTGGAATTGAATTTCTTTCTTTGTTTTAAAATAGAAATTTAAGAGGTTTTCCATTTAATAGCAACATATCTTCAAGGCCAAGGAAAAGAAGAGAAGGCACAGAACTTAAATATATGCATCTCTGTCCAGCCAAATCCTGAATGGCCTCTTTCCTCAACTTAAGGTGCCTACTGGGTGGCAGGGGTGATGTGGGAGTGAGATTGGGATGCGGGGGCATGAAGGGTCCTCAATATTTATCATCCATGACAAAATGATGAATGATATTCCCTTGTGTAACACAGTCCCACAAGGACACAGAGCAGTTCCTTGTAATGTGGGATATAGATAATAATGGTCAAAACTGATTACTTTACTGAGCATCTATTAGGTGCCATCACTGTGCTATGTTTAAAAATGTTAGATTATTTAATCATCATATCCACCCTTGTGGGGTAGGTGTTGTTATGGCCACCTTACACATGAGGAGCCTGAGCTACAGAAAGGTAATAACAGCAGAACCAAAATTTGAATCTAGGTCCACCCAACTCCTAAGTGAGTGCTTCTAACAACTCTGCCTATGGCCTCCGTTCTTAAAGCTGTTAGCAAAGCAGCTGACCTCTCCAAAATACGGCTTTTCATCTCATCTGGTACCACTGTCCCACTTTTGCTAGTTACAAGTTTATTTTTAAAAGGGAAAGAAGTGCTTCCCTTCTTGGGTGGATCTGGAACCCTGGACATACACTTCAAACAGACAGAAAGCACCTGGGAAGGGGCAGCCTCCCCGGGTCTGCTCTGCAAATAAGGGGTACAGCCTTTTATTTCCTAGATCTGCTGCAACCTTTGAGAAAGGACCACTGTATTAGTGGAAGTAATTCTAGCTGCTGTAACAAATGAATTCCCCAATTTCAGTAGTTCAATCCTATGGAAATTTATTTCTCACTTATATAACTGTCAAACACAGATTTGCAACAAGCCAGGAGCTCAGGGTCTAAGGAGGATGTCCCAGGTAGCCAAAGTCACACAGCACTTTTTCCTTAGCAGTGAAGGAAGCCCCCAAGGCCTGCTTTCTACCCTTTCCTCTGTCTAATGTACATGTACTGCCACTCAGGCCCTGAGATATGACATGCTGCTGTGGTTATTCCCTGTCAAGGTCATAGAGAAAGAGCTGCTTGTCCACGGAATCAAGGCTCATTCTCCACCCTCACAACACACCCCTGATCCTTGTTCTTTTCCTATTTCCTGAATGACACAGAGCTTCAACACCATTACAAATAAGAATTAAAGTCAACAATGACTTCTAAGGATCACAAAAATGTCTATTCCAACTGCTCTAACCACCACTAGTGACAGGTTCAGACAATTTAATGAGCACATGGATGGACTCCTTTGAGAATCCCACCAGGTGCTGAAGAAGTGAGGTACAGTTCAGAAAGCACCAGTTCCTCAGCTAGTACTCAGGTGGTTCCTAGGCCCTATGTATCTTTCTTAGGGATTAATTTTGAGCCTAGGAAAGAAAGAATCATGGCTTCTATGGCCTATAGGCAGAGATTTCCTTAGGGACACTGCACATTAGAGACCCTAGGCTCTCCTGAACAGACCCAGAGGCCCTGATGCTTAGAATCAGCCCATAAATCTTGCTTGCTTCTCCCTACATTCTCCTTTTCACCAAAAGATACCTGTCCTTTTGTCCTCAGGTCCAGGTCTGGGCCCTCTCTCCCTCTCCACAGCTGCCTTGCATATTGATTTTAATCAGATTTATGGCAGAGAAAACCACACTGGGATAGGCCCTGGTCTTGCCTCACAGGATTGGTTTTCAGGGAACAGAGCTGCTGTCCTGGGAGAACAAGAAGAGGAAAGTTCTCCACCTGGAGCCCCTGCTCCCACCATAAACAAGTGCCGCCTGCTTACTAACGTTCTAGTTCCCAGGAGCTCAATTTCTTTACTGACTGAACAAGAAAGAGACATGCTTTATGGATAATCTCCCCTAAGCACAGTAAACATGTCTCTCCTTCGTGCTCCCCTAAGCACTTTCTATGTAAGATAATGCTCATGACTGTCCCCACTAATGATATGTTTACACACTGTCTTCTGCTCTCTTACAGTCTATAAAAGCTCCTCAAGGGAAGGGATGGTTTCTGATCCACACAGGTATTTACTGTGTGCATTATATGGCATTTGATGGTTTCTTATTCACACAGGTATTTACTGGGCATCATATGGCATTTGACCTTCAGAAAACTATTATTTAGTGAATGCAATTTATTTCTGATGGAGTTAGTAAATAAATAAGAGTGACTCAATGAGAGAAGATGAATGGAGAAGAACAAGGAAGAAATAAATGAAAGGGAAGGGAATAAATAAATGAGTATGTGAGTGGTAGAAATATGGCCAGTTGCCTTAGGGTATCTACTCTCCCCTTCTTTGGTAGCAGAATGCTGGTTTTTAGTTAGGTATATTGCCACCCAACAAAAAGAGTCCATTCTCTATTCTCCCTTGCAATTAGACATGGCCATGGGGCTAACTTCTGCTTAATGAAATGTAGGTAGCAGTGTTGCATGAGGCTACAAGGAAGAATCCTTAAAAAGGAGTATGTGCTCATTTGGTCCTTTCCCTTTTCCTCCTTTCACTGGCCTGCAAAATGTGATGGCTGGAGCTCAGCAGCCATATTGCACAACAAGGTGACTTCAGGAAGAAATTCTCATGTTGAGACAGTAAATCAGAAAGACAGAAGAAGCCGAGACCTCTTCTGTTGATCATGGAGCCAGAGTAACACCCTAATCACTTTTCTTTTTTTTTGGTGAGAGAAATGGAATTCTATTTCATTTGTTGTTTTTGGTTTTGAGATTTTATCATATGTAGTTGAACCTGATCCTAATTGACTATAGTAAGTGAATGAATGAAGAAATGATGAGCAAGAAAATTAGGAAATAAATAAGGGAGCAAGCAAATGTCACTATGTAGGACCTGGAGGAATGTTCCAATTACAGTTCTTCTGAGTCTCCACCCCTGCTGAAGACAAGCTCTTCCCAGGAGTCAGCTGGAGAATAGGAGTTACCTTCATCAACACAAGAGAGAGGGGAAGCTATGCTGTAGGACACAGCCATTCATGCACTGCTGGCCCTGCTTTTAAGACCCTCTTTCAGGGAGTATCTTCCCAGAATGGGTCACTAGAGACCAACTCCAAACTCCAGCACAGCCTGGCTTGGGAACAAAGTGGGAATGTCCTGTTCAGGGACAATTATAGAAGGTGGGCATACCAGTTACCTCCGGGAACAGGCTCAGTCCCACATCTCCACAGAGATTAAAGGTGATCAGGCCTGTCCTAAACAGTGGGCTTGAGTGATTACAAAGGCCTTTAGGAAGTCAGGTTGGATTATGTAAGGAGCTCTGCTATAGATCTTTTAAAATGATGCTTGAAAACAAATTCTGACTTCATCATCATTCTTTTCAATGAGACTAAATAATAACAAGAGCTCCTTCTTTTACTCTATTTAGTACCTACCACATTTCAGGCATTTTATATACTTTATTCCATTCTCGCAACAATCTCACGAGGCTGGTTTTATTGTCTACTTTGCACATGTAGAAACTGAGACTCAGGTTCTAAACAACTTGCTCAGAAACACAGGTTAGTACCAGAGCTAGTCCTAGAATCCAAGCCTCCTCTCTCCAAATCCAGGTTTCTTTCTGATGTCAGGCTATACAAATACCACTGTATGAATGTTTGAAACTCCACATTTACTCAGATCCTATAGACGCCCTCCAAAGGTCAACCCAAAGCCATAATCTGGGGTCAGAGAATCTTGGCATATCTGTTTTTTTTTTTTTAAGGCAATCATTGCTCTCTGTTCAAAACCTATCAGGCTGGTGGTAAGTACACTCAACCTCAGACTGAATGCAAGTCCTGAGGGCCCCAGGATGCAGCCAGGGAAACCCATCTATGACTGTAGGTCTTGGGGCATTCACATTTTTGGTGGCTCCTGGATTTCAGTGGTGAAGGATGTGAAAAGTGCCACATGCAAGGGTGGGGTCTTACCTCCACCAAGGAATGCCAGTGTGCGATGGGTTTCCGAGGATACGACAACATTTCACTCCAATGCTCTCTGCCCAGTCTCTCAGCCTCGTTGCCTACTTGACACACGCCGATGATCTCGTTGTGACCTACACTGTGAAAATGGCCCCCAATAGTTTTTTCTTACAATTTTTATATATAAGAGCAACAGCAATTCAGTTAAACTGATGGAGGAACTGTAAAACTATAGGTCAAGCTTAACAGCTAATATTGGACTTAAAGTCCAATATTGTACTCAGTAGCACAGAGAGGAAGGGCACAGTCTGGTTCTCACACACTCTGGTTTTTTAACGCTAGCATGGGGTAGCTTGCTCCCAAGGACGATCCCCCCTACTCCGCTGTATTCAAAGAACTCCCTGATGCATACTAAGGATGTCACCTCTGATTCTAGAGCTATGGTGACCTCCAGGCCTCCAAATTCACATAATGAAAAGGGGGCCATCTGAAAGGAATTTCTCACAATAATGGCTGTTCAGGTTCCTGCAAGAAGCAACCAGGGATACGGTAAGGGAGCTGCTCAGCGACTGGCAGCTGAAGTCTTGAGCCCACACAGGGGGCTGACTGTGTGTGTAGGGTGCTGGGTTTTCTTGCTTCTGCTCTCTTTAGAGAGTCTTTTGTGGTTTCTCATACTCTCCCTCCTTCCTTCCAAGCTCAGCTTAGCTTCTTTGACCCAATGTGCTTTCCCAACTGTAGAAAGATATTTCACTCCTTATATCCTTAGAGTCAATATTTCCAAAACTTTCTTTGGATATGTTCTTCCTTTGGGCCATTTTTTTCTATTAATTGGGAGTTTTTGGTTAAAAGTTTTTGCATAACTGCAATGATATGGCCCATACTTTAATACATTGGAATCCAAACTCACATATTATTACCTTTATTTTTTCTTCCTGCAAAAAAGATGAGTGGTTTTCTTCTTTTCACTTGTGTAAGGGGAAATGAGGGGGAAGTAGGGGTGGGGAGGTAGTGAGAAAGATATTTGATTCTATGCTCATTAAGTCAGTTGCATGCAGAAGTTCCATGAATTCTGCCATGGATTTTTTCCAGGCCACTGTCATGACTTTACTGAGAGTTAAACTGAAGCAGAGCTCACATAATCAGATTTGTTGATGCAGGAAACTTGGCAATAGCTTGAAAAATGCTGGCCTAGCCTTCCATTGTTGGTGGGCGATGTCCTCTCCTGTGACCTAACACCATCAGTGTTGTGTGCTGCCCAGAGGAGACAGGACAAGTTCTATTGCCCAGCAAGGGCTGTTATACCCATGGGCAGTTGAGCCTACCTTTATTTTCCTTGGGTTGGAAGACAGTCACGCTTTACCCAGGTATCTGCTGGAAAGAGTGTTTAGGGCTCTGAAGCTGCCTTACTGACAACATTTCAGAGGCATTTGGGCAAATTTTTAGCTACAAATAATATTTGTTAGATTATATTAGAAGTCAGAAAGTTTTTTTTATAACTTTGCCCAGACCAAGTGGGTGGTTTCCAATTAAAAAGAGACTTTGAATTCCACTCTAATGACTGGTTTAACATGTATAATTCCCTGTTGGTACTTCCTTTGCATATTAAAATGACTGTTTCTCAAATCTATCCTTTAAATACACAATTGGCTACAATGCAGGCTATAAATATCTGTTCTGTGCTGTATTAATTAAAAAGTCGAGCATCTTATACATTTTAATGCACCCTGTCATCCATACTGATTCTAGCGTTTCCAAGAGAACATTTCTGTGTTTGCTATCAGACTTAAGTAGATGGAAATGATCTTTATTAAACAGTTTGGGAGAAGAAAAAGAAGACTGAAGTTAAGTATTTTAAAATGTTGACGGTCTAGCTAAAGTAATCATTCTGCTGTTTTGAGCGGGCCCTTTCCAATGAGGGGCAGAGAGAAGATAAGAGCTATGGCGTGTCAGTTCTAGAAGTAAGATTCTAGAGGGTGTGCAGAGACGGAAAGGGAGAAACGGTGAGGGTGCAGAAAAGATGGAGGAAGAGAAAGCAAAGGAAGAGAATGAGAGCACCAGAAGGCACTTTGGCCATTTGACTCTGCAGCATGGTTCAAAAAATACGATTTCTTCTCAATCTGCTTTTGACATGCCGCTGGTTCAACTCATTTCCTGAAGCCTAAGACAGCAGCAAAGACTCTATGGCTGTGCTGACCCTCTGCCCTCCCTGCCCCGGCAGAGGAGATTTGTACTAAGAAAGTGCTGCAGGCATCTCACCGGTCGTAATCCATGACCGCTATGGACAAGTGGATTTGGTCAATGTTCTCAGGAGGGACATCAAAGACTATGGCTTCATTGTAAACAGGGTTCAGTGTGTTTCTCTTGGTGGACGTTTTCCTCTTCTTCAGTCGTCTGCCATCACACATCAGTGAGACTTTCACATAGGGATCTGTACAGACCAGGAGAAGTAGGGTACTGTGAGAATAAATGTAGATATAGGTTGGCAGTAATGTCATGGGGTGGGCTTTCATGAATTAAGATATGCAGAACTCCTTCACCAGCCTGTGGCCTTGCATTTCAGGGTTTTAATTACCAAGATGCATGGGCAGGGACTAGAGTTGTGATAATTAAGTAATTCATTCAAGGAAAAGCATAGGACACTGTATCTTCAAAAAGTGTGAAATTTAAAAATAGTGTGAAAACATCTGTTACCAAATCAGAAAACATTTCAGCTAGCATTCAAGATCTTCTCGGCTGTAATAGGAAGAGAAATACATAGGTATTTCCAAGTCATGGGGGAAACAGACTGCAGACCCCTGAAAAGCTGAATCCTTACAGCACAAGGAAAAGCCTGGGGGGTGGGGTTCAGGTCAATTTCTTGCAGTCCTGGGGTCTTGAGCTCCCTGTGAGGGCTGCGGTCGGGCAAAGGAGGAAGAATGCCAGGGAAAGAAAGGATACAGGCTTACTCGTGGTGAAAGACTGTGACAGGGGTAGGTGACAAGGCTGACCTCTACTCCAGACAAGGCTCTCCTGGTCCCTTTGTCTACCCTACTTGTCCTGAATCCTAGACTACTATCCAGAATGGACTTAGAGGGCCAGAAGCACCACATTTTTTTCGCTGTTTAGAAGAACGCTGTAGTGTAGGAAGCAGAATATACAACCTTGGATGGTCTTTGATTTAAATGAGTCTGAGCCAGTGTTCTCGGTGTTGTGTGACCACATTTGGGGAGCTCCTATAGAGGTAGCTTGTGAATTTGTGTAATAGAAACTGCATCATAAGGGGCATTTTTGGGGGGAGGGGGAGAGTAGACTTTTGCTAGGGTTTGAGATTTAAATGTACATGCTCAAGTCACTGGATATACTAAACTGCAGAGTTTGCTGATGAGTGTTTTGAAAGGAGATAGGACTGCCTTCAATCTAAGCCTGGGACAGTGATTGCTTATATTTGAGGAAAGACCCAATTTGATAAGCTCTGTCAACATGTACAAACTGCAGATCCAGTTCACAATTACAGCAAGGTAGAAGGTCCAAGGGAGAATAATAATAATGATGATAATGATAGCCAACATTAAGGAGCATTTACTATGTGCCCTGTAATGGCTTTATATGTTTGAATTCAATCTTGCTCAACCCAATGGACCTGATTAAATATTACCCTCATTATACAAATAGGGGATCTGAAGCCCAGAGAAGTTAAGTGACTTACCCAAGATCACACAGCTGATAAGGCGCTAGGACTGGGATTAAAACCCAGCCAATTTGGTTCCAGAGTCTGCACATTTTACGAGTATAATAGCAACTTCACAACGTACATTAAAACCGCAGGAGGAAAGCTGAATTTGAGAATGTCCCACCTGATGCTCCTGTTATGTCCATTGCCTTTAAATTTCGTGCTTTTATAATGGTAATGGTCAGCCTGCCAGCAGTTGGAAGATAGCAGAGAGAAAACATCAGCTCTCCAAGATCCACATTATCCTGTTGAGAAAGCACAAACTGCACATTAGCAATTATCTTCAGCACTGGAAGGGGCTACCCAACCCCTCTGGCTGATAGTATGAATCCCTAGGGTCGCCCCCTGTCATGTCAGTCACATGGAGGATACATCTCTGTACTTTGGGAGCTCCTAACCCTAAGGAAGCACAGTTCATCATTAGAGGGCAAAGCTGCGGATGCTGTCCAGAGCCTCGGCCACCATTCATCCACACGGTCCTGGACAACACCACACAGGTCCACAGGGCCAGAACACAGCCTCCAGTGCTGAGGCCCCCGACGCCCAGCCTGACGCAATCCACACAGAGCCCCCAGGACAAAGTGTGCTGGTTTGAAAGGATGATGTACCCTAGAAAAACCGTGTTTAAATCCTGATCCATTTTGCAGAGGCAGCCTTTTCTTTTGATCCCTATCCAGCACTGTAGTTTGGAAACTTGATCAGATCATCTCCACAGAGAGGTGACATGCCCCATTGTGGGTATTAACCTTTGATTAGCGGGAGATGTGACTCTACCAATTCCTGGTGGGCCTTGATTAGTTTATCGGAATCCTTTAAAAGAGAAGACATTTTGGAAAAAGCTTCAGAGCCATGAGAACCATGAGAGCCCATGCAGCCGGAGACTTCTGGAGATGAAGAAGGAAAATGCCCCCAGAGGAGCTTCATGAAGGAAGAAGCCTGGAGAGAAAGCTAGCAGATGTCACCATGTTTGCCATGTGCGTTTCCAGTTGAGAGAGAAACCCTGAACGTCATCGGCCTTTCTGGAGTGAAGGTAACCTCTCACTGGTGCCTTGATTTGGACATTTTTTACAGACTTGCTTTAATTGGGACATTTTCATGGCCTTAGAACTGTAAACTTGCAACTCAATAAATTCCCCCTTTTAAAAGCCTTTCTGTTTCTGGTATATTGCATTCCAGCAGCAAGCAAACTAGAACACAAAGAGGTATCCCATAGTACTACTTGAACCCACAGCACCGCATGGTCCCACAGCACTGCTCAGCACTCCTGACACACCATCTCATGGTGCTGAACACATCCCTACACAAGATCGTGTAGTTTATTAAACAGATCCCTACACAGTCCCACATTAATTCCTTGTCTTTCACACTGATCCACACAAACTCCCCTGCACAGCTCCTCAGAGGCTCCCTACAGTGTCCTATATAGCTTCCGCCACAGTTTCTCACAGAGAACCCAAAAAGTCACCTGTGGAACTCTACACAGTCTTCCAAATAGTCCCCCTCCATATACACACTCCCCATACAGACCCCACATTCCCCTACACAATCCCCCCAAGTTTCCCATAACACCCCACACATTCCTGCATATGCCCCCTCCCACAGTGCTCCACAACCCTGAAATCCCCCCAAAGAACTACACACATCCATTCACACACAACCTGTTCAGATCAGCACATGGCTCACCCAATCCCTCACACAGTTCTCTGCAAAGACACGCAGGAGGCTAAGAGCAGGCATCACGTGACCCCATTCAGCCACAGCCCTGAACACACCGGGACACTGGCCTGATCCCACCTGCCATCGGCAGTTGCCACATGCCCCCACAAGGATGGGGATGCTGAGAACCCTGCAGGCAATTCTCCTGCCTGCCACTTGGGGTTCCTACTTTGCCTTCTAACTTGCCTTCCCTTGGTTGTCTCTAAGGAGCCCATTTCCCTCTACAGGAAAAGACATTTCCTTGGGCAATTCACAGCCATTCAAATAGGTCAGAAGACTCTTCTCCTTCTCCCTTTTAGCCCAGGGAGAGTGTAACCAGAAAGGAGAAAAAAGTCAGGTCATTTAGTTTCAATTTCTGAGAGATATAGGAGGTTATCGAGCTGGGTGCCTGTGTCTAATTAATACAGTTTCATAGTGACAATGCTCTGGGGAGTCAGAGTATTGCCCTTAACATCCAAAGCCTCCCTCCCCTCCAAGGGTACTTCTATTTTTAGAAGTACAGATTCAGCTTTGGAAGGTCACCTCACACAACCTTCCTTCCTTGACTGCATCCACAGGAGATGAGGCAAAGGGAATCTATTTGGTAGCTAAGGTAGATGGATTGCTCTGTATTTTCATGCATCCCATCCCTTGCATTGGATAAATAAATTACCTCACCTTGCAAACCAGGCTCTTCTTGTTCTTAGAACCTGAACCTCAAGAGACCTGGGTAGCTGGGCCTTTCCATTTGGGGGTGGGAGGAGGGGGGCAATAGGACTAGACTTCTATAGCACTGGGGGTCTCACATGGGACAAGACTTGGATTGCTTTGTGGTGCTGGGTTCCCAATTGCAGAAGGAGTGGTTGCCTTTACTGAAAAGGAAAAATGGCCCTGCTTCCTGCTGGTGGCAGAGGGCAAATAGAAGCAATCGCTATCACCACAAATGATCTTTTTCCTTTTTCACTCCCTGGCTCGTCTCTTTGCCATTTGACTTCTCCTGTCTGCCGTTAAGCAGAAATGTCCAGACATCTTGTTATTCCCTCAGATGGCTTATCACTGTGTTAGCCCTCTTCTTTGCCTTCATCCCTCCTCAGAGAGTTTGATTAGAAAATCAAATGTAAGAGTAACCAAAATCAAGCCTATTGTGTTCATATGAAACTATATAATGTACCCAAAAAAGCCATTTCTATCTTTTTTTGGGGGGGGGGGGCATGGACATGCTGTGGGAATCAAACCCAGGTTTCCAGCATGACAGGTAAGAATTCTGCCACTGAGCCACCATCAAACTGCCCAAGCCATGTTCATGTTCTTTTTTTGCATGGGCAGGCACTGGGAATTGAACCTGGGTCTCTGGCATGGCAGGCAAGAACTCTGCCTGCTGAGCCACCATGTTCCATGTCCATGTTCCTTTAACTCAGTGTTGTGGGGGCAGACCTAAAGTGGGTAGGACCTTTTGATTAGGTTATTTCCATTGAGATGTGACCTGCCCATTCAGAGTGGGTCTTAATTCGTTTACTGGAGTCCTATAAGAGGGAGACCTTTTGGAGAAAGCACAGATGCTTAGAGACAGAAAATGCCCTGGGAAAGGCTAAGCTAAAAGATGAAATCCAGAGTTTGCCCTGAGAAGCTGAAAGGACTCACAGATGCTTAGGAAAATAAAATGCCCCAGGAGAGGCCAGAAGGACCCATGGGACCTGAAAGAGCCATTTTGAAACCAACCCAGGAGAGAAAGGCCAGTAGACATTGCCATGTGCCTTCCCATATGACCAAAAAACCCCAGACATGATCGGCCTTTCTTGAGTGAACATATCCTCTTGCTAATGTCTTAATTTGGACATTTTCATGGCCTTAAAACTATAAATTTTTAACCTAATAAATCCCCCTTTTAAACCCAAACTATTTCTGGTATATTGCATTCTGGTAGCATTAGCAAAACGAAACACCTATATAGTTTTGTAATCATTCATTCTTTCAACATACATTTCCTGAGAGTCCACAAGTTATAGGTAGCCTGGAACTTTCAGGATTTAAAAATGCAGAGTCTAGTCCTTGTTCTCAAGGCTGATGCATAGAATTAAATGTGATCTGTCAATTATTTCTGTGCTAAGTATGTTGTTTTTTCCAACATAAACCCCATTCACAAATATTTATACTGTATTACTGCTTGCTTGTTAAAAGAACAAGGTCTTTTCCAGGTCCTGTTCTGAGAGCTGAATCTGCAGTGGTAAATAAGGGACATGGTCCCCTGTGGGGAGATGGGCTTGCTGCAATATGAAACAGGAGTTCATGGGCACCTGATGCTAATTCTGATTTCTCCTCATCAGCTGAATATCATTTTAGATCAATAATCTGCAGATTTCCACATCATTAACATTGCCTTAAACCAGTGGTTCTTAGCCAGGAGCATTTTTTCTCTCCCAGGGGACATTTGGCATTATCTAGACCATTTTTGTCACAACAGGGTGGGTATTACATCTAGTAGGTAGATGTTAGGAATGCTGCTACACATCATACAATGTACAGAGGAGCAACTCGCAACAGCAAATTAACCAGTCCCAAATGTAAATAGTGCCAAGGGTGAGAAACTGTTTTGCAGAAATGCTTAGACTGGAATCTGATTAAAGTTAAATATGAATCAATGTAGAATATTTGGTTTCTTTTTCAGTTTGACAGGAATCAGTTATTCAAAAGTCACTGGAAGCTGATACCTTTGAATGTACAAAGGAAAGGAAAATGCTATACAAAGAAATTCTTCATTTGTTTCAGTTTTGTGAGGCCAAGTTCAGTATTGCTGCAAAGATATGGAATATAGAAAATGTGTGTTAAAATCTCTATGTGTCAATCTGTAACACCTTTTGTGACCTGTTTCTCTGTAGTGGCCTAGGATAGCTATAGTTCCTGTCTGGCTAGGGCACTTTTGCATTCCTCTTTTTGGATTCTCCTGGTGAATACCTTTCCAAATCCTTGAGATTTTGGAAGGGCTGCTGCAAGAATTCAGGATGACCAAATCATTCATGACCCTGTTCACAGCTGTTTGTTTAGGGATGGGTGACCCAAGTGACCCAAGGAGGGCCACTTAAATTCCTCCCTGGGATTGAAACATTAATAATGGGAGAGAGAAATTCTCATTCTACTGGGTGTATTCCAGTAGAAAGATATGAAATATAATTGTTGTAAGATTCTTATATTTTATATGAAATGGAATAGTATCACTTTAAGTTACACTGTGTAAGTTAAAGCTGAATACTATAAATTAGAAAAAATGACCAAAATACAATAAAGTGATGCCAACAAAGGAGATAAAATGGATGCTTATAATATACTTAATCCAAAAGAAGTCAGGAAAAGAGGAAAAAGGGAATAAGATCAGATGAGAAAAATGGAAAGCAAATATTAAGATGGTAAATTTAAACCCAACAATTTAAATAATAACATTAAATGTAAATGATATAAACACAGAAATAAAAGGCAAAGATTGTCCAATTCAGTAAAAGAGCAAGACCCAATTATATGCTCCCAACCAAAGATATACTTAAAATACAGAGATATGCATAGATTAAAAGTAAAAATATGAGTACAGGTATGCTATATTAATTGTAACAAAAAGAAATCTTGAGTGGCTAAATTAATGGCAGACAAAGTAGATGTCAGAGCAATCAATGAATATTACCAGGAATAAAGAAAGGTATTTTATGATGAAGGAGCCAATTTATCAAAAGCATAATTTTAAATGTTTATGCAACTAATAACACACCCTCAAAACATATGAAGCAAAATCTGACAGAACTACAAAGTGAAATAGAAAAGTCTCTCATTATGGTTAATGATTTCAACACCCCTTTCTCAAAATAGGAAAAATATTCAGAAACTCAGTGAGAATATTAAATAAGTGAACAACAATATTAATCAACTTCACTTACTGACATTTAGAAAATACTGCACCTCAAAGGAGTAGAATATAAAGTTTTTTCAAGTATACACAAAACATTGAACAAGATAAATTATATTCTGGACCACAAAAACAAGTCTCAATAAAATTTAAGAAGATTCAAATCATGCAAAGTATCTTTTCTGACTACAATACAAAATGAATTAAAAATCAATAAGAAAAGAAACCTGGAAAATCTCCAAATATTTGGAAATTAATTAACAAACTTCTAAATAGCCTGTGGTCAAAGGAGAAATCAAAAGGGAAATTAGAAGTTATTTTGAACCAAATGAAAATGAAAACAGCATATTAAAATGTGTTGAATGCAGCTAAAGCAGGGAAATTTATGGCACTAAAATGCCTATATTAGATAAGAAGAAAGATCTCAAAACAATGACCTCAGCTCCCACCTTAAGAAATCAGAACAAAGAGCAAATTAAACCAAAAAAGAGCAGAAGAAATGAGATTATTATTATCAGAGGACAAATCAATTAAATAGGAAAGATAAAAACAACAGAGAATATCAAATGAAACAAAAAGCTGATTGGGAAGATAATTAAAATTAATAAACCCTTAGCCAGATTAATCAGGAAAAAAAAAACCAGAAGTCACAAATGACCAAAAGAAGGATTTAGAGAGGCAACCTCAGTACTGATTGTATATGTTTTAAAATGATATTAAAGAAACATTATGAAAAACATTTGCTAACCTAGGGAAAACAAACAACTCCCTTGAAAGACATACACTAGGAAAGCTCACTCATTAAGAAAGAGATTGCTTGAAAATCCTTAAGACAACTTGAATATTCCTATATCTATTAAATAAGTAAAATCTGTAATTGAAACTGTTCTAGTTTGCTAGCTGCTGGAATGCAATATACCAGAAACGGAATGGCTTTTTAAAAAGGGAAATTTAATGAGTTGCTAGTTTACAGATCTAAGGCCGAGAAAATGTCCCAATTAAAACAAGTCTATAGAAATGTCCAATCAAAGGCATCCGGGGAAAGATACCTTGGTTCAAGAAGGCCGATGAAGTTCAGGGTTTCTCTCTCATCTGGAAAGGCACATGGTGAACACAGTCAGGGCTCCTCTCTCAGCTGGAAGGGCACATGGCAAATACAGCATCATCTGCTAGCTTTCTCTCCTGGCTTCCTATTTCACGAAGCTCCCCGGGAGGCACTTTCCTTTTTCATCTCCAAAGGTTGCTGGCTCGTGGACTCTGCATCGTGGTGCTGCAGCATTCTCTGCTCTCTCTGAGTCTCTCTCTCCAAAATGTTTCCTCCTTTATAGGACTTCAGAAACTAATCAAGACCCACTCAGATGGGTGGAGACATGTCATCCCCTAATCCAGTTTAACAACCGTTCTTAACTAAATCTCATCAACCAGGGAGATGATCCCATCACAGTCCCAAATACACAGCATTGAATAGAAACTATTCTACCTTTAAGAAATGGGATTTATATTAAAACATGACTTTTCTTAGGGGGCATACTTCCTTTCAAACCAGCACATTCCACCCTCTGGCCCCTAAAAAAGACATGTTTTTCCCATATACAAATATATTAACTTCATAACAATATCAGAAACCTTAAACCTTTCAGTAGCAATACAATGAAGTACAAAATTAGAGACAGTATAAAATCTCATCAAGTCAGTTACAGGCATGGTCCGTCCTAAGGCAAAATTCTCTCCATTTGCTCTGGACCTTTGAAAACTCATAACAAATTATTTGCTGCCAACATATAAAGGAGGAACATTCATAGGATAGATATACACATTTCCATAGGGAGGAAGGAACACAGGGGTCACTGGACCCATACAGTTTCGAAAACCCGCAGGGCAAAGTCCATTAGATTTCAAAGTCTGAGAGTCATTTATCCTCAGGGCTTTAGAAAGTAGCAGTCCCACCCTTTCCAAATGCCTACGCCTGCCTCTCTCTGAATGAAACCTTGGGGGATATTGGGGAGACCACCTTTCTCTCGGCTCCACCCTCTCCAAGCATTGGGGCCACACCCGGGCTCTCTGCCATCTCCGGGGCACATGCTCAACCCCTCCATGTGGTGGCAGCCAGGCTCTCCCCAAACCCCAAGGAACGTGCTTCACTCTCTCCAAGACCTGAGGCAGCATGACTCTCCCACTGCAACGAGGTGGAAGGCCCATTCTCTGCCTTTGGGGCAAACTCACCCTCTCCACGGGCTTGGGTGGGTCCCCTCTCCTGGCCCGAGGCTTCTCGACTTCAGATCTCAGCCTCCACAGTTTTGCCTCTGAAGTTATTTTTCCTCCAGTGTGTCCCTTCTCTGAACCCCTCAGTCCAGACTGGCAGCGGCTCTGTTTATACAGGTCCCACAGCACTCTCGTTGGCTTTCTATGCAGTAGCCTTGGATCATGCCCATCAGACATAAGGAGTTTCCACAAATCTTTCCTGGATAACTCCATGTCCGATCCTGACTTTCTCTGAAATGGCTGACTGGTTCCACATCTGGTCAAATCCTCACATGGAGCACTATTCTCTGGGGTCTCCATTTCTGGAGGCCCAGAATTTTCCAGAACTTCAATTTCTGGTTTCTTTGTACTCAAGAGTTCAGTTCTCAGCTTATCTCTTTCCTGTCGCATTTCACTATAAGCTGTGAGGAGAAACCAGGCTGCACTTTCGACACTTAATTTGGAAATCTCTTCTGCTAAATATCCAAGTTCATGGCTTTTAAAATCTGCCTTCCAGCCAAAGCCACGAGTCAATTTTGCCAGATTATCTGCCATTTTAAAACAAGGCTCACTTTCCTTCCAGTCTCCAATAACACGTGCCTCATTTCTGTCTAGGGCCTCATCAGAGGTATCTTTAGAGTCCACATTTCTCCCAACAGTCTCTCCAAAGCATTCTAGGCCTTCTCTATCAAGCTTCTCACAACTCCTCCAGAATCTTCCCCTTATCCAATTAAAAAGCCATTCCAACATGTTTGGTATTTGCAAACTGCAGCAGCAGCACCCCACTCTCCGGTACCAAAATCTGTTCTAGTTTGCTAGCTGCTGGAATGCAATATACCAGAAACGGAATGGCTTTTTAAAAAGGGAAATTTAATGAGTTGCTAGTTTACAGATCTAAGGCCGAGAAAATGTCCCAATTAAAACAAGTCTATAGAAATGTCCAATCAAAGGCATCCGGGGAAAGATACCTTGGTTCAAGAAGGCCGATGAAGTTCAGGGTTTCTCTCTCATCTGGAAAGGCACATGGTGAACACAGTCAGGGCTCCTCTCTCAGCTGGAAGGGCACATGGCAAATACAGCATCATCTGCTAGCTTTCTCTCCTGGCTTCCTATTTCACGAAGCTCCCCGGGAGGCACTTTCCTTTTTCATCTCCAAAGGTTGCTGGCTCGTGGACTCTGCATCGTGGTGCTGCAGCATTCTCTGCTCTCTCTGAGTCTCTCTCTCCAAAATGTTTCCTCCTTTATAGGACTTCAGAAACTAATCAAGACCCACTCAGATGGGTGGAGACATGTCATCCCCTAATCCAGTTTAACAACCGTTCTTAACTAAATCTCATCAACCAGGGAGATGATCCCATCACAGTCCCAAATACACAGCATTGAATAGAAACTATTCTACCTTTAAGAAATGGGATTTATATTAAAACATGACTTTTCTTAGGGGGCATACTTCCTTTCAAACCAGCACAGAAACCTTCCCTTACACCAAACCAACAGGCCCAAATGGCTTTTCTGACTAATTCTAGCAAACAATGCAGAAAGAAATAAGATCAACACTACACAAAATCATTTATAAAACCAAAAAGGAGGGAATACTTCCCATTTCATTCACTGGTCATCTGGGGCTTGGGTGGGGTGAAAGGATTGGAGGAAGGGATTACAAAAAGCATGAAGAGACTTCCAAGGGTATTGGACAGGCTCAATATCTTGATTGTGGGATGGCTTCAAGAATTTATTTATAATCAAAATATATCAAATTGTATACTTTAATTATGTGCATTTTATTGTATGACAATTATATCTCACTACTGGCTGCAGAACAAATTGTTCTGCATATGTTATATACAGAAAAAAGATAAGAAGGACAACAAACATCTCATCAGAAAATATAAAGCCAGAACACAATGGAACAACATTTAAAAGTATCATAAGAAAATAAAGCTGGGACAATTCACTACTAGCAAACCTATACTACAAGAAATGTTAATTTTATAACCTGGTATTTAGAGATAAGAATGAAGCTGACCAGGTCAGGATTAAGGTAATTCAGAATACAGGGGTAAGGAAGACATTGTCTATATTTTAGAATTTTACCTACTCTTTGAGAACAAAGGAAGAAAGGTTTATTTTGTCCAGATTCTAAATTTTCTTATGTGATAAGAAAATTAGCTCAACCTGTCTGGATAGATCATTTAAACAACCCAAACATAGGGAGCCCAGAACAAAAATGAGAGCCTTTAATACTGTATAGCTTATTAGAATACCTGGACACATCTCAGAGTATACTAAGCAAATAATAAAAAAGTATTGGCAAAGCCCCTTGAGGATGGGAGAAAGAATATGGAACTATTAAACTTTACCACCGGGGAAACCCTAGATACTGTGCCAAACATTAGGGACACCCAATCAATAGGCCAACCCCTTGATCTTGAGGCTTGCTCTTGTGAAGCTTATGTATGTGGCAGAGAAGCTAAGCCTACCCACAGGTATGCCTAAGAGTCATCTTCAGAGGACCTCTTTTGTTGCTCAGATGTGGCCTCTCTCTAAGCCCAACTCTGCAAGTGAAATCATTGCCCTCTCCCCTACATGGGCCATGACATCCTGGTGTGAAAATCTCCCTGGTGGCTTGGGGGATGACCCTCAGTGATGACCCTAGCCCTGGCACCATGGGATCAACAATGCCATCCTGACCAAAAGGTGGGAAAGAAGTGTAACAAATAAGGTATCAGTAGCTGAGAGAGTTCAAACAGAGTTGAGAGGCTACTCTGGAGATCACTCTTACACAAGCTTCTGTTAGACACTGTTATCTATCATAACTTGCCAAACCTCAGATGGAATAAATAAGGTGGATTTAAATGCAACTATATTGATAATTACATTAATTGCATACATCTAAACTTCAATAGCTTTCTAGATATGTATCTGATAATGGATATTGTCAGATTGGATAACAAAGCAACGTAAGACCCAACTATGTGATCATCAACAAGAAATCCACTTGAAATAGCAAGAAAAAATAGATTAAAAACTAAAGGATGGTCTTTCTGTCTTCCTCTCTGTCTCTCTGTGTCTGTCTCTTTCTGTCTCTCTCTGTCTGTCTATATCGCTCTCTCTGTCTTTCTGTCTCTATCTCTTTCCCCATTGCTCTCTCCCTCTCTGCCTCTCTCTCTGTCAGTCTCTGTGTTACCTCTGTCTCTCTCTCTTTATCCCTTTCTCTGTCTCTCTGTGTCTCTCTCTCTGTCTTCCTTCCTCTCTTTCTCTTTGTCTCTATCTCTCTCTCTCTCCATCGCTCTGTCTCTCTCTCTCTTTATCCCTGTCTCTCTCTCTCCCTCTCTCTGTCTCTCCCCCTTTCTGCCTCTTTCTCTGTCTGTCTCTCTATCTCTTTCTCTCTCCTATTGCTCTCCCTCTCTGCCTCTCTCTGTGTGTCTCTCTCTCTCATCCCTTTCTCTCTCTCAGGCTCTCTTTCTGTGTGTGTCTCTCTCTCTTTATCCCTGTCTCTCTCTCGCCCTCTCTCTGGCTCTCCCCCTTTCTGCCTCTCTCTCTTTCTCTCTTTGTCTCTGCCTCTCTATCTTTCTCTCTCCATTACTCTCTCCCTTTCTGCCTCTCTCTCTCTCAGTCTCTCTGTGCTACCTCTCCCTGTCTCTCTCTCTCTTTATCCCTTTCTCTCTCTCTCAGCCTCTCTTTCTCTCTGTGTGTGTGTCTCTGTGTCTACCTCTCTCTGTCTCTCCTTTTCTGCCTCTCTCTCTCTCTTTATCCCTTTCTCTCTGTCTCTCTCTCTCTCCCCCCCCATCAGTTTGACCAACTATTTTTAAAACTAAAAGTTAATTACTTTTATGTGTTAAAGCTTTTAAAGTAAAATAAATAATTAATGAATTCATAAACAAACAAACAAACAAACAAACAAAAAACTAAAGGATGAAAAAACTTTAGGCCATTAAAACATCTATTGAGAGAAAGCTGGAGTTGTTATATTAATTTCAAAGAAGATTTCAGACCAAGGAATATTACCAGGAAATAAGGGAGACATTTCATTGATACAGGGTCGAATTATCAAGAAGACATAACAATCTTAAATGTATATGTAACTAATAACAAACTTCTAAAATTCATTAAACAAATCTGACAGAACTGAAAAGAGAAATAGGCAAACTTGAGTAGAGTTAGAAATTTCACCATTCCCCTCTAAATAACTGATACAACAAGCAGGCTGAAAACCAGTAAGGATATAAAAACCTTGAACATTATCCACCAACTTGACCTAATATTTACTCCACCCATAATACTCCACTTAACAACAGCTAAATACACATTCTTTTCAAACGTATACACAACATTCACCAAGACAGACCACATTCTGGGTCATAAAACAATTCTAAATAGATTCAAACATTGAAATTATACAAAGTATGTTTTTGATAGAAGAGAATTAAACTAGAATTCAATCATAGACATCTAGAAAATTTGCAAATGCAAATTATTATTCATGGTAGCATTTTCTATCAGGTCACTGCAAACACTGAATTAAGGAATAACGAATTGTTTTTTCAAGGAAAACAGTGGGTTAGGTTACTGTTAGCTTCTGGTCACAACATTTTCATCAGATGACTAATACATAATCTTGTATTTGAATTAGTATTATGTCTTTCTGTTTAAGGATATCTTATTATACATATACATATTGTTGACTCATTAACATTGAACTCATTGCCAAAAACACTATTAACTAGTGCCTGAACAAAGTTTATATAATGTGCATTTTCTCTGTAAGGCACATCACAGCCTTCTTGAGCTAAGGAATACTAGATAGTACTTCAGTATTACATTTGGGGGCTATTTTAAACAGCAAAATCACCAAAAAGCATAAAAATGTGAAAAACATGGTACTAAATGTACCACAAAAAGGATGCTTGATTACAGTGTGGAAGTTGAAACAAGAAAGCAGAGTACTGCCTTGTTTGATCTCAGCTGGGAAAGTGTGATGACACATTTTTCAGCGCTCTGTGCACATTCAGGGGGGACTGTAAAGGTGCTTCAAGTATTGATTTGGGGGTTATGAATAAATTTTAGCAAGTAGGCAAATTCATAAATACGGAATCTGTGAAAAATGATGCTTAATTGTATTTGCAAGTTAAAGAACCCAATGTAAATTACCCACATGTGAAGGAAATAAGTCACAAGTAATATTAAAAATTATTGAACTGAATGAAAATGAAAACAGCATATCAAAATTTGTGGTATACAGACAAAGCAGTGCTGAGAGGAAAATTTATAGCACAGAATGTTTATACTCGAAAAGTATCATCTCAAAACAATGATCCAAGTTTCCTACTTTAGAAACATAAAAGACAAGAGCAAATTAAACAAAAAATAGATAGGAGGAAGGAAATAATAAATGTAAGAGCAGAAAACAATGAAATGTAAGACATAAAAACACTAGAGATATGTGTTCTTTTAGAGATTCAATAAAATTTAGAAATCTTTAGCAAGACTGATCAGGAAAGAACATAAGTAAACAATGGTTATCAATATCAGAAATGGAAGAGGGCACATCCCTACAGATCCTATGGATCTTAAAAGAACAAGAAGATAACACTAAATGTGACAATATATATATTTAACAATAAATGCAAGTTTATATAAAAGTGACAAATTACTTGAAAGAGAAAATTCATCATACCACACTAAAGAAGAAGTAGATAACCTGAATAATCTTATATCCATTAAACTTAAGTTGAAGTTGCAGTTAAAAACCTTACTATAAAGTAAACTCCAGTCCATGTAAGGAAGAAATAAAACACATTTTACATGTGTTCTTCCAGAAAATAGAAGAGGTAGAAACACTTTCCAACTCATAGGAAGCTGGCAGTATCCTGATACTAAAACTAGATTAAAATATTATAAGAATCCCTCATGAAGTTATATATAATTATCCTTAGTATTTCAGCAAATCAAATCCAGGGATATACAAAAAAAAGATACAAATTCTAAACAAGAGGGTTTATTCTGGGAATGCAAAGTTGGCTTAACATTTGAAAAGTAATCAAGGCAATTCATCATATCAACAGATATTAAAAAGTGCCAATAATCTCAACAGACAGAATAAAAATCACCTGACAAAAGTCACAACCTATTCATGATTTAAAATCCTACGCAAAATAGGAATAGAAGAGGATTTCCTCCTATTATGAAGAGTACCTATGAAAAACTACAACTAACTTCCGTAATTATGAAATACTGAACACTTTTTCCCTAAGACCAAGAAACATGACTAGCATATCTTCACTTACCATTTACAGTCAGCTGTTTACTAGAGGTAACTGCCAGTGTAATAAGGCAGAAATAAAAGGCACACCCATTGAAAAGGAAGAATCAAAACTATCTTATTCGCAAATGAAATGATTTTTTAGTGTAGAAAATCCTTGGTCATCTTCAAAAAGCTACGAAAATACCAATAAGTTTAGCAAGGTCAACAGGTAATTACAAAAGCAGTATTATTTCTATACACTAACAATGAAAAAAATTGGGAATTGAAAATTTAATATACACTTAGATTTATACTTAAGGAGAATTTTAACAAAGTATGTGCAAGACCTCTATACTGTAAATTATAAACCATTATTGAAGGAAATTTGATGAGACATAAATAATTGGAGAGATATTCCATTGTCGAATGTTTTTTACTACTGTGTTTTCTGCCTTATATGTATTATTTCCTTCCTTCTGTCTACCTTGTACTATATTTTCTCATGTTTTTCATATTCCTTAAATTGGAAACGTAGATCACTGATTTGAAATAATACTTCCTTTCAAATATAAACATTTAATGCTATTAAGTTCTATTTATAGGTGACAAATTCCTTATGTCTATTAACTCAGGTTTGTTAATTTTGTATTCTGTCCTCTTTGCTTTTCAATTTCTAATATATTATTTATCTCACTCAGGAAAATTTGATGAAAAGATGTGGAATGCTTAACTGGTATCATCAAACTGGAAATATAGGTAACAATATAAAATACACCAACACTATCCATTGCTCTCTTCTTATTACGAAGAAATTATGCTCAGCAAGTGTTATCTTGGAGTTTCTCATTTGTTAGTTAATTAAATTAAGAAAAAATCACAGATACAATATACAAAGAATATCTGTGTGTGTGTATATATACATATATATAATTAATGATCCAAAATTGAATGAATATATGATATAGAATTTAAATTAATATGTACAATAGCGCTATATAGCTATGATAGTTACAGGTGAATACTTAGCAGTTAGTGTGTTCTTCAAAATGAGTGACAAAGTACAAAGTATGTATGTAAAGCACTTTTGAAAATTTTTAGTCTGTTGCAGCATCCAAATTAAACTTATGCAAAATATATCATACAGTACAGAAAATTTTCAAGTATAAATTTAGGAACATTGTAAAATGAAACTTTTACATTGAAACTACACCATGAATGGTAAGGTGTCCATATATATGACCCAAAGACTTTTTTATTGTATAGTATAAGATATATTCAAAGCAAAGAAATAAAAAAGTAATAGTTTTCAAAGCACTCTTCAATAAGTAGTTATAGGACAGATCCCAGAGTTTCATGGGTGCATTCCATCCTCTTTATCCTAGAATTAAACTTATGCATCTGTCTTTTAAAATATTGTTTCTTACTACCCCATTATGTTTCACAGCCAAATTATTAACAAATATTAAAACCATGTTTTAAATTTTCTTATTTCTTTGCTTATTGCAGTTTCTTGAATCCACATTGTCCTCTTCTTAGATATATTTTTCATTTTTCTTGAGTATGTCCTTGAGGATTCTTTTTTCCAGTGAGGATTCACAGGTAATTAAAAAATATTTATTGGGCTTCACTTCTTAAAAAAAAGTTGGCTGGGCATAAACTTTAGGTTAAAATTATTTTATTTTATAATTATTTTACATTGTTACAATAACTTCTAGCACTTGATGTTCCCAATGAGATATGTGATGTCATTCCTTCATAGGTTTTTTTCTCAGTGAGGTTTTAGGATTGTCTATTTGCACTTGTGTTTGGCATTTGTACTTTCAGAGATTTTCCCCATAGGTATTTAGCTATCTTATGGTTTCCAATGATCTTTCTTGGTCCACAGTGACAGAGGTTAATTAGTACTTTTCCTTCTTGCTTTGATCTATTTGTTTCAGTGATCAAATGATATTTATTTATTTATTTTATACCTTCTTTCTCATTATGTCAGTTTTCATCACATTCTAGGATACCCATAATTCTCTACATTTATAATCGAAGGATCAAAGGAAGAGTCCTCTACTATTATATTTGTCTGTGTGCATTTACGTCTTAAGTTTCTTTACTATCATTTTATGAGGGGCCTCAGAGGGAATGGAGGCAATGTTATGTTTTTCATGTGACACTTTTACTTGATGTTCTGATGAATTATTCTTTAATGCAAGTAGTCTGATTTACTACAACCAGTGTTCTTGTTCTCTGGCTTTATGGGAGGTTACATAAGTTAGGCAAAGAAAGTATTATCAACAGACTTTTGATAACCCCATCTAAAATATATATTTTACACTTTTTAATTGTATAGTATAACATATATACAAAGCAAGGAAATAAGAAAGCAATGTTTTCAAAGCAGTCTTCAAAAAGTGGTTACAGGGCGGGCCACGGTGGCTCAGCAGGCAAGAATGTTTGCCTGTCATGCCAGAGGACCTGGGCTCGATTCCCGGTGCCTGCCCATGTAAAAAAAAAAAGTGGTTACACAATAGATCCCTGAGTTTGTCATGGGCTACCGTATGACCCTCTCATATTTTTCCTTCTAGCTACTCCAGAATATAGGAGGCTACGGGGCTTAAATACTTTTTTATCACTACAATCGACTTGTTTTTCCTTCTTTTTTTGGTGAACAATAACATATATACAAAAAAGCTATAAATTTCCAAGCACAGCACCACAATTAGTTGTAGAATATATTTCAGACTTTGACATGGGTTACAATTTCACAATTTTAGGCTTTTATTTCTAGCTTTTCTAAAATACTGGAGACTAAAAGAGATATCAATTTAATGATTCAGCATTCATATTCACTTGTTAAGTCCTATTTTCTATGTATAATTCCACCATCACCTTTGATCTTTCCATTCATCTCTTTGGGGTTGTTTGGGCTATGGTAATTCTAAATTTTTGGTATTGGAAGGGTCTGTCACTAATATGGGATAGGGAGATGGAACTACCTGATGTTCTAGGGAGGCTGGGCTAGGTTTCAGGACTTATCTGGACCAGGGACCCATCTGGAGGTTGTAGGTTTCTGGCAAGTTACTCTAGTGTCTGGAACCATGTGGAATCTTACAAATTGCCCTAGGTGTTCTTTAGGATTGGCTGGAATGGTCCTGGTTGGGGGTTGGCAGGTTATGATAGGTAGCAAGGTCTACCTGAAGCTTGCATAAGAGCAACCTCCAGAGTAGCCTCTCGACTCTATTTGAACTCTCTGTGCCACTGATACTTTATTAATTACACTTCTTTTCCTCCATTTGCTCATGATGGAATTGGTGATCCCACGGTGCCAGGTCTGGATTCATCCCTGGGAGTCATGTCCCACATCACCAGGGAGACTTTCGCCCCTGGATGTCATGTCCTACGTATGGGGGAGGGCAATAATTTCACTTGCAGAGTTGGGCTTAGAGAGACTGAGACCATATCTGAGCACAATGGTCCTCCAGAAGTAACTCTTAGGCATGCCTATAGGTAATCTAAACTTCTATGCTACCTATATAAGCTTCACAAGAGTAGTCCTCTTGGTGGAGGGCATGGCCTATTGATTTGGGTATCCCTAAAGTTTGACACAGTATCAGGAGATTCCCTGATGGTAAGGTTTAATAGTTTCATAGTCTTTCTCCCCTCCCTCAGGGGACTCTGCCAATACTTTTTGATTATCTGGTTAATATACTCTAGGATGTTTCCAGGCATTACAATAATCTATACAGGATTAAAGGACCTCTTTCTCATTTTGTGCTCTCTGTGTTTCAGTTGTTCAAATGAACTATCCAATAGGTTGAATTAGATTATGTACTACAGAAAATTTCAGTTCCAGATCAAATAAACCTTTCTTCCATTGGTCTCAATGAGTATGTGTGGTTCTAAAATATAGACACTGTCTTCCTTACCCCTATGTTCTGAATTACTTTAACCCCAACCTGTTCAGCTTCATTCTTTCTCTAAATATCAGGCTATATATATAAAACAGTCTCTCAAAGTCCAGAAATAATAATCAGTACTCCAGACTTAATGTGTCTCCTCTAAAGCTTAGAATCTAGGCCCCTATTTTCTTATAAGCATTTTCTAAAAGTGACCATATCATTGTTGTTTATTTGTTTCTGGCTTATTAAGTCCCACCAAATATCCCACATGTTCATTGACATCGTTGCATGCCTCATGACAATGTTCCTTTTTTGTAGCAGCACAGCCTTTGTTCATAAGTATACACCATCGTTCGCCATTCTACTTCTCCCTCAGTGCATCCTTCAGCCTCCTGCATTCATCAGGCATCATGGAGAGGGCCCAAAGTCCACAGTCCACCAACATTCTCAATTTTAGATAATTTCGTTGTTCCCAAGGGACAGAAAACCAAGAGAAAACACCCTCACCAAACAAGAGATCTAAATCTCCTCTTAACTCTTGTCCCTCACCCCATTATTTACCTCTGCTGTTGCTGTGGTAGTGCTGATGGTTTCCTTTCGAACATAGCCCATAGCATGCAATAGCAGTTTCTCCCTGTACCCTGGATTTAAATACTCTTTATACAAGAATCATATCTTTGAAGTAATTCTTATAAGAACTCATTCATACTTCTCGTTTCTCATTATATTTTGAACACCACATACACCCCACTTCAGTTTGCTCTTTCATCTATATATTCCCATGGTGTGGTGGGGAAGGTGGTTGTGTTCCATCTGCTCTTGCACAGTCACACAGCCTTAGCCAGGACCAGCAATCGATGTCATGGAAACATTCTGGAAATAGGTTAGTTAACAGTGGGCCTGGCAGAAACAGCAGACAGGGCTGGGAATAACCATAAGGCATAGAGTTAGAAATCGATCACAAGAAAGAGGAAAGAATATTTACATATGTTTGGAATCTAAGATATATATATTCAAATAAACCATTGGTCAAAGTAAAAATCCCAATGAAAACAGGAAAAATATTCAACTGGATGATAAAAACATTACGTTTCAAAAATTGCACATGCTGATAAATCCATAGTAG
Organism: Tamandua tetradactyla; assembly: GCF_023851605.1. Lineage (NCBI taxonomy): Eukaryota > Metazoa > Chordata > Mammalia > Pilosa > Myrmecophagidae > Tamandua > Tamandua tetradactyla. Next base: position 81,278,834 of record NC_135334.1, on the reverse strand, counting down.
CGGGACATTTTGAAGCTTTAAATGTATATAATGAAACAAAAGGAAGATAGCAAACAATGACTGAAGCATCTATTTCAAGAACTTGTAAGAGAAATAAACAATTTAAACCCAAAGAAAATGGAAGAAATGACAAACAGCAGAAATTAATGAAAGAGAAAACAAATACATTTAGAATCAACAAAGTCAAAGTTGGCTTTTTGGAAGACGAATAAAAATTGCTAACACTCTTACTAGATTAAAAAGATACAAAGGATGAAAAAGAAAGGGAGCAGGAGAAGAAAAAAAGGCATAACCAACCACAATAGGATTAAAAATATAACACACTTCAGATTTTAAAGGCATAAAAAATGAGTGTTTTATAAAGAACTTTATACTTACAGATTACTAGACTTAGATTAAGACAGGAAAAATCCAAGAAACACAAGATTTATAGAAAATATAAGGAGAAATAATGACTAAATTTCTATCATATTAAAGAAAATCTATCTGTAATTAAAAACCTTACCACAAAGAAAATTTCAGGCCCAACTGGGTTTACTGGTGAATTCTACTGAGCATTTAGGAAAGAGATAAAGTCAATATTATAAAACACTTTCATGAGGGAAATACTCCCCAATTTACTGCTTTGAAATCATCATATTTTGGATCCAAAACCTGACAAGGCCATTATAACAAGACAAAATTATAGCGTGTGTTAAGGTCTGAAGGGGCTAGGACAGTTGGTCCTCTATGGAGCTATCATAACTTACCCACCACAGATCTCTCTGTGGAACAGGCTTGAAGATAAACTTCTGGGAATAGAATAAAAGTTGAGCAATATAAGAACAAAAAGACACAATAAAAAAGGTCCAGATGAAGGTGGGGAAGTGGAACAGAGCCAAGAAATCTTAGAAAGCAAACTGCCATATTTTTAAACATGATAAAACAACTGAGGATGGAATCTGTGAAGGTAGAAAAGCTACCCTAAATTATGCCTCCCTTAGCAAGTTAAGAAAACATATTTCACGTAAAAATGGACAACTAAAGCACCAAGGTCAAATCCCTTACAAAGTTTCTATAAGAAAAAAGAAATTAAGAAGAGTATCTACCCTAAAAACAACGAAAGCATTCAAGACATCCCAACAGATCAGATCAAAACTTTGACTTTCTATTTAAAAATGCGCTGAAAGACATTAAGAAAATAATATGACATAAGCACAACAAAAAGGTGGCATAGCTCAGGAAAGAACTAGAAGTAAAAGAAAATATCAATTCAGAAGTGAAGACTAAACCAGAAGGAACACTTAAAATGAATAAACCAACAGATTATGCCTCATGAAAAATAGAAGATGAAATGGGAAATTTTTGTTTTTAAATGGAGAATGAGTTAAAACAGATTTAAGAGAAAGAGACATAAATTAAAGCTAGGCAATAAAGAGCCAACCAAGGTCATAACCTGTAAAAGTATCCATATAAGGTTATATTATAAGATCTTGATTCTCATGAAACATGCAGTAATCAAAATCAGTTTTAAGTATGCAAATTTCTATATAAAGGCAGTGATGCAAATATTTATACAGATGATAGTTTTGAGGATGTGATTGGAAGAACCAATGGGAAAGCTGCTATTAAGACCAGGTTCAGGCAAGAAGGTACTAAATCATCACACCAAGAGGAAGGATGGAGAGAACATGATGAAGTGAGATTTATTTCACAGAATGAATCCATAGGAAGTGGCCAGAATGTCTTTGTGTTTTCTAATCAAACAGGAAGGAGAATGGCAGTAACGGGCAATATAGGCAGATGGGAGAATGGAAGTAACACAACTAAAAATTGGGTACATTTCTACCCTTTTTAGTTTCGTAAGCATATAAGATAGGGAAAAAAAAAGAAACACTGTAAAAAAGAAAATCCAGCTTAGTGTTTAAATTGAAAATAAACAAAAGCGAGACTTTCATAATTATAACCTTGGAAGGCTTAAGATGTTGCAAAGGTCAGAACTGATACAAACTGGGAGCTGTTTCATCATTAAGTTCCAGAGAACTGCCCTCTTTAGTGTTTTTCACATCATACAAATGCTGACCAATCTAGATGCTCTAGGAGAAAAGTTTTCAAACTTTTGGGTTTCAGAAACTCTATATTCTTAAATATTATTAAGGACCCTAAAGAAATTTTTGTTGATGTACCTTATAATCTATTTATATTTACTACATTTAAAATTAACATGGACAACATTTATAAATATTTATACCATTAATTTTAAAATAACAATAATAAATTCCTTTCATGTTAACATATTTCTATAAAAATTATATTTTCAGAAGAAAATCAGTGGAAAATTACATTTTACAAATTTGTTTAATGTCTGGCTTAATAGAAAACAGTAGGATTTTCCTATGTCCTTCAACTTGTTGCCATATGCTATTTTTTGGTTGAAGTATATGAAGAAAATCCAGTCTCATACAGATACGTAGTTGGAAAAAGGAGTAGTTTAATAGCTTTTTCAGATTATTGCGGATGTTCTCCTTTGACACTGCCCTTAAAACAGAGAAGCAGGAGTTTCTTAAAGTGTAACTGGCATGTTGGATCTGAAACTACGTTAATGAGTTTTCCCTACTGTGTTACATTAAAATTCAGTGGTCTGTCTCACACTTTAATTACATCTATTACCCAAGTATGATTTTGTAACAAGCATTATTTTGTATTTTGAACATACTAGTTTAATTAGTTATAGAGATCTCTAAAAAAAATTCATAATTCTATATAAAATCACAATAATTGATACCATCATCAATCCCATGAAAAAAACTTGGGACTTCTGGAGAAGATGGCGGCTTAGTAAGACGCATGGGTCTTAGTTCCTCCTCCAGAGCAGCTACTAAAGAAATAGAAACAGTACAGAATAGCTGCCGGAGCCACGACAGAGAACAGAACACAGCGTACCCCATTCTGGAATGGCTGAACCAGCTAAGAGAATCTGCTGCGGTGAGGTCCCTGAGAGGCGTGTGCTTCCTCGGGCTGTGGTGGCTGGTGGCCGGAGCCCCTCCCTCCCTCCTTCCCGGGCCAGCTGGGATATTTGGATTGGCGGTCCCTCAAGCCACGGCGGCCAGCGTCGCCCCACCACGCGTGCCTTCCTGGGTCAGCTGAGAGCTTTGGGCCAGCGCCCCCCCCTACCCACGCGTGGCTTCCCGGGCCGGCTAGGGGTTTGGATAGGCACTTCCCCAAGCCACGGCGGACGGCAACCCCCGCCACGAGCGGCTTCCTGGGCCGGCTGGGAGATTTGGATTGGGACTCCCCCAAGCCGCGGCGGCCAGCACCCCCCGCCACGCGCGGCTTCCCGGGCTGGCTGGGAGATTTGGATAGGAGGTCCCCCAAGCCGCGGAGACCAGCGACCAGGGTCCTTTCCACACATGTGGCTTCCCGGTCCGGCTGGGAACGTTGGAGAGGCACTCCCCCAAGCCGCGGCGGCCGGCACCCCCCCGCCATGCTTGGCGTCCTGGGCCGGCTGGGAGATTTGGACTGGCACTCCCCCAAGCCACGTCGGCTGGCAATCCGCCCCCACAGCAAGAGTCTTCCAAAGTTAAACGAGCCACAGCATCTTTTACTGGTGGGACCCGCAGAGAGACAAGCACCACATACTGGGCAGGATAAGAAAAAACAGAGCTGAGAGACTTCACAGGAAAGCCTTTCAAGCTGCTGGGTCCCACACTCAGGAAAATCTGATTAAATGCCCAGATGCCAACAAAAAATAACGGATCACACCAGGAAAATTGAAGATATGGCCCAGTCAAAGGAACAAACCAATAGCTCAAATGAGATACAGGAGCTGAGACAACTAATTCTGAATATACGAACAGAAATGGAAAACCTCTTGAAAAACCAAATCAATAAACTGAGGGAGGACATGAAGAAGGCATGGGCTGAAAAAAAAGAAGAAATGGAAAGTCTGAAAAAACAAATCACAGAACTTATGGGATTGAAGGACAAAGTAGAAAAGATGGAAAAAACAATTTAAACCTACAATGGTAGATTTAAAGAGACAGAGGCTAGAATTAGTGAACTGGAGGATGGAACATCTGAATTCCAAGAAGAAACAGAAACTATAGGGAAAAGAATGGAAAAATTTGAACAGGGGATCAGGGAACTCAAGGACAATATGAACCGCACAAATATACGTGTTGTGGGTGTCCCAGAAGGAGAAGAGAAGGGAAAAGGAGGAGAAAAACTAATGGAAGAAATTATCACTGAAAATTTCCCAACTCTTATGAAAGACCTAAAATTACAGATCCAAGAAGTGCAGCGCACCCCAAAGAGAACAGACCCAAATTGGCATTCTCCAAGACACTTCCTAGTTAGAATGTCAGAGGTCAAAGAGAAAGAGAGGATCTTGAAAGTAGCAAGAGAAAAACAATCCATCACATACAAGGGAAACCCAATAAGACTATGTGTAGATTTCTCAGCAGAAACCATGGAAGCTAGAAGACAGTGGGATGATATATTTAAATTACTAAAAGAGAAAAATGGCCAACCAAGACTTCTATATCCACCAAAATTGTCCTTCAAAAATGAGGGAGAAATCAAAACATTTTCAGATAAAAAGTCACTGAGAGAATTTGTGACCAAGAGACCAGCTCTGCAAGAAATACTAAAGGGAGCACTAGAGTCAGATATGAAAAGACAGAAGAGAGAGGTATGGAGAAGAGTGTAGAAAGAAGGAAAATCAGATATGATATATATAATACAAAAGGCAAAATGGTAGAGGAAAATATTATCCCAACAGTAATAACACTAAATGTTAATGGACTGAATTCCCCAATCAAAAGGCATAGACTGGCAGAACGGATTAAAAAACAGGATCCTTTTATATGCTGTCTACAGGAAACACATCTGAGACCCAAAGATAAACATAGGTTGAAAGTGAAAGGTTGGGAAAAGATATTTCATGCATATAACAACCAGAAAAGAGCAGGAGTAGCTATACTAATATCCAACAAATTAGACTTCAAATGTAAACAGTTAAAAGAGACAGAGAAGGATACTATCTACTAATAAAAGGAACAATTAAACAAGAAGACATAACAATCACAAATATTTATGCACCGAACCAGAATGCCCCAAAATACGTGAGGAATACACTGCAAACACTGAAAAGGGAAATAGACATATCTACCATAATAGTTGGAGAATTCAATTTGCCACTCTCATCAATGGACAGAACATCTAGACAGAGGATCAGTAAAGAAATAGAGAATTTGAATATTACAATAAATGAGCTAGACTTAACAGACATTTATAGGACATTATACCCCACAACAGCAGGATACACCTTTTTCTCAAGTGCTCATGGATCATTCTCAAAGATAGACCATATGCTGGGTCACAAAGCAAGTCTTAACAAATTTAAAAAGATTGATATCATACACAACACTTTCTCGGATCATAAAGGAATGAAGTTGGAAATCAATAATAGGCGGGGTGCCAGAAAATTCACAAATATGTGGAGGCTCAACAACACACTCTTAAACAACGAGTGGGTCAAGGAAGAAATTGCAAGAGAAATTAGTAAATATCTCGAGGAGAATGAAAACGAAAACACAACATATCAAAACCTATGGGACGCAGCAAAGGCAGTGCTAAGAGGGAAATTTATTGCCCTAAATGCCTATATCAGAAAAGAAGAAAAGGCAAAAATTCAGGAATAAACTGTCCACTTGGAAGAACTGGAGAAAGAACAGAAAACTAAACCCAAAGCAAGCAAAAGGAAAGAAATAACAAAGATTAGAGCAGAAATAAATGAAATCGAGAACATAAAAACAATAGAGAAAATCAATAAGACCCGAAGTTGGTTCTATGAGAAAATCAATAAGATTGATGGGCCCTTAGCAAGATTGACAAAAAGAAGAAGAGAGAGGTTACAGGGTTACAGACAGTGCAACAGAACTAGATACAAAAACTCAAAAATGGACAGCACAATACTATCTAATTGTAATGTAATTATGTTAAAACACTGAATGAAGCTGCATCTGAGCTATAGTTTTTTTTTGTTTGTTTGTGTTTTTTTCTTTTTATATTTTTTTAATTTTTATTATTATTTTTATTTTTTTCTCTACATTATCATTCTATATCTTTTTCTGTTGTTTTGCTAGTTCTTTTCCTAAATCCATGCAAATGTACTAAGAAATGATGATCACACGTCTATGTGATGATATTAAGAATTACTGATTGCATATGTAGAATGGAATGATTTCTAAATGTTGTGTTAGTTAATTTTTTTTTTTAATTAATAAAAAAAAAAAAAAAACTAGGAAGGGCAGGCCACAGTGGCTCAGCAGGTAAGAGTGCTTGCCTGCCATGTCTGAGGACCTGGGTTCAATTCCCGGTGCCTGCCCATGTAAAAAAATAAATAAATAAATAAATAATAGGGGGGAAATGTTAAAATAAATTTAAAAAAAACTAGGGAGGGGATCCAAGATGGCTTCTTAGTAAGGTACATGCGTCTTAGTTCCTCCGACTCCAAATCAACTAATAGGTGAACAGAAACAGTACAGAACAGCTCCCGGGGCTACAGCAGGGAATGGACACACAGCGTAACCCAGTCTGGGCTGGTTAGTCTGACTGTGAAACTCGGCTGCGGTGAGTGAGATCCCCGAGCGGCGGGCGATTTCCCAAGCAGCCGCAGCTGCGGCGGTCCGAGCTAATCCCTCCCTCCTTCCTGGGCTGGCTGAGGGACGCGGAGAGACAAGCTTCCCAGCCAAGGCGGCCGGCGCCACACTTTTGCGGGCAGCTTCGAGTCTCGGCTTCGAGTCCGCGACTACGAGTCTCGCATCAGAGGGCTATCCGAAGTCTGGGCTGGCAAGTCTGATTGCGAGACTTGGCTGCGGTGAGACCCCCGAGCAGCCGCGGCTGCGGCGGTCCGAGCTAATCCCTCCCTCCTTCCCGGGCTGGCTGAGAGACTCGGAGAGACAAGCTTCCCAGCCAAGGCGGCCGGCGCCACACTTTTGCGGGCAGCTTCGAGTCTCGGCTTCGAGTCCGCAGCTACGAGTCTCGGATCAGAGGGCTATACAAAGTCTGGGCTGGCAAGTCTGACTGCGACTCTTGGCTGCAGCGAGACCCCCGAGCAGCGCATGATTTGCCGAGCAGCCGCAGCCGCGGCGGTCCGAGCTAATCCCTCCCTCCTTCCCGGGCCGGCTGAGAGTATCAGAGAAGCAAGTTTCCCAAGCCAAGGCAGGCGGCGCCCTTCTTCTGCGGGCGGCTTCGAGTCTCGGCTTTGAGTCCGTGGCTACGAATCTCAGATCAGAGGGCTATCCAAAGTCTGGGCTGGCTAGACTGACTGCGAGACTAGGGTGCGGTGAGACCCCCGAGCGGCGCGTGATTTCCCGATCAGCGGCAGCTGCGGTGGTCCGAGCTACTCACTCCCTCCTTTCCGGGCCGGCTGAGAGTATTGGAGAAGCAAGTTTCCCAAGCCGAGGCAGGCGGCACCCCTCTTTTGCGGGCAGCTTCGAGTCTCTGCTTCGAGTCCGCGGATACGAGTCTCGGATAGGAGGGCTATCCAAGCAGCGGTAGCCCCCCCCACGGGAGGCTTCCTGGTCCGCTGGGGAATTCCAGGCCTGCTGCGGCCCACAACCAGCCACAGGGTCCCCTCAAGCCGCGGCAGCTGACGCCCCCACCACGCGCGGCCCCTGAACCAACGGAGAGAATTGGATCCGAAATCCCCAGGCCACGGAGATCGGTGACTGGGGGAGACCCATTCCAAACACTTGAAACAAACGTGTGCCACGTGCGCCACATACTGGGCAAGATAAGAAAAACAGATCCCAGAGATTTCACAGAAAAATATTACAACCTTGCTGGGTCCAACACCAAGAGAAATCTGAATAAATGCCCAGACGCCAGCAGCAGAAGATAACTGTCCACGCTCAAAAGATTGAGAATATGGCTCAGTCAAAGGAACAAACCAATAGCTCAAATGAGACACAAGAGCTGAGACAACTAATGCTGAATATACGAACAGAAATGGAAAACCTCTTCAAAAATGAAATCGATAAATTGAGGGAGGACATGAAGAGGACATGGGCTGAACATAAAGAAGAAATAGAAAAACTGAAAAAACAAATCGCAGAACTTATGGAAGTGAAGGATAAAGTAGCAAACATAGAAAAAATAATGGATAGCTACAATGATAGATTTAAAGAGACAGAAGATAGAAGTAGTGAATTGGAGGATGGAACATCTGAATTCCAAAAAGAAACAGAAACTATAGGGAAAAGAATGGAAAAATTTGAACAGGGGATCAGGGAACTCAAGGACAATATGAAGCGCACAAATATACGTGTTGTGGGTGTCCCAGAAGGAGAAGAGAAGGGAAAAGGAGGAGAAAAACTAAGTGAAGAAATTATCACTGAAAATTTCCCAACTCTTATGAAAGACCTAAAATTACAGATCCAAGAAGTGCAGCGCACCCCAAAGAGATTAGACCCAAATAGGCGTTCTCCAAGACACTTACTAGTTAGAATGTCAGAGGTCAAAGAGAAAGAGAAGATCTTGAAAGCATCAAGAGAAAACCAATCCATTACATACAAGGGAAACCCAATAAGATTTTGTGTAGATTTCTCAGCAGAAACCATGGAAGCTAGAAGACAGTGGGATGATATATTTAAAATACTAAAAGAGAAAAACTGCCAACCAAGACTCCTATATCCAGCAAAATTATCCTTCAAAAATGAGGGAGAAATTAAAACATTCTCAGACAAAAAGTCACTGAAAGAATTTGTGACCAAGAGACCAGCTCTGCAAGAAATACTAAAGGGAGCACTAGAGTCAGATACAAAAAGACAGAAGAGAGAGATATGGAAAAGAGTGTAGAAAGAAGGAAAATCAGATATGATATATATAATACAAAAGGCAAAATGTTAGAGGAAAATATTATCCAAACAGTAATAACACTAAATGTCAATGGACTGAATTCCCCAATCAAAAGGCATAGACTGGCAGAATGGATTAAAAAACAGGATCCTTTTATATGCTGTCTACAGGAAACACATCTTAGACCCAAAGATAAACATAGGTTGAAAGTGAAAGGTTGGGAAAAGATATTTCATGCAAATAACAACCAGAAAAGAGCAGGAGTGGCTATACTAATATCCAACAAATTAGACTTCAAATGTAAAACAGTTAAAAGAGACAAAGAAGGACACTATATATTAATAAAAGGAACAATTAAACAAGAAGACATAACAATCATAAATATTTACGCACCAAATCAGAATGCCTCAAAATACGTGAGGAATATACTGCAAACACTGAAAAGGGAAATAGACTCATATACCATAATAGTTGGAGACTTCAACTCACCACTCTCATCAATGGACAGAACATCTAGACAGAGGATCAACAAAGAAATAGAGAATCTGAATATTACTATAAATGAACTAGACTTAATAGACATTTATAGGACATTACATCCCACAACAGCAGGATACACCTTTTTCTCAAGTGCTCATGGATCATTCTCAAAGATAGATCATATGCTGGGTCACAAAGCAAGTCTTAACAAATTTAAAAAGATTGAAATCTTACTCAACACTTTCTCAGACCATAAAGGAATGATGTTGGAAATCAATAATAGGCAGAGTGCCAGAAAATTCACAAATACGTGGAGGCTCAACAACACACTCCTAAACAACGACTGGGTCAAAGAAGAAATTGCAAGAGAAATTAGCAAATACCTCGAGGCGAATGAAAATGAAAACACAACATATCAAAACTTATGGGACGCAGCAAAGGCAGTGCTAGGAGGGAAATTTATTGCTCTAAATGCCTATATCAGAAAAGAAGAAAAGGCAAAAATTCAGGAATTAACTATCCATTTGGAAGAACTGGAGAAAGAACAGCAAGCTAACCCCAAAGCAAGCAAAAGGAAAGAAATAACAAAGATTAGAGCAGAAATAAATGAAATTGAAAACATGAAAACAATAGAGAAAATCAATAAGGCCAGAAGTTGGTTCTATGAGAAAATCAATAAGATTGATGGGCCCTTAGCAAGACTGACAAAAAGAAGAAGAGAGAGGATGCAAATAAATAAGATCAGAAATGGAAGAGGAGACATAACTACTGACCTCACAGAAATAAAGGAGGTAATAACAGGATACTATGAACAACTTTACACTAATAAATACAACAATTTAGAGGAAATGGACGGGTTCCTGGAAAGACATGAACAACCAACTTTGACTCAAGAAGACATAGATGACCTCAACAAACCAATCACAAGTAAAGAAATTGAAGCAGTCATTCAAAAGCTTCCTAAAAAGAAAAGTCCAGGACCAGACGGCTTCACATGTGAATTCTATCAAACATTCCAGAAAGAATTAGTACCAATTCTCCTCAAACTCTTAAAAAAAATCGAAGTGGAGGGAAAACTACCTAATTCATTCTATGACGCCAACATTACCCTCATACCAAAACCAGGCAAAGATATTACAAGAAAAGAAAACTACAGGCCGATCTCTCTAATGAATATAGATGCAAAAATCCTCAATAAAATTCTAGCAAATCGTATCCAACAACACATTAAAAGAATTATTCATCATGACCAAGTAGGATTCATCCCAGGTATGCAAGGATGGTTCAACATAAGAAAATCAATTAATGTAATACACCATATCAACAAATCAAAGCAGAAAAATCACATGATCATCTCAATTGATGCAGAGAAGGCATTTGACAAGATTCAACATCCTTTCCTGTTGAAAACACTTCAAAAGATAGGAATACAAGGGAACTTCCTTAAAATGATAGAGGGAATATATGAAAAACCCACAGCTAATATCATCCTCAATGGGGAAAAATTGAAAACTTTCCCCCTAAGATCAGGAACAAGACAAGGATGTCCACTATCACCACTATTATTCAACATTGTGTTGGAGGTTCTAGCCAGAGCAATTAGACAAGAAAAAGAAATACAAGGCATCAAAATTGGAAAGGAAGAAGTAAAACTATCACTGTTTGCAGATGATATGATACTATACGTCGAAAACCCAGAAAAATCCACAACAAAACTACTAGAGGTAATAAATGAGTACAGCAAAGTAGCAGGTTACAAGATCAACATTCAAAAATCTGTAGCATTTCTATACACTAGCAATGAACAAGCGGAGGGGGAAATCAAGAAACGAATCCCATTTACAATTGCAACTAAAAGAATAAAATACCTAGGAATAAATTTAACTAAAGAGACAAAAAACCTATATAAAGAAAACTACAAAAAACTGCTAAAAGAAATCACAGAAGACCTAAACAGATGGAAGGGCATACCGTGTTTATGGATTGGAAGACTAAATATAGTTAAGATGTCAATCCTACCTAAATTGATTTACAGATTCAATGCAATACCAATCAAAATCCCAACAACGTATTTTTCAGAAATAGAAAAACCAATAAGCAAATTTATCTGGAAGGGCAGGGTGCCCCGAATTGCTAAAAACATCTTGAGGAAAAAAAAACGAAGTTGGAGGTCTTGCACTGCCTGACTTTAAGGCATATTATGAAGCCACAGTGGTCAAAACAGCATGGTATTGGCATAAAGATAGATATATCGACCAATGGAATCGAATAGAGTGCTCAGATATAGACCCTCCCATCTATGGACATTTGATCTTTGATAAGGCAGTCAAGCCAACTCACCTGGGACAGAACAGTCTCTTCAATAAATGGTGCCTAGAGAACTGGATATCCATATGCAAAAGAATGAAAGAAGACCCATATCTCACTCCCTACACAAAAGTTAACTCAAAATGGATCAAAGATCTAAACATTAGGTCTAAGACCATAGAACAGTTAGAGGAAAATGTCGGGAGATATCTTATGAATCTTACAATTGGAGGTGGTTTTATGGACCTTACACCTAAAGCAAGAGCACTGAAGAAGGAAATAAATAAATGGGAACTCCTCAAAATTAAACACTTTTGTGCATCAAAGAACTTCATCAAGAAAGTAGAAAGACAGCCTACACAATGGGAATCAATATTTGGAAACGACATATCAGATAAAGGTCTAGTATCCAGAATTTATAATGAGATTGTTCAACTCAACAACAAAAAGATAGCCAACCCAATTACAAAATGGGAAAAAGACTTGAATAGACACCTCTCAGAGGAGGAAATACAAATGGCGAAAAGACACATGAAGAGATGCTCAATGTCCCTGGCCATTAGAGAAATGCAAATCAAAACCACAATGAGATATCATCTCACACCCACCAGAATGGCCATTATCAACAAAACAGAAAATGACAAGTGCTGGAGAGGATGCGGTGAAAGAGGCACACTTATCCACTGTTGGTGGGAATGCCAAATGGTGCAACCACTGTGGAAAACAGTTTGGCGGTTCCTCAAAAAGCTGAATATAGAATTGCCATACGACCCAGCAATACCATTGCTGGGAATCTACTCAAAGGAATTAAGGGCAAAAACTCAAACAGACATTTGCACACCAATGTTTATAGCAGCGTTATTTACAATTGCAAAGAGATGGAAACAGCCAAAATGTCCATCAACAGACGAGTGGCTAAACAAACTGTGGTATATACATACGATGGAATATTATGCAGCTTTAAGGCAGGATAAACTTATGAAGCATGTATTAACATGGATGGACCTAGAGAACATTATGCTGAGTGAGTCTAGCCAAAAACTAAAAGACAAATACTGTATGGCCCCAATGATGTGAATCGACACTCGAGAATAAACTTGGAATATGTCATTGGTAACAGAGTTCAGCAGGAGTTAGAAACAGGGTAAGATAATGGGTAATTGGAGCTGATGGAATACAGACTGTGCAATAGGACTAGATACAAAAACTCAAAAATGGACAACACAATAATACCTAATTGTAAAGTAATCATGTTAAAATACTGAACGAAGCTGCATCCGAGCGATAGGTTCTTGTTTTGTTTGTTTTGTTCTTATTATTATTACTTTTATTTTTTTTCTCTATATTAACATTCTTTATTTTTTTCTGTTATACTGCTAGTTCTTCTAAACCGATGCAAATGTACTAAGAAACGATGATCATGCATCTATGTGATGATGTTAAGAATTACTGATTGCAGGGCGGGCCGCGGTGGCTCAGCGGGCAAGAGTGCTTGCCTGCCGTGCCGGAGGACCCCGGTTCGATTCCCGGCCCCAGCCCATGTAAAAACAGACAAACAAACAAAATATAATAAAACAAGAAAATGTTTAAAAATGTTTCCCTTTCTTCCTTCCATCCTTCCTTCCTTCTCTGTCTTTCCTTCCTTTCCTCCCTCTCTCTAAAAAAAAAAAAAAAAAAAAAAAAAAGAATTACTGATTGCATATGTAGAATGGTATGATGTCTAAAAAAAAAAAAAAAAAAAAAAAATGGTCAGCACAATACCGCCTAACTGTAATGTAATTATGTTGGAACACTGAATGAAGCTGCATCTGATCTATAGTTTTTTTTTTGTTTTTTTTTCTTTCTCTTATATATTTTTGTACTTTTTATTTTTATTTGTGTTTTCTCTGTGTTATCACTTTATTTCTTTTTCTGTTGTCATGCTATTTCTTTCTCTAAATCGATGCATATGTACTGAGAAATGATGACCATACACCTATGTGATGATATTAAGAATTACTGATTGCATATGTAGAATGGATTGATTTCTAATGTTGTGTTAGTTAATTTTTTTTAATTAATAAAAAAAAAAAACTAGGAAGCTGTAAAGGTCACAATAGCAAATAGAAGCTGTACAAAATTCAAAGCTCAATTTTTTTCTTTGGCAACACCACTGTCCACTGTTTTTCTTGATGTGACAGGTTTACTTCATTCATTCTTGAGTTAATGTCTTGAAAATGCTCAAGTCTGAATAACTATAATTTGAAGCTCAGTAACTTTTTTTTAAGTAAAATGATGTTTCATGAAAAACATGGCTAGTTTATCAGGCAACTGTAACCATTACACAATTGCTTTCCCTCAAGATAATCACTGTACTTCACTGTACAGAAGTGCTATCCACATTCTCTTCATTTGGTCACATAGAATATTAAAAAGACATATTCAAGGGTCAAGTTTTAATAAAAGCATTAATTTCTATTGCTTCATCAAGAACTTCTTATATGAAACTGCCATTTTTTTTTAAACTGTGGTCTATGCTGGTGAAGATTTTAATAACTTCTAGTACAGATTGGTCCCACTACTTAAGTCACGAGCAGTTTTACCTATCACTGCTTTTGCATCATTAATGCAAATGTTACATGGTGAAAAAGAGAAATGATGTCTTAGTATTATTATGAAAATAATTTTGGCCCTAAGGACCTGAAAGGTTCTTGAGCACTTGCAGTGGCCTGTGGAACACACTTTGAGAACTGTTGGCTTACACTGAAGCACATCAATTGTCAAGCCCAGCACTGCCACACAGTGATTCTAAATGGCTTTGTAATGCCTCACTCTTAAATGTGAGTAGATGGAAAAAGAACAGAAGATATCTGAAGAAGATTCCTAAAATGAAAACAGAGTCCAAATCAAATGGAAAAGGCAACTCAGGAAAACAGATACAATACAGAGAGTAGAAGAAAACTAGAATAAAACCAGTTAAGAACACAAGAACTAGCTTATCAGAGATCTAAAAGAAAATAGTATCTGTTTTAGTTTGCTAATGCTGCTGGAATACAATACATCAGAAATGGGTTGGTTTTTTTATAAAGGGGATTTATTAAGTTACAAAGTTTACAGTTCTAATGCCATAAAAATGTCTAAACTAAGGCATCCAGAAAAAGATACTGTTCTAGTTTGCGAGCTGCTGGAATGTGATATACCAGAAACATTACGACTTTTAAAACGGGGAATTTATAAAGCTGCAAGTTTATATGTTCTAAGGTCATAAAAATGTACAAATTAAACCAAGTTATAGAAATGTCCAATCTAAGGCATCCAAGGAAAGATACCTTGGTCAAGAAGGCCGTTGACGTTCAGGATTTCTCTCTCAACTGGAAAGGCACATGGTGAACATGGCAGTGTCTGTGTTCTAGTTTGCCAACTGCTAGAATGCAATATACCAGAAACAGAAAGGTTTTTAAAAACGGGAATTTAATAAGTTCCTAGTTTACAGTTCTAAGGTCGAGAAAATGTCAGAAAATTATTCTCTGGCTCTGGACCTGTGAAATTCAGAACAAGTTATTTACTGCCAAAATACAAAGGAGGGACAGTCATAGGATACATATACCCATTTCCATAGGGAGGAAGGAACACAGGGGTCACCAGACCCATACAATTTTGAAAGCCTGCAGGGCAAAGACCATTAGATTTCAAAGTCTGAGAGTTATTTATCTTTGGGGCTTCTGAAAGTGGCAGTCCCACCCTTTCCAAGGGTCTAAGAAGAGACCTGCCTTTCTGCAAATGCAACCTTGGGGGATACTGGGGAGAACACTTTTTCTTGGCTCCACCCTCTCCAAGGATTGGGGCTGCACCCAGGCTCTCTGCCATCTCTGAGGCACACGCTCAACCCCTCCATGTGGTGCTAGCCAGGCTCTCCCCAAACCCCAAGGAATGTGCTTCACCCTCTCCAAGGCCTGAAGCAGTATGACTCTTCCACTGCCATGAGGTGGAAGGCCCATCCTCTGCCTTCGGGGCAAACTCACTCTCTCCACAGGCTTGGGTGGGTCCGCTCTCCTGGTCCAAGGCTTCTTGACTTCAGACCCCAGCCTCCATGGTTTTGCCTCTGAAGTAATTTTTCCTCCAATGTGTCCCTTCTCTGAACTCCCCAGTCCAGGCTGACAATGGCTTTGTTTATACAGATCCAACAGCACTCTTGTTGGCTTTCTATGCAGTAGCTTTGGATCATGCTATCAGATGTAAGGAGTTTCCGCAAATCCTTCCTGGATAACTCTGTGTCCAATTCTGGTTTTCTCTGAAATAGCTGACTGGTTTCACATTTGGCCAAATCCTAATATGTGGCACTGTTCTCTGGGGTCTCCCTTCCAGGAAGCCCAGAATTCTTCAGAACATCAACTTCTGGTTTTTTTATACCCAAGAGTTCAGTTCTCAGCTTATCTCTTTCCTGTCACATTTCATTATAAGCTGTGAGGAGAAACCAGGCTGCACTTTCCACATTTAATTTGGAGATCACTTCTGCTAAGTATTCAGGTTTATGGCTTTTAAATCAGCCATTCAGCTAAAGCCACTCATCAATTTTGCCAGATTATCTGCCATTTTAAAACAAGGCTCATATTCCTTCCAGTCTATAATAACACATGCCTCATTTCTGTCTAAGGCTTTATCAGAAGTGTCTATATCAACAATCTCTTCAAAGCATTCTATGACTTCTCTATCAAGCTCCTCACAACTCTTCCAGAATCTTCTCCTTATTCATTTAAAAAACCATTCCAATATGTTTGGTATTTGCAAACCACAGCAGCACCCCACTCTCTGGTACCAAAATCTGTTCTAGTTTGCCAGCTGCTGGAATGCAATATACCAGAAACAGAATGGCTTTTAAAAAGGGGAATTTAATAAGTTGCTAGTTTACAGTTCTAAGGTCGAGAAAATGTCCCAATTAAAACAAGTCTATAGAAATGTACAATCTAAGGCATCCAGGGAAAGATACCTTGGTTCAAGAAGGCCAATGAAGTTCAGGGTTTTCTCTCAAGTGGAAGGGCACATGGCAAACACAGCATCATCTTTTAGCTTCTTCTCCTGGCTTCCTGTGTCAGCTGGTGAACCTCTCCTGTGGAGTTAGTCCAGACCCTCCATTGGAATCGTCAGATTCACAGCCTGCCCTGCGGATTTTGGATTCTGTGTTCCTGCGGTCACATGAGACACCTTTATAAATTTTATATTTGCAAGTGTTCCCTGTTGATTCTGTTTCTCTAGAGAATCCTAACTAATACAGTCTGCTAGCTTTCTTTCCTGGCTTCTTGTTTCATGAAGCTCCCCGGAGGCATTTTCCTTGTGCATTGCCAAAGGTCTCTGGCTGCCTGGGCTCTGTGGCTCTGGCTTTCTTGTTATTCTCGTGGTTCTCTGAAAAGGGACTCTCTCCAAAATGCTTCTTTTTTAAAAGGATTCCAGTCAAGGCCCACCTGGAATGGGTGGAGTCACATCTCCCTCTAATAAAAAATTAATACCCACAATCAGGTGAGTCACATCTCCATGGGAACAATCAAAAAGCTCCCACCCAGCAATACTGAATGAAGATTAAAGGACATGACTTTTCTGGGGTCCACCACAGATTCAAACTGGCACAGATATTTTGACTCAAGAAATGCCAAAGACGTTAAGAACACCCAGTTGTTAGCTGGGAAGGCACATGGCTGGCATCTGCTGGTTCTCTGGCGTCTGGTTTCAAACAGCTTCCCAGGGAGCAAGTTCTTTCTGCATCTCCAAACATCTCTGTCTGTGTCGGCTCTGAACTTTTCTCAGAATGGTTCCCTCTTAAAGGTCTCCAGTAAATAGATTAAGACCCACCTTGAATGGGCGGTGACTTCTCCTTGGAAACCACCTAATCAAAAGGTCTCACCCACAACTGGATGGGTCAAACCACAGAAACAACTTAATAAAAAAGATTCCACCCTACAATATTAGATAAGGATTAAAGAACATGGCTTTTCTGGGGTACATAACAGCTTCAAAGCAGCACAATATCTTCAGTAACAAGAACTGGAAGTCATATAAATAAAAAATTTGGAAAACAGAAGTTTTGGATATTGAAATATAGGGCAGAAATTTAAAATTCAATAAATGGAAGGTCAAGTTGAGGAAATCTTCCAGAAAGTAAAGTAAGAATATAGTTGTAATAAAATGTAGAATAAAAAATAATTACCCAATAAAATGTATAAAAGAACACATACAAGGAAGACATGTCATTAGGAAATTTCAGAACACTGGGTATAAAGAAAAAGAGGAAGAAATTTTTCCAGAGAGAAATAAACAACAGGTCCAAAAATGAGAGAAGCCCAAATTGCATAGGCCTCTCAAGAACAACAACATTGGAAATCAGAAGAAAATAAAGAAATGCCTTCAAATTTCCCAGGGAAAAATTTCTAAACAAGTATTCTACACTCAGCAAGCTGGTATTCAAGTGTGAGAACCGAATCATAATATTTTTACATGTACTAAAATTTCTCATTTGCATGCACTATTACCTCATAAAGTTACTGGACCATATAATCTATCAAAATGTGAGGGTGAGCCAAGAAAAAGAAATACATGGGATCTAGGAATGAGAAAATTCATAATAGGAGGCAAGCAAAGTAAATTTCCAGGATTATAATGAAAGGCGATCCTAGGAAATGGTGACCTATAGCCCAGATAACTTCCAGACATAATGAAGTAAGAACACAGAGAGTTCGAGAAAGGAACCTGTCTCCAAGAAAGAAACAAAATATGATGTATTTGGAAATATTAAATGAGACTTAACCCTAGAACCTAAATTTTCAATAATATATAATCTAAATCAAGCTGTCTGGGTCGCTCATTTAAACAACGCAAGCTCCTGGAGTCCAGAATAGGAACGAGGCCTTGTAATTCTGTACAATATAATACCAGGATACATCACAGACTATGGTAGGATGATAATTAGAAAGTATTGGTAGAGTCCTTGAGGGTCCAAAGGGATATACATATGGAACTATTAAGTTTTCCCATCTGGGAAACCCTGGGTACCCTCTCAGCCATTGGGGACTCCCAAGAAAATAGGCCAAGCCCTTGATTTTGAGCCTTGCCTTTATGAAACTTATTTCTGCAGGGAAAAAGGTAAGACTATCTATGGGCCAAAGAGCTTTTTCCTTTCAGGAAACCTCTTTTGTTGCTCAGATGTGGCCTCTCTGTCTCTAAGCCCAATTCTGCAAGGAAAATCATTACCCTCCCCTCTACGTGGGACATGACATTCTGGGAAGAAAATCTCCCTGGCAATGTGGGGTGTGATTTCTGGGGCTGAGTTTGGCCGTGGCAGTGTGGGATTGACAATGCCTTCTGAACCAAAAGGGGGAAAAGAGTGTAATAAAATAAGGCATCAGTGGCCAAGAGAGATCTAATGGAGTTAAGAGGCTACTTTGGAGGTATTCTTATGTAAGCTTCAGTTAGATAATGCTAATTGTCATGGTTTGCTAAACCCCAACCAACAGCACTCTTATTGACTTTCTTTTTGTATGCTGTATGGTGGGGATCACATTTCATTCTTTTTCCATGTAAGGATCCCGTTATTGCAGCATCATTGTTAAATTTTTGTTTGTTTGTTTTGGGGAAGTGCATGGGTCTGGAATCGAACCCGGGTGTCCCGCATGGCAGGCTAGAATTCTACCACTGAACTACCCTTGCACCCCTTCCCATCGACTCTTAAGAACACCTAGGGCTCTAACTGAGACTCTATAAAGGTTTCATGTACTAAATTCACTTCCTTGGAACCTATAATTCCTGGAGGGATTAGCCTCTCCAAGATTATTGATTAATGACATCCCCCTGTTCTTTAGTGTTGACACCCCTTCTCAGCATGAAAAAGTCAAGAGTGGGCATGTCTAAAAATCCCTATAGATTGGGAGAGGTAATAAAGGAGGAAGAGAAGGTATAATAGAAAAAACAGGATTTAACAAATGGGAATGAGTGTTGAATCACTATATTAATATTCCTTCTAGCCTCCGGTGTTTTGGAGCATCTAGAAAGAAAAATTTGAGACTGTGAAATGGTAGCACATGACAAACTCTGGGATCTGCTCTGTAACTTCTTGTTGAAGTGTTCGTTGACAGTTATTGTGTTTTTCTTTCTTTGATTTATATATGTGATATTTTATAATAAAAAATGTTAAAAAAAAAAAGAGACAACCATCTGCCAGAGTTCAGGATGAATTAGCACTAGATGTGCCCCCCACCTCCACATAGCAAATGGAACCAATATAAATCTATTCATCTATTTCATACTCAAAAAATTATGGAATTCCAATTATTTGTCATATATTCTTCTGGTTGCTGGGGCTCCATCAGTGACCCAAACAGGCAAAAAAATCTTTTACTCTCATTGGGCTTTTATTTCCTATATGTTCATGTAAACATAGATAACAATAAACTTACACATATGATGCAATAGAGAGAAATAAAGTAGAGAAGGTGGGTAAGAAGTGTTGAGGGATTAAATATTAAATAGGGTAGTCAGGGAAGTATTCATGAGAAGGTGACCCTTGACTAAGGAATTAAGAAATGAATTGAGGAAACCAGTCATACAGAAATCAGAAGAATATTCCATGTGGCCAAAGGAGCAAGTGTAGATGCCCTAAGGCAGAGGTACTGCGCTTGAGGAAGGACAAGGAGATTAGTGTGGATGGAGTGGAGTGAAAAAAGAAGAGTAAAAATAATGTCAGAGAGCCTGTGAAAGGTCAGATCACGTAGGTTATCAAAAGCACTTTGGCTTTTTCTCAAGTGGAAAAGGAAGCCATTAGAAGGACTGAAGCAGAAAAGTAGCACAATGTGACTTCCATTTGAACAGGATCACCCTGGCTGCTATGTTGAGAAGAGTGTGATGGAACAAAAGCAGAAGGAGGCTCATCAATTAGAAGGTAATTGCAGCAAACTTGGTGAGAAATGACACGGCAAAGCAGTGGAGATGGTACGAAGTCATCAGAATTTGAACAACAGGCTTTTCTGACAGAGCAAATGAGAGAAAGAGAAGAGCCAAGGATGACTCCAATATTTTTGACTTGAGCAAATAGAAGGATGGGATTGTCATTAATCTCTATTTCTAAACAGAGAAGGAGTAAGTATTGGCTGTGGGGAAGAACAGGAGCTCAGTTTTGCAGATATTAAATTCAAGATGTCTACTAGACATCCAAATGGGGATGTCAAGTAGCCAATACACAGCAGGAGAATCAACTCTTGATGAGGAGCGGGTGGACATTGTCCAAGAAAAAGAATGCAATCACAGCACACTGTATGGTTCAGCTATGAATTGTTTACTTAATAATGACATAAACAGGAACAACTATCTCTACAAATTCATAACTATTTTGAGAAGATGGGAGTTGTATGTGTGTGTATATGTGTGTATTTAGTTTATGAGCTAAGCCTCATCTTATCACAAAACTCAAAGAAATATAAAATTAAAAAACAAACAAAATCAAGCATTTCACATAAAATATGGCGGTATATTTCAAAAGAAACAGTTACAGTGGTTGAAAACATTTGCTTCTAAAGGTAAGAGCTGAGGTTGGGGGTATGAACATAAAGATAACTTCATTTGTATTTAAGAACTCCTAGATATATAGTACGATTGATTGGCACTGAGTTTAAGTCTGGGCTCTTCCCTTATTTACTATGCAACCTTATATATGCAGTATATAAATATAAGGTAGGTATTATTACTATTGCATGTGATTACGCATTTACCACTCTCAACAGTCTGTGTGATTTTCAACAGAAAGCCTGCTTATCCACCTCTCCCAGTTGTTGGCACTTATGTGTAGCTCAGTCAATGTTTCTTGGGTTAATAAATCAATGTAGAAGTGAAGGAAGGATGCAATGTCCTTGGATATGTGTTGCAGCCTCAGTAGTCTAGCTTCCTGAGCCCTTTGAATCATCTGCCCAGTGAGCCACCAGGCTATGGACATCTGGTCTCCACATTCCCTAGCACTACTGGCTCACTGAAAAATCCTGTTTTTTATAGAACCTCTTTCAAAAACAAAACTCCTGTGAGATACAGCAGCAAGAAATCTGTTATTTAGCAGGAGCAGAGGAAATTCAAGTTGTGACGTTGCTCTCAAGTACCCTCCATCCTCACTTGGAATAGCACTGGTGGTCCAAACCTGGCCCACCAGTAACATGGAAGCTGCTAACGATTTGATCATTTTATTTTCTCAAAAACTCCAACTGTATTCCTGATACTTGCCCAAGACAAAATTGGCAAAAACGCTCCTTTTCAGTGACAGATCCTACCAATAATTAGAATGCACTGTTAAAATAACTGTTGATTACACTTTATTTATAGATATTAACATGATTAATTGCACTGGAAGTGTGCCTGGAGGATGATACTTTCTGAGGGGGTGCTGGGCCACAAATGAATCCAGCAGCCCTCACATGGTGGTGGGAGAGGGTTGGGATCAGTCTACTACTTTTCTCTCTCTCAACTGCTCCCTCATATTTTAGGTCTAATTCCATAGGACTGACCCCACTTTAGAAAGGATTTGCTTTGACCAAAGACATGTTCAGCTAGGCCTGGACGGCTTATAACTTCGCACATGTTTAAAGTACTTTATGGCATTCAAAAAACGTTCACATGCAGTATCTGAACTGAACTTATCCAGCTCCTGGGTTTAAAATGCCACTTATATATGATAACTTCAACATTTATATCTCCATTCCAGCCTCTCTCCTCAGTTATAGATGCATACATTCAAATGCTTACTTTACGTCTCTATTTGATTATCTAATAGACAATTCAATCTTAACATTTCAAAAAATGGGGCTGATTTCCATCTCAGCCCCCTTGTCTCTATCTAAGTCTTCCTCATCCAGTTTGATAATAACTTTCTCCCAGCAGCTGGAGCTAAGATTTGGTAGACATACTGTATTCCTCTTCGTCTGTCACCCTCCCACATCTGCAAGTCATGTTATTTCTACCTCCAAAAATATCTAGATTCTGCCCAATTTTCTCCTTCTCTCTAGTGCCACCCTATTCGAGATTCCATGATTGCTCTCACATGTACTAGTATAGCACACTGATGGCAAAGAGAAAACAGTGGGGCAGGATGGCTGCTGTAATATTCTCATATTATGATTCTATGTCACACAATAGGCTCACAGTTGATCCGAGCTTGGGATTACCAGTCAGGATGGCCCACTGGTGAGAACTCACGGAGGACTTGAGAAAAGGACTGGTTCTACCTGTGAAAAGGATTAGACTTTGCAGTTTCTACACCTCCCCCCGTCCCATGTATTGGTTTGGGCTTTCCCTTAAAGGCTTCGGTAACTCAACCCAGTGGTTGGAGAACTCCCACCACATTTCTACCACACACGCAGCTGGGTTATCCAAGAGTTGCAGTGGCAGATGGGATTTATGATAATAACCAGTAGAATCTAATGGCAATAATAATAGCTCAGTCTGAGCAGTCACTTCATCTTCTTGTAAAATAAGGTAGTCCTGGTTTCTTGAATGACACGATGCCTGGTTTGCTCAGCTGGGATTTGAATCTTCCATATTCAAACCACTACCCAAAACAGTAGGGAAGATGTGGTAAATTGGCTGACACCCTCTTGTGTGACACAATATCTCACTGAGTGCTTACTAGGCACTCAGCTTTTTGAAGCAACAGAGGGTAAAGGAAAAGCTTGGCAACTGGGCCACTGTCACACAGGGGCTGCCCATCTAGGGAGACAGCGTAGAGCTTATACCACTGGGCAGAGGGAGAAATCATATACCCAGGTATAAAGAGCTTAGCCCTTCTCCTAGAAAAGTAAGCTTAGTGCTCACCTCAGATATGTTACTGACATTGATTACTAAAAGGGATGGCTTCTGAGACCCTAACAATGAGACCTTATGGGTTCATTAAAAATAGGTGATACTGAACCAACATGACTTTCTTCTTTTTTTTTTTTTTTTGTCCTGGGCTATTTGACTCAAGCATCAGGGAAATTTTGTAGTCACAGAAAAAGCTCTCCTCTGCTATTCCTATAGATAAATGTAAGCTGGCTGATAATAAAGTAAGGTAAAAAAAATTCATATCTAGTTGAACAAACATACCTAAAAGGTGCTGAATAATGATTCAACAGCCAAGAAATTACCCTGTTTTATAATTTTATCAATAGCTGAGAAAGAGAAATAGAATTTGGGTATAATAAAACAGACATATTAAGTTCACTGAAATCCAGAATGAAGATCTAAAAAGATCCTGAAAGGTAGGTGGGATGGATAAAACTTAACAATATACATTTATCAAGATAAATTATTTGAGGGTCTAAAAATTAATGATGTAATCTATGAAGTAAATGCAACCTAATGCCTGTGAAAAAAAGAGGCTTATGGTTTAATTTCATTCTGTATCAAAAAGTGGTATAGCTGCCATAAACTATTATTGCTTTGGTCTACATTAACAGATGCATGGTCCAGAGGAGGGTGATAAAAACCTCTCTATACTGTATTCCAGTCCCATTGCACCTGAAACATTAATTCTGTTCTAGGCATCTCAATTTTAGAGATATGTAATCATCTGGAAGATGGTAAGAAGAACAATCACCACTGGAGAAAGTTAGAATTATATGAGGGACAATGAGGGAAATGGAACAATTAAAATCTTAAGGAAAAGGTTCAAGAAGGACAAGATTCAGCACACAATGAAGTGGAATATCATAGAAGAGGAGAGCTAAACTTGTTCCTAATGGTTCCAAGGATCAGAAGTAAGATCAACAAGCAGATTTAGAATATTATTCGCTATCACATCCATACCCACAGTTTTTCACTGAAGGTGGTGAGTGATCCTTCTTGGGCAGGTATGCTTTAGAGAAGAATGGAATAACAAATAGGTAGGGTGGAAAAATTTAAAGGCTTTTCTAGCCTTGGTATCATGTGATGCCCTGATTTCAGACACTAGCTGGCAGACACAGGGAGACAATGAAAGTTTTGGGGCAGTGTGATTGCATTATTAAAACTGTTATTGAGAAGATATAGTTTGGTGCCATATGCAGTGGTACTGGAGAGTGAGAGCTGGAGACTCAGAGGCCAGAAATGGTGAGGATTGTTGAGTAACAATGTTTAATTCAACATCCTAGAAATATGTATAATTTAAAAGGTACCATGGAAGGAGGAGGTGAATTCCAAGCATCTGTATCCCTGGCCAGGAATTTTGGGTACTGTAGTCTTCCTACCCTTTTTGTTTTTTCTCAATATGCTTCTCTAATAGATACCTTGAGATTCACACAAGTTTTTAATAGTCTGTCTCTCATGAAAATTAAATGAACTAATATGTGTAAAGCACTTAGCACTGTGCCTGAAATATATGTGTTAGCTCACTATTTGTGTCACTTCTATACTTCCTAGGGCAGTGCCTGGAATTAGTAAATCCAAATGCATCAAAGAATTAATTGCAGTAAGGGAAGGGAAAGATAGGAGCAAGAGAGAATAGGAGCTCCTCTCCATCAGCTTGACCCACATTTGGAGACACTCTCACACCCTGCTTTACCAGCTAGATAAAGGAGAAATACAGGTGCTGGATGACTTTCCTAGGCCTAGGTACAGAATTAAACAGGAAAGAAAACAAATTAAATAGCCTTTTTAAAAAGGCTAATAATTCCTCAAAACATTAAACATGGAGTTACTGTATGAACCAGAAATTTACTTTTAGGTATGTTATAACTTATAATAATAATAATAATAATAAGGAGAAGGAGAAGGAGAAGGAGAAGGAGAAAAAGAAGAAGACATTTACTTTAAAAATGAAGTTACCCTTGCCTGGCTGCTCTGGTTCCTGATTTTAAAACCATCCCAGCCCCTGTTCGATGAGCATTGCCTCTTTATGGCATCCCCTCACTCTGCTCTGAGCTTCTTGACCACTTAGTGGTAATTCATGATATTATTCTATCTACTTTTGTGTAGACTCAAAAGTCTCTAAATTAAAAAAAGTTAAAGTCAAATGTAAAAACAAAACAAAACAAAGAAGCCACAGAAGGTTACCAAATATCATCAAAGAGGTTGAACAACTTGCCCATGATCACAAAGCTCACCAGTGTCAAGAATGGGTCTGGAAGACACTTTGCATAGACATATGCTCTCTCTGACTGTAAGTCTTCATTCAACAATGGCAATTCTTAGAATGCATCAAACAATCCTATTAGAATTCCAGAACAAACTCCTATTCCAGCTCCCAGGACTCAAAGACATATGAAAAGCATTAAAAAGGTGCCTAACATCATTAACCATTAAGGAAACCACCAGTAGAATAGCTAAAATCAAAAGCTTAAAACACCAAATATTGCAGGGGATGTAGAGCAACTGGAACTTGCATACAGAGCTAGTGGGAGTATAAAATATTACAGTCACTTAGGAAAACTATTTGACAGGTTCTTATAAACATAAAACTACTCTATGGCCAAGGAATCCCACTCCTAGGTTTTTAGCCAAGGGCAATGAAAGCATCTGTACTTGAATAGATTTGTACAAGAATTAATATTAGCCATATTCACATTAGCCAAGAAAAATGAAATATAACCCAAACGTTCAGAAGCAGGAGACTGGATAAACAAATTGTGATATATTCATACAATGTAATATTCCTCAGCAAAAAAAGGGGAAAAAAGACTATTGATAGAAACTGTAACATTGATGATATCAAAAGCATGTTGACACGGAAAAACATATGAAGTGCAAGAACCAGAAATCTGTGGTGACAGAGATCAGAAAGTGTCTGCTATTGGGATAGGCGTGGAGGGACTGACTGGAATGGGGTACAAGGTGGGGTGATGAAAGTGTTCTAAACTTGTTTTAGGTGGTGGTTACATGGGTGAATGCAAATGTCAACAGTAATCACACTGAACACTTAAGATCTAGGCATCTGATTGAATACAAATCTTACCTCAATTAAAAAAAAATAGTTGTTCCATATATAACAATAAAGAAAAGGGATTTTAAAAATGAAAGAATAATGTATTCTCAATGATGACAAAAAAAAAAAGAAAAAAGACCTATGCAAGAAAACTCTTAAATATAAATACAAATGAATTTAGATAAATAAATGTTAAACATCTGTATTATTTTTGAAAAAGAGAAGTAAATATTTAATATTTTAAAGATATTAATTTATATCAAAATTATATATAAATACATAAATAAATTCCAAAGCAAAAGCACAATTCTTTTTTGGGGGGTGGTGGGGTGGTGTATGGCCTGGGAATTGAACCCAGGTCTCCCACGTAGAAGGTGAGCCACATGTGTACCCACAATTCGTTGGTTTTTTTTTTTTGGCATGGGCAGGCTCTGGGAAACAAACCTGGGTCTCTGGCATGGCAGGAGAGAACTCTGCCTGCTGAGCCACCATGGCCAGCCCCCACAATTCATTTTTAAACATTGTTCTAAATGATATAAAATTTATCTGCAAGATTAAAGGGATGAGGGTAAGAAATTTCAGTTGACCAAGATGGCAGTGGCAGATGCTCCAGGGTTCTATTTCCCCACAGAATCCTGGAAAAACTACCCAAAACTGGCATATCCATTTTCCTCAGACCTTCAAAAAAGAGCTAAAAGGTTGCAGTAACTGGCAAGCACTAAATCAAGTAAATAACTTAACAGTGAAGGAGCTTGGGGCACCCTAGCAGGCCCTTTTACCAACCCCTCCTCTGTACAGTGTGGAGTCTCCTGGTCTCTCATTGTGGGTTTCTTCCTGTTCCAGAGGGAACAAGGTAACCCCTATGCTCATACTGGAGTGCCTGCATGCCAATGCTTATCTATGGGGTAGCAACTAAAGGACTGTACCAGGATACCTGTCTTTGGCTTGTCCTACCAGAACTTGCCCCTCAGGCAGAAGCAGCTTGTTACTACTGCTAAAGCAGTGTAAGAAACAAGAAAATCAAAGTGGCCTGTGGCAAAAGATTACTGTTCTCAGTATAGGAGATGGGAGCAGGGGAATCTATTCCATAGAGAGTAGAAGGGACATTAAAATTCCTGTAAATAGGGTATTC
The DNA here is from genome assembly GCF_023851605.1 of Tamandua tetradactyla. Taxonomy (NCBI): domain Eukaryota; kingdom Metazoa; phylum Chordata; class Mammalia; order Pilosa; family Myrmecophagidae; genus Tamandua; species Tamandua tetradactyla. The sequence goes on along the minus strand of NC_135334.1, from coordinate 81,251,199 downwards.
CAAAGGCCATGAGCATATGTTTGGGGCAAGACACATGCTCAGAAAAGACAGAGTAATTCATACTTTCATATCGAGCTGATCTTTTTAGTAGGAGGGCTAAGCTCTGAAGGAAAGTACCAGCCAACAGAAAGTCAATTTGTAAATACTATGAAAAGGGTTTTTACTTTGGTTTGTTTGCAACTAGCACTCAAAGAAAATCATATCACTACCTGGAAAAAACTTAACAGACAGCTCAGGGACAAAATGCCATAGTCAACACTTTGAAATATTAAAATGTTTAGTGTGCTACAAAAGATTACAAGACAAGCAAAGGGAAGGAAAATGATGGCCAGTCCAAAGGAACAAGATAAAAATTCAGAAACCATCAGTGAAGACTAGACTTTGGACATACCAAAGACTTTTAAAAAATGATTTTCAATATGCTCAAGGAGAAAAAGAAAATACACAGAGAGAACTAAAGGATATTGGCAAAATGATGAATAACAATATGAGAATCTCAAAGAGACAGAAATTTTAAAAAAGAACCAAGAAGAAACACTGGAGTTGAAGACACCAGTAACTGAAATAAAAAAAATATTTTCTAGAGGGCTTGAGCTGCAGATTGGAGTTGGCAGAAATAAGAATCAGGGAATTCAAAGATAAGACAACTGAAATGATTCCAGTTGAGGAACATAAAGCAAAAGGAATGAAAAAGGGAACAGGGCTGAGAGATCTGTGGAATAGTGTCAAGATCAAGCATACTGACACCTGCATTTTAGGAGTCCCAGAAGAATAATGCAGAAATGGCCTTTGAAAAGGTCAATAAAATCACTAGACCTTTAGCTAGAATGACAAAAGAAAAAAGAAAGGATGAACTAAAAATCAGAAATGAAAGGGGGAGCATTATTACCAATGCCAGTGAAATAAAAAGAATTATCAAACAATATTATGAACAACTATACACCAAAAAATTGAATGACCTAGATGAAATGACAAATTCCTAATCACATGAAATACCTACACTGACTCAAGAACAAAAAGATTTCAATAGGCCAATAACAAGAGATTGAAGCACTATACAAATACTTCCACAAAAAGTAACACCAGTCATGCTCAAACTCTTCCAAAAAAGTGAAGGGTACGGAACACTTCCTAATTCATTTTATGAGGTCAATATCGCCCTAATCCAAAGCCAGATGAAGATAACACAAGAAAAAGGAAATTATAGACCAGGATCCTTTATGAATATAGATGTAAAAAAAAAATCTTCAACAAAATACTAGCAAATTGAATCCAGGAGCACTTTTTTTTTATCATCACAATAAACTTTTTTTTCTTTTTTATTAAAAATAACACATATACAAAAAAGCAACAAATTTCAAAGCACATCACAACAATTAGTAGTGGAACAGATTTCAGAGTTTGATATGGGTTACAATTACACATTTTTACGTTGTTCCTTCTATCTGCTCTAAGATACTGGACACTAAAAGAAATATTAATATAATGATTCAGAAATCATACCCATTTGTTAAATCCGACCTTCTTTGTATAACTCCACCATCACCTTTGATCTTTCTCCCACTCATTAGGGGTATTTGGGCTATGGCCATTCTAGCTTTTTCATTGTTGTAGCACAATTTTTAACAGTGTATGGTCCCATCTTTTTCTTTAATCTTTATGAGAGCAACTGTTTGAGGTAAATGTGAACTATTTTCACATTCTAATTTTTCCATTTTGTGGCCCATATTTTATAATTAATATCAGTTCTTTCAATATCCCATCTTCCCTGAGTTTTTTTGGGGTGGGGGGCAAGAGGGATGGGTATATTTTTAAAATAACTATTTGAGATATAATATGCATCCCATATATTCACCTCTTTTAAGTGTACAATTCAATGAACTTAAGTATATTTACAGAATTGTACAGCCATTACCACAATCTAATCTCAGAGGATTCCATCACCCTAAAAAGAAACCTTCTGCCTCTTTATAATCACTCCCCATTCCCATCCCCAGCCCTGTAGCCACTAATCTGCTTTAAGCTTCCACAGATTTGCCTTCTCTGAACACATTATACGAATTGAATCATACAGTGTTTATTGTGTCTGGCTTCAAAATGGGGGCAAATGTGATACAATTTTTAAATAATAATGTAGATTACATTAATCAGATGAAGATGAAAATACTTCTAAAACTAAGTTGTTTCAGTATTGTCACTCTGAAATACATCAAAGGTTTATCAGATCATAGACCAAATATCAAATCATGGTTATAAAAATTGGTTTAGTGATGTCAATATACAAGGTTCAAATGTGCAGACTGCACAAAAGTAAAGAAATATATAAGATTTGTTATATGACTAATTTTCTGTCTTATTTAGGAAATATTGATTTATTCATTTGCAGTGTAGAAAATCGACTATTTAGGAGAAATTAATTAAATCACTAGCTTTTATGTACCCCAAAATTCCAAATGGGTTCAAGTTTTAAAGCAGAGATTGCGGGTTTGATTTCTGAGGTTGATTTCTCTATGTGTGACTGAGCAACTCAGTTAAACTTTTTGTGTTTTGATTTCTTTATTTGTAAAATGAGTATTATAATAATATAACATAATAGAATAGAACATGGGTTCTTGTGATGAGTAATGGAGATAATAAATAAAAAAAGTACTCAGAACAGGGCCAAGCAAATGGTTACGTACTCATCAAATATTAGTTTTTGCTTTTGGTATTGTTGTTGATAAGGTGATTTTTAGAACTTTGGCAGTGAGAGTGGAGGTGGGAGGGACCTTCTAAGTATAACGCCAAAGAATTGCCAATGGAAGGATACTGTACATGTGAATATTGCCAAGTGTAATATGGTACTGAACCGATAGATTGTGCGATCAAAATGGATGGAAGAGTACAGAAGCCCGATATTCATCAACAGTAAATATAATCTCTGATGATTTCTAATCCTTTTCACATTGCTTCAAGATTTTAAGTCATTTTGGTAGCTGAAACAATATCCACAACAACCAGAAAAAGCAAAGCTCAAAACAGCTGAGAAAACCCCCTGTAAACATCGGTTAAAGAGAAAGAAGTAAGAATCAGAGGCCAGTGAAAATCAGAGACCAATGTTGGTGAGAATAATCAAGATGAAAGTAGAATTAGCTCATTCATTAATTTATATAAAAAGAATTGTCACCTACAAAATGTTCAGAAATGGTATCAAATGCTAGGATTTGAGGTGTGCAAAGGTCAACAGAGCACAATTCCTTGACCCTGAGCACTTCCAAACTAGTTTGCTCAGAAGTGCAAATAAAATACAATCTAAAGTTAAATGAACACAATGAAAACATTTTCAGAACATCATATACTATAAAGACTTAAACTTCTTTTTAGGATTGCAAATACAGAAAATGAGAAATTTGAAGTTTTCTTCATTTTCACCTGAGAAAATACAAAAAAATGCTATTTTCTGAAATCAGGAGGAGAATAGAAGACAATTTTTTTTAAACTGGCATGTCTGTTTTCATGAAGAATCATCTGTCCCATCTTGTAGATTTCATCAGTTTTTGTTTTTTCTTCATTGTCATGAAGATAAAAATGCCTGTTATAGTTTTCCATCTTATAAATCTTTTGGTTATTGAAGGGTGTCATTGCACAAGGCAATGAAAGGTGGGATTAGTGTGGGGTGGGCCTGGAATCTGAGGAGCATTCTTACTCAGACACTGGGACAAAAACAAGAGAGCTCTAGCAATCAATCTATAAAACTTGTCCTGAGAGGCATGTCTTCACTGGCTGGATGGAAAGCTCAGTTTAGGACATATTCTCTTTTCTTTTCTTTTCTTTTTCCTTCTAGCATTTGCTCCCTCATCCATCTGTCACAGCTGCAGAGTTTCCCAGCCATGAAGGAATCTGACCCCAAATTCTATTTTAGTCCTGGCGATGCCTTGCATTTATCAGAAAAAAAAAAATGTAACCACTGAAGACGACTAACTATGCTTGTGCATTTAATTGTTTTCAACAGGTCGCAAAAGGATTTTAAATACCCATATTAACTGTAGAAAAACCAAAGGAGGGACAACAAACAATTTCCAATAAGCCAGACAAAAACTGGAGGAGATAATTTCTGTCTTTGCCACATTCTTATTATTATCTATTCACACCGAAAAGTAAGTTTTAAAGTCAAGCAGATTGGGAGTTCAACCCCAGTTCTGTCATCTACTAGCTGTATGAACTTGGGAAAATTATTTAACATTTTTTTTCTCATCTGTAGAGCGAAAATAACAGCATTTATTGAGTTTTTGTGAACATTAGAAATAATGATGTCCCTGACACTAAAAATTCAACAAAGGTAGCTATTATTTACCAATTGATCAGGCCTCCTTTCCTTCTCAATCCTCTGAAATTTAACCTTCACCTCACCATCAGTAGATGACTTTGCTTTCTACTTTAGAGAAAACAGAGCTCATTAGACAAGAACCCCCTGAACTTGCTGTCAATCTAGCTACAAAGAGATCTGTATCTTTATCCTTCTTGCTTTCCAGGTTGGAAGATGATGCCCTATCCCACTAAACTTTCCCAGAAACTCAACTCAATGGATTATCCTTGTTCTCTTCCATTTCCAGCCTTTTCTTTCCCACTGGATGTTCTTTAGCAGTATTAAGACATATTCTCTAAATGTTTAAATAAAACTCTCACTTGAAAATATCCTGAGCTCCTCTGCCAGCTACTACCTTGTCATGTTTTTATCTTATCTGGCCAAACTTCTCTAATGAATTGTTGAGGCAAAGTTTCTCTAAATCCTCATCTCCAACTCATTCCTAAACCCAAATAGATCAATCTGGTTTATGCACCCAATGTCCACCCAAACCATTCTCCTTAAGGTTCCCTCTGTATTGCTAAATACAATGGACACTTCTCTGTTCTCATCTTGACTTCTCAGAGGCAATTATTTTACAAGACCACTTTCTCCTTGCGAAAATATCACTTACCCTGGATTCCATGATATTGGTCTCCTGCATTTCCTCCTCCTTTTCTTTCTTTCCTTTTTTTTTTTTTAACCGTTTAAATTGTTAATGTATATATAAAGCAAAGAAAGAAAAAAGCAACAGTTTTACAAAGCACTCTTCAACAAGTAGTTACAGGGCAGATTCCAGACTTTGTCATGGTCTACCATACCATCCTCTCAGATTTTTCCTTCTAGCTGTTCTAGAACATTGCTCCTCCTTCTTTGCTGACGCCACTTTTTCAGTTTCCTTTGGGGAAAATTCTACTCCAATTGATATTTAAATGTAAGTTTTCATGGTTTGGTCCTAGAGATTGCTTTTTCACTCAGGATTACCTTAAGATGATCCACCAGATGCCATTAACATGTCCAGGCTAGCCCTGTCTTTAAATTTCAAATTCATACATTAACAGCCTAACTAGCATTTCCATTTGGATAGCCCACAGACATTTTACATTCATTCTGTAGAAAAGTGATTCATGATCTACCACTCTAAACTTGTTTCATGACTAGTGTTCTCCATTCCAGTATATGGCATCACCATTCTTTTACATGCTAATAGAAGAAACCCAAGCATCATCATTTTCCTTTTATGAGTTCCTGGTGTTAAGAGTGCTCAATCTGACTTGACATATGGGTAAATGCAGGAAGAATGAGGTTGGCTGTTGTGGTGGTTTGAAGCTGTACGTGCCCCAGAAATGCATGCTTGTAAATTTAACTCATGCCTGTGGGTGTGGATCCATTGTAAGTAGGATCATTTGATGAGGCTACTTTAGTTAAGGCATGGGCCACCTCATTCAAAATGGGTCTTACTCCTCTATAAATGAAATGAAGAAAAATAAAGAAAGAGAGAAAAGAGAAGAGAAGGGAAGAGAAGAGAAGAGAAGAGAAAGCCATGGAAGCAGAAGCTGAGATCAATGAAACCCAGAAGAAAAGGGAGAGACCAGCCGATGCAGCCATGTACCTTGTCACGCGGCAGACCAGGATTGTTGGTAGCCAGTCTTTGGAAAGAAAGCATCATTTTGATTTGGACATTCCTCTCTGCCTCAAAAGTACAAGCTAGGATGGGCCATGGTGGCTCAGCAGGCAGAGTTCTAGCCTGCTATGCTGGAGACCCAGGTTCAATTCCCAGTGCCTGCCTGTGCAAAAAAAAAAAAAAAAAAAGTGCAAGCTAATAAATTCCTATTGTTAGGCCAACCCACTTCAAGGTATTTGCTTTCAGTAGCCTAGGAAACTAAAGCAGCTATTTTCCTTCTAACTTCTTTAGCTAATACAGTGAAATCATTCAGAAACAACAGCAAAAGTTTGGATTCTGGGCGGCCAAATAGAACACCGTGGAAAAAGTCTAGCAGAGAAATATTAGTAGATAGAGTTTAAGGTAGTAACAATGGAGGTTCAAGCTGATAGGAAAATGAGATTTACAGGAACTGGTGACTGAAAATGTTAAGGAGAGCAAGAGAAAGGTATAAGGGGTTCTTTTTGAGTTCCTCATATCAGTAGCTGGTGAAAGAAGGATAGAGTGGACAGCAAAAGAAGTGGTCAATTTAGTAATTGATAATAAAAATGACAAAAGAGAAAAAAAAAACCCACCTTTGCTAAGTAAAAAAGCAAAAATGATTTTAATTCATTTATATATATTACCATTATTAATATATATGTATTTATGTCAATAAGATGGCAAACACAAATACATATATATTAATAATGGTAATATATATAAATGAATTAAAATTTCAATTAAAATATAAAAGCTGATTAGATTTAAAATCCAGTTCTATGGTATTTACAGGAGATGTTTCTAAAATATAACAATACATTAATGTTGAAAGTAAAGAAAGAGAAGATACATATGAGGTAAATACTAACCAAAAGTTAATATAATATTGTACAAAATAGTCCTTAAGGTAAATAGCATTGTTAGGGATTCTGCATTATGCACAGACTGCTGATTTTCAACTCAGTATGCAAATTCCCCTTCCTCCTTACTAACTGGAATCCCAATTTTGTTAGGAGCAACAATGGACACTGTTTCAGGTTGCTAAAGCTAACAAAAAGCAATAATCTAGAAATAAACTGGCTTTTAAAAATTGGGGGTTTATTAACTTACAATTTACAGTTCATAGGCCATGCAAATGTCCTGATTAAGGCATCAACAGGATGATACCTGGACTCTGAAGACAGGCTGCTAGCATTTGGGACACCTCTCTCTGTCACATGGGAAGGCACATGGTTGGCATCTGCTGGTCCTTCACTTCTGGGTTTTGTTGCTTTCAGCTTCCTCTGTGGCTTCCTCCCAGTGGCTTCCTCTGTGGATTCTCTCTTAGCTTCTCCAGAACTTTTCTCTCTAAGCCCTCCTGGCTTTTTCTGTCTTTTATCCTCTCACAGAAGATTCCAGTAAAAGAATTAAAATCTACCTTGAAAGGCCTGGATTACATCTCAAAGTGAAATAACCTAGCAAAAAGGTCCTACCCACAACAGGTCTGCACCCACAAGAAGAATGGATTAAAAGAACATGGCCTTTTTTGGGATATACAACAAGTTCAAACCAGCACAGGTATCACTAAAAATATTCAATTTCCTGGATTCGCTTATACCAAGGGATGATCAGTGAACATTACTGGCCAAGAATATGTAGATGGAAATCTACTGGATGTACTTCCAGGAAGGCTATTATTTTCCCATGTAAAGGAATAGTTTTAGCTGGTGTATGATTTTTTTTTTTTTTTTTTTTGTGGGCAAGCACCGGAAATCGAACCCGGGTCTCTGGCACAGCAGGCAAGAACTCTGCCTGCTGAGCTGGTGTATGATTTTTGTCCTTCACTCTTCTATCCATCTTCTTGCATGTAATGCAGAGTTGATGCCAGAGGCAGAACAGCCATTCAGTGAATACAGAACTGAAAGTAAATTGTAAGATCAGTGGAGAAGGACGCTAGAAGGAGTTAGAAACTTGAAAACTTCCTTGAAGAGCATGACCAACCTCGAGATATCTGATTATCAGATTTCTTATTTCTCAAGAAAAATGAAATTTCTATTCCACTAGGCCACTCTAGTGGATTTTCTATAATATGCAGCTTGATCTCATTTCCATGAGACATAATGATATAAGGACAATTTCTCAGGAAGATATAATGATCCCGAATATATGTACCAACCTCTCAGAAAAAGCAATCAACAAATTCATAATCTTAGGGGGAAATTATAATATAGCTCTTTCAGTAACTGATAAGTCAAGGAGACAAAACAAGTAAGACTACAGATTAGTATTTGAAACAGTTAACGAGCTGGATCTAGTGGAACCTTGACTTCAACGATGGGAGAATATACATTCTTTTTAAGGAACCATGGAAAGTTATAAAAGCTGACCACATACAAGACCACAAAGCATTTCTAAGTATATCTGAAGAATTGATATTCATAAACTGAATTGTAAAAAGTTGCTTTTTAAAATCTATTCTCTAAAACAATTTGTATAATAGAGAATATTGTTCCTTGACGATCTGGTGACACTTGCCTGTAAAATGATCTATCTTAATGGTTTCTGAGGCGGATTTTAAATTACTGATTTGATTGGTTTAATGGCTATAATTTTTTCAAGTTATCTATTCTTGATTGTAAAATCGGTAATTATATTTTTCTAGACAAATTTCCATTACATTAAGTTTTCGGATTTATTGGAATAAAGTTGGTCATAATATTCTCTAATATATACAAGTTTATATCAATAAGAATTGATATTCTTCAGACCATGTTCTCAGATCAAATTGTAGAAGGATTATAATTCAGTACTAATAAACCAAACAAGGCACAGATTTGGAAATTAAAAACCATACCTTTAAATAATTAATCAAAGACAATATAATAATAGGAATTAGAAGATAATACAGAAATTAACAACTTGTGGACTGCAACAAAAGATTGCAAAAAGTTAGAAAAGCATAACAGATTAAAGCACAAAAAAGGAAGAAAAGGGGCAATATTAAGAATAAAGAAAGACGATGAGCCATATCAAAAGCTGGTTCTTGGATGAGCTGCAATAAATTAGTTACAGCCTCAGTAAAACTGATAAAGAAAAATGAGATAAGGAACAAATAAACAATTTTAGGAATGAAAAATTAGTCATAATTATACCTGTATTAGAAACTTATATATATTAGAGAATATTATGACCAACTTTATTCCAATAAATCTGAAAACTTAATGTAATGGAAATTTGTCTAGAAAAATATAATTACCGATTTTACAATCAAGAATAGATAACTTGAAAAAATTATAGCCATTAAACCAATCAAATCAGTAATTTAAAATCCGCCTCAGAAACCATTAAGATAGATCATTTTACAGACAAGTGTCACCAGATCTTCAAGGAACAATATTCTCTATTACACAAATTGTTTTAGAGAATAGATTTTAAAAAGCAACTTTTTACAATTCAGTTTATGAAGCAAGTATAAGTTTAACATAATAACCAGACATAGGCAGTATAAGAAAGGAAAAGTATAGAATACTTTTCTTTATAAAGATAGCCACAAAAATGCTAAATAAATTAGAAGCAAGGAAAATAAAGCAATGTATGAAAAAAAAAAAAAAGAAAAATACAACACATAAGGCAAAGTAGGGTTTATCTCCAGAATTCAAGGATGATTTAGCATTAGTCAATCTAATGTACTTCACCATATAAAAAATTAAAAATGGAAAACAATATTGTTATCTCAATAGATTCAGAAAAAACACTGAAATTTAATACTTATTTATAAAAAATTATATTGAGTAAATTATGAATCTTTAACGTGATAAAAGGTATCTACTAAACATATTTAATGGTAAAACACTAGAAACTTCCTCTTTAAGACATGACAAAAATACACATTTTCACCATTTCTATACAAAAGTGGACTGATAATCAGATAATAAAAAGAAAAAAGAGAATGAGTACTGAAAAGAAAGAAACACAATTGTAATTTGTTAAAGAGAGTCTAAAAGAATCTACAAATTAATTGAACTATAATAATATACAGGTGTGCTGGATATAAGATCACTATTCAAAAATCAGGCATTTTTATTTCCCATTATAATTTATACTTTTTATAAATTATTTTTAAAATTATAATTTTAAAAGAAGACAAGTTTCATAGTAGCATCAAAAACTATATTTAAAATGAAATCTAAAAAATTTTTAAAGTTTTTAAGGAGAACATTATTGCTCTTATTGAGGGGCATAAAAGAAGAGTATGTGATAGAAAATAGCACACACCTAGGTGTTGTTCATTATCCCTTTTCCACACCATTTTCTTCTTCACAGAACTTATTTCCTGACATATATATATGTGTATTTGTTTATTGTCTGCTTTCCCCCATTACACTATAAACTCCTCAAGAGCTGGTATGTTCACCGTTTTTATTCTCTGCTGTGGAACAGGATATAGAATAGTGCCTGGTCCCTACAAAATTAGGGATTCCCAGGTTAATAGACCAAACCCTTGATCTTGAAGCTTGCTCTTATGAAAGTTATTTCTGTAATGGAGAAGCTAAGCCTACCTATAACTATGCCTAAGAGTTTCTTCCAGAGAATCTCTTTTGTTGCTCACATGTGGCTTCTCTCTAAGCCCAACTCTGCAAGCAAAGTCATTACCCTGCCCCCTCCCCTCCACAGGGGACAACATCCAGGGTGAATGTCTCCCTGGGTATGAGGGACATGACTCCCAGGGATATGCCTGTCCCTGGAACCATGGGATCGACAATGTCTTCCTGACCAAAAGAGTGAAAAAACTGTAACAAAGTAAGATAATAGTGGCTAAGAGATTTCAAATGACTTAAGTGGCTATTCTCTTATGCAAGCGTCAGCTAGATATTGTTAATTGCGATGGTATGCCAGGCCTCAATCAACAGTATTCCTGGAAACCCTAAAGAATACCCAGGGTATTTTACATCTGAGATACAAAAGTTTCACTCACTAAGTTTATTTTTCAAAAATCTAAAACTTTCAGATGGTTGCTAGGCCAGATAAGTCCTGAAACCAGAGTTACTAGTCTTTCCTGGAGCATCAACCAGTTACATCTACCTACCCATAATATTGGCACCCCTTTTCAACATGAAGAAGTTAGAGTGGTCATTGCCACATATCCCTAAAGATGGGGAGAAGGATCAAAAGAGAAGGAGGAGTTGTCACAGAGAAGATAGGATTTAACAAAGGAGTATGACTGTTAAATCATTATATTGACATTTATTTTTAGTCTCCAGTATTTTAGAGCAGCTAGAAGGAAACATCTGAAATTGTAGAACTGTAATCCATACCACACATTGAAATGTGTCTATAACTACTTGTTAAAATGTACTTTGAAATGTATTGCTTTTTTAAATATGTTATATTTCACAACAAAAAATTTTTAAAAATTCAGGTCTAGATGACTAATGTAAAATTACTATCATTTTTGTTTTATCCTGGTATTTACAACCAGACATTGGCTCTCTTTTTCTCATCTCCCACGATAAAATAATAGCAATAATAAAGAGCCCTTAACTATTTCACTAGACACTACTTTATAATCTCTCCTCTACACAACAGCCAGAGGGTTATTTTCAGATGCAAATAAAATCAGGTCATTCTCCTAAAAATCCTTCAATAGATTTGAAGGATTGCTGTTTGGGAAAAAAAGTCCAAATACTTAATATGGCTTGCTTTTTCACCTGGAATGCTCTTTCCACAACTTGTTAATCCTCTTTCTCTCATTAACTTTCATCCACATTTTGGCCGCAGCTCAAACACAACTTCTTTAGGGAATCTTTCTTTGAAACCTCAGCCCAGTTTCTGACTTCTTGTTGCAGGCTCTTGGAGCATCTTGTATTTTTTCTTATACAACTTTTCACCATTTAAACAAAATGAAGATCTGGGTAATTATTTGTTTAATAGCTCCCTGCCCTTCTAGTTGGAAACATCATGAAGGCAGAAACCTTAGAACACAGCACAGTGCCTGGCATCACAGAATTGTAGAATGCATGAGTTAGCATGTTTTAATATTGTAACTAGAGAAACACAGGGTAAAAACAATTTTCCCCTAATAACAGAACCTGATTCAATCACTGATCACAATTATATTTAATTACATCTGCTATAAAATGTGACAGTTGTCTTTAAAAGGACCCACTTTATAAAGTTCAAAAGATTGTTTTTATTAGGTCTCAATTGCTCTCAATTTAGAGGTTTAAGAGATTCAAGCACAAGGAGAACGGGCATTCGTTAAGTACAGCTGGGGTAAAATCTAGCAGGTTGCCCTCCGTACCTTCCCTCCTTTGGGAGCTGGCACCACATGGAGTTAGTCAGGTTGGGAAAGAGAAGAAGGAGACGGCAAAAGGGAAAAAAACCCCAGACCAGTCAAGCATTGCTGAGGCCACACCCTTGATGTTAGTAGCTTGTATTTTATAACTGACTAAGCACAGAACATTGAAATGCAGAAGTGGCCATTTCTCCCAAGATTGGGGGTGGGGCAGAATCTGGATGTGGGGTGTCCACGTTTTTAAGAAGGCATTAAAATTATATTCCAAGAAATAAAACTATGATTCAAATTTGAACGTGCAAACAGTAGACTCACCAAACATTCCAATTTCTCTTTCCATGCTAGAACTACAATTGGGATCCAGACAATTAGCCTCTTTGAACTGCTTCTTCCATTTCTTTGATGGCCTCATTACTGTTTGTTGATTTTAACCACAGTGACCAATCCCAGCTCCTGGACAGGCTCAAATATATCTCAGCCTAGACCTGAGACAGTTGATGAGCACACAAGAAACTATCATACTTCTAGAATGGTTTATGTTTGCTTACCAAATCAAAATAAAGGGGAAGGCTTGAATGTGACCAATCAGGTTCAAATAACAAATTTTTCATGAGCTCCCGCTTTGTGCAGGGCCCTGGTCCAGGCTCACTGTGATAGACACAAGTCAATCAGCCAAGGACTCAGTCCCCAAGGAGCTTCTGATAAAATTGGTGAGAGAAGAAAAAAGCATGGGAAATGCAAATAGCACAATTGTGGACTAGTTACAAGAATCCTAGAACTCCAATTTCAGCTCTGGGTGACACTGGGCAAGTCCCACTTAATCTTGATAAGGCTTCTTTCTTCTGTCTATGTATTATTTGACCAGATGATCTCAAAAGTCAATCCCACTAACCCCCTCCCCATTCTTTAACTCAGTAATAGAGTAGAATGTTCCAAGGCAGTACCTGAGTATTTCTTTTGTCTAACTGGCGGACCAGACAGCAATTGTATTAGAAGCCCATGGAGGAAGGTGGGCTAACCTGCATGAGATGGATGCTTCTATTCCTACTGATTGAGGAAGTCAGGGAAAAAGGTGGGATTTGAGCGGGGACCAGAGAGATTAACCAAAGAGACAGGAGAGAGGAGCAAGAAGGGAACGCTAACACAAAGGCTTACAAATACTTTGTATCGTGGCAAACACTGAAAACCACGTCTATAATGTCCATGAGGGTAAACGAGCTAGGCTGTTTGGGTGAGGAGATGAGGTTGGAGGTAAGAGGGACCCAGCCTCCCAGAAGGCTGATGGGAAATCAGTATCTCAGCACAACAAGTACCATGGCACACGTGTTCTGCAGCCTGCCAGTTAGGAAGCTCAGATCCAGGAGTTGGAAGGCAGGAAAGAACAAATTACCTCTTTCGGGTTTCAAGTAGTTCAGGTGTGGGAGTATATGTGAGAAGGAGCAGGGAGAAAACCTATGGAAATGTATTTTTATCTCAGCACAAATCTTGAAAATAACAACAGTTAATGTTTATTGAACCCACATCTCCAGACACTGTTCAAAACACGGTAACTCATTTTTTTCTTTATCATTCCATGGGTAGATACAACCATATGAGGAAACTGAGGTATAAAGTAGTAACTTGCCTAAGACATTACAAATGGTAAGCCGTGAAGCTGGAATTAAAAGTCAAGGCGCAGAAAACAGGTAAGACAATAGATCATTTTCCACTGCCCCTGCCCCTAAACGTCTGGCTGGGACCTCTCCCTCTGAGAACAAATTGCATAGCATCATGGCAGGCCCAGCACGTGAGCAGCTTCTTTTATTTATTTTAATAACATATATAACCTAAAATTTCCCCCCCCAATCACATTCAGATACAGAATTCAGCGTACATTAACCATGTTGACATAAGCAGCTTTTTTGCCAAGAATAAAGAGAAAAGGTGAAAACACCAAATAGCTGAGAGCATGGTAAGGGCGGATGTTGAACTACTCAGCTTACTCAAGAGCTCTTCAGAATGAAGGAGAGGACCATGTGTCTGATTAAAGGGAGGAATTCCAAGCCTCAGGATCTGGGATACAAGAACAAAGGTTGTGCTGCAGCTCTCTGGGTTTTCCATAAGAATGGGGAACCAATAGAGCATTTTAAGCAAGAGAGTGGAATGCTTTTTATGGGGACCACTTCAGCTGCAACACAGAGTCAGGAGCTATGCCCCAGAGATGTACAATATGGTGATCTGCAGTAGGATGAGAAAAATCAAATAACCTGCATCTTTCATTATCTTAAAAATAAAATAAGGTCTAACAACACACCATATAAAAGTGGACACAGGCAGCCCCAAGAGTCCTCATGTCAGAAAACACATATAATACATAAAATATTCTGACAGGAGAGTGGAGTCCCACGATGCAAGGGGTTAACAGAGGGCCCTGCCTGTTCATTCATTTTCACCAGATAACACTGTGTGTCACTTTGCAAGTTCCTGAGCGAGTGGATGTAATTTTAAAATATCTGGCTTTAACTCATACTTACCCTTATCAAATGTACAACAGACTTCAGGACATCCTGAAAAGATCCATGGTATAATAGGCCAACAGAAGCAAGCTATTGGGAAACAGCAGAGCTGACACTTCTCTCCTTGTATGAGCAGTTCATTGGCCAGGTTAAAAATTATAATGATCTAATTAGATCTGTCACAAAATCAGAAAAAAAAAATCTCAAAAACAATACTTGAAATGTAGAGTGTGACTGTTTGACTGCTATTATTAATGATTAGGCACACCTGGTATATATTATGATGAGATATTTGCTAATAATGGTATGGAGACATTCAGTTGGGAGGACAGTTAAAATACAATATTTTAAATATATAGTATTTCATTTTATCTTACTAAATTTTTGTGTATGTTTTAAAATGTTCATAAAAATTGATAAAATATTTCATGAATATAAATGACAAACAAGAAAACATACATGAACTGGCAATACGTGCTCAAAATTCGAAGTGCAGTGTGTCAGTCTGGACCGAATCAGGAGAGAGAACTCCACAGTAATTTCAATAGGGAAAATTTAATATAAAGAATTATTATCTATAACAGGGAGTAACTAAAGGATTAGCTATCAGCAAGTAAAGAGAACTCTAAAGAAGGTAGGAATAGCAGCCATCTCCCCATGGGCTGAGATAGAGTGCCAAGGTAGAGGCTCTTCTGTCCTCAAGGCTGAGACCCAGACCTTGTTGCAGGTGGCACAGCTGTGGCTCACTGAAGGGCAGAGAAGTCCCCATGGTGCTGCAGCAGTGGAACTGGCTGGAAATTGTCATCTAGATGTGTAGAAAAGCTGTGTGTGTGGGAGGTATCTCACTGGAGGCACTCAGCTACAAAAGTACATTAGGGGGTTCTGTGGAGAAGCTGCTGACCACTAGGTACTGCTAACCACTATGCACTGCAGGGGCTGAGCACCTAAGTGCAAGCTCCACAACACAACCTGTTGTGTAGGTGAATGGGAGTCCCATGTTGCAAGAGGTGAAGCTTGTGTTTAAGCTGTCCATACTGCAGGAGCCAGGCCTTGGGTAAGCCACATGCTACAGGCCCTGGGTGCTGGAGAAGCCAGGCCTGTGCTGCAGGAACTGAATGCTCCAGAAGCTGTGCTCACTGCAGGCGCCTGAGGAAAGGAGTACATTAGAACTAGAAAGAAAAAAATCCTTCTTGCATTGTCTCTCTAGCACCCTTTACCGACAAAGCCTAATACTGTGCCTTTTAGCAATGGAAAAATTTTCATTTTTCTAAATAGGAAAAGCAAAATGCCCAATTTCATTTCTGCAGAGCAGGCAATGAAGGGTGAATTTGGAGTTGAGAGGCAATGCATTAGTAACCGGTACATGTATTATCAAAAAATGTTTTGAGTATGTATCCTTAGCATATCCTTATTTACTTATTTATAAATTATATATATATATACAATGCATATAATAAATTCATACAAAAAGAGAAATACTAAAGATGAGATAATATAAATAGAAGTTTTAGTATTTTATTCTTGTACCTCAATGTATTCCCCCTCCCCGACTCCACTTTGGAGATTACTCCACCAAGTCAAACCCTTAGGGACCACTCTGCCAACCTGCTTGCTCCACGATATCTTTCCCTAACATTCCATCTTACAGTAATCTCTGTGTATCCCAAATTTGTATGCTTCTTGTACTTACTGTAACTGCAGTGTTTCAAAGGTGTGCCTCTTCTTTCCTAACAACAGGGAGCCTGCCACATTAGTTGATATTATTTCCCATAGGACTTGGAAAAAATTACACAGTAATCACAGATCTGCTAATGGTAGATTAATTGGTTATTCTTAGCACTGCTATTCTTGATTATTCAGATAATACAACAGCTAGAGGCACTGTATTTTTCTAGACTTTTGTCTTTTTTTTTTGGCATGGGCAGGCACCGGGAATCGAACCTGGGTCTCTGGCATGGCAGGCGAGAACTCTGCCTGCTGAGCCACAGTGGCCTGCCCCCAAACTTTATACTATAAATGTCTGGGTCTTATTGTTTCACTCACTTTATCCAGAGATCCAAGGTCAGTGAGCACTTAATAAAGTGCATTGATTGATGCTGTGATTTCAAATATGTTGTACAACTTTCTGACCCGTCACTGTAAATCCTCTGTCAATCCCAGCACAGATGTCCAGCGCAACTATGCAAACTCAGCTGCCCTGCTGGAGAGGAGAGACATTTATCTCTTCTCCATTTCTGATATGCCTAGACATCAGTTATAAAGAAACTCCTGAGATTCTCTGTTTGTATGTGTTTATATATATGTCTTCAGTATGAAAAAAGTCCACTTCCTATAAGATGATTTATGTCAGAAGTCAGCCTGAGGCAGAGGCTGCTCTATTCTGGGTAAAATTTTACAAACACACACATTTTTCAAATTCCTCAGGGATGGTCACTGGCCTGTTGAGCCAGTTGGGGTTGGCAAAATAGCAACACAAATGCTCACTGTCCAGGCCCTCCTCAGGCTAAGGGAAGACTTGGACCTACAAGGGAAAGAGTGTTCTGGGGGTCCCTCTGCTCCCCAGATCCCTCCTGTCACCATCACTCCTGTAGGGTTTCTCATGGAAAACATATTCACAAGCCAATTTCCACCAGCTTATCCATCCAGCAGACTCCAAAGTAGAGTATTTGGTTGCTAATCTTTTCCTGCATCTCTCCTTGCTCTCATGCATGAGTGTCACACACTCCCAGTGATAAATGTAACATAGAGTCGTCCTGACACTGAGTGTTCAAAGAGCAGTAAGAGTAGGCCCACTGTTTCTCTAAGTATACTTTGCTTAATAGAGCAGCTAAATGTTGGCAAAATATGCTTAGCTGCATCTCAAGTTTCTACTTCCATCTTCAGAATCGATGAGAATTCTGGAAAGTGCACCATTAATCCCATTATATCATCTTGTTAGTGTTGTGTTTACAAAAGGAAATGTATTCTTTACTCAGAAAATCAATGATGACAGTGTAAGACTCTGGGCAGAGAATGAGCAGTCTGATGCTCCGAGTCCGACACACAGCTCCCAAACAGGGAGCCTGTAAAACTCTCAAAACTAGGCCAGCTTCACCACTGCATCTGTGAATTATGGAACATCGCATCAGAGAGGCTGCTCAAAGCCTCAAGGTCCTCTTAAACTGATTGCTGAAGTTTGACCCTGGCTAGTCACATACCTGGTAAATGAGCACAGATGGCAGACTCTTTGAAATGCAACCAGGGCCCAAATGACATTCTAAAAACATTTTACTTGCATGAAAAATCTTGGGAGAACTTCTGGTCAACCAAGAAGCCAGCCTAAGAGATGCTGTTTCCCAACAACTAGTAAAAACTGGCAGAGCCATCTACCTCCAACCTGCAGAAAACAGTTAAAGGGGTTCAGTAACTGGGCTAGTGCCAAAAGGAGAAAATGCAGTTTTAAACAATTGGAGAAACTCGTGGCACCCTTGCTAGCCCCTCCATAGCATGGTATAGAGTCATCTATGTGCCTAGAAAAGCATCTCATGGGAAGGTATTTCTAGACACTCTGCTACAAAAGTACGCTGGGCATTTCTGTGGGGAAGCTGGCCACTAGTTCCTCCCACTGTGGGTCCCTGGTTCTGTTTGCAGGAAGGAGAGTACTGCCATGTACATATTGGGATGGCTATATAGGTGCTAATCTATCAGTGGCAGCCAGAAAGACTGAACCAGGAAACTTGCCTCTGACTCACCCACAAAGAACTTGTCCTGCAGGCAGAAGCAGCTATCTGACAGTTAAAAAGTGTAAGAACTAATTAAGTCAAAGTGACTTGCGGCAAAGGAATATGACACACAGATGTGTGGTCTTTAAGATATACAATAGAGCATCCCATAAGGGGCTTAGTTTCTTTCATAGGGAGAAGAGGAGGCACAAGGATTCCCGTAAATGGATGGGGTTTCTAAGGTCACAAGCCTGCACAAGACCAGGACAAGACACAGCCTCAGCAAAGAAAAAGAGGGCCCTGCACTTCGCTTTTGCTTCAGGTTGCTCTTCTTGATAAGAGGGCTAGACTCTGAAGTAGAGCACTATTCAACATGGAGACAACTAAAGACTGTGAAAGGTGTTTTTTGTGTTGTTTTGTTTGTATGTGTTAGATCCGGGCACTTAAGTAAATCTGCCATATCAATAGCTGGTCACAAACTTAAGGAACATTTAGCTCAGGGCTAAATCACAGAGTTAACACTTTAAAATATTAAAATGTCCAGAGTGTAACAAAAGATTCCAAGACAAACAAAGAAACAAAAAATTACAGCTCATCCAAAGGGACAAGATACAAATTCAGAAACCAACAATGAATACCAGACTCTGAACATACAGGAGAAAGACTTTAAAAATGATGATCTTTAGTACACTCAAAGAGGTAAAGGAAACATGGAAAAAGAACTAAAGGATATAAAGAAAACAATGAATGAGCAATATAAGGAATCTTAATTAAAAAGATAGAAATTGTAAAAGGAGCCAAACAGAATAACTGAAATTGAAGGTCACAATAACTGAAATGAAAAGTTCCCTGAGAGTTTCAACAGCAAGTTGGAGCTAGCAGAAGAAAGAATGAGCAAACTCGAGGCCAAGACTATTGAAATGTTTCCATCTGAGGAGCAAAAAGAAAAAAGAACGGGAAAAAGTGAACAGAGCCTAAGATACTGATGGGACATCATTATGTGCACCAATATATGCATTAGGAAATCTCAGAAGGAGAAGAAAGAAAAGGGCACAAGGAATACTCAAAAAAATAATGGTGGAAACCTCCCAAACTTAATGAAAGACATGAATATGTATATTCAAGAAGACAAACAAGCCCCAAACAGGATAGATTTTAAGAGAACCACACCTAGACACATCAAATATTGTCAAATGCCAAAAACAGAAAGAGAATTCTGAAAGCTACAAAGGAAAAACAACTGACCTTACACAAGAGAGCCTTAATAAGAGTGTGTTGATTTCTCATCGGAAACCATGGACGTAAAAGGCAGTGGGATGAAATGTGTAAAATAATAAAAGAAAATAAATATAAACCAAGAATTTTTAAGGCAGTGGGATGAAATGTGTAAAATAATAAAAGAAAATAAATATAACCAAGAATTTTAAATCTGGCAGGCTTTCTTTAAAAAAAAGGAAAGATTAAGACATTTCCAGGTAAACAAAAGCTGAGGGAATTCACCACTGCTAGACTTGACTTATAAGCAATGTTTGAGGGAAGCCTTCAGATTCAAAGTAAAGGACATTAGACAGTAGACAGTAGATCAAAAGGCATACAGAAATAAAGATCTCTGGTAAAGGCAACAACGCAATTATAAATGCCAGTACTATAATACTGTATCTTTTGCTATGAAATTCCATTTCTCACTTCTTAAAGATTCTAAAATGCAAATGCATAAAAAGTTATGATAACTATATGGTATGGGACACATAATTTATAAAGATATAGCTTGTAACAAGTATGAAAAGTGGGTGAACAGAGAGGTATAGAAACAGTGTATGTGTATGCTATAGAGGTTGAGCTGGTATAAAATTAAATATGATGGTTATAGATTTAGGATGTTAAAGTACCATGGCAGCCATGAAGAAAATATATGAAAAATATATACATAAGGAAATGAGAAGAGACTCAAAATGATACAATATAAAAAAATCAAATAAATATGAAAGTAAGTATTAATGGAAGAACTGAAGAACAAAGAAGTTATAAGACTTAAAAGCAAAATGGCAGAAGATAATTCCTTCATTATCAATAGTTATTTTAAATGCAAATGAAGTAAACTCTCCAGTCAGTCAAAAGGCAGATTGGCACAATGGATAAGAAAGCATGACCCAATTATATATTATTTACAAGAGATTCACCTAATATTCAAAGACACAAGTAGGCTGAAAGTGAAAGGATGTCAATTAACATTCCATGCAAATAGTAACCAAAAGAGTACTGGGTTACTCATACTACAACTATCAGCTAAAATAGACTTTAAGTCAAAAACTGTTATGAAGGCAAAGAAGGAAACTAAATATGATGATGGGGTCAATACAACAAGAAGACATAAAAATTATAAATATATATGCACTTAATGGGAGAGCCCCCAAATATATGAAGCTATATGGACATATTTTAAGGAAGAAACAGATAGTTTTACATTAATAGTAGAAGACTTCAATACCACTTTCAATAATCAACAGAACATCTAAGAAAATCAGCAAGGAAATAGAAGACTTGAACAAAACTCTAAACCAACTAGACTTAACAAACAGATATAGAACACTTCACCCAAGAGCAGCAAAATGCACATTTTTCTCTAATGCACATGTGTCATTCTTCAGGGTAGATCAAATGTTAAGTCACAAAAGAAACCTCAATAAATATAAAAATATTGAAATCATTCAAGGTATCTTCTCCAACCACAATGGAATGAAACCAGATATTCATAAAAGAGGGAGAAGTGGAAAACTCACAAATACGTGGAAATTAAACAAGACATTCTTAAACAACCAATAGGTCTGTTTTAGTTTGTAAAAGCTGCTGGAATGCAATATAATTGAAATGGAAAGGCTTTTAAACAGGGGAATTCATTAAGTTGCAAGTTTATAGTTCTAAGGCCATGAAAATGTCCAAATTAAGGCATGCAGGGAAAGATACCTTAATTCAAGAAAGGTTGATGGGTCCAGAACACCTCTGTCAGATGGAAAGGCACATGGTGATATCTGCTAGCTCTCTCTTCTCATTTCTATAAGTTTTCCCCATGGGCATTTTCCTTATGCATCTCCAAAGATCTCTGGCTGTGTGTGCTCTGCTGTTCTAAAGCTTTTTCCAAAGTGGTTCCCTCTCAAAAGACTCCAGTAAGCAACCCCACCTTGAATGGGTGGAGACACATCTCCATGGAAACTAGCTAATCAAAAGTTACCACCCACAATTGGGTGGATCACATCTCCACGGAAACAATCACAAAGATCCCACCCAGCAATATTGAATGAGGATTAAAACACATGGCTTTTTCTGGGGTACTTAATAGCTTCAAACTGGCACAAGATCAAATAAGAAATCACAAGGGAAATTAGGAAGTATCTTGAGGCAAATGAAAAGAAAAAGAAAATACACCAAAATTTATGGGATGTAGCTAGACCAGTGCTGAGAGAGAAATAGCTCTAAATGCAAAAATCTCGAGTCAGAGACCTACCTCAAAAACAGAGGAACCAGACTGAAATATTAGTGGTCAATGGGAGGAAGGGGTAGTGGGTTTGGGATGTATGAGCTTTATTCTTTTTATCTCTTTTTCTGGAGTGATGCAAATGTTCTAAATATAATCATGGTGATGAACACACAACTATGTGATGATACCATGAGCCACTGGTTGTATACTTTGGCTGACTGTATGTATGTAAATAGAGTTCAATAAAAATATTTTAAAAAAACACACAAAGGGGTCATGGTGGCTCAGCAGGCAGAGTCCTCATCCGCCATAGTGGAGACCAGGGTTCGATTCTTGGTGCCTGCCCATGCAAAATAAATAGATAAATAAATAAAAATAAAAATTGATTATATTATTTAGGGTGGGCCACAGTGGCTCAGCAGGTAGAGTTCTCACCTGACATGCCAGAGACTTAGCTTCGGTTCCCAGTGCTTGCCCATGTAAATAAAAAACAAAACAAAAAACACACAAAGGACCTAGAAAAAGAAGAGCAAAAAAACCCCAAAGCAAGCAGAAAGAAGAACATAACAAAGAAAAGAGTGGATCTAAATGAAATAAAGACTTAAAAACAATAGAGAGAATCAACGAAACCAGAAGGTTGGTTTTTTTAAAAAGATCAATAAAATCAACAGCCCTACAATTAGTATGACAAAGTAAAAGAGAGAGAGGCTGCATATAACTAAAACAAGAAATGCCAGGGGTGATATTACTACTGACCTGACAGAAATAAAAATGATTAAAAGACGAAACTATGCCAACAAAATAGATAACCTAGATAAAACAGACAAATTCATAGAAACACACAAACTACTAAGCTGACCTAGGAAGAAACAGAAGATCTCAACAGACAAATAACTAGTAAATAGTTTGAATCAGTAATCAAATACTGCCAACCAAGAGGAGTTCAGAACAGGTGGCTTCACTGTTAATTTTACCACATAGACAAAGTAGAATTAAAACCAATCCTAAGGGTGCATGGGTGGTTCAGTGGTAGAATGCTCGCCTTTCATGCAGGAGACCTGGGTTTGATTCCAGGACCACGCACTCTGCCCCCCCCCCCCCAAAAAAAAAACCCAATCCTAAAAAACCAATAACTAGCACAGAGGTTGAATCAGTAATCAAAACCCTCCCAACAAAGAAAACCCCAGAACAGATGGCTTCACAGGAGAATTTTACCAAACACTCTAAGAAGAATTAACACCAACCATACTCAAACGCTTCTATAAAATTGAAGAGGAGAGACTACTCCCTAAGTCATTTTGTGAGGCCAACATCACCCTCATACTGAAGCTAAATAGATATCACAAGAAAAGGAAATTACAGACCAATATCTCCTATGAATACAGATGCAAAAACCCTCAACAAAATACTAACAAACTGAATCCAACATCATATTATAAGAATTATACCCCATGATCAAGTGGGATTTATTCTAGGTATGCAAAGATGGTTCAACATAAGAAAATCAATTAATATCATCCACCACATGAGTAGAATGAAGGGAAAAAAACCACATGATCATCTCAACTGATATAAAAAAAGCATTTACAAAATCCAGCACCCCTTCTTGATAAAAACACATAGAAAATTGGAATAGACAGAAAGTTCCTCAACACCTAAAGATCACATATGTAAAATATACAGCTAACATTGTATTTAATAGTGAAAGACTGAAAGCTTTCCCTCTAAGATCAGAAACAAGACAAGGATGCCCAATGTCACCGCTGTTATTGCACATTGTACTGGAAGCTCTAGACAGAGCAGTTAGGCAAGAGAATAAAAGGAATCCTACATGCCAGAGGACCCGGGTTCAATTCCCAGTGCCTGCCCATGTAAAAAAAAAAAAAAGAATCCTAATTGAAAAGGAAGAAGTAACTTTCCCTATTGGCAAATAATGTGATCCTACATCCAGAAAAATCCACAACAAAGTTATTAGAGTTTATAAGGAATTTAATGAAGTGGTAGATACAAGAATAATATAGTGTTTTTATACACTAGCAATGAATCATCTAAGAGAAAATGAAGAAAAATTCCATTTATAATAGCAACCAAAAGAACCAAATATCTAGGAATATATATGACAAGAATGGAAAGGACCTGTATATGGAAAACTATAAAACATTGCTAGAAGAAACAAAAAAAGGCCTAAATAAATGGAAGGACATTACATATTAATGGATGGGAACACTAAATACTGCTAAGAGGTCAATTCAGCCCAAAGCTATGCCCAGATTCAATGCAATTTCAATAAAAATTCCAATAGCCTTCTTTGCAGAAATGGAAAAGTCAAGCATCAAATCTGTATGGAAGGGTAAAGGTCCTCAAAGAGCCAAAACCTTCTTAAAAATGAATAAAGTTGGAGGACTCATACTTCCTGATTTTAAATCTTATTACAAAGCTACAGTAATTAGATCAGCACGCACAAGGACTGACATATAGACCAATGGAATTGAACTGAGATTGCAAAAATAAACCCTCACATCCATGGCCAATTAATTTTTGACAAAGGTGCCAAAGTTCACTCAAAAGAATAGTCACTTTAAAAAATGCAACTGGAGAAACTGGATATCCCCATGCAAAAGAATGAAGGTGGACACCCTTACTTACTCTATATACCAAAAATTAACTCAAAGTGGATCAAAGACATATATAAAAACTCAAACTATGAAACTTCTAGAAGAAAACAGAGGGAAGCATCTTCAGGGTTTTGTGTTAAGCAATAGTTCAGACTTTATATCAGAAGCATGAGTAACCAAAGAAAAATCTATATAGATAGGGAATGGGTATTAATGTTAAATTGATTTAGAATTTGTGTTTGGAGTGGTGGGGAAGTTTTGGTAAGGGCAGTGGTCAAGGAAGTATAACACTGAAAATATAATTAACACTACTGAGCTATATATTTTCATGTGGTTAAAAGAGAAGTGTTAAGTTGAATATATGTTACTAGAATAAATATTTTGAAAAACTCCTAAGACTATACAACACAAACTGTGAACTCTACTGTGAACTATGTACTCTACTTAATAGGATAATTATAATACTGCTTCATCCATTGTAACAAAGGTACCACACTAATGGTAACTTGTATGTGTGAGAGGCAGTATGAAATCCTTGTATTTCTGCAATGTTTTTATGTGACCTACCACTTCTCTAATAATATTTAATGAATTTTTAAAAATTTTTAGGAACTGTTGAGTTTTTACTTTCTTTCCTCACCAAAGTTCATGATATCCAACTGTTTAGAAATAGGTAATGTATACCACTTTTTTTTTAAGGTGGCAAAAAACGTCATGAAAAATTATTTTTAAAAATTCTGGTTATTTATAAGGAAGCTTAAACGCCAATCTGGATGTCTTAAAGACAAGAGTATCATATAATAAAATCACTCGTTTTATTACCAAGGCGATACCTACCTTTAGCCCTGAACCCACTCCATTAGTGGCTGTCACTTACAAACAGGATGAGGGTTAGCGATGCACTCAGGGATCCCCTAAAATCAGATTTGTCATACATTATTTAGAAATATCTTTAAAAGCAGGAAGTTTGATGTTCAGGCAGTGTCAGAATCACACGGCATTTATTTTTCCCCTCTTGCCCCACCCTCATGTCTTCTGGAGAGAAACATGCTCTCAATGCCAGCTGAGAGAGGAGGTGCTGTGGGAGTGAATACTGAGAGACGGTGGGACATGAAAAAAAGATGCAGTGAGACCTTGGCAATAAGCCTTGAGAGAAGGAAGATGAAGGAAAGTTGGCAGGGGCCACTGGGCTACATTTTGGTTGTATCTATGAGGTAGACATGGGCTGAGATACATAAAAGAGGGATGAAGGCCTGTAGCCTGCCTATGGGCAACTCAGGCAGGAGACTGTTTCGACTGCTCTTCAAACTGCCGTTATTTAAATACCTGCTTAGTGCTTACTTAGATGAAAAATTGAGAGCTCTGATGGGTCGGGAAAGAGGATTGCTGGAGGCAGTGCTGGCCTCCCCTCTTTCACCTCGCCAATTCAGCTCTGGTCCTAAACTCACAGTTAACTGACCCACATCTTTAGGAGACAGGCTGGTAAACATTCCTTGCAATCTGAGCTCTTTGGGAATGTCACTGCTCTCCCTAAGTGGCTTACCAAAGTATTATTTCCAAATATATATAATCTCCTGGAGAGAAATGCTGATAAATATAATTTCCTCCACTTCTCCGGCTTAGCACTTTTTATGAATAGTTCTATGGAAATCGGTCTGGCCAGTCTGTCCCTTATTCAGGCTCTATTGCATCATCTATTCAGTCAAAACTGTATCAGAGAACAAGGGGTGATGGGTAGGTCCTGCCAGCATAAGCAACTCACAGGGTGCAGGATTATGATGAAACAAACAAATCCTTTCTAGTGGCTCTCATAAGTGTGCTGGATGATTCAAATCACGATGCAAACTCCTTTTTATTCCAGATCGGATGAAGTGATTGTTCAAATTAATTTTTTTCTCAGGACAGATATTTTGATGTGTGGTATAAGGGAAAGAACATGAGTTTTGGATCACTTTGTTTTGCCCCTTGATACTTGTGTGGCCTTAGGCAATTAATTAGCTCCTCTATACCTCAATTTCCTCTTCCGTGCAATGGGGGTGGGGGGGTAACATCCGTTTCTCTTCTGTGAAAATTAATTGGGAAACATATAAAGCCCTGAAGCTAGTTTTTGGTACATAGGATGCATGCATTAAACTTGAGTTCCCTTTTCTTGCAGAAATTTGGGGAAGTGAGCCCCAAGCAGGCATTCGGAGTCTGAAGGGTTAAACCACAGCGCAGCTATTCCTTGGGGGCTTTCATGATCTATAGAAATGAAAAGCTTTTTTTTTTTTTTAATTAAGGCTTTTGTTTTGTTTTCCTTATTGGTGTACTCAGTACCCAGGAGGGAATTTCACATAGGGATGGTGAGGGAGGTGAGAATTAGGGCAACAGTGAAATAAGGGAGGTGGATTTTGTCAGGACAGAAGTTAGTAGAGTGACTGGTCAGGACTCTGGGGGCCAAGGGAGACCCAGTCCCTGCACCCTGAGCTTCTTCTAAAATAAGAAGGAGTCATCCTCAGGACACTGCTCCCTGAGCCCAGCCCGAGGCAGGGGCAGCTCTGTGTGCTCTGGTCTGAGCTCTCTGCTGTCTCAGGCTCCTTCACATCTTATTAGAGGTTTGTAACTTCCAGTAAGGAGATGTGGTGACTGTGGGCCCCTGCGTCAACTTGAGACCCCAACTCTGCTGGTGATCTTCTGAAACCTCCTATTATAAACCCACTTCTGAATTTTCTGTCCCCTTTGGAAGTCACTCCCCAGAGACCGAGAGGAGCTCAAAACCATATCAGGGCATATGGTGCCTCTGCCCACAGCCCAGCAGCACTTGTGTCCTCTCCTCACACCATGCCCCCAATCACCTCCACTAGCTGAGGTCGTGAAACGTCCTCGGTTTGTGGAGTTCAGCTTCTTTTTCTTTCTCTTGGATCAGACAAACTGACCTTGGCTACTTATACAGCTGCTAGAATTGAAAAATACACAGACCAGAGCCAGGATGAGGGTCTGATACTCATGTCTGTGAATGAAATCGAAGAGACAATAAAAGAAAACCCATTTTTTAAAAGGACCAGCTCAATTCCTAAAAACCACCCATTCACAATCTGAAAATATAGAAGGATTCTCTTCCATGAAAAAGGAAGTCTGATGGCTCTGGTACCTGGTAGGGATTAAATGCTAAAAATAGTTCACGGTATTGAGAATGCTAAGGGAGCAAGCAGTTCATGAAGCAGAAGGAGTATAATCTGGTACTGAATGCTAACCAGAGAATTCTTACAAAATGATCAGGATCTGTGAGTCAACGGGACCTTCTTTCATTTAACGTAAAAACAATATTCTTTAATGGCAGCGCTTTTACGGTCCTTATTGTCTAACCCAGTTTGCTAAGAAAGCACTAAATGCTCAGTAAAGAATCTGAAACTGATCTGAAATGAAGGAAATGAACTACGGATTAGATTCTCTAACGCCTCCCTGTTTTGAGCGAAGTCATGCTGACGGCCAGGTGACATTTGCAGTGTCATTTGCAGGGCCATCTGGTGACATTTCTTTTTGGCAATGGATTAATAGAGACCAGTGAGAGTGATAGGGTTGGCGTGGGGGCCAACGTAACATTGTCAGGCAGCTTCCCAGAGCCAGCGTACATCTTTGAACGGGGGGGGGGGGGGTCCCCTATTTTTTTCTTAAAGAATTTGGTCAAATTACAGTTCTTAAAAGCCACAAGATCTGATGAAGTATTCCTAGGAAGAAGGGGTTCCTTTCAACTTTGAATGCATCTTTTTTTCTTTTTTGCATGGGCAGGCACTGGGATCGAACCCGGGTCTCCAGCACAGTAGGCGAGAACTCAACCTGCTGAACCACTGTGGCCCGCCCTGAATGCATCTCTTAATATGGAACCAGTTATTAGGGAAAATCCCTTGTTAGGAAATTGTGTCTCCTCCCTCTTCTCACTCTTCCAGGGTGAGAGGGGAATAAATGCAGCTCAAGCTAAGCTGTTGCTTCTTGGAATTGCTTCCTGTTCTGATGCCACAGACTTAGCCTTCTGCCAGTCTACGGTTTCCTCCTTCAGCTTCCATAGACATCTCAGTGTCCAGCATCAAATCCGACTTAGAATGACTACTGAAAGAACAACTGCTCCACTGATCCTTTCCCACAAGCTTTGCTGTCACTAATTTCTTGATCTCTATCTCAATATGGCAAAATTCCAAATGCCCTTTGCTCTGCTTCCCATACCCTCAACAAGCTGCCAGCCACATCCAGTTGTGAGAGAATAGTGAGGCCTTTTTTTCCAGGCCTAAGTGGAAGCCCCACATGCCTGCAAACTCCTTTACTCCCAGCAGCCAAAAGCATACTTTTTTCTTTCAGAGGTACTGGGTCCAAGATCCCTGAAGCTGCATGCTAGGCCTCCCCAACGCTTGGCCATGCAAGGATTACCTTGCTTTTACTAGAATAATTTTGATGAAAACCATTTGAAAGTGGAAGTGGTTAATTAATCAGTGTCAGCTTCTCTCCCAAACATATGACACACAAGACTCCAAAGAAGGAAGAAGCCAGACAAGCTTCCTTTGAAGGCTGCACAATGGATTTGTGTTTGCCCATGGTTACCTGGCTGGCAGAGAAGCCCTCTTCTCAGCAAACACAGATAAAGGAAACTGATCCCCATCCAACTGTTCAGAGAACCCACTTGCAGAGGGGTCCTCTGAAAAACACAGCTTTGTATTTTGCTTCTTTCTGTAAACAAATTAAAGCAAAGAAATGGGATGCAAAATCATGTAATAACCATGTAAATTTTGCAAATGAAGAACTATGGACAAGATCATATAAGAAAGACATGGCAGAAATTTAAGAGGGGTTTTCTTTGGGGGAAGGACTATGGGTGACTTGTGCTCAGTATTTTCCAATCTTTGTTTTTTCCCCAAGTTTTCTGTACTGAGCACATTACTTAAATAAGGGAAAAAGTCAGCAAATTATGTATGAAAAGTAAAATACATTTTAAAGTGTAAAACATAATCAAAGTTAAAGTGAGGCTGAGTTAAACAGTTACCATAAAAGAATCAAACCAGTACACACCAAGGGACCACAAGCTCCCTGAATGCAGGGGCTGTGTCACATTTACTCAGCACATGGCCCTATCTCATACGATCGGATGAGACTACACTTAACTTCCTACCTTTGGGTCAACAAATCTATCTGCACTTGTATCCAGCCTCTCTTTGCCACTGGTGACACAGTATCTAATCAAATGCCAATGTACCATCTCTGTCCCGGATCCCATCGCCTCTCACCTTCCAATGGGTTCTCAGCCACTGGGCCTCCCTCCATTGCTTAGCCTCCTGTTCTTGCATTCACCAGCCTCCTCCACTTTATTAGCTCCTATCTTTTAACATGTAAAATGTATGGCCCTCTCATTTTTATAAAATGCATCCTAATTCCAGTCTCTCTTCTCTTCTTTGCAGCCGAATGTGTCAAAGAACTACTTACACATGTTGCTTCCCCTGCTCCCTCCCACTCACGTCTTAGTCTGCTCCGCTCTGGCTTCTATCTTTACCATTCTACTGAAACTCCTCTTACGAAAATCACCATGTCCTTCATGCCACACAATCAGTGGATTCTTTTCAGTCCTTTCTCAAATGACTGCAGCTTTTAACCCACCTGACCCTTGCAATTCCTTTAAACATTCTTCTAGTGGCTTCTGTGATGCAACCATTAACCCCTTTTCCTTCTACCTCTGTGGCTGTCTCAATTCAAGTTATTTTAAGAACCTTTTCTCACCTAAACTCTAAATATTAGTATTCTTCGGAGATTGGTCCTAGGCCCCCTTACTATTAACTAACTTTATCAACTTCAGTAGTTCAAATACCATACACTCTACATGTTGACAAGTTGGAAATGTGTATCTTCAACTCAGATCCTACTAATGAGCTCCAGCCTAGTATATACAACTGCTCTTTTCTTTTTTAACATGAGTATTTCATGAAACACAAACTGAGTGTGTTAAAAACGGAACCCATGATACTTTCACTTATTTAAAACAATAAGTGTATTCTTCACTCAGTGCTTCCTATCGCAGTAAATGCTAACAGCTTCCTTGAGGCTGCTCATGCTAGAAACCAGGAATTCATCCTTGACCACTCACCTTTTTTTCAAGTCTCACAGAAAATCAATCATGTCTGACAACAGAGTGATAGGTAATGGATTTACCCTCACATCTTAAATGAAAATCTAGACGAAATATTTGAAACAATGGTTTTAAAGACATTGGACATCAGGAAAACTATCAATAATTCTTGAAGTGACAGGAAACAAAGGAGGTGAATCCTGCCCCAGTTCACTACCGGGGGGGTAGTTTCCAAGCCACAGTACAGAGAGGGGGAAACTGGGCAGAGCCAAGTGGTCTTCCTGAGATCAAGAAGGTACTGGGAGTCTGCGGAATCCAGCTAGGGTATGCAGGGTGCAGCATCAGAGAGAAAAAGGTGAACACTGGGACAACTCCAGAGATCTGCAGAGGATTCCCCCAACCCCCACTCGGAGCCTTCGGCTAAGAACTAATCAGCAGATACATGTGTGAAAACTGCCTAAGACTGGGAAAGATTCACCTGAAAGGACTACAGGGAACAGTACCCAGTGCTCACATGGGGATGGGAATGGTTTCTGCCCTTACCAGCTAGAGTGGTAACATTTGTAATCCACGGCACATGAAATAGAGAACTCAGAAAGATTTTATCTCAACTGAGATACTAAAGTGAAGATAGACAAATAGGCAATGAAAAAGGATAGAGAGCCCAGAAACAGACCTATATACATATGATCAATTGATTTTCAACAAAAATGAAAATACAATTATATGGATAGAGTACACTTTCCTCAACAAATGCTGCTGGACCAATTGGATATCTAAATATGACAAATGAACTTCAATATATACCTCATATTACATATGAAAATTAACTCAAAGTGGATCATAGTCATAAACATAAGAGCTAAGCTATAAAACTTCTAAAAGAACACTGGAGAAAATTCTACTTATGAATTTGGATTAGGCAAAGATTTCCTTGACATGACACCAAAAGTATGATATATAAAAGGTTAAACTGATAAATTGAACTTGAACATAAAAAGAAATTTTCCTCTTCAAAAGACACTGTTAAGAGAATGAAAATATAAGCCATAGCTTGGGAGAAAATATTTGCATATTATATATTTGATAAAGGACTTGTACCAGAATATATAAAGCTTTCTCACAATTCAATAAGAAAGCAAATAAGGCAATTAAAAATGGACAAAAAATTTCAAGAGATACTACATCAAAGAAAATAAAACAGATGATAAACACATGAAAAACTTCAATATATACCTTCTATTACATATAAAAATTAACTCAAAGTGGATCATAGTCATAAACGTAAGAGCTAAGCTATAAAAGCTATTCCACTTCACAGCTGTTAGAATTTCTAAAACTAAAAGCTGACCATACCAAGTTCAGCTAAGGATGTAGAGCAACTAGAATTTTCATATATTGCTGGTGAGAATGTAAAATGGTTTGATTATTTTGGCAAACAGTTTGGCAATTTCTTAAAACGTTAAACATAATACCTACTCTATGATCCATTTATTCCATTCCTATATAATTATGCAAAGGAAATTAAAGCATATATCCATACAAAGACTTGTATATGAATGTTCCTAGCAGCTTGATTTATAATACTCTAAACCAGAAAATGACCCAAATATCCATCCATAAGTAATGGATAAACAATCTGTGATATATCCATGCAATGGAATAGTACTCAGCAAGAAAAAGGACTGACCTATTAATACATAAAACAACCGTCTAATTATGCTGAGCAAAACCAAAACACCTTATACTGTATGATTCCATTATGTAAAATTCAAGAAAATGCAAACCAATCTATAGTGACAGAAACAGACTGAGGGTTGCCTGGGGGTTGGGAGACAGGTGAGAGGGAGAGGAGGTAGGGGTAGATTACAAGGGGCACAGGGAAACTTTATGGAGCGGCAAATATGTTCATTACTATGCTTTTAGTGATATTTTCACAAATGTATACATATGTCAAATTGTATACTTTAAACACATGCAGTTTATTTCTCAGTAAAGCTGTATTTTCGGTTTTTTGTTTTTTAAATATTTATCTGAAATCTCCCACTTTTCTCCATGTCTCCATGGAGAAAAATCACCATTTCCTTCCTGGCTTTCTACAATAGCCTGGCCATTCCCTTCTGTCGACTCTTACCAACCATTAATACATTCTTTGCATTACAGCCAGAATGACCTTTTAAAAACATAAATCTTTTCATATCACTTTGGTGCCTAAAATCTTCAAAAATTATTCAAAAAAATAATAATAAAGGCTTATTTTTTACTACAAGGCCTGAATTATTCTTGTTTGTTTATGACTGGATTCTAGTCTTTTAGTCTTTTCTCCATTTTGTCTCCCCATGTCTAACCACCCTGTATTTTCCACCTCTGAACTTTTCAAAATTGTTCCTGCCTTAGGACCTTGGCACAGGTTGGTTCCTTGCCTGGACTCTGTCGTTTTCTAGGCCAATTCCTAATCAAATTTTAGTCTCAGTCTCAAGGTTATTTCCTCCAAGTAGCCTTCTTTGCTGTCAGGCCAGGTTAAGGTCCTGCACAAAGCACCTGCCTGTGTTTCCTTTGTGGTCCAATCACACATGTATTTAAATATCTGTGCAATTTTTTTTTGTTCACTAATGGACCTTCTACCCACATTCCCATCTTCCAAGACCATAATATCCAAGACAGAAGAGACCATTATGTTCTCAATGCTTCACTAATACACTGCCTGGCACACAGCAGATATTAAAAAGATTGTTGAAGGAATGACTGAGATAGGACTAGAATTCACTTCCTGACCCAGAACCCACTCCCTGATTTCCAAATTAGGTTTTTCTCAGCATACTTATCATCTAAAATCCATCCTTCTGTATCTGACAGCCAGGTGTACTTTTCCTGTCATTACTTAGGTCTTAAACTGGTAAGATTGAACAGATGCAATAGTGGGTATCTTTAATTATTAAACGCTTCAAAACCTAAGCATTAGGCTTATAAAAATTAGAAATGTTCAACACAGGTGAATTTATAGATCAGTTCAGGTTTTCTAAAAGTCTGAGGTTTACTTTACTGATACATTTATTCTAAAGTTTCACTTCTAAACAGTAATAGTTAACCAAGGAGGAAACTAGAAGGAGACAGGACTAGAGAGGCAGGTCCATGTAGAAAATGAAGTCACAGTATCTTGCTGAAGGCTGACTACTATCTAGCACAGCTGCGTTTTCCACAAACCAGCAGCTTTTCTTTGTGTAGCTGAACATGAGGGGCTGGGACGACACAGATTGCAAACATGGATGATTTCCAAAACAGCTTCCTAAGAAACAGCCCCTCTTCCCCCTCCTATTACCCATTATGTTTATTTAGACTCCCCTTAATTAGAGCATTTCAGCATGGAAGCATAATCCAATCTGAAAGAAAATTTCCCTTGAGAGCCATCCGTCAGAATTAGACTACACTTACTGGACAATAAGGCTGTATTGTAAATACCAAAGACTGCTTCGATTCTCTAAAGGTTCAAAACTCATTTTCCAAGCAAGCAAATGCCAATCCACGGGACAGCACTTTCTGTCAGGAAACCGGCTGGCTGTTCCTGACAGTATGCTTCCACAGGTAGAAGGTCATTAAAAGCAGTCCTGGGGGACATTCCACCTGACTAGTCTTACCTTTCTTCAGAGATGAAACTGCTGTCCTTGACAACGCTATTAAATTCTCCTTCAGTTGTTCCAGGTTTGCAGAAGACTTTCTCATCTAGCCCAGTTCTCCTACGTAGTCAGCTGTGATGTAATTTGACTGTGTAAGGGGGTACTAAGTAGAGCAGAGCCCCTTCAGCTCCTCGCAAAGCCAGCTTCCCTCTCAGGAGCATCCAACTCACCAAGCAGACACCTGCTCTTCATGCACATGCCAAGGCATCAAGCAGACTCTTGCCTAAGGAAAGGGGTAGCAGGGGGAGGGCCCCTGTCTCCATCATTTTCCTATATCTCAGGGGTCACATGACTGAGGGGTCCACCTGTGTCCCCATGATGCCTTTACCAGTGTTTTATCACCCTGAAGTAGACCCTATTGTTCCTTTCCAACCCCCTGCACCAGGCTGGCGCACTCATCCCTTAGCTGCTAGGAATGTCAGTTTCTAACAACTCACAGCTATATCCTTCTCAGGAGAATTCCTCTCAGCTGTTTGGAGCCACCATAAAAATGATTGGCAAGTTCTGAGCCCCCAGTCTTAGGGTTTGTTCGTATGAAACTTAACCCCACAAAGGATAGGTCAAGTCTACTTAAAATTTAGGCCTAAGAGTCACCCCCAAGAGAGCTTCTTTTGCTGCTCAGATGTGGCCTCTCTCTCCAGTCAACACAACAAGCAAACTCACCACCCTCCCCTGTCTACGTGGGACATGACTCCCAGGGGTGTGGACCTTCCTGGCAATGTGGGACAGAAATCCCAGAATGAGCTGAGACTCAGCATCAAGGGATTGAGAAAAAACCTAGAATGAGCTGAGACTCAGCATCAAGGGATTGAGAAAACCTTCTCGATCAAAAGGGGGAAGAGTGAAATGAGACAAAGTGTCAATGGCTGAGAGATTCCAAACAGAGTTGAGAGGTTATCCTGGAGGTTATTCTTAAGCATTAAGTAGATATCACCTTGTTATTCAAGATGTAATGGAAAGGCTGGAGGGAAATGCCTGAAAACATAGAGCTGTATTCCAGTAGCCATGTTTCTTGATGATGATTGAGTAATGATATAGCTTTCACAATGTGACTATGTGATTGTGAAAACCTTGTGTCTGATGCTCCTTTTATCTACCTTGTCAACAGATGAATAGAACATATGGAATAAAAATAAATAATAGGGGGAACAAATGTTAAAATAAATTTAGTTTGAAATGTTAGTGATCAATGAAACCAAGGGGTAAGGGGTATGGTATGTATAAACTTTTTTTTCTGTT
The DNA here is from genome assembly GCF_023851605.1 of Tamandua tetradactyla. Classification (NCBI taxonomy): domain Eukaryota; kingdom Metazoa; phylum Chordata; class Mammalia; order Pilosa; family Myrmecophagidae; genus Tamandua; species Tamandua tetradactyla. The sequence continues at coordinate 81,215,672 of NC_135334.1, read as the reverse complement.
TTCGTTCTATTTCTTTTTCTGTTGTCTTTTTCTTTCTTTTTCTGAATTGATGCAATTGTTTTAAATGATGAACATGCAACTATGCGATGATATCGAGAATTACTGATTATATATGTAGAACGGAATGATCATATGTTAAAGTTTTTAATTTTTTTAAATTAATAATAAATAAATTTTAAAAAATGATTGGCAAATGACACCCTCTCTCTGGGGATGGCCTACAGCCAATGACAGACTAGTACAGGGTAAACACTTAATGGAACTCTAATAGGAAAATTTAAAAACACATTTTCAAAAAATACATAGATATAAGAAAACACTTAGATCGGAATAATAATGAAATCACTAAATATCAAAATTTGTGGCTATACAGCTAAAGTAGTACTTCAAAGGAAATTTAGTCTTCAATGCATACTTTAAAAAAGGAAAATAGACTAAAACTCACTAACCTAAATGACAAGTAAGAAGTTAGAAAGAAAATTAACTGAATAAACCCAAAGAATAAAGAAGAAAGGAAATCATAAAGTGAAAAGAAGCAATGGAAAACAAAAATTAAATAGAGAGAAACAACAAAATAAAAGTCGGTTCTTTGAAAAGCCTAATAAAATTGGCAAACTTCCAATGGACTTACCGAAAAAAGAGAAAAGAACAAATAATATTAGGAATGAAAAAAGGACATAACTACAAATGAAGCAGAAAAAATATATATAAGAAAATATTATGAAGAATTTCAGGTCAGTATGTTTAAGACAGATGAAATAAGCACATTTCTAGAAATAGAAAACTTATATAGTGCTATAACTATGAAAGGAGTTTATTAATTTCCTCTACAGTAAAACCCGACCCAGAAAGTTGTATAGGCAAGTTCTATTAAACATTAAGGGAAAAGATTTATTTCAATCAAATACCCTACTTAATGGTGAATAACTGAAAGCTTTTCCTCTAAGATTGGGAGCAAGACAAGGATGCCCACTATCACCACTGTTATTTAAAATTGTACTGGAAGTTCTTGCCAGAGGAAGAAGAAAAAGAAACAAAAGGCATCCAAATTGGAAAGAAGAAGTAAAACTTTCCCTATTTGCAGATGACACAATCTTATATACAGAAAATCCTGAAAAAAATTCAATACCCCAAAATCAGTAGTGTTTATAGACATGAGCAATGAACAACTGGAAGAGGAAATCAATAAAAAAATTCCATTCACAATAGCAACCAAAAGAATCCAATACCTGGGAATAAATCTAACCAAGGATGTAAAAGACTTGTATGCAGAAAAGCACAAAACACTGCTAAAAGAAATAAAAGAACACCTAAATAAATGGAAGGACAGTGCACGTTAATGGATTAGAAGACTAAATATTAAGAGGTCAATTCTCCCAAAATGAATTATAGATTCAACACAATCCCAACCTAAATTTCAACAACCTTTTTTCAGAAATGGAAAAGCCAATCACCAAATTCATTTGGAAGGGTAAGGGGCCATACATAGCTAAATCCATTTTGAAAAGATGAATGAAGTTAGAAGACTCACTCTTCCCGATATTAAAACTTACCACAAAGTGACAGTAATCAAAACAGCATGGCACTGGCACAGGACATATAGACCGATGGAATCAAATTGAGAGCTCAGAAATAGGCTCAACTGATTTTTGAAAAGGTGGGCAAAGGCCTCTTCAACAAATGGTGATGGGGCATGTCTCCCAGAATGAGATAAACCAGTCAGTTGAAGGGTTTTTGAGGAAGAAGAGAGACTCTTTCACTGCTTCTTCAGCCAAGGAGCCTTTCCTGTGAAGGTCATTTTGACACTTCATTGGCGCTACCATCTTCACAGCCTGCCCTACAGATTTTGGGCTCTTCTGTTCCCACAGTTGCATGAGACATCTTTATAAATCTCATATTTACAGATCTCTTCTGTTGATTTTGTTTCCCTGGAGAACTCTGAGTAACACAGAGGATAAATATTAGCTTTTATGTATGGTATTAGAAAAATTATTTATTTTAAAATAAAATAAATTTCACAGTGAAAAAAAATTTAAAAACCAGATGAAGAAACAATAAGAAAATGAAATCACAGGCTAATCTCACTCATGAACTTAGTTGCAAAAATCATTAGCAAAATATTAAGAAACCAAATAGCTGAAGACACACACACACATTTATGTGTGTATACCTATGTATATAAAAAATTACATCATGAACAAATTGGATTTATCCCAGGAATACAAGTTTTCATCATAATTAGAAAATATAGTAATATGATTTATCATATTCAAAAATAAAGGGAGCATGATGGAGACCTGGGTTCGATTCTGGATGTCTGCCTATGTAAAACAAACAAACAGAAAAAAAAAAACTAAAGGGAGAACATATGATCATGTTCAGAAAAAAGTCATCTGATGAAATTCAACACCCATTAAGGTTTGCAAACAGTCTATGGCCAATGTCCTACTTAATGGTGAAATAGTCAAAGCATTTCTTTTAAGATCAGGAACAAACCAGGTATTACTCTACTGACCTTTGCAATGGTGGTCCTAGTGAATGCAATAAAACAAGCAAAAGGAATGGAGTGGGGGAGAAGTTGAAAGAATTAAAGATAAAGGAAGACACAAAACTATATTTATTCATACATGGTATAATCATCAGTGTATAAAATTCAAAGCAATATGCAGTCAAATTCTTTGTGCTGGCTTAAAATTGTTATGTACTCCACAAAAGCCAAGTTCTCTTAATCCTGATCCAATATTATGGAGTTAAACTCTTGATTAAATTTCCATGGAGATGTGACACGAATTGTGGGTGTGACCTTTTGATTAAATGGAGATGTGACTCCACCCATTCAAAGTCGCTCTTAATTGGTTTACTGGAGTACTTTAAAAGGGGAAACATTTTGGAGAAAGCTCAGAGCTGATACAGATGCAGACATTTGTAGACTGAGACAGAAATAGCCTGGGTGCTAAGCAAGGACTCACAGAAATAGCCAGTACCTGAAAAGAAGAAATCTCCAGCCCCAGAAAATGCTAAGCTAAGAGATGAAACCCAAAGTTTTGCCCTGGAGCAGCTAAGTGTGAATGCACAGATGCTTAGAGAGGAAGCCACTGGAATCAGAAGTTGGAAGCATTGGAACTGGGAACAAGGACCAGCAGACTTCATCCATGTACCTTTCCATGTGACAGACGTCACCTTTTCTTTGGAGTCAAGGTGCCTGGATGCCTTAGTTTGGACATTTTTATGGCCTTAGAAATATAAACTTGTAACTTAATAAATCCCCTTTATAAAAGCCATTCCATGGTGCTGCAATAATGGGATACTCACATGGAAAAATAATGAAATGTGACCCCTCCATACAGCATACCAAAAATAATAATAATAAAAATAAAAAGCCACTCTATTTCTGGTATATTGCATTCTGGCATTAGCAAACCAAAACATTCTTAGAGTGTTTAACAATATCAAGTGTTGGAGAGAATATGGACTAAGCAGTTCATATTCTGCTTGTGAGATTGTTTATGAGCTCAAATGGTCAAACCATTTTGAGATAAAATTTTCTTTGACTTAACAATTCCATTCTTAAGTATCTACCCTAGAAAAATTCTTGTACATATTTACCAGGAGACATACAAGAAAGTTTACCAAAGCATTTTCTGCAATTAAAAAATACTAAATTAACTGAAATATACATGGATAGGAGAACAGATAAATAAATTATGGTAATGGTACAATGGAATGTCAAAAATCCCTGCAGAAAAAGAATTGCAACTATGTACTGAACATAAATAATTTTCATTCACAAAATAGTGAACACAGAAAGCAGTTTACAGAACACATACAATATAATTTCAGTCGCATAAATTTAAAAATAGGTAAAAGTGAAGGGATCCTTCGGTGATAAAATGACAAATAACAGGAATTGTAGGCATACAACTACTGACTACCTTTGGGAGGCATTTTTGGGATGGAGGAGGGAGCTTCAAAAAGACTGATCATGTTCTTTTTCTTCAGCTAAATTCTGTATTGATTGATGTGTATTATATTATTATTTTAAAACCAAACATATACATTATAGATACTCTTTTCCATGTGTTATGTATTTCATTTAAAAATTTAAATGCTTTCTCCTGGCACCGATAAAAGCTATTGAAGTCTCTTTGTTAGAGACTGTAGTTTCATTAATCCCTTCCTTAAGGTGTTCCGTCCTGCAGTTCTGCCGTTTTTCACTCCCTCTGGATAACCTAGACATCAAGAGGATGCTGGGAATTAGGGAGCATGAATGTAAGAAACGATAGTGTAGGATTCGGAGGAATGTCATAAACACACAGCTCATTAGACCCCAGTAATGGCTAGACTCCATTTACAACTACATTACATAGAGACCTTGGCTTCCCTGTGGTCATATGGAAACCAGGGCTTTTTATGGGGATTTTTAAGTTGTTGGTACCTTAGGATCCAACCAGCCCTTAGCATTTTGGGCACTACATACAGGATATATTGGAGCTAGCTCATACCAGCTGGTATCAGCTGTGAGAGCCAATTATCAGCATCTATTTCCAATTCCACCTTCAGTGGCGGCACATTGGTGCCCTGGTGGGAGTATTCACACCGTGGAAATCAGAAAATGCTGCCAATCAGGGCTCCCTCCCAGCCCCACCCAGCCAACTGTTAAGCATCCACCAGTACATCACTGAATGTGACTTAGCCTTAAAATCACGATGACATATTAAGATTTGCAGTGCAACTGAATGAAATGAGTTTAAATTAATGAACTTCCCAGTCACAAAGCCTGTTATTTTTATGGCCCCATTTGTATTCAACTGTGAGAAGCAAGTGTCCTGGGCCTCCCTGAACCCATTCTTATAGCCCTCCCTCTGTGGTTACAGCTGTTCACCTTTCATCAGGTCTGGGAATGGCCCAGGGCCCTGGGAGACAGAACAGAGAAATTCCTGAATTGGTCACTGCAAAATACTGGGCTTTGCAATAACTCACAAGGTCAAATTTTGATGGAAGCCTAAGCTTCAAAAATTTCTAACATTAAAAAAGACAATGCTGTTATAAACTGTACCCTTCCCTTTTCTGAACTGGGATCACAGAGGGACCTCATGACTTCTATCTGTGATCACATGAGAACGTTGGCATCTCCTCTAAATAAGACTGGCTGAAAAGATCACATGTCCCAGAGAAACCACCTAGACTTCTGGAGCAATTTTTAAGAGGGTCACTAGAAAGAGATCTGTGATGTGCTCAATGACCTTTAGCCAGGGAGCCAGTGATGAGTGGGGTATACTAGAAATGTCAAGCAGATAGGCCCAGCAGTCTACATTCACCCAGACCACTAAATCATGCTCTCACCAATCCGACCTTACCTCAGATGCTGTCTTCTTTTCTGATGACTGATGGAATCCCCATGAAGATGCATAACACTATTATTAATTGATCTGGCTTCAGTAGTTGAGAGGTTTAATTAAACTATCAGTTTTATGCTCAATAACTGCCATTTTGTTCTTTCACAGGAAGATTTCATGATTAATTTTTATTCAAGCTAACATTTATAAAACTCTTTAGAGAAACAAGGAAATAAAAAAAATCAGAAAAAAAATATTAGTTTATGGGTTCAGCTCTGGATAACATCCCACAACCCGTGGGTCTTTGGCACTTCACCAAAGTAGCCCCTCATCATGAACTTCATTCTTTCCAGCAAGTGATTAAATATGTCATTATCATATACCATGCGGGGCCACAACAGTGAACAAGTCATATACGGTCTTTGCATTCATATAACTGCCTATTAGGGAAGAAAGAAAATTGAATAAATACCTAAATTAAGGTATGATGAGTCATAACAGAAGCACCATGTCATGGAAGCAAATATCAGAAAAACCTCTTAACTGAGGGCTCAGAAAAGGGTTCTCTGAGGAAGTGGCATTTAAACTGGCATCTAAGAGATTAGTAGGCGTTAGGTAAAGAGGGAAAGGAGACGTTAAATAGCATATATGATCATTTAGAGGCACCTTTTCATGAATAGACTGAGTTGGCTGTTGAAAAACTGAGTCTAATTCCTATTTGGCCATTATCCAGCTATGTGACTTTGGTGAAATCTCCTAATGGCCTTCCACTTCAGTTTTATTTGCCAAATGAGGATTTTAGATTACAAGACAAGCTCTTTCTGGTCACTGAATTCCAAGTCAAACATACAATTTGTAGATTACTTTTCAGTTATTAAAAGGAAAAACAGCTTTTTCAAACAGGCTTTGAGCAATATAGCACAGAGTGTGTCCAGCAATAGGGTCGACAAACTGCCTACAGAAATTCCTCCAGGTAAAAATACTGGATTTCAAAATCCTTTTTAATGCATAGGTGAGGTGATAAGACGGAAATGGAAATTTTCAGTAGCTAGAAACAATAAGTAGGGAAAACAATAAGAAGAAATGAATCCACAGAGGTAAGTAAGCTCTGCAGCTGGAGCTTGACCGGAGGTAAATAAAAATCTCTGTTGGATCAGTGTCTAGGTTTTACAGGACTGCTGGGGGAAAGAAGCAAAAAGCTGGAGTTACAAAGCCTGCAGGCTACATACTTAAAGGATAAACAAAACAGAACTTCTGCCCTGCCTAAGAAGACACTGGGGATGCATAACTGTTTGGACCCAGGCCTCAAAAATTTCTACTGTCATAATCACAAATTACTAAGAACAGGCAATATGGCACTTATTGAGTTAATAAGGCACTCTTATAAATTAAAAGTCAATGGAAATGCCAAAAAAAGTATTAGAACTGCAGAGATTACAACAGGTGGAGTTGTGAATAACAGAATATACAAATAACTATGTATGGAATATTAAAAAATTAAAAAATAGAATAAAAAGGGAATTGAAAGTATGCTGAAGAAAATAAAGAGACTATAAAATATATAAGGCAAATGTGAAATGACATCCAACAGGATTTCTAGAAATGGAAAGGAGAAAATGGTTGAGAATTTTCCAGAAATGATAAAAGGAAACAATCTGAGATTCAGGTAGTCCAGGGAATCTCAAACAGGATAAATGAAAAGAGATGCCCAGTTAGCAATATTATAGTTATGGAACATAAACAGAACAGTGGAAAAAAGGCAATTATCTTGAAAGCAATAAGAAAGAAAATTTAAATTACCTACAAAGGAATAACTATTATACTAAACAACAACTTCTTAAAAGCAGCAAGAGGTCAGAAGACAGCAGAATGACAGATTCAAAATGCTGAAAACCAAGTAACTGAGAGTTCTATGACTCCAAATTTTTATACCTAGAAAAACAGCCCTCTAAAGACAAAAACAAAATAAACACATATTCAGGAGCTATAGTTTTCCGTTGAAGGCTACTGTCAGCCTAGAGATACCCCTAGGCATTTTAAACCTAGGAAGTTTAACAAGGGAAATAAACATCCTGCCCTAACTCTCCTACCTCTCGCCATTGTCTGAACCTAACCAAAGTCAGAGGCTAAAGGAAATCCTCAGCCTTTGAAGAAAAACAAAACTCTAAAGCCTCCAGGGGCACTGAACAGGAGTAAATGTAAGGAATTCAGAATAATCCCCTAAATAATTTTGCAAAACAAGAATTACCCTGATTCCAAGCCAGATAAGAACAGTATAAGAAAGCAAATTACATGTATCACTCATGAGCAAAAATGCAAAAAATGCTGAACAAAATATTAATAAACTGAGCTCAGCAATCTATAGAAAAGGAAATATATCCAGGCCAGTTTGGATCATAATAGGAAAAAAAAATACTATGCTAGCTCAAAACTAGAAAGCTGATTCACATAACTGACTATAATAGCAGACTGAGCGGGGGGGAACCCCACAGGATCATACTATTTGATAAAACTCAATGGCTGTTTATGACAAAAAGTCTTAGTCAATAGGAATAAAGGGATACTTTCTTAATATGACAAAGGCATCCACAAAATATCCATAGCAAATTCATATTCAGTGGAAATGTTAAAGATATTCCATTTTAAACAAGGAACAAATCAGGGATGCCTACTATCATAATTGTTATTCAGCACCACACTAGACAGTCTAGTCTGTGTACTGAATTTTTTTAATGAACAAAAGGTGAAGATAGACAGATTAGAAAGAAAGAAACTATCATAATTCAGAGATGACTGATTATCTACAAAGAAAATCCTGAAGAACCTACACTGAAGTTACAAGAATTAATAAGAATTTTGTAAGACTGCTAAATAGAATGTAAGTATACAAAATTTCAACTGCATTACTATGTACCAGAAATAGTAAGAAAATGTGATTTTTTGAAAGATAACATTAACATAACAAAAATAAGGTACTGAGAAATAAATCTAACAAGAGATATGTATGCTCCTCATGTATAAAAGTATAAATCATGAATGAAAGACTAAAGAAGACTTAATTAAGAGGAAAAATACACAGTTGTCATAAATAGGAAAATTCAATTTTACAAAAGTTGTAAAATTTCCTTAAAGAACTCTATACATTTATAAGTCCAATCAGCTTTTCCCCCATTTTTTTTTAATGTGACAACTTTATGCTGAAATTTGTGTAGAAAAGTCAAGTATCAGCCAAAGCCACTGAAGAAGTATACTGGATGTTTTGCTCTTCCAGATGTTAAGGCTTACCATAGAAAGGTAGTAATTTACAAATTGTGCTGTTGGTAGATATAGTCAAGTAAAACAATGGATAGAAAAGAGAACTCAGAGACAAACTCTTCATATGTGTAAATCTATAGAGGACGAAGTATGCACTGCAGATTATTGAGAAAATACATCAGGAAAATTAGTTATTCACATGGAAAAATAAATATGGATTCCTATATTACACCAAGAAACAATTCCATTCTGGGCAGATTAAAGTCATATATAGGAAATTCAAAGCTCTAAAATGTCTAACAGAAAATAAAGGAGAATCATCTCTATGACACAGAGTAAGGAAGGATTTCTTAAACAAGATACAAAGATGCTAACTTACAAGGGAAAAGATTGATACATTTTACTATGCTAAACTTAAGAACCTCTATTTATCAATAGACACCATTAAAGTAAATACCAAAAACAGCCATAACTGAGAGAAAATATTTAAAATACACTTAATTAACAAAGGGTTTGCATCTAGACCATATAAAAAAATACATGAATCAAAAAGGAAAAGAAACCAATTTAAAAAAGTGCTAAACAAGCATTTCACAGGAAAGGAAACCATAAATATTCAAAAGGATGGCCAACTGTGGCAACCAAGGAAATACAAGGTATATACGATTTTCACACCATGCACATACCCACTGAGCAGTGTGGCAATGCAACTAACTGTAGGTGAGAATGTGGAGTGTCAGGAACTGCCATACCTCAGTGGAGGAGGATCAACTGTACAGGCACTGTGGAAAAGAACTTGGCATGGCCTGGAAAAGCTAAAAACTTGTATACCTTACCTTTATCAGGGATATACTTTGGAGACATCATTGCACATATGAACCAGGAGATGTGTTCAAAAATGTTCCCAGCTGTATTATGCAGAATCACGAAGCTACTAACAACCCCCCAATCTACCAATTTTAGAATGCTAATATTCATATATTAATATAATGAATACTATACAGCAATGAAAGTACATGGACCACAGCTGCATTCATCTCTTTTGTTAAATGTTAGAAACAACATAGAGTGGGGAAAAAAAAACAAGTCAAGAAAGAACTAAGGAAAGCAAAACCAGGCAATATTTTCCCTTACATATGTGTCACAATATAAATAAAATTCAGGATAGTGGTTTCCTCTTGGCAGGAGTGGGCTGAGAAGGGAAAGTGATGAGAGAGAGCAACCAAGGATCAACAGAAGTACTGGTAATGTTTTATTCATAAGGTGAGTGGTGGGTTCAGGCTTGTTTATTTAATTCTTCCTTCATTAATATGTATATATACCTTGTTAAGACTGCATCAAATGCATGCCATATTACAAAAATGGAAATTGGCAAATCTCCGACCCTCGTGTCCAGTCTCTGTACAAAGTCACCTTCAAAGAACATGACAGTCAAAACAGCTTCAAATAAAACTTTTAGTAATGGAATGTAAAATATGTGGCAGATTATTAAATAATTTGTAATTCTATTCACAGGATGTGCCCTCTCCTGCTGGCCAAGCAGAGGTCTAGATCAACATTCAGAATATTTATAGTTGGTCTGAAGAAGCAAGCAAGAATGTTGAGGCCTGTAACCATATCAGTTTTCCTCCTTCATAAATAATTGCACATTCTCCTCTACTCTATCAAAATCTAGGATAGAGTCCCTGGAAAGTGATGAAATGACAATGATCTCAGGACCCAGAGGTCTCTTCAATCTCTCACTTTGTTTTTGTCCCAGGGGGAACAGCTCTGGAAGTTCCCAACAGGTATCATCAACCTTATCCAGACTTTTATCAGCTATGTGCACCCAGTATTGCTTTTTCTACAAAGCCTCTAGAAAGCAAGTCACAGCAGGATCCCTGGTAAGCTTTCTAATAACCCCTCCAGCTATTTTATGGAATTCATTTGTCAAGAAACAAAGTGATGCCATAATAGATGGTATGACCAACCCCTTTCTACCATACCCTGAGATCAGACCTAGTTCAGGGCTCATCACTGCTGGCTGGCATGTCTTAGCTTTGATATCCAAGGAAACCCAGCAAATATCCCAATGAGAGGGCTCATTCTTGAGTCATTCGCACTTTAATATAAGCAACCTGCCTGTTTTGTCTCTTTAAAGCTTCTGATGCTATCTTCTGATTTTGGCAATTGGGATTTGGGAAACAATCCTTGCTTTCCCTTTTTGGAGTTTATAGGAATTACAGCCTATCAAGATTGGGTTTATAGCTATTTCAACCTTACAGGATTGAAGAAAACTATTCCTTTCCCAATTTCCCAAATGACCTTAATTTGAGCAACTGCCATTCTCTGTATCTTCTCCAGCTTCTTTTCTTTCCTCATCCTTAAAACAATGGCCAGGAGAACACCATGCTATACTTTGTTGATCTGGGACAAAGTTCGCACTTAAACCTTGTGGCCTGTGAAACGAAGGGGTCTCTTAGAACACAGTGAGAAGCATGGGTTAGTCCCCAGTTTGCAAAAGTGGCTGGGAATGGGAGACCTTTAGTGTGGCTATTTGGTCACTGAACAGAGATTTGATGTGTCTTCTTTCTGAGCAGAATGACAGGCTTTCATTAGATGGGATCCAAACTGAAGCTGGATCAGTGTCTGAGCTGAGAAAGGACCTTGGTGCTTGGTCTTTTTGGAAGCCAAAGCAGCGAAAGTATTGCTGGCCTTGGACGGGCTTGTAATCAAAAAGACAAATTAACAAAAGCTTTCTCAGGAAATCTGAGCAGATAAAAGAAACAAGTGGCTTTAAAATATCAGAGTTACTTGAGAAAGACACCAAATTTCCTTTCTATTTCAGGAGTGCCAAAGCATCAACACAGGATAGTAAAACAAAACAAACAAACGAAAAATGTAAATGGAGTTAATATCACTTCAGCAATCTTGTGTTTAAAATGTAAACACAGATATATGGTACCACTATGTAGCATTCCTGCCCTTCTTCCAGAACATTAAATTAGATTCGACCTTCTACAGATTAGTTTTACTAATAGCTGTAGCTCCCTTTCAGACTGACTTACCTGTAACTTTGATTCTGGATGTTCTGCATTTAAAAATGTGTTGTCAACTCTTTTCAACCACTCCTACTTCTGGGGTGAAGGTGAGGATCTGATCATGGGAAATGCTACTGAGCTCGCCTGAGAACGCGGGCAAGAATTTAATGCCTTCGGAGAGTCAGGCATCAGTCTCTTAGCTGCAGATCAGTTAAAAGGACCCCAGGATCCATTTAGCAAAGACAATCTCAGAAAGCTCTCAAGAAAATCTGGTAAGGAAGGCAGATACTATCTACTACCTATCGGGAAATAGCTAAGAATCGAAAGTGGAAAAAGAGACATTCTTTAATATCACGTTCTTGAATCATTCTTGGAAAGTTCAAGAGAATATTCTCAAAGACCTATTTCTGGAAAGGTGCAATGATGCTCGGAAACAATACATAGGTTGATGTGAGTGCATACTTTGCCCCCCAAATAAAATAAGGTGTAAGTAGTCTGTTTCCATGCTGACCAAGATGCCCCCCCCCCCCCAAAAAAAAAATGAAGGCATGCCGGACTCACATTGATGACATACTCGATGTCCTTCCAAAGAATGCACTCTCTGGGGAAGTCAGCCAACTCCAGGAAGTGATCCACCACCACCTGGCCAATGAGGTCATGGCGAGAGAACCTGTCAAAGTCGTAGACAGAGAAGTGAAGCTTCCGTGCTGCCAGGTCATTGTAGGGAACCGGGAATAAAAACACTTCATCAAACACAGGGTTCAGAGTCTTTCTGTGAACTTTAGTCTGGTGTTTTGTTTTGCGATCAGGAAGCAAATAGATTTTGACGTAAGGATCTGAAGTCCCAGAAAAGTCTTTTGCGGGCAAATTGACAGCTTTGTGAATCTTCACTATGAGTTGCTCTAAGTCACAGTCATATTTTAAGATGAAGTTCAGCTTTCCGCAGGCTTTGCTGTTACTCCTTCTCCCATCGTCATTATCCACTGACCTCTGCTTATATAACTCCGGTTTAATTCGACCAATTCCAGTCAACTGTTCCTGTTTTTGAAGCTGCTGGATATTGAAGTCTGGGTTTGACAGGTTGAGTTGTCTTCGGATTGAATTATGCCTTGAGTGAAGAGCAAGAGAGAACAAAGTTACAGCCTCATTAGCTATGCGTCTTTCAGAAACTTGTGACTGGAATGTAGGTAGACCATTATACTCCCTTAAGAGCTTAGATTTGTGGGCTTTTTTTTTGGCTTAAATTCAAAATCCTCATCAATGTGAGTAAGCTGCTCCCTAAGGCTTGAGGCTCAAAATTGAGGCTTGGTATCAGGAAATGAATTTACTAATATGCCACCTTGGAGCTTTAAAAGTTTAATGTACTTTTGAAATTGACTTATATGCCATTAAAAAGTATATTCAGTTAGTGGAATGGAAACATATGCCCAAACTAGTTTAAAAATGAAACAATTTACCTTTATATATAATATCATCCTGAAATTATATAAATAGCTAAGTGTTATCTTAAGAATAAATCTTTCTCTAAATTACATGGGATTTCCTGTATATCTTTATAAGGATGAAAATTCATACTCTTCAAATCCAATCACTTCAGTGCAAGAACACAGTTTTTGCTCACGTGAGAACGTGTGCAACTGCGGTGTGTCTGGTTGCAGTGGCCTGTGCTGGCTGTAGCAGGTAGAAGTGACAGCTCCATGACTGGGGCTTCTGTGGTAGCACAAAGGTGATTAATGATTAGAAGGGAGGGTCTTTTGGGGTGAAGGAAAATGTTCAGCGTGATAACATCTGTGATGACAAGGGAAAAATAATTTCAAAATGTTGTTGGTTCTAATAATCCCCCTTTTACCTCTTCATTTCGTAAAGGAAAAAAATAAAACCAAATTTAGATGTCTACTTTGCCTCTCCACCTAAATCCCTCCAGGACAGTCCAGTTGTTCCTTTTCACCTTCCAGCAGAAAGGCTGTTTTAATTAAGGTTACTGAGTGACTGTAGACAATAAAATGGAATGACTCTGACCACTGAGCTTAAAACAAACAAAAATGACCCCAAAGATAATTCTGTATGTAAAGACTACTTTTCTCAACTTGTGAGAACCCCCACCGATGAGGTAATTTTTAAAGAGAATTTCAGGGAGAATTCTAACACAAACCAATAAGCCTTATATAGCCCGAAGAATAGACTTTATTAGCAAATATTTAATTTGCAGATATCAGCAGGGATTCTCTTACTGAATTCCTCTATACTTTACAGTAGCTCACCTTTAATTTTTGTGCATTTAGACTTTATTTCAGAGATAAAGCCCTCTGTCCTGACCACTAACAACCCATGTGGTACAACAAAAGCACAACCTCATAGCTGCCATTGGTACCAGTCACAGCTAACACAATCCACTTCAATCACATATACCTCAGTCACATACATTCTCCCATGAACAAAAATTGTGTGGTCTGAAAGTTGCTATATGATTTGTTGTGTAAGGCAGGCAGTAGGGAAGGCAGGAGGCACTGTTTAAGCACCTAAAACTGGGTCTCTGTGTTAGCACAGCGAAGCCAATGTCTTGTCTGGAAACTGAACCTTTGCAGTGATAGAACAGAGCTTTAATAGCAACAGGGGCTCTGTGAACAAAAAGGACTGGCAGGTGGAAGCAAGTAAGCTGCCCTATCCAGAGGCCATTAGGGTGGTACCAGCTCTGTCTCCCTCTGCTATTGCTTTCCCTCTCAAGGCTGGATTCAAAAAAGGGCCAAAATCTGGTCCTGGCCCACCAAGCATGGTCCCTTCTTGGTGCTGTGTACTTAGTTTCATAAATAAAAATGCACCCTTGACACTTGGCTGGAGGCTCCTTCTCTGGACCAGGGTCTGTGACAGGGCACGGATGCTGCATCTACGCTCTGCCCCATCCTCTGCCATAATACTCGGGTTTCTCACTTTCCTCCAGAGGTGGTCACCGAGCAGAATCGCTCTGAACCCCAATTTACCTGTTTTCTAAGTACTGACTTTAGCTTCTTAACAGCAACATTTTGTCTTATCCCTTATCTGTAGAACTGAACATGCCCATGTAATTTTAAATTTTTATTTATTATACACGGATTTGGCTGCTTAGCAGTGGAACATATTCTGTTTTACACTGACATTTTCTTAGACATGAAATCTGAAGAGAAACATATTCCTACGTGCTTTCCTCTTCCAAACCACAATGGACTACCACAGCGGGTAGAGCGGCTGGGATGGGGAGGCATAAAGGATTTGTACTTCAAAGCCTCAAGGGAGATCCCACTCCCTCAGAGCCAAATTCCATCATAGCCCAAAGATTAAAAAACAACAACAACAACAAAAAACCCAATAACTGACATGCATATCTACCCAAATGTTTTACGTGGTTAATTTAACTCCCAACACTTTCTTCCCTATTCAGTATCACGCTGTCTTTTGGGAAAACACAGCTAAATCTATCTGTAAGGTAGTGGCTAAAGCAGATAGCAAAGACTGTACCAGGGCAGGACAGTTTCTCACTCCCTGGGGCTCCCTTTCAGTTGTTTTTAATTTCCTTTCAAGAACGAATTAGAGAATATTGGAGTTGGGGGTTAGAATAGAGAAGTTAAGGACAGTCAGAGAACCTGAGCAACTCATAACCTTCTTGCATAACCTCTGGAGCTTTCTGGGATGAGAAAAGAGAAAGTAGAGCAGGGATGTTTCCCCAGGGACATAAAGGAGAAGATAAGCAAAGGATGTGGAAAATCAATATTCTATAGCTCTTAAAGTCTACTTGAATGGAGGCGGGGAAAAGAAGCAAGTCAAAAAGAAGAGGGAGAAGAGATAGAAAACGGAGTGTTATGACCTGAGGACCCCCCACGCCTAGAAGGAGGGGGTTCCACATGGCTATGGGAGGTGGTCCTTGAGTGTAATAAATTAGAGGCTACTCAGGGTATTTTACTGTCACGATATTGACAAGGAGGCATCCTTGTCTGAGGAAGACTCTTCTGAGTGGGATCTCACGAGCCCTGTATTTGGTGTTTCCAGGACTTGAGGAGCACAATGCAGGAACAGAGAGGTGCACCCCCAAGGACTGGGGATGAGGAGGAAAGCCAAGAGATGGGTGTCATGTGTTAGCATGTCTCTCCACAGCTGTCTCAGAGAATCCGCCTACAGGGGTTAGAAGTCTGAGCTTCCTCTACTTCCCATTCCTCTCTTGGTACTGGCAGACATCATTTCCTTATCATGGAAGAGTTAGGAAGTGAATTTAAGAATTGGACTTGTCTGTCCCAGACCTGAGTTGAGATACTGGTGGTTGAACCTGGAGAAAGTCCGAGTTTGAGGATGGTTAATGAAATATGTAAAGAGGATTTCCCATCAGAACACTTTCATGCCTGAAGGAATCTGAACCTTGTGCTGAGTTTCAGCCACAGATCAGGAGAGGCAGGTAGCCAGAGGCAAAGGGATTTTCCTTCTCTCCTTTCCCCAGATTTGAATGAACAGGTCTCAGGGTCCCACTCTAAGTCTCCAAATAAAGTCACTATCCATGAGTTATAAGCCAAAAAGCTTACTCCCTCCATTGGATCTATCAAGGTATCAAGTGAGGTGGAAGGCATGGAGAAGCAAACCTAGTCTCTCCTTTAAGGAAACGCTAGCTAAGGTGATGAGATAGTCACATAGTGACCATAAAATAGGGAAGAGGGGGAGAAGTACTAACCTGAGGTTAGAGAGCCCAGGAAACAGAGACAGAAAGGCTTCTGGCTGGAGAAATTTTCATGGGGGATAGAGAACTTGGGCTGGGTCTACCTACTTAATGTGGTCTCATCCTAATCAGCCTCCAAGCTCATATTGTAGACTTCAATAGAGAAAAAAGCTGAATTTCCATCTTGGCACCCAGCTCTCTAGCAGGATGGCATCTTCAGCTCTTCTGCCCAGCAGTTTTTTCCAGAGTCCCTACAAACGCCCACAGTGTCTTCCATTCCAGGCTCTCTATAACAGCCAGCCCTCAGAATCCTCATCAGCCCTTCTATCTCTGGGTTTTCTGTGCCACCACGGATGAGTGTATGATCTACCATCCTCAGAAGTAGCTGGCATATCCCTGCTCTGTTTCTGGGGCACCAGTGTCCATAAGGCTTCATTTGGGGTTCAAGGAGAGGAAAAAGAGAAGTAAATTTGATTTCAGAACTATCATTGGTTCTGGGTTCATGTCAAATGGAAGTATGGTAACAGTGGAGACAGAACCTTGTTTCCTTTCAGAAACCCCTGGTGATGGAGAAAAGAGAGTTGGGCCAGTCTGAACCACAGGTGGACATAGAAAAAAGGGAAATCTTGGACAAGGACCAGCCCAGTTAACTGACTATAAGGTCAAGAGGAAGTGAGAATTTGAGTCTTTCTTGGCTTGGGATTCAGGGGCTTCGAGGGTGAGTAAGATAATGAAGATGTAGGCAATGGCCTTGTGTCAGTGGTGTGTGGTAGCCTGAAGGTGGATACACTGAAGAGTGGTCTGACTCCTCTTCCAGCCTCTTAGGTTAAACAGACTGTAAACCTTAATGTCATCTTCAACACGTTTATCCCCCATAACCAGGATGACCCTATGTCCATTATCACTTTCTCTAAAGTAGCTCACACTCATACCTCTTTCCATCCCATTGCTTTCAATCAAGTTCAGGCTCTCATTATTACAGCTCTGAGCCATAATGTCCCAAGTATCTTATATAATTCTGCCAGACTAATCGTCAATGTGCATAATTGGTGGTCTCCATGTATATTTCCCCAACTATCCCCTGCCTTTTGGGGGCAGCGCTATATATTTTTTTCTCTCTTTATTATCAGCACCTGATACAGAAGAACTTGGAACATAGAAAATGCTTAAATATTCACATCTGGAGTAGCTACATGAAGGTCAAGGGCTTAAGTGGTCCCAATAATTAAACACAAGTAGAAAAAATATGCATTTAGGCCAGGTTTTAGGGTCTCCTGGAAGTGAGAGAGGTCTAGGCAACTTCCATTTTTGAAACTGTCGGTTTATTAACATCTGAGGAAATAACTAAAAGAGTGATTCAAAATTGTTTTACTAATGCTCTCAACACACATAAAAAATATACAGCTTGATATAATTGGGTTACTCATAGAGTAATTATAAGATTTACTGCCAGTGTACTACCGGAGCTGTGGCCAGTAATGGGACTCAAATTCAAAGTGTAATGATTGTCTTCTTATTTCAATCTTGTCAGCATAATTCTGTGACTCTATGAATTGTTTAATTCAGAGATAAGGTCAAAAGTCTGTGAGACTCTTAATGAAAGTGAGGCCTGGGACAAATGGACTTCCTCCAGCTTCACACCATTATAGGGCCAACTCCGTTTATTATTCTGGTCCTTTTCTATTCTTGGCAGCAGAACAGATAAAAATGGCCTGATAGTAACCAATTTATTCACTCATTCATTCATGGAAAAAGTATGCTATGTGCCAGTGGTTGTTGCACCAGAGGTGGTTCCACTGAGAAAAAAAAAACAATGTGGTCTCTGATCTCTTAAGAGCTTATGATCTATAAAGGGGTATAAGCAACAGACAAATTAGCAATCATTTAATTAGAAGTAGAGTTCAATCCTGTGATGGAGTAAAAATAAGGAAGCATGAGAGAGAATTCAAAGTGTGAGGGGGTGGAGGAAATAACACATCCTTCAGATTGGGTGGTCAGGAAGGCGTTCCTGAGGAGGTGACATTTTAGCTGGAACATTAAGGTTGTGAAGGAACCAGACATGGCAAAGGCAAAGGAAAAGAATTCCAGTCTGTGGGAACAGCATGTGTGAAGGTCTCAAAGCAAGGAAAGGGCTTAAAATACTGAAGGAATTAAAGGAAAAGCCAATATGGCTGAAGTGGAATGAACATTTTCTGGTAACGCCTCCTCTCAAATCCAAGTGAATGGTGTCCTCTGGAGTTGTGCAACATGGTGGCCCTGGCCAGGAGGAAAGGTTGAGAGAGGCAGAATGTGGAAAGATCACACAAGGCCTTAAAAGGCATGATGAGGAATCTATGGTGTGACAACCTAATTTTCATAAAAGCCAAAATGTTACAAAGGAAGATTGAGAAGTCTTAAAAACAAAAAAAAGATGAACTTTTTTCCTGGGACATGAATCAGAGAATGGATTAGATGCCTTTTAAATTCCTTCTATTTGGGGATGCAGAGATTTGCATATATTTGGAATAGAGATCTTCAGAAAGCTCTGGTATTGAAAATTTTTGATAAAATTAAAATATTCACATTCCCAGGAGATGAGGTCATCATACAAAAGGGATAACAAGATTCTGCAGGATTCTCAATGTAAGTGAGCTAACTAGAAACACAGTGCTAATGTACTTAATCCTGGAAGAACAACAAAAAGTCATCCTGACCAGAAACATTCTAAGAAGATAATACAAAGCTCATCTTTAGAGTATTCTAAAAAGACATCAGTGTGAGCCAAACATATCTAAACTGAAAAGGCCAGGTGAGGTTGAGACTGTGAATGTAAATTCTGTTACAGAAGCTATGTCAACTGCAGTGATAGGTGAGGATGCTCTTCAATAAGAGTCTAGTCTTATGTGCACTGGGCTGAACAGGTATCCCGGGGACCCTGGGACAAGTTATAACCAATGTGGAATGGAAACAGTAAGGCATATTGGATGTCCGACGGATAGAAAGAAAGAAAATGATAGCAGTGAAAAGATAAGAAAATGAGATAGAAAGGAGAAGAAATAATAATTAGAAGAGCAGACTCTCTAGCACCATCACAGCAAAGTCTACTTTGAAGACAAAGAGAGATCCAGCTTTTGCCCTTAGCTACTGGGAAGTACTCTCTAGGCCTCTGGGATGTCATGCCTGATAGGGGTGACTCTGTTGTCCAGGGGCCTTGGATACCAGACAGTGTGATTTATGATGAGGACTTGGTCCATGCTATGTCAATTCTTCCCCTGGAAGGACTAGAAACTAAACCCAGCCATAAGACTTCAGTTCTACTCCCAGAAGGACTGGGTACTAAAAGTCAGCCATGTAGATGGTACATGATGAAGCTTCAAGAAACATGGACATCAAGACTTCCCTTGGCTGATTTTAATCTGAATCCTTTCCCATAATAAAACCATACCATGTATATAACAACTCCAGTGAGTTCTGAGTCCTTCTAGCAGGTTATTGAATATGTGGGTGGTTTAGGGAATCTTCTGAACTTGCAGATGGTGTCAGAAGTCAAGATGTCTTGTGGGGACTGCTCCTCCAACTTTTTCAAGTACCTTCCTCCCTCCCCAAATATGGTATCAAAATGTTACTTTAAAAAAAATGTTTAAAGTGTTTTGAAGCATAAAGGAAATTTCTTTAATTTTTTCCCATTACTATTCTTTTTATAATGTAACACAACCCCTAAGGAATTAGAAGACAAGTACAGTACTCCTATTTTTATAGTAAGACTTTGAGACAAAGATATGTATATTCAGACAGAACCCGCAAAAGTAAGTAAATAGTAATTCAGGTATAAATGTTTCCAATGCATAATGATATAAATTAATTGTCTGTATTGGTCAAATGCTGCTAGAAAGAGTTTAGCTTTCTTATGGTACTTTGGATATTATTACATTTGAGTTTGGGCATCAGAAAAGATAATTTAATTGTATGCCTCCAAAACTAAAATGAATATGAATGTAAAATGCATTTTACAGTGATAAATCCTTTACTCTCCTCGTTTATTTTTGTGCCTTCTACTAATTTTCCACAAATCAGTGTTGAAGATATCTATAAATTATATACTTTGATACACAGAGTAAAATATTTATATATTTTTCTAGTTTAGATATTGGATAATGATATTATTACTATCAATTCATTAGAAGTATGGCAGAATCCTAAAATAAATAATCTAATAAAGCACAGAATTATCATCCAGTATTGGCAGAACCCAGATCAGAAAAATTACATGCACAGTAGAATTGAATAGGAATCAATTTCAACACAGACTCCATCTGAAAAGCTCTAGTTATTGAAGCAATGAAAGGTTTTTATTATGAGTCTGCACCATTGCATGAACTCCATAGCAGCAAACAGAGCTCTTGTTATCTTTAAAGTCTTAAATCTGAAGAGAAATCTCAGTGATAAAATCCAGTGATTTCTTTTTTTAAATCAAATGGCAAACAACCATCCATTTCCTCACAGAGGAATATTTTCGGTTTAGCTCTTTGATTCAGAATTGGAAAGGATGCTAAAATAGGTTTCTGGAAAAATTAAATTATAAACTGTCATATTCCATCCCACTTAATGTGAATGAGCAGAGCCTCTAGGATAAACTTGACTAACATAAAAAGGGTAAAGTCTTATTTCTGTTTCTAGGGAACAAATAAAAAAAGATTTTTTAAAAATACCCTCAAATTTGGTCGTATTTTCCAAGTAACAGCACATGCTATTCCTCTGACTTTTGCTTAAGGAAATGTTTTCATTTTAAAGAAAGCTGCTTCTTGGGTCTCTTTTCCTGAAACTTCCTACTGAAAATAGGTTTTTACATCCAGTGACTTGGAGCTGGCTATTCAGTTTCAAACCTGTCTTTGTGCAGCATCTGAGCCTTGGAAGGAGCCTGTCTTAGTCATAATGATGATAAGAACAATATCAAAACAGAATGGCAGCTCACATTTTGGAGAACTTACTATGTGCAGGCCTGTGCAAAAGACATCACATTTATGTTATAATTCCATTTCTAAAATCACCTGTTTAGTCAATACTCTTACTATTCCTCTCTTACAGAAGGGGAAATGGAAACATATGGATGTTAAGCAATTTTTCCCAGATAAGTAGAGCCAAGTTCGTTTGATCCCAGAGCACCTGATTTTAACCACTATGCAACATTATCTCTCTACTGTTTAAAAGCACAGGGCATCCAGACAATGGGGAGGGCAAAGACCTCACAAAGGCCAAAGATAGACCAGGACCTCCAGTCAGCCACACTGAGCAGTATGAAGAGATCAGCTAGGCTGGGTCAGAGGCACAGTGAACAAATTCTATAGCAATAGGAGGAAAGCATGGAATAGTGGATAAGAGTTCAGTTCCAGTGTCAGTTGAACCAGGTCTCAAATCCTGACCTGGGCATTTTCTAACATATGACTTCGTTATTTAATCTTAAACTCCTCCTTCTATAAAATGGAAATAATAACAGTATCCATCTCTGTCAAAGTTGTGAGCATGATTAAATGATGCATATAAAGTTCTTAGTGGAACACTTGACACAAGGAAGTCTTAACATTAATCATTATTATTGGGGACTAGGTAGAGACTAAAAAGAGCTCAAGAACCCAACTTTAGCACAGGAGGCACTGAGTTTTCCCATATGCATATTTCTGACAACAGACAGAAGCTAGAAGATTAGAGGCTCCTTGGCTAATAACCAAAGCCATTGCTGCCAAGGTAGGGGAAAGGGGAGGCCCCTGTGCTGTATTCAGAAAGGAAGGTAGCGTTACTGACCGAGCTGACGCGGTTGGCTCTGTGACTTGGCGCTGTACCCGGACGCCATGGGCACAGTTCTCCTGGACCCCTGCCTGGGTGGAGAGGGGAATGTCAGGGGAGGTGTGGCTGATCTTCATGGAGGAGTCAGGGCAGGGGGTTGGAGGGTCTAGGAAGTCCTCACTGTTCTCCTGCTCATTGGTCTCTGTGTCCGTGTAGTTAAGAGGCTCCTGGTTGTTGTCTTTGCTACCAGAGAGCAGGCCTCTTTCTCGCCAGGGAACCCAGCAGAGTTTCCAAGACACGAAGAGAGACACACCGAAGAGAGCGAGACCACAGGCAGTGACCACAAGGGTCAGCAGGCTCACTGAGATATCTGTAAAGAAGCAAAGATCAAAGGTCAGTGTGATTGCTCCGCCCATGTCCACCCATTGCACAGTGTGAGCAGAATGACCCTCTCGTCCATTCATCCCTCAGGAGCAGCCGGGGAAGGCCGGGCTGGAAGATACGCCTGAATCTGGAGCAGCGACAACGAGGATTCAGACACAAATCGGGAAACCAGTGAGCAAAAGCACAGAGGAGGTAAAACACAGACCATGTTTCAAAACAGTAAGAAGGTTGCCATAGCAAGAGGCAGGTATATTCAGGGGGCGCAAAGTGTGCTCTGCAAATCACATAAGATCCTTTCCTACAGACAACACAAATCATTGATGTTATATGAGAAGGGCAGTTCCAACAGTCATAAAAATAACTGTTAAAAAAAGAAAAAATAACTCTGTCATCTCACAGAACTATAGAAACATAATTTAAGAATTAAGTAATGAATTTTCAAAACAAAAAGAAGCTAATGCTTTATTTTCTTTTCTTGCTATTATCTCTTAAGAATCTAAGCAAAATGAAGCTCAAGTCCTCAGCAGATGTTGCGGCCTTAACAATAACCACCAGTAAGTGATCATGTCCCCAAGTTTCAAGGCTGACTGTCATAGCTTGAGTTTTCCCAGTAGCAGAGCCTGAGACAAGTCTTCAAGGACAAGAGGTTAATTTAGGAGGTAAAAAAAACACTGGTAGGGAAGTGGCAGAGTAAGCCAAAACGTAACTACAGTTGTCACAGTGGGAGACTGGAGATTACGCCTGCTGGGGATGCTCCCTACACCTCAGAATTATCTCACCCAGGAGCAAGGGACATGGGCTATTTATACAACTCACTTTGGTCATTGATTTGAGGGAATTTCTCAGAGGGCATTAAATCCCTGGCACTTCCAACCTACAGCATGGATGAGCAAAGTAGACTTCAGCAGCCAGAAAAATCCCACATTCAAAGATAAGTGCTGTCAGTTGGAAATTAGCAAACATGTCTGTGGTGGTAAGGGTGAGGTGATACGGCTGGGTAATGAAGGATCTGCTACATGTACTATGATCCCATGGCCTCAGCCTGGCCCCACTGAAGTGCAGTATTCAGTGGCTCTGTTCCTCACCCTACAACAGAGCGGCAGAGGCATCAACATGAACTCATTCCTGGCATCCTTGTGGCTGAAAACCCCTTACTTAAAACAGCAACTCTACCTGTCTTTACTGTCCTCTACTACACTCATGAGTTCCAAGAATTCTCCAGGGTTTTGCCTTTACTGTACATTGTTAATATTTGCATAACTTCAACCAAAGTTTTCTGAATGACTACATGTCAGGCACTATCCTAGGCTTTGGAGATATGATGGGGAACATCAGAGATATACTCCATACCTTCATAGGACTCACATTCACTATCTACCAGCAGTACCAACAATCTATGATGCATAGCAATTTGTACTTTGGCTGAGACATGCATTTGAACCCCTCCTGAAGTCACTTACCTACTGAGTCAAGCTGACAACCTACTATCTATGTGCTTTTCAACATGACTCTGAAGGTATCTGATAATCTTAAGAAATGATGTTCTAGTGTGCAAGCTGTCAGAATGAGATATACAAGAAATGGAATGGCTTTTAAAAAAGGGAATTTAATAAGTTGGAAGTATACAGTCTAAAGCTGTGAAAATGTCCAAATGAGAGCAAGGCTACAGAAATGTCCAACCTAAGGCATCCAGAGAAAGATACCTTGGTTCAAAAACAGCCAATGACATTCAGGGTTTCTCTCTCAATTGGAAAGGCACATAGTAAATATAGTGATGTCTGCTAGCTTTCTCTCTAGGCTTCTTGTTTCACGATACTCCCCTGGGGGCATTTCCTTCTTCAACTCCAAAGGTCTCTGGCTGCGTGGGTTCTGTGGCTCTTTCCAAAATGTTTCCTCTTTTAAAGGATCCCAGTAAACTAATCAAGGCCACCTGGAATGGGTGGAGTCACATCTCCCTCTATCCAAGGTCAATATCCACAACTGGGTGTGTCACATTTCCATGAAGATAATCTAATCAAGTTTCCAACCTACAGTGCTGGATAGGGATTAAAATTAAAATCTACCTCCACAAGATGAACCAGGATTAAAGCATGGCTTTTCTTGGGTACATAATCCTTTCAAATTGGCACAAACGATTAAGGTTTCTTCATGGAAAAGTGACTCACGAAAGAAAGCCAGCTGATGGTGCTGGTGATGAATCTAATGTAGCTCTTCTATCCCTCCAATCACTTTCCCCAATATTATATCTGTTTGAAAACACTGGGGTTCCACTTTTAATATTAATAACTGAGCTCAAATCTTTGCCATTTTTCTCTCCTCAAATTCCAATGAGATTGTATAAGCAAGTCACACAGCAATGGAAAACAAGGACGTTTATCATTAATCTGTCAATGAATCATAACTTTGAGGAATTTCTAGAATTGTTTTAAAGGAAAAGCCAAACAGTACTGAACACTTAAGTCAGGTGAATAAAAAAGGGCAATGAGGGGGATAAAAACAGACACAGAGCACATGCTGGGATTAGGGGGGAGAGAGTAGAACCAGTGAGGAAAAGAAAAAGCCTAGAAACCACACTTGTGCCCCAACATGAGGTAGGGGAGAGCATCGTTTGACCCCCAGTCTCATTTCATTCAGACAGTTCACAAAGTAGAGGGGAACATAACATCTGCTGTCACAGATTTTTATGAATGGTGGTAGCCCTGGGTTTGCAGAAGGAGACCCTGTCCCAGTTAACAACAAACATCAAACTCCACTGTCTCCAAGAAAATCTAAAAACAACAACAACAAAAAACAAAGACGGCTCCACATTGCAGCGAAATCCCTTGATATATTCTATAATCTAGACTATCTTCATTTGAAACTTCCTTTCCATGTCCTGTTATTAGCTAAGCACTGTCCTGACACAGATGCTGCCAGGAGACCACCAGCAAAGGCTGGAGGGGGGCACCAGTAGGTTTTAGGAGGGTGATGTGATAATTGCATTATTGTTCACCAAAAATCACTCTTCTACAGCAGCACCTTCTGAGGGAGGAGTAAACTCCCCAATATCGGTCTTGGCCATGGGGTATGCTCTAACTAGTGAGTTATGAGTAGATGTAGCCTGTTCTGCCTCTTCCAGAAGCCTCTTGGGCTCCCAACCTCGGCCAGGACAAGATGAGGTCTCAGATAAGAGCTGCTCTTTCAGCGTGGGAGCGTTAATGAGAAGACTTGTGGAGAAGGGCCAGAATCTAGAATGAGGAGCAAATTTATCCTCACTCATGGCCTGGAGCAGAGCTGCAGTTGATCAACAGTCCCTTGAGCAAATACTAAATATTCAATGTTTTAAGCTACTAAGATTTCTGAAGGTGTATGCTACCATGATGAAAGTTGACTAATACAGGTGACCATATAATTCATTGACCAACACTGGGACGCTTTTAACAGTGAAAGGAGGTAACATTTAAACAATTCATGGGGGAATTGTTACCTGGATTTTCCAGGGTAAACTAGGACATAAGGTCATCCAGGGCTTAAGAATCTCATCCAATGCCTTGATAAATCCCAGAGTGATTTGAACAGTGAATAAAAAAGCATTCACAAAGTCCCCTTTGGGGAATGGTGAGAAAGGAGGAAAATTCAACTTCCCCAAGTGGAGAATTCTTGATATTCTCACAAGCAGTGGGGATAACCAAAAGCAACAGGCTGAGCCCCCAATCTTGGGGTTTGTTCATATGAAACTTAACTCCACAAAGGATAGGTCAAGCCTACTTAAAATTAGGCCTAACAGTCACCCTCAAGAGAACCTCTTTTGTTGCTCAGATGTGGCGTCTCTCTCTCTCAGCCAACACAAAAAGCAAACTCACTGCCCTTCCCCTGTCTACGTGGCACATGACCCACAGGGGTGTGGACCTTCCTGGCAACATGGGACAGAAATCCTAGAATGAGCTGAGACTCAACATCAAGGGATTGAGAAAACCTTCTTGACCAAAAGGGGGAAGAGTGAAATGAGACAAAATAAAGTGCCAATGGCTGAGAGATTTCAAACAGAGTCAAGAGGTTATCCTGGAGGTTATTCTTACACACTAAATTGATATCACCTTGTTAGTCAAGATGTAATGGAGAGGCTGGAGGGACCTGCCTGAAAATGTAGAGCTATGTTCCAGTAGTCATGTTTCTTGATGATGATTGTATAATGATACAGCTTTTATAATGTGACTGTGATTGTGAAAACCTCGTGTCTGATGCTCCTTTTATCTACCTTATCAACAGATGAGTAAAACATATGGAATAAAAATAAATAATAGGAGGAATGAATGTTAAAATAAATTTAGATTGAAATGCTAGTGATCAATGAAAGGGGGGGTAAGAGGTATGGTATGTATGAATTTTTTTTCTGTTGTGCTTTTATTTCTTTTTCTGAGTTGATGCAAATGTTATAAGAAATGATCATGATAATGGATATGCAACTATGTGATGATATTGTGAATTACTGATTATATATGTAGAACAGAATGATCACATAAAAAAAAAAGAATCTCATCCGAAATCTGAACTCATCGGCGTGCTACAACATGACCTCTCAGGATTTACTTGGGATGAAAAAACATATTAAATAAATTAAGCCAGAAGTCACTTTTACCAGTAATAACTGGGCAGCTGACCCAGCTCAAGAAGACCTCCAGCTCATTAGCTGAATTCCAGCTCACGCATCCAAAAAATAGCTTACTCAGAAGAGCAATAATGGGGCAGCCAGGAGAACAGGGATCTTGTTTATCTCAACTCTGAATTCCAAGTATCTAAAAGAGCATCTGGCATGTAACAGACACTCAATGAATGTTTGATGAAGCCCATGTGAAGAGTGTTCTAGCTACATACTCTGTGTGGGGAGGTTCAGGACCTCGAATTATGTTTGCACAGGTGTGGTCTAGTCATCGTAGGTTTGAATTTATAGTTATTATGAAAATTATCTGGCAAATGGAAAAGTAAAAAGCCTTTTTCTTATTCACACAAAGGTGCTATGTGGGGTAACAGTGGACCCGGGAACATCTACAAGAGGAAGTCAACTGTCGACCTACACGGTCATGGCAGCCACTAAAAGCAATCACCTGGACTTCTAATAGCTCAGGATGCCCTCTAGACACTATGCTTGCATTGTTTCCTCTCTTTTATCAGAGAAGAGCACTAGAAAACTACCTAGGAGTCTCTAAGGACATACTACCCCCACCTTAGGCTCATAACTTCAGAAAAGGAGGAGGGAGACAGCCAGAATCACAAAACAGCTTATATTTAGAAAGAAGAAAAGTTATTCCTTAAACTAGGAGTAGATATATGGCCAATATAAAAATTTGAAAAACAATAACAAAAACAAACAGTAAATAAAAAAATAATTGCATGAGATATTTGTTTTTATGAACTAGAATAGGAATTGGTGTGCGCTGGTTTGAATTTGTTGTGTACCACAGAAAGCCAAGTTCATTAATACTCATTCAGTATTGCTGGGTGGGAGCTTTTTGATTGTTTCCATGGAGATATGACCCACCCATTCAAGGTAAGGTTGCTTACTGAAGCCCTTTAAGAGGGAACAATTTTGGAAAGAGATGAGAGCAACAAGAGCCACCAGAACTGACAGAGCCAACAGAACAGAAAGAGCCCCAGGGAAGCCACTGAAAAGAAAGCAAGCAGATCTCACTTGCCATATGCCTTTCCAGCTGAAAGAGAAACCTGAATGTCACTGGCCTTCTTGAACCTAGGAATCTTTCCCTGGATGCCTCACATTGGACATTTCTATAGCTTTGCTTTAATTTGGAAATTTTCATGGCCTTAGACCTGTAAACATGAAACTTAACAAATTTCCTTTTTAAAAGCCATTCCATTTCTGGTATATCACTTTCTGGCAGCTTGTAAACTAGAACATGGTGTTTTTGCCCAAGGGTCAAGGGAATCACCAGATGGTGGTTCAGGGATGAAAGGAAGCAAATGGCAAACAAGTTCTGATCCAAATCACTGACAGTATTGCTGCTTTGGGGATGACTGTGCATGAAAACTGTATGTTGAACAAGTGGAGGGCATCCACCGTGTAGAGTGGAAGGCCTGCAAATAAGACCTGATCTTCAGAACTATCTTCCACTAGCTATTATCCTTACCCATAGGACATGATGCGCTTCAGCAACCTTCCTGGACACCAGTTAATAACACACCGTTGACACCACTGCACCCAGTAGACAACACAGCTGAACAGCTATCATTCTAGGGGATCCATGGAAGTCTAAAGGGAGTGGACTTGTTTTGGAATGATTCATTATTGGCCAGTGAATGAAAAGCCTGCACATCCATACATGGCATATAGACTGAGGAACAATAGTTGTCCCCCAAATTGTGAAGGGCTAGGAAGAACACATAAACTAATAACAACAGACTAGTCATCAGACAAACAGGGCAAATCAGCAGCTCAAAAAGAGGCTAACCAAACTGAGCAGTCAGAAAAAACAGCTCTGACATGAAACAAATGAATAGAAGTAAATTAACTTGTATACTCAGTGAGATTTTTAAAAGAGTGAGAAGTATGGTTACAGCGATAAAAAACAGACACCCTTCAGATAACACCTGATCTAAGGGAAGGAGATTGCGGCCCTAGAATTTCACAGCCAGCCACATTACTACAAAAGGAAAGGAAAGCCATTTTTAGCAGTCAATAACTCAGAAAAAACAACATTGAAATACTCTTTTCTACATGACATCCCTTAAGAAAATTCTCCAAACAAACAGAAAATTATGTCAAAATAAAGAACAAAAGAAGTATATAAGAGATAGTGATAAGCAAATAAGAGTAAAATATTTATTAAATCTAAATAATTGCTTGGTATGAGATAATGAAGTTTAATGTAACCATTAAGGAAAAAAGTCTTAGAAGAGAAAACGAGTCAGTATAAATAAATTTAAGTTCTAATGATTTCAGCAAAACATGGGAGATGAGGGTAAAGTAGGAGGTAAAAAAAATTAAGCGTACTATATTGTTAGTATAGGAGATTACAGATACTTTAACTTGACGTTGATAAGGGGACACAGGTGCAGATATGTTTATAAAATATTCAAGGAGGACTCTGATTCAAAATGGCAAATTTGCATACACATTTATCTCCTCTCCTTCCTGTGCTCCTATTAAAGTTATAGCAAATCAATTTAAAAGTATAAACTCACAATCATAAAAAGAATGCAAGGCAGAAATAGATGACCAAATCTATGGCGAACTGATTTTTTTTTTTTGCATGGGAAGGCGCTGGGAATCGAACCCGGGTCTTCAGCGTGGCAGGTGAAAACTTTATCTGCTGAGCCACGATGGCCCTCAATTGATCTTTGACAAGGCCCCCAAATCAAAATAGTCTTCAATAAACAGGCATGGGAGAACGGGATATCAATAGTCAAAAGAATGAAAGGGGACCCTTACCTTATACCCTATAAAAAAACTAACACAAAGTGGATCAAACACCTAAATACAAGAACTTATGCCATAAAACTCCTAGAAGAAAATGTAGGAAACATCTTTAGGACCTAGTAATAGCAGGTCGCTTCCTAAACTTTACACCCAAAACACAAGCAATGTAAGAAAATAAAGATAAATGGGAACTACTCAAAATCAAATGCTCTTGTGCCTCAAAAGACTTTATCAAAAAGGTGAAGAGGCAGCCAACTCAACAGGAGAAAATATTTGGAAATTGCACAGCGGATAAAGGGTTGATATTCTGTATACATAAAGAAATCATATGACTCAACTATAAAAGAACAAACAACCCAATTATAAAATGGGCTAAAGATATGAACAGGCATTCTTCCAATGAGCAAATACAGATGGCTCAAAAGTACATGAAGAGTTGCTCATATTCATTAGCTATAAAGGAAATGCAGATCAAGACTACAGTGAGATATCATCTCACACCTATAAGAATGGCTGTGATCAAACAAACAGGAAACTACAAATATGAAGAGGATGTGGAAAAATAGGTACACTTATGCACTCCTGATGGGGATGTATAATAATACAGCTGCTATGGAGACAGTCCGGTGGTTCCTCAGAAAACTAAATATCAAGTTGCCCTATGACCCAGCAATAGCACTACTTGGTATATACCCAGAAAAGCTGAAAGTAGTGGCACAAACAGACATTTCCATACCAATGTTCACAGCAGCATTATTCGCAGTTGCCAAAAGATGGAAACAATCCAAGTGCCCATCAACAGACGAGTGAGTAGACAAAAAGTGGTATATACATATGCTGGAATATGATGAAGCAATAAGAAGAAATGACATCCTGAAGCACATGACAAGATGAATGAACCCTGAGGACATAATACTGAATGAAATAAGCCAGACACAAAAGGATAGATACTGTATGATTTGCTTTTATAAGGTAAATTCAGAGCCTTATAATACAGAATATAGGGGACCTAGAGATACACGGAAGCTAGAGATGGATGAACAGTTAGCTAGTGAGGTTGAACATAAATGTAAGGGAATAGATAGAAGTGAAGACAGTTCATTAGTGGGTTTATAAGTAATATTGCCATGTTGAAGGTGAATATGATTGAAAGCGTTGTACAGACCATGTGGCCCACTAATTAAGACTACAAATATAAGTTAGTTCTTGCAAGAACTACTTCAAAGGTATGAATCTTGTACAAAGAGTGTATAAAATTGAGGTATAGGGAGAAAACTGCTATTGCATGCTATGAGCTACATTTAACAGGAAATATCTACAGTAGCACAGCAATGCCAAGGGTAAATAATGGGGGGACGGACAAGAGTTAAGGGGAGGTTTAGATTTTTGATTTGATGAGGGTGTGTTTATCAGTTATTTTTCTTTTGGTAATAATGAAATTGTCTAAAATTGAGAGTATTGATGGACTATGAACTTTTGACATTATATATCATGCCCAATGGATGGAGATGGCTGAAGCATACACTGACTGAGAAGTAGAATGGCAAACAGTAGTATACACTTATGATCAAATATTGTGGATATTATTGAATATTGTGCTGCTACAAAAAGAAATGAAGTTGTGAGGCATGCAGCATTGTGAATGAACCTGTGGGACATTTGGTGAGGCAAATTAAGCCAGAAACAAAGAGCAAATATTGTACGGTCTTATTTAGAAGATACTGGTAAGAAAACAGGGGTCTAGATAGTAAGCTCTTAAAGCAGTCACATTTAGTCTGGAGTGGTCATTGTTATTTCTGGATGTTGTGAGGCTGTTTTATATAGGTGTAACCTGGTAGTTAGAGATAAGAATGAAATAGAACAGGTCAGGTTCAAGGTAATGCAGAATATAGGGGTAAGGAAGACATTGTCTGCATTTTAGAACTTCATCTACTCTATGAGACCAAAGGAAGAAAGATTTATTTTGTCCAGATCCTAAATTTTCTGTAGCAAATAACCTAACTCAACCTGTATGAATAGATCATTTAAACATCCCAAACACAGGGAGCCCATAATGGGAATGAGAGCCTTTAATCCTGTATAGCTTAATGGAATGCCCAGATACATCCCAGAGTATATTAAGCAGATAATCAAAAATATTGGCAAAGTCCCTTGAGGAATAGGAGAAAAAATATGGAACTATTTAACGTTACCACCAGGGAAACCCCTGATACTGTGTCAAACACTAGGCACTCCAAAGTCAATAGGCCAAGGCTTTGATCTTGAGGCTTGCTTTCATGAAGCTTATTTCTATAGTGGAGAAGCTCAGACTGCCTATACTTACCCCTAAGAGGTACTTCCAGGACCTCTTGTTTTGCTCAGATGTGGTCTCACTCTGTCTAAGCCCAACTCTGTAAGTTAAATCATTGCCCTCCCCCTACATGGTGCATGACATCCAAAGGTGAACGTCATCCAAAGGTGAACATCTCCTCAGCCTGGGAGGATATTGCTCCCAGGGTTGAGTCTGACCCTGGCATCTAAGATCGGCAATGCCATCCTCAACAAAAGGGGGAAAAGAAGAAGAACAAATATGGTTTCCGTGGCTTAGAGAGTTCAAATAGAGTTGAGAGGCTACTCTTATGCAAGCTTCAGTTAGACATTGCTACCTATCACAGTTTTCCAAACTGCAATCAAAACCATTCCTGCCAACCATAAAGAACACTTGAGGCTTTATATGAGTTTCTACAAATGTTCCATGCACTAGGATACCTTTTCAGAAACCTACAACCTCCAGATGGGTCCCTAGGCCAGATAAGTCCTGAAATGCAGGGGGGCTAGCCTTTCCAGAACATCAACTAGTTCTATCCCTCTATCCCGTATTATCAACAGCCCCTTTCAACATGAAAAAGTTAGAATAGGCATAGCCCAGATAACCTTAAAGAGTAGAAGAAAGATCAAAGGAGATGGTGGAGTTATACAGAGAAGGTAGGGTTTAACAAATGAGTATTTGCTGCATCATACTGATATTTCTTTTAGTCTCCAGCGTCTTGGAGCAGCTTGTAGTAAAAACCTAAAATTGTGGAATTGTAACCCATACCAAACTCTGAAATTTGTATCACAACTACTTGTTGCGATGTGCTTTGAAATTTATTGCTTTTTTGCATATATGCTATTTTTCACAAAAAAACAAAAAAAACTCAAGTTATGATGATGAATACACAGCTATACGATGATACTGCGAACCACCGATTGTACACTTTGGATCATTTCATGGTATGCGGATTTATAATATATATCAATAAAATTGATTAAAATAAGAAAAGAATGGCAAGGGATCATCATCAAACAAAATTTTAAAAAACATTTTCTTGAAGACATGATGTGGATGGAAATGTGCTATGCCATAGGCCAAGGGAAACAACAGAATACATATGCATGTATGCCCACCTACCTCCTGAACTCCAGAGAGGCTCAGAACTCTGACATTTCCTGTATGACTGTGTGAGATGTGAAACTCAAAACATGTGTTTAAGCTTTATTGGAAGAATCTCATCAAGTAGTATGAGAATCTGTGCCCAAGAACAGAGTCCTCCTTGTTCTTGCAAAAAAATGGAACTTTTCACCATCCCTTAAAGCAAATCCCGCCTGTTAAAACCCCATCCACAGATACATAGCTTTTCTACTGCCTCATTCTTAAAAATGATTAAGCTACAAAGAATCAAAAGACATGTAAAGATATCCTTCAATAACAAAGATCAACATATAGAAGCAGAAAAAACATTTTTCCCAGAAAAAATAGATCAATCAGGGAAAAGAGAAGAACTTTTAAAATCTCTCATTCATAGGAAGTTTCCCCAGGGCATTTCATCCATGAAACAAGAATAGGTTGCTAGTAAATGGAATGTGGAATAAGAATATGTTCTTAGAAGTAAAACAGCATGATCACTGAAACAAGTTAAAAATTCAATAGAAGGCAAAGTCAAGTAACATCTACCTGAATGTCAACAACAACCAAAAAACCCCCCCCACACACACAGACAGGAAATCTGAGCAAAAGATAAGAGATGTAAAGCATTCATCCAGGAGTCTACTGTCAAAGTTTTCCAGAAAGTGAAGACAGATAATGAAAAGAAAAATCACTGAAGGAAAAAAAAATTCCCCAGAACTGAACAACAAATTGTAGGGGTTCCACTGAGTATCTATAAAAAAATGACCTACCATAGACACATTATTGTGAAATTTCATAATGTAAAGAGTAGAGAGGATCACAGGAGCTTAAGAGAAAAAAATAAGAACACTAAGAAATCAGAACTATACTAGTATTGGACCTCTCATCAGAAACAATGGAAAATGGTCAAGCATCTGCAAATTTCCGATGAAATATGTTCAACTTAGAATTCTATATCAAGCCAAACTATCAATGAACTATGAGGGTTGAAAAAGCCACTGGCTTTTTAAAATTACATCATAATTTTTCTTCAAATAGTGCCAAAAAAAAAAAAAGGTTTAAGGGACAAGCAGTACAAAAACAACTTTAAGGGAACAAACATATCTAAGATTAAAGTATTCTTTTCCTTCAAGCGAGTCTCTTATGCACATCATTATGCTTTATCTGTACATCTAAGTTTCTATTGAAGTTTCATGTTCTCAAAATGTATGCCTTCATTTTCTCATAGTTTATGAACCAAGTCTGCAACTTCAAGTTAAGCATTAACCTTTTAACTCCTACAATAGACTTCATGTTAAATTAGATAATGCGCTACCAAAAATATAAATTTTGCACCAAATAAACATCTCTCCCTTTAGCCTCACACAGAGGTTGAAGTCTGAAAACATGGGCCATTTCATTTTTTATCCAGTATTCTGATTTAACTTAGTCCTATGCAAATCAGCTTCATTCATATCTCTAGACAAAGTCTGATCACTTTTCCAATTTTTTAAAAAGTGCCTTAATGGGTAATGCTGACTTTCATAGCTTCAGAGCTCTTGACTCTGAGTCTCAGGTGTCACATAAATGCCCGAAGTTTCAGAGAATAACCAGGTTATATACAAATAGCTCAGTATCTCAGAATTTAGAAATATCACTTACAATTTCTAAATACATGTGACTGCTGTAAGAGCTTACAATCTAGGAACCTTACAGTAGGCCCTGTTCTAGGCCCTGTTCTAGTTTGCTAGCTGCTGGAATGCAGCACAACAGAGATGGATTGGCTTTTAATAAAAGGGGATTTATTTCATTAGTTCTTCAGAGGAAAGGCAGCTTCCACCTGAGCTTCTTTCTTATGTGGGAAGGCACAGGGAGATCTCTGCTGGCCTTCTCTCCAGGCCTCTGGGTTCCAACACCTTTCCCTGGGGTGATTTCTTTCTGCATCTCCAAAGGCCTGGGGTGAGCTGCGAGTGCTGCGATGAGGTATGCTGAGCTGCTTTGGCTGTGCTACGTTGAGCTCCCTCATTTAAGCACCAGTCAATTAAATCAAACATCATTCATCGCAGCAGGCATGCCTCCTAGCTGACTGCAGATGTAATGAGCAACAGATGAGGTTCACGTACCATTGGCTCATGTTCACAGCAACAGAACAATGTGCCTTCACCTGACCAAGCTGACAACTGAATCTAACTACCATGGGCCCCAACTTGATAACCGATGCTCTTGACATCAATTCTCTGAGTCTGTATATTATAATTAACCCATATGAGTGAGGCATGATAATATGTCTTTTTGTTTCTGACATTTTATTCAACATACTCTCCTTAAGGTTCATTCACCTAGTTGCATGCCTCACAACTTCATTCCTTCTTGCAGCTGCTCAGTAGTCCGTTGTATGTATACACCACAGTTCCTGCTTCCATTCCTCAGTTACTGTACCCTTAGGCCACCTCCATCCATTGCAAATCACAAACACTGACTCTACGAACACCAGTGTGCAAATTTTCATTCCTGTTTTCACTTTCAGTTTCTTCAGTTATGAATCTAGCAATAGGGTTGCAGGATCATATGGCAACCCCACCTCTAGCCTCCTGTGGAACCACCACACTGCCCTCCAAGGGGCTGTACCTCTCAGCTTCCCTACCAACAGTGAATATGTACATCTGTTTCTCCACATTTTCTCTAGCATCTATTTCTCTTTGTTCGTTTTTAAACAATTTTATTTGTACATCATATAATCCAACTTAAGTAAATAGACATGCCTTCTCTACCATACTTGATATGAAGACATTTCCTTTTCTTCTGTATAGAATCCATAGCCATCCAGCATGCCCCTGCTTGTTGACATTTAGTTTTGACATACTCCCTTTGTTACATTCAGTGGAAGCATATTACAATGTTACTGTTGACTATAGACCCTAGCTTGCATTGATTGTACCTTTTCCTGTATACCATTCATTTTTAACCCCTTCCAACGTTGACATTCATTTGTTCTCCCTCAAGTAAAAACATTTCCTCCTAATATCTTGTCGTCTCAGGGGACTTAGATTTTCAAAGGGATTATGCTGGAACCTAAAGACTTTGTGTCTGTCTAGTCCTCACATGGTCACAGGAAACTGATGGTGAGTACACAGAAGAGCCAGTGGGACCTCTGAGGGTGAATCGAATGTGGTGTTTCCTCAGGACAGGCAGAGGAGACTGGAATCACAGTTGCATAGGGAAGTAAAAAAGATCAGAGCTGGAAAAGTAATGCTGGGCATGGAGACTGAACTAGGCATGTGTGTGAGGGGGGAAGGCAGCAGCATAAAAAGAAAGATGAAACTTACAGTCAGCTGGGGTTATACGCTTTTCTGCAAAAAGCTTTTAAGACACTTCATATATATATATATATATATATATATATATATATATATACACATATGTTCATATATATATGAACAAGATAAAACAAACTTGGTAAGGAAACCAGGGCCAAAGAGAAATAATGAAGATGAAATAAGGGTTAAGGTACATACTCCAAATACAGGTTATAAGGTTTTTATTTTATTTGTTTGTTTGTTTATTGTTAGGTTATAAGGTTTTGTAAAGTTGCCAGTGATGGCTACAGAATTGACTCCAAGCATTCAACTTGTCATAGTGAAGAATTAAACATGACCAGTTACATGAGTCACCATCTAAAACAATAAGTACACTATTAAGAAATATGTTTATCAGAAAAAACTGGAAAATCTGAACTGTAGATGTTATGATATTAGAGGTTATTGTTCATTACTTTTAGGTATAATAATTTTATTTTGGTTATGTTTTATAGTTATCTATGGAAATATTCAAAGGATATGGCTGGAATATGCTTCAAATCATATATGAAATAAAATTGATCGTGAATTGATAATTGTTGAAACTGAGTGATGAATAAATACATAGTTCATCATATCATTCTCACTACTTTTGAATATGTTTGAAAATTTCCTAATGATAAGTTAGAACAAACAAAAACATCATGTTTAGGGAGGGCTAAAATTTTGAACTCTGACGTCAATCTTAAATATTCTTATGTAATAGATCCTGCATGATGTCTCTCTCTTAATAAGCATCTCAGGTTTCATAAGAATCTTATGCAGGTGGTACTATAGTTGACACTGAATAATCCTGATCAAGGAAATTAAATATATATAGATACATACAGAGAAAGAGAGAGAGAGACTGCAAATATAAATCTAGACTGCAACTTGGCATTAGTTGTATGAAAAATTTTAGAAAAATTTCTCTGTGTCTTGCTTTCTCATGGTAATATTGGAATAAATAATAATATCTACTTTTTGGGATGATAGGAAGTGCTTAGGTGCTGGCAACTTAATGTTTTTTTGTTTTTGAATCTATCTGAGGATTTAGCAACTCCAGGTTAAGATTTATTCTTGCTGCCAAGAATTGATCACTTTGGTTACTAGTGAGGCGAGGATCCTGCAGCGTGGTAAAATGGGCTGGCAGCATGCAAATAGCAATATATATCTCTACACAGTAAGCACAAAATGCTTTTTCCTGATCTTAAGACAATTGTGTCTTGGGGGCTTCATAAAGATAGCATGAGGAAATGCAGTTAGCAAACCAGGAAATGGAGACTATGAGCCTATCATTTGGTACGTCTTGTGGGGAAAGCGGTAATGCAACTTTGTCGAGGAGACAGGCAGGGCCAGTAGCTTGGATAAGGCTCTAGGTGTTTCGGGAACCAAACTGATGAGGTAACACTGGATTAGAAGAAACCTTAGGGGTCTTCCAGCACAGTCCCTGCTGGAATTATCTCATCAACATCCCTTCCATGTGGCCAAGAGGCCTTCATTTGATTAGTTTATTTTCTATAGTTTTTAAACTTTATACAATGGACATGTATTTATGTTTGCAATTTTAAAATATAAAAAGTCATAATAAAACCACTGAGTTTACAAATCTCACCAGTTTGGAGTCATCCAGAGAAGGGGAACTTGGCTCCAAATACTTCTCAATAGTTCAGAGGGCATCTTCCAAATGGTAACCCTGAAACATCTCTGATAAGAAGCATGTTATAGATTTTAGGCTAAAATTAGATGTTTGGTGTTTAAATGATTGAATGTCAGTGGTCTGGGAAATGCAATCTTGCAGAGACTTTGCTTTTGAATTACACTGTAGGCACTGCAGCACAGTGGTTACAAACACAGGCTCTAGAATCACACAGTCAAGGTCTGCAACTTGACATTAGTTGTATGACCTTAGATACATTTCTCATAGTAAAATTGTTTTCTCATAGTAAAGTTGGGATAATAGTAGTATCTACCTCTTGGGATTGTAGTGATTCTTAGAAAGGTGCTGGCACTTAAGGTTTTTTGTTTTTGAATCTCTCTGAGGATTCAGCTACTCTATGTTAAGATTTATTCTTGTTGCCAAGAAATGATCACTTTGTTTACTAAATTAGTGAGGACAGGGTCCTGCAGCTTTGTAAAATGGGCTGGCAACAAGCAAATATCAAGTGCTCAATAACTGCGTATTGAACTGATTTATTGAGGACAAAAGAAGGTGCTCCTATTGCACCCCTGACAGCTACTAACAACTACACTAAAGGTAGGAAACAAACACAATATAGTCCTCGCCCTCAAGGAATTCGGGTCGAGAGAATTTCATTAGTGATATTCACAACAGTTCACAGGGTACTTACTGGAAAGAAGAAGTTGGAGGAGGGGTATTCCATAACCCAATCTAGGGTTCCAAGAGAAAAAGCTTCCCAGAAAAAAAGTGCCAGGAATTTAAAATACCCCCTGAGAAGTGCCCTCAAATTAATGAGTGAACAAGTCAGTATATAAATAGTCAAGTGGCTCGCCCCTTGGGTGGTGTAACTCTGAGGTGGTTAACCACTTCGGCAAAAATCAAACCGAAATGATCTGTTCATGAGGTTGGACAACTTCACCAGGAGAAGGCGAGGGGCCAGGGCTGCTGTGTTTGGCCATCGATGTTGCATAATGCACACCTTTCTTAACTGCACACAGTGACCCTGGGGAAGTCTATACATTCTAAGGGCTCTAGGACCAGCTTTGAGACAATTTCTATTGTGTGACCTTGGGTAAGTCACTGCCCCCCTAGCATCTGGTTTCTTCATCTGTCATAAAAGGCTTGGACCTGGCTCTTGCATTCTGTGGTTTTTGTGAAACTGCCAAGTGACCTTGGGGTCGCAGCATCTATATCTAGGACTGAAGCCATTACAAAAATTCCCATTCATCACCACAAGCCAAGAAGTACTACCCAATGAGAGGCTACAATTTAGGCCTGCCTTTATATTCTTACACCAGACAGGAGGCTCTCTGAGCCCTGGCTCATGGTGCAAATTGCAAGGATTAAGGAGCATTAACTTGGGCCTGCAGGGGCCATACCATTATTAAGATACTGAGCCAGGTAAACAGAGCCCTCCACTGCCTTAACTCTCAGAAGTCCATGGACTGGTAAAATAGATTAGAACATGGAAATTGGCAAATGGCATCAATTGTATTTTTCTGTGACTGATAAAAAGGGAGGATATTAGTAATATGATGATGTCTCTGGCCCTCATATCCTTTCCTCAGGATGCCCAGATGATTCTGCCCATGTTAACTAAGCAGCTAGCCTAAAATTAGTGTCGAAAGAACACTTTCTGTGGCACCTTCTATTTGCAAAGTGCTGCCTCATCAGTGTGACCGGCTCCTCCTCACACAGTCATCACCACCTCTGCCTTGCTCAGATGGGGCAGGGACTGCTGAGGCTACACAACGGCTACAGCTGCAAACACTGGACTGGGTTTAGCCTTTACGTCCATAATCCCTCCCCACCTCCCAATTCTGCTGTCTGCATAACAGGAAGGTTCAGGAACTATCATCAGGTTTGCTATTGGGTTTCCACTCTCTTTTTACTCTGTCTCTCTAGAAATTATTTAATTGGGGAAAAAATCCACTTAAAAATATTTTACCACCCACTACAGCTTAATTGGAAGTATTTGTGAAATCTGAAGTGTTTGCTGTGTCATGGGATTCTGGCCTGTGCAGAGTCAAATGAAATGCTCAAATGTGTTGGGATTCTTGGGAAATAATAGAAAGTCTGGTGTGCAGAGTTTTAGACAAAGGGAAATTTCTTGTCTGAAAAGGACACTGGGAAACACAAATCAAGAGCAGTGGAGACAGGGGTAGAAGTCAGCGAAGTCAACAGTCCTTCATGGTATGTCTGAAGGAAAAGGAGGTCCTGCCACCCTCCCATGACCCACCTTGGTCTGCAGTGCTGGCCGGCTGGAAGGCAATGGGAGTCAGCAGCTGGAGGCTCCTCTGCTACCCAGAGTGAGACATCATGCTATCTGCTACCTCCCATGAGCCATTTTCTTATCTCTAAAATGGGGGAAAATTCCTCCTCACCTGGCTCATTTGAAAATTCAATACACTTACACATATTACAGCATAGTCATAGGGCAAAGCGTTTACTTGGATTGTTTTTAAGCCAAACACCATCACCATTGCATCTGCCCAATAATTTGCATCTCTCAGAGGACTCCCTTCCAATGCTTTTGAGTTAGTGTCATTTCCAAGGTTGGATCTGGTCTCGCTTTGATCCACTTAGTGTTTGTATCTCCCACCTACCCAACAGAACAAGACCTAAAGGTTGCGGACAACCACCTTTGTGAATCAGTATTTAGAAAGCCCTCATAAAGCAATGTATCAGTTAGAGTGGGACTGTTTCTCCCCATTCCTTTCTTCCATTAGTAGTGATCTTCCTCGAAACCTTCCTGGCCACTTCTCTCATTCCTTCTTCATTCAGGGGTGGCGTGGATTACCAGATTAGAAAGCTCAGGCCTCAGCCCTTCCTCTCCCATGTATCTGACATCTGCCCGCCTTCATAGAGCATGGTCTAATATTGGGAAAAGAATTGTTCCTCTGGACCCCAGAATAAGGCAGACTTTTCCCCCTGATCACAGGCATAGCTGCACAGCCACAGGATAGGCCCCTGACCCTTAATGTGTGGCCCAGCTGAGAGCAGACCTGCACACGTGCTCTCTGCCAGCTGTGCCTACACTGCCATGGACACCAGGCCTCTGTCGTCATGAAGAGAAGAACATCGGGTGATATTTTTTCAGAGCATAATGAGAGGCAGGACATGTGAGGGAATGACCCAGAGACCGG
Source organism: Tamandua tetradactyla (assembly GCF_023851605.1). Lineage (NCBI taxonomy): Eukaryota > Metazoa > Chordata > Mammalia > Pilosa > Myrmecophagidae > Tamandua > Tamandua tetradactyla. The sequence goes on along the minus strand of NC_135334.1, from coordinate 81,174,263 downwards.
GAAGAGATTTGCTTTTTTTTTTTTTTTTTTTGCATGGACAGGCACCGGGACTTGAACCCGGGTGTCCAGCATGGCAGGTGAGAATTCTGCCACTGACCCACCATCGCATCACCTGAGACTTGTTTTTGAGCACATGCTAGATATTCTCTATAGCTTCCTAATAATTTGGGGAGGAAGGACCTGAGGTCTTGGTGAGTCCTTGGTGAGCTGTTGAGGGCAAAGAGCCGATGAATTTTCAATTCAAAATTCAAATTTCAGTATCTGAAAACTGTTGAGGTTCTAGGCACATTAGTTAATTCTCTGACTCTGAACACAATATTTTCTCTTTCAAATTAGAAATTTAAAATATATTATACTCAAATAATTTAGCAGTGGTTTATGAACGCCTTTATCATCAAGGACACTTTCCTAACGTACTGTTAATTTGGAAAGTATGTCCTAACATTTGGACAACTGAGGAAGGATTAGTGAGTTCCTTATCATTTTAATTTTTCTATTACAAAACTGTGTGCTGTGCAACTTCCATTTGCCACTTCAAATACACTCTCCTCCTCTCCAGAAGGAATTTAATGGCTACAGGGAATAATTTTATGGAGAAGGGCTCCTTTGACTAAGGCTTCCATTGAGTTCAGCCAATAAGAGGCCTGTTCCCGGTGCCTGCCCACGTTAAAAAAGAAAAAAAAAGGCCTTTATTAGTGAGTGTTCTCCAGAGAAACAGAACCGACAAGATATATATATGTATATAGATGTGTATGCATATATGTGTGTGTGTGTGTGTGTGTATAAACATGTATATATGTAAAGAGATTTACCATAAGAATTGGCTCACACAACTTGTGGGGATTGGCAAGTCCGAATTCATAGGGCAGGGCAGGCCACAAGTGGGAACACTGATGAAGTTTTTGATGAATTCCCCAGGAGAAACTGGTTGGGTGGTATAGAGATAGAAATCCTTCTTTCTGATTACTGAAATCATCAATTCTCCCTTTAAGGCCTTCAACTGATTGGATAAGACTTCTGTCATCACTGAAGGTACTCTCCTTTGCAATTAACCATAGATGCAATCAGTGAACTAATGGTTTAAATCCACAAAATACCCTTACAGTAACCATCAGACCAGTGCTTGCCTGACCAAACAACTGAACACCATAACCCGGCCAAGCTGATAAAAGAACTTAATCATCCTAAGATCCTAGCAAAGAAACTGGACGGTGGGAGAAGGATGAAATCATAATATTTATTTCCCTGGCTTTCTTCTTGCTAGGTCACATGTTGGTTGTGCCCTTCTTCTGAAAGCCACAGCTTATTTTCCGGGTTCTTTTGGACTTATAGGCAGCAACAGCTCCCTATTATTACAAGCCCTGAAGTACTACTACACTATCCCTTTGCATTCTTTAAATCACGACCATACTTTGGAAAAGTGTCTATATTCAAAACTCTCCTCAAATTACCTAGTTTGACCACGCCATCTGTTTCCCCTGGGACCCAGAATCCAACACTGTAGACTGAGCTGTTTTTGATACATTGTAGAATTAATTATTTTCTATTCTGAGCCCTACCTTTGGTCAGTTAGATGACCTTGGGAAACCTGTGTTTAAATCTAAAATACGAAATGAAATGGGATGGAAGGGCTCTTTCAAATCTTATATTCTTGAACTGAGTGAGAAATTTTATCTCTAGAGCATCCTCTATGCACAGAGGACACTCAATGTTTGATGAATGATAAAATGCTAAGACATGTTTCATTTCCATTTTACATCCACCCCTTACTCCACTAAAAAAAAATGTACTTCAGAAAAAGGAACTGTCAAAGAAGCGATGTGTTTAGATACATAAAGAGAGCATTAAGATTTCCTTCTCATCCTTATTGAAAATGATACAAAATGTTGTGCTTCTCTGACCATTTAAGATTCCATGGTGGCAGTGCAGTTCTGTGGAAGGCACATGGACTCTGGAGACAGGCATCATTTATTAAATTAACTTCACAGCTCAGTGTATTAAGCTGCCACTCATGAAGATATTAATGTAAGTTCTCTGGAGGGCAACTTGCTGGAGAAGCATGATACAGACATCCCCTAGAGGGTGGGGAGCACACGTTTTCTGTAACTCTCTTCCATGGCAAATAGATGAGACATGGGTGTGGAGTGCCACATCCACAGTACCCAAGAGCACTGAGTCAGAAGCTTGAATATGTGCCACAGAAACCAAGGCGAATCTTTCAGAGCCAATGTCCATAGACTGTCTTGCTTCACTGGTCAACACTAATTCTAGCAGAATCTCTCCTGAGAAACATTTCCAAGCCACAAGGCTGGATAAAGTTAGAACAGAGTGGTCCCACGGTTCACTCTTTCCTATTTTTTTCCTTTTGTCTGGCTTTAACTCTAACCCATGGCTAAAAGCAGTCTCATTTCCAACACGTGACCCCTCACTAGCTTGGACTTCTAGACCCAAAACCTAAATGTATCCCCAGGTCAGACGTCAGCCTGTGTAAAAAGCATCATCAGGTTTCGACTATTGGTTAAAAGCATGGACACTTGTATTTTCATATTTAATTGTCAATTTTCCACAAAGTATGTTTTGAAGTTCATTTCCTTGCAGTAAATATTTCATGCTGCTGAAATGAAGATGGTTTCTTTGAAACTGCTTATTTTCATCAGTAGCCATGCACAGAAATTGGCACTGATTCATCATTGGAATGATTAATAATCCTAATATATGATGAAGAAATGTAGTGATTGTCCTAAACATTGGTCAAAAAAGGAAAAAACTATTAATAAAATTAATTCTTAGATATAACTGGAAGATACAGGGAGTACCAATTCTTCTCAAAAGTCTTCTTCTCAAGCCTGTCCTCTCCATGAGGTCTGTAGGTCTACAGAAAAATCATGCAGGAAGTACAGAATTCTCATATATCATACCCTCATGCACACAGTGTGGTACTTTGGTTACAATCAATGAAGTGATATTATTATAATTTACTATTAACTGTAGTCCATAGTTTACATTAGGGCTCACTATGTTACATATTTCTATGATTTTAAAAATTTTTTATTCTGTTAACATATACACAACCTAATGTTAATTACATTCAATGTGTTACTATCACCACCATCTACTATAAAAAATTTTCCATTATCCCAAACAAAAACTCTTTAGTTTATTAAGTTAAGCATTTATTCCTCATTCCCCACCTCCAATACTGCCTCTGGAAACCTAAATTTTAATTTCTGACTCTGAATTTGCTTGTTCTAATTATTTCATTCATTGAGATCATATAATATTTGTCCTTTTGTTTCTATCTTATTTCACTCAAAATGATCTCTTCAACGTTCATCCACATTGTAGCAGGTATCAGCACTTCATTCCCTTTTATGACTGAATAGTATTCCATTGTATGTATTTAGTACATTTTGCTTAACCATTCACCGACTGAAGGAACTCACAGATCTTTTGATATTAGGATTATATTCTTTTCTTTGGATATAGGTCTCTGGTTGAATTTTTGTGTCATCTTTCTTATATCAAACCTACTCATAATTCAATTTCTTTGTATTCAACTTGGCTTTCCTTAAAGTAGAATTAGAAGTTAAAGATCTTGTGGAACAATCTGCGTGGAAAATGCTTCTAGATTTTTTCTTTTTTTTAGAATCCTTCTAGGTTTTTACCACTGTTTTCAATCCTTCACAATTGCTGTTCTCATAACTTAATGGCATTTCCAAAATAACTTGCTTTTACTGAGTCTTACATACAATTCAATTGTCATGGAAACCACAATTTTTAGTACTCATTTTTCATCAATATATGTAACATTTAATTAAATTACATAATTGCAATAACAAGTAAAACCAAATAAAACAAGTTTGGGACCCAAAGTAACTGCTTCCTAATAAGCGTAACTTGTGGAGACAAAAATTAATGGGCATAATAATGAATAGCCTGTTATTTTGTGAGCACTCACCATGTTGTCGTATCTTTCGAAATATTTTCTGGAATAAATGGAAGCCCCATATAATTCCAGCCAGTCAGACGACTAGTTGTCGGTTAAGAAAGCACCAAATGAACTATAAATATAGCTTGTTGGTATGTAACGTTTAGAATTAACATACAGACAAAAAGATGGACGATTTAACTATATTTGTTTAACACAAAATGTAAAATTTTACCATTACAGGGTAATAACAATGTTATAGCTGATCAATATCCCCTGTCTACTAAGTGGGGAGTCCAGAAACAATGTGTAAAGTTGACATAATAGAAAATGGAAATTTAATTTTTTTAATTTAAAATATAACTAATAAAAGAGCCCCAAATAACACAGCTAATTAAAATTGGGAATGGGAAAATTCCTCATTTTGTTATTATATATTATTTTAAGTTTGAAAGTAAAAAAAATTGAAGTGCAAGTATATTATTTAGCATTCTGGAGAAAACTACCAGAAACCGAAGACTAGAAAAGGTATATAAAGACAGTTGACTATAAGACTGAACCCCGGGGTGAGAGGGACAACTTTTCTTTCTGTCTTTTTTTTCTAGCAGTGCGATTTCTTTTAAACGTGTATATATTACTGTGATCATTATAATTAAAAATTGCAAATAAATGTGGAGAGTTTAAATGCAATATAAATAAAGAAAACACACTTTAAATTAGGAAGCAGAAACTTAAAATTTTTGACTAAAGAGCATCATTAAGGGCCCAGCAGGGGCTCTGCCTCAACGGAGGCAGCTCCCAAAAAGCACATGAAGGCACCTGAGAAGGTTTCGGCTCAGAAATTTCCCACAGTGCTGCCTACTGGCCACGTGGGGTGGAGGACCCAGATGGCGGCTAAAGGCATCCCTGGGTCCTGGCCTGGGCACGGCTCACTGTGCCCCGAGTAGCACCCGCGGGAAGAACTATAATTAGGCTCTCTGAAGCCAGGGGTGCCTAGCCAGCCATCTGTCTACCTGCCTCTATGAACTCACACCTCCATACCCCACCTGGCCAACGGGTATTCTCAGTAGTGGTTTCATTTCTTATAATGATCCATAGTAACAGAATCAGCTGTGCACACAAGAAGAGAGCTTCTAAATACGACGGTCTTAGCGCAGAAAAAGGTAAAGATGGTATCCATCTTAAGCCTGAAACTACTTCGTGGTCATCCTCCAGCCAAAACAGTCTACTGGATTTCACTCTGTGTTTTTATAATATGGGAAAAAACTCTATGTTTTTTATAATATGGGGGGAAAAAGTTTTTCATTTCATAAATGTAAGATTGCATTAGAGTATTAGGAGAGAAGCTCTGTTGCCTCAATGAAGAATCAATGGACTCAATAAGCATTAAGAATTTTAACTGGAGGAAGCATTTGAGAGCCTGTAGGTGATCTCTTATGGCTGAAAATAGCCAAGTTTCTGGGTCAAAGCCAAGGTCCGCAGCAGGAAAGAACAATTAGCAACTTTTAGCAATTTTGAGTTTTATTTGTTGGCAAGCAAAGTTCTGTTTAAGTGGGCCCCTGTGCCATAAGTACAAGGGTCAGTACAGAAAATATTGATAGGGCCCAGGTCCCTACAGTGGGAAATTCAAACACACTTTAGTAGATGCTCTTGCCAATAGAATGAAATTGTTTAACAATTTCCTTGCAAGCATAACGGTGAGAGAACAGGAAGAAAGAATAATAATGCAGCAGAGACATATTACTTACTCCATGACTACCCAAAACTGTATCAAAAACCAAAACAAACAAACAAACAAAAACCAAACCCAACATCCACAGCGCTGTGTGTTCTTGGTGAGAATTTACATAAAGATTGTAGCTCAAATCCTAATATCTTTTTGGCAGAGAGCATCAAACTTCCAGCCCAGAAAACCTACTTTAGTGGCCACAACCAGGCTGCCATCAGATTTTAATTACAAAAGGACTGCTCTCTTACAGAACAGGTGTAGAAGAAAAAAAAAAATAGAACAGTAAGAAGCCATAATGTTATGGCATAACTGTACTCAGAAGGGCTTGTTGACTGGAGAGTGTCAAAGTGTCAAAAACAGTTTTGCTGAAATCAGTTCCATGCAACACAAGAGTGCTATCTTTACATGTCAGAATATCTACTAATACAAAATGCAGAGCTGGCAAAGAGCATGAGTCATAAATAGTTTCCCAGACCTAACAGGGGAAACCTGTTCTATTGGATCTGACCTCATCTGTTAAGGCATTTCTCTCCACTCTGATGCTCTGGGGCAGGGACTCATGATACTGCGGTGCTCAGGTGCAGGGGTGCTTCGTTTTTAGGCAAATCTCAAAACCAGTTTAAATATCATATTTGTACTCCTGCATAAAAGACATAACCCTGTCACTTATCTGTGAATTCAGAAAACTTGCCCTGACTCAGCAGTGGGATTGAGCCAGTTCACAGAAGCTCATAATAGCCAACTCTTAAATTTTCAGGTATTTGTGAGTTGGTTATCAAACACAGCCATTATTAAAATCTAAATGATACAAACTTAGAATCGCTAAATTGTATTGACAAAAAGGTAACAAATACTCAAAATTCATCATTTCCCAATCATTTCACTACATTTTACTATTATTTATGCTCTTGCAGTTATTTATATCTACAGTATCTGAATACTGTATCTCTTCCGAACTCTGCATCCGGTTATGTCATGTTGGTAGCGTGAAATGGGTCATGGGGGGAGCATTTACAGCACAGAAATTGATAATACTACAAATCTGGGCTTGATATATTATTTTGTGGACTGTCTAGTCTTAAGAAAGTGATGGAGAAACTGCTAATCATGCAGATTAAAAGTGTGTTATGTCTGTAGCTGTTAAGTTCTGACATGGACAAAAATGAGGATATATTCTTCCAATATTCAAAAGCTATTATCTGATTCAACAAAGAAGCTGTTCATTGACAAATGAAGTTCTGATATGTGCCCTGACTGCTATACTTCCGTCTTTCTTGTTAACATAAATAAAACTAACAATCAACATGCATGTTGGACCTACACTCACCTTTCAGTTTTAACCAAAGGTTGGATATGGATATAGAAGTTTCACACAATTCAAAGAAAGCATCCTGTAGATTCAACGGAAATGTAATCCATAAAATAAAATGTATATTTTATTACAACCTTACTATCGGTAAAATTTCTAATAAACTTATGGGCATATATTGATGCATGCATTTTTTCCCCAGAGAACTGCCTATTAAACATGCACCAGCACATCACTGTCCCCAACCCAGGCAGTGCGGACACTGACCTTCTGAAAGAACCTACAGAATTCAGGTTCTTCCCTTGCTCTTTACCGAAGGTCTCCACCTGACACAGAATGCTAATTTTAGTACTAAAAAGATTTGCCTTGCCAGTTCAGCGTTTTAGCATATGTAACTGTCACCTAATGGCAATAAGATGGGGTTTGACTCCGGGCAATTAGATGAAGAGAAAGATCAGAAATTTCCAGGTCACAATCATACACAAAAAGTCAATCTGCTTGTAAAATAAAGAATTCCTAGCCTTTTCTAACTAGGTAGCATTCTTCACAGCAGATGATTTTATCTTCAAAGCAACAGTTATGAAATTTTTGTGTTCCTGACAATTGCCTGGGAAGCCTGTTAAAAGTACAGAACCCTGGAATGCACCTTCAAGTATTCTGATTCTGGGTGAAGTCTAGGCAGGTAGCTCATGGTTCATATTTTAAGAAATACAGTATTACGGAACACGCTGAATGTAAGCATGGTAGCTTACCCTGAACTCCTCACTCCTTTCTTAAACATACACTGCCCTACACCAAGCTACAACAAGATACAAAGAGGTATCCTTCTGGCAATCTGGCTTTACTCTTCAGCTGAAAAGGGCCTCACCCGACCCACTCAACCCCACCTCCCCTAACCCCACATTCACTTTCTTTGTTCCCAGTGAAGAAAAGAAAAACCTAATGAAAAATCTTCCTAGAGCCATGAGTAGTTACTCTACCAACAAAGGAAGCAAAGGAAGTTTGGCATGAGTTGGTCTTAATAAGCCAACTCTGGAGTACCTTTTCTTTTGTAAGTACTCACCAACCATCTGCTAGATTGGCTTAGGACCTTGCCAGGGATGGACAAGTCTTGAGTTTCTAGATTTCACATATCCTCTGCTGTGAGGACTGGGCCATCTGCCTAACTCTCCCTGCTGGCATATGGCTCCTGCCTCTACTGGACGTCTCCTGGCATCTGTTACCATTACTTGTCTCCCAGGCAGAGAGATGTCTTCTTTCTTGGTTTGAACATAAATTAAAATAATACATTTATGATTATAGTTTGGATGTTTCCAAAACACTAACTCATTCTGGCTGTCAGCATTTCTTGAAAATATCACTGGGATGTCTGCCCCATGAAGTTCCTAGATGTATGTTTGTTTGGCCCCCTCATTTGTGTGCCCCTGACCCTTACAATTTGTGCTCATCAGAGAGAAATAATTTCTGAGATAGGGGAGGCTGTTTTTTCTTTTTTAGGTGCATGGTCTGGGAATAATAGAGCCTGGGTCTCCTGCATGGGAGGTGAGCATTCCACACTGAAGCACCTGTGTACCCAGGAGTCTGCTTTTAGGAGTTGGAATATGAGAATCTAAAAAATCATTTATGCCTTCCATTCTTCTTGAGCTATTTGGAATCTGACCATATGGAATTATATAGCTTTATTCACTTCAAATTTTCCTATATTATAGGACCCAAGCCCAGCAATATCTAGCCAAATCAAGTTAAATATAGTATCAAGTGAAATATGATAACCACACTCTATGAACCAGGCATCAGTGCAGCTGCTCTGATTGCAGTGGGAGTGAGATGCAGCTTCAGGTTCATCTCAGATGTCCACCCACAGGTGGCCCTAAGACAGTGTTGCAGAATTTCAGGGCTCAGTAAAACAGAGCATAAAAACCACTGTGCAGATTCAAATCCTTACTTCATTTTGGAACTGGCGCTTCTGTGCCATTTAAGCAAAGTACAGCATTTCCAGCTTTTAACAAGTTAACAGCATCACTGGCACAGTGCCTTTATTAGTGAATCTTTACATGCCACTGTGGCAGAGTTGTTCAACTCAAAATATTCTGGGCATGAATTCCAACCAGTTTATGATAAAGTTCTGCAACAGAAACATATATATTTTTTCACATTGAAAGCTCAAATTCAGTATGTGTACTCCAGGGGAAGGAGCATTAACTTTCAACTAAGCTATATACCAAGTTCTTTAGAAATTATCACTAAATCCAATGCAATAATACTATAATAACAATATAATTACTTTCATAAGAGGCCAATGGATGCAATCTTCCAACAGTTCCTTTTTCTTTTAGCTACTGTTAAGTCGACTTCTTTTCTTGATAGGGCAACAGGGAAGGGAAGAAAAGGGCACTTGCTGACAAGTGTAAACAGAATGTTCTCTAGCACAGAGCACACTAGGACCGCTTCTATTTTGCAGGTAACAGTAATGTCTTTCAGGTTCTGGAAGGGCAATTTTGTGCCAGAACTTAGTGACAATGACTAGAATTCTGTCAGAAATACCCACTTAGGCCATTCATTCATTCTTTCCTCTATTTAAACATTTACCAAATATCTCCTATGGTTTAATCACTGGGTTAATATGAGGTGAATAGAAAGATGAATAATACACAGTGTTTTCCCTCTGAGTTCACAGTCCAGATACATGGACAGTGATAGGGAAAATGTACAGGTACACAGAGAGTGCACAGGTGAGAGACCCCAAAGCTAAGGCTTAGAAGAATCCAGAGGAAAGAGAGGCAGAAGAGAAGAGAGTAACTCTAAGCTGAGAGGAAGCTTCAATAAAGGTGTTGAAGCAAGAAGCTGCAGGGCAGACTCTATTGTTAGTGTAAAGCAAGTGAACACATTGTGTGACCCAGTTTAGTTTCTTACATGTCATGCTAAGAAGCTTGGACTTGACTCTGTGGCTCAATGGAATGGCAGAAAGCCTTGACAAAGGAAAGCAGCAGGGTCAGAGCCACCTTTTAGAAAGCCCAATCTGGCTCCCTGGAGGCTGGATTTGGGTGGTCAAAAACAAAGGCAGGGAGCACATTAGAAGCTGCAATAATACAGGAGAGAGGTTTGGGGGCCTGAACTAAGGCAGAGTAGTAGGGATGGAGATGGGAAACACACTTGAGAAATAATCCTGAGATTACACTGATGGGAACTGGTGAAGTGAGGCAAGGCAGGGTGACTTGTAGTGAGGAAAGTTTCCAGAATGACTCTCAAGTTTCTGTTTCGAGTGACTGGCGGGGGTGGGGGGATGTCACCCACCACCAAGATAAAAATACAGAAATCAGTCTGGGCTTGGGGGGCTGGGGGGGCCGATGTATTTATTCATTTACTATGTTCCAGAAGTTGACCCAGGTGCTAGAAATATAATAGAGAACAAGACAGATAAATAGAGCTTAACTTTTAGCAGACGAAGGCAAAGAATAAACAAGTAAAATGTAATTATATCATGCTAATTCAAATAGTGATATGCACTTTGAAGAAAAATGAAGTCAAGGAAAAAGCAAATAGGTGGCTATTCTGAGAAGGTGATGATTGAGCAGACAGATTGAATGACGTAAGGGGTGAACCATGAAGAACCTGTGGGAAGAAAATTTCAGGCAGAGAGAACGGCAAGTATAAATGAATGAACCAAAGTGTAAAGGTCAAATGATAACTCCAGTTTTGGAGATGTTGAATTGGAGGTGACTTCTGGGAATCCAGATGGAGATTTCTAGGAGATGGTTAAGCGTAAAGGTCTGAAGCTCAGCAGAGGCTGAGCTTGAATATGGACTTAGAACTATCAGCATGTTGTAGGCTGGTGAATCTTGAGAGAGGAGAGGACAACCTGGGAAAAGTACTTAAAGTGAGAGAAACTGTGGGCTGATGCCAGCAATGCATAAACACCAATATTTCAGGGGTAAGTGGAAGAAAAGAAACCCATGAAGGGGAAAAATCAGTATAAGATTTCAGTGTCTCAGAAGTCAAGAGAGCAGGAAGCAATGATCACCATTTCAAATAGAGCGGCATTCCAATAACTGACACGTGGCCTCTGGGTTTAGCAATTAGTAGGTCATTGATGGTTGTAATTACAGCAGCCTTAGGGGAGTGCTGGGTATGGGAATTGGACCTTAATGGTTTGAACAAAGTGAGGAAAAAATCCAGCGAGCACAAGATATCTCATCAGAAGTGTGGCTGTGAAGAAAAGAGGTCATTTGGAGAGGAAATGGACAATAGAGAGAACGTCTACACTGGCAAAGTAAAGAGTTGGCAAGTCAGAGAGAATCTGCAGGAGCAGAGCTGGCAGGCAAGGGGCATGCCCTGGCCTGGAGCAGAGGCCACCACCCTCTGCCAGCTGGCTTTGGGCAGCCCTGGCTCCCATGAACTAATTCCAGCCAATAGCCTCGACTTTGCAGGGCCAGAATCCTGGATCTCCTAGCATTCTGCACTCTCATGGATTGTAAGAACCTTCAGGAAGCTCTCCCAAATCTATCTAAGGGATCAGGTGAGCAAAATAAAATAAATGTTTGTCAGCTGAGGGGCTTAACCATCTGAAAGGGGTTGGGAAAACCCAGCCGGATTTCTCAAGAAGATGGCCTTATGTATGGCCACTGAGTCCTGGAAGGGCAAACTCCTCATTTCTCTTCCATATTATACGGCATTGGCCCCATAAGTTCAAAGTCAGATCCAGTTCCATGCATCGGGCAGGGATGTGAAAGCTGAATAAAGCAAAAAATCTCAGTAGGATGGAGCAGAGGGCACAGTTGGATTGGGAGAAACTCTGACCAAACAAACTAGTACTAGGAAAAGATGAACTTTAGCAGAGTAATGATGAAAAGGTGAACTTAAGAGAGGCATGATAAAAAAAACTATACAATCATGACATGTGAAATACAGGAACACTGATTTGGTCAACAAAACCTTTAGATAAAAGAATGAGAGGGCTCTATTGGAAGCAAAATGAAGTCAACTTCTGACCAATCAAAGGCTGTTCTACATTCCTGGCAGGTGGTAAACTTACCAGACTTTGCACAAAGGGCAGACAAGTCAGAAATAAAAAAAAAAGATTACAAACATCTTTAGATCAATTTAGGAATAACAAAACCATGGTCGTTTCTTTAACAAAATTAGGTGATTTGGAGACCTCTCTAATTCTTAGAAATTGAGTTAAGTAGGATAAAATCTTATTTATTACTCATCTCAAACCCTCATTCATACACTTCTCAGGAACTACCATCAAGCATATTCTGGCCACAGGACTCAGAATGGCACTTCTGCTTCTTGAAAAGAAGTCAACACACAAGCTCCTGAAAGCAACTTCTGTTCTAAACAGTCCTCATTTTATTCTAATCACTTTCACAGGAAACGCACACTGGGTTCACTTTCCTACCCCAACTATGTTTTTCTTATACTTTGATCCCTCTTGGAAACAAATATGATTGGGCCATCATTACTCAACCACGTACACCATAATGTAACGATAGGCAGATGAACCAGAATCATGTAAATAGTAGGGAATAACAAATACAATCACTATCATAATTTCAAAATAAAATCTGCAATTGCATTTTTCATTTCAGACACATATTTACAACGATTACATACCTCAAATGCACTTTTCTAAAACCAAGCTCAATCTCTCTCTCTTTCCCTCAACATACTTGCTCCTACTTCTGAACCCAGAGTTCAATTGCTTAAATCAGAAACTTGAGATTTCCTTTGTACTTCTCTCTGTTGCACCCCTTGTTCTATGGATTCCATCATAAAATGGATCAATATTACCATTAGAATAAGATTCAATTTCTTAACATGGCCCAGACAGCTCTCACTGACCTCTCTGGCTTTATCTCTCAGCACTTAAAAACTCCCCATCCTACATTCCAATTCAACTCCACCAACCCTAAACTCATTCAGGTTCCCTAGGGTTGTTCAGAATTCAAACTGTCAGGAATTTGCACAAGCTGTTTCCTTTGCTAGAAACTTTTCCTTCTAATGCTTTGCCTGAACTTTCACTTTCATAGCAAGTTAAAGCTTATAATAATTCTTCTCTGGGGAAGCCTTCCTTGACACCACTGCTGCCAAGTCTGGGTGAGATGCTCCTCTGATGTGCTCTTCTAAGACACTTTATTATCATTATTGTACTGAATTGCAATTGCCTGTTTACTTGTCTATATCCTCCACTAGAAGGTAACCCGCCTTGAGAACAGGGACCATGTCTTCCTTATTCACAATACATCCAGCACCAAGGGCAGCGCCTGGCACCTGGGAGGTATGTAAATGTGATGAATGAGCAGTTAGATTACAGTACATTCTCACTTAGGAATTGCCGAAGAAATGAGCCAGGAACAAGTTTGGAGGTTAAAATGAAGGAGGGTGTAAAGTGATGAAAGAGGAGAGAAAACAATAATCAGTAGGGTACCAGAAGAAGAGTAAAAAACAGGAATAGATTAATGGAATAAGTAAAAGAAAGCAAAAACAAAAAAATGGGGAGGGAGTCACCAGTGCAGATTTCTGTGAAACTCAAAAAATCTCCACCAATGGGGAGTAATTTACTGAATACTAAATTCCAGGCCTTGTGCCAAATACATTGCCTCATTTACACCATACAGCTAGCTCCCCCATAAACAAGATTATTCTCATTTTGCAGGTAAGAAAATTGAGACAACAAGAAGTTAGGTAACTAACCCCATGTTATAAAACTATTAAGTGGTGGCTCAGTCTTTGAACTAAATTTATGAGGACTTCCCAGGATCTACGCTCTTTCTTGGAAGTGTTCATTCAGGAAGTATTTAACCACAGAACAAAGGCAGATTTTATGATAAAAATGTCTAAGCAGTCAATCTTGAAAATGAAACAGTAATTTACCTCCCTATAGTTCAAATCCTGCTTTCTACCCTTTAATTTTCCATTTTCTAGTTCTTAGAGCAAGCAGAGTGTCCTAACATCAGCAGTAGCCAAAATACTATGTGGAACTGAAATTAGGGCCATTCATTCCTCCCCATCGCCTCTGGGGAAGTGAAGGGTCTGTAGGCCTGTGTCAGGGACCCAGTGTGTCTCTGGACAACAGGCCTGCACTAGCCCACCCTTTGCTACAAGCTCAAAGGAAGATGAGAGTTCTGCTACTGCTTGCAACCAGCAATGCCGCTGCATATGCATGCCACAGTCCAGCTCAGGCTTTCCACGTTTCGGCAGTATCCCCAAAACTGTTAACTTCTGGTAGTGAAGGGTTTGGATGCAGATATGAGCTTCAGATAAGGCAACTACCAGGACCAATGGAAAATGTTTCCTAAATTGACCTTAAAAGTGGGCTTGGAGCTAAAATACATACTGTGTTATTTTATATTGGAAAATGATCTCTATCTTTTCCAAAACTTCTATAACAATAAAATACCTTTGCCATGACAGCATTCACAGATGCAAGGGAAGGAAGGCTACTCCTCTAGCTGAACAAAAGCTCAAATAGTGGTTATTATGCCGCTGCTTCCTTTATTTATGTCTTCTCTCTCCAAAGAGACAGGAAAGTCCTTAAAGGTAGAGCCCTTGCAGCCTTCCCTCATCTTCCTCACTTTTTTTTGTTTATTAAACAGATTTTTTTCTCTACAAATATTCTCTACACTGATGACACTAATATGTATACATGTATTTTTGTATGTATATGTGTATATATATATACACGTATTTCTTACACATCTAAATACCAAACCAGTACCCTCTCATGGAAGCAGATATTCACAAGAAATCAATTTTAACTGATTCAATTCATCATCTAACAGTGGTTACCAAGGATACCAAATAGTCAAAAATCGCTTGCCTCCAATTTGCTTGTTAAATAGGAAGATGTTAACAGAAAGCTGTGAAGATGCATTGCTGTCTAAGTGGCAAGGCCAGCAGTAGTGCCCTTTCCAACATCCCCAAGTCCCGAACTTAGTTAAAAAAAATCGCAGTCTGTAACAACCACTAAAAATGTGCAACGCTTTTTCTAGGATTTGAAATTCAGTGGTTAGTCTTTAGAAAAATGACCGCTAATGGTTTCACTTTAATTCACTTCCTGATGAAGCACTAAACTGAGAATGGCTACTGATTTGCTCTTCTTATCAATCTGACAGCAGACGATTCTCATGGCAGTTAACAGGGCTTTCAGGTAATCTATCTGAATCTGTCCTATATCAAACAATCAATCTCTGTGCATTTATTAATACAGTGTAGTGTTTAACAGACAAGAGTAGAAAGTGCCCTTTAGGGGCAGAGAATTTGAACAAAGACACCCAAAACAACAGCAACAAAAATGCTTCCCTTACTAAAAGGTCAATGTGGTTTTAAAAAATATATGCATAAGATTGAGCCCTGTCTATAATTTATGACTGTACATTTAAAGAGAAACCAAAGAATTGATACCCTCTTCCCGAGAACGTGCAGTCAAAATTCTTACTTCTTTGTATATTGCTTTATACTTAAAGAACAATAATTCTCCGTCATTTATTGCAATTTTTATGTGTGGTTTGCCTTAATTTTGTTTATAATGCCTTTTGCAAAAGGAAACAAAGGTTTGTGTTAATCAAAATCTATCAACCTTGTCTTTTACAGTTGGAAGTTTTGGGGTCATGCTGAGGAAGACCTCGCCTACCTTATCATATTAAGATAATGACTTATTTATGTTTCTTAAGGTATTATCAAGAAAAATATTGAATTTTATCAGATGCCGTTACGACATCTCCTGAGATGATTATATGTATAGTTGTTTGTATAAAAACTTCAAAGTGTGAATGCAATATTATTTCATTTCACATCCTCCAGAATAACTATAATTAAAAAAGACAGATGACAATTGCTGGCAAGAATGTGGAGAAATGGGAACCTTCACACGCTACTAGTCGTGATGTAAAATAGGGAAACCACTCTGGAAAACAGTTTGGCAGTTCCTCAAAATGTTACACATGCAGTTATCCTATGGACCAACAATTCCACTCCTTAGTATATACCCAAGAGAAATGAAAACAAAAACTTGCACACAGATGGCCTTAACTGCTGTACAGCATTATTCATAATAGTACAAAACTGGAAACGACCCAAACGTCCACCAGCTGGTGAATGGATAAGTAAAATGTAGTATATCCAAGTAATGGAATACTATTCAGTAATAAAAAGGAAAGAACTACTGATACCTGCTCCAACATGGCTGAACCTCAAACATGTTATGCTAAGTGGAAGAAGCCAGTCACAAAAGAGCTGCTCTGTGTGTAAGATTAATTTCATATATATGAAATGTCCAGAAAAGAAAAATCTATAGGGATAGTAATTAGAATATGGTTGCCTGGGGCAGGAATTAACAATTAATAGACATGAGGGATCTTACTTGGGTGAAAGAAATATTATAAAACTCATTTATAGTGATTGTTACACACTTTTGTAAACTTATTAAAAAATCATTGAATTGTACACTTAAAACGGACGAATTATGCAAAATATGCCTCAATAAAGTTGTTTTCTTTAAATGAGAGGATGGCTGGAAATAAAATCGAAGGAAAATATGTGCATTTTATCTTATCTATTTCTTTATAAACATGATCAAAAATTGAATTAATAATCTTAAATACTTCAAAAACAAACATAAAAACCTTTTAGTGTGAGAACAGATTTTAAATAAAAAACAAACATAAAAACCTATAATAGATTTCCTAATGCTTAAACTATTCTTATATTCTTGAAATAAATCTCGCCAGGTTATAGTATATCACTCTTTTAATACAAAGCTGTATTTATTTTACTATTATTTAACACAGAATTTGTGTGTTTATGTGCTTAACCAAGTTTGACATAGACTTTTTCCTATTATCTTTGTCAGATTTGGTATCAGCGTGATTCTAGCTTCATAAAGTGAACTGGAATTCTTTTTTTCTATGCTCTGGAATAGCTTTAAAAGTATATAAATTGCAAAACCTTTCTGGAGGACACTTTGATAATAAAACTTTGACCTAGCAATTCCTCTTCTAGTAAAAATATTAACAATGATTCTTTCTGGGTAGTGGAAGTGCTGGTGATGTTCATTTAATTCTTATGCTCATTTAAAATGTGCTTTTGCAATGAGAATTAAAAACAAAATTTGCAATGACCATTATGGTTCTAACAAATAAAAGGGATAAGTTTTTACTTGATATTTTGATAGACTTGACCTATTAAAAACATATGGGAAATAAGTTCTTTGACATTTTAAAATTTCTTATAAGTATTTAATACTATGAGACATTTTAAATGCTTGTATCTTCCACTCAATTTTTTCCATGGTTTTTGCTTTGTATTTCCATGTTTTTGGCATATGTCATTTTCTTTTCTTTTTTTAACCTCTTCTGTATCTGTTATTAAATTCCCCTTCTCATTCCTTTTGATTTATATTGTTTTTTTCTCATAATTTTTCTTGGATACAATAGTAACATATTTAATTATTTTTATTTCAAAGAAACACATCTTGACTTTGTTTAGCAACATCACTTCTTTGTGTTTTACTTCCTAATTCACTGATTTCTTTTAGAGACACTAATGCTTTATTCCTACTTTTTTTTTTATTGAGAAGTTGTGGGTTTACAGAACCATCATGCATAAAATTCAAGATTCCTATACACCACCCCACCATCCATACCTTGCTCTGGTGTGGGATATTTGTTACAATTGGTTACAGCACATTTTTACAATTTTACTATTAAATAACATCCATAGTTCAATTTATACTCCTAAGTATAAGTTCGGGTTTGCTTTATTTTCTTTTGGGAGGGGTATTTTTCCATTTATAGGCTCTTAAATTTAATGCTTGGTGTATTTAATTTCTATTATTCTATTTAACTATAACAACAAGTTAGGGTTATGAATTTTCATCTAACTTAAGCTTTGACTGGACTTCACAGTTTTGACATATGCTTTCATTTCCATTGTATTTCGGTGCCCATTTCTTTCTTTGCACTGCAAGAGTTAAATTTTCTAACGTTTAGTTTTCCTGTTGTTTTACTGTTACCTGCTTTTCGTTAATTAATAGTTTTACTGCATTTGGTTATCAAATGCGGCACACAGAATTCCTCTCTTCTGGGATTAAAGTTTCCTTCTTATGTCTAGCACATGATCAATTTTAAGAAATGTTCAATGAACATTATTTTTCTCTTGGTGGAATAAAAAATTCCGTAAGTATTTCCTGTAAGTCAGACTCTTTAACTATATATTTTTTTCTACCCTCTTCATATTTATTTTTGACTTGATCAGTTGGAGTCTTAGTATAGTAGGTTAGTCTCCCACTTAGAATGTTGATTTTTCTAATTTCTCTTTGTAGTTTTAACAATCTGGGTCTACATATTTAAATATAGCTTCATTCATTAAAAGTAAAAGTTTATGACTGTTGAATTTCATTATTCATTGTACCATTTATCAACCTAAAATTAATCTTTTTTAATGACTTTGCTGTCGTATTCAGTATGTTGATCAGAAGAATGTTAGTTTAATTGGCATGAGGCTTTAGAAAAAGAGCAGAGAAAATATAAATTCCACAGACAGATATTTTACACTTGCTGTTTAAATAGGTTTAATGAAACGATTTTCTCAACGTTTAACAAATCAGGTGTCTACAGATCCTTCTCTGACATTTCTCCACGTCCTAAAATGCCTTATAAATGGCACATCTTCCTATTCACTTCTCTCCATGAGCTTCCCTGGCTCAGACTTGCTAACTGTCCACAGCGTTATGAGATATGACCCAAGACCTACAACTTCACCTTTTAATGTAAAGGCATGTGCTACTGAGCTCTTGTTTTGTGAAACTATTTAATGTAACTTCCCAATTTCCACCTACTGAGGCACTGGAAAGACAATTTTTACTGAGTTACTGAAGCATAAGACAATATAAAAATTAAAAGATCAAAAAAAAAACCCCAATATAATGGAAAGGGAAATGAGCTACAATTTTAATCTTTATCAGCCTACAGAGTCTCAAACTGAGCCTTCTGGGATTAGATTTTCCCCAGAGAAGCCTACAATAATCCACACACAAATGGAGGCTAAAGCACTGTGGAGTTGGAATCAATGGATGTTTCTACCAACAGCATACGGAAGGTAAAAAGAAACACTTAGGGGGATTTTCTAGTGCTCTTTGTAGACTCTTTCTGAAATAGATTCCATAACAGATGATGAATTTTAGCTTGCTGAAAATTAAAGTAATACACACAAAGCACTTAAAAAACCCCAGAAGGAGGATGACCTATAAATTTGGGATATTACAGTGACATTCAATCTGATGTAGCAGTCACGGTAGAGCAGATTAAAGTAGAGCAAACAGCACTGTTTACTCATTCTCTCTGAAATAATTTGAGAACCCTTCAAAGCCTGCTCAGCTATGCTATCAATTGACATCATATTTGAAAAAAAAAAAAAATCAGAACAGAAAATATGTTTGACTTGGGATTTTCTGAAAAAAAGTGTTAAAAATGGTTCTAATGTTGCCTCCTCATCATGTTCAGTCTCTTTCTTTATTTCACAGTTTTCTTCCTGATAAGAAGTGGAAACACATTGATCTAAGTGACTTACAGCCTACAGGAATCAAGCAGCCATGTTCTCCTCTGACTTTACATGTACTTGGAGTCTTTTGTTTGTTTTATAGCATTTTATATATATAAATACCATATGTATTAGTATGGTTACCCTAAATTGAGAATAAATGATAATCATATTACACATCTAGCCATAAAGACTATGATTTTAGTTAGCGCTAGAATCCTACAGCTACATTTTACAGCTACATTTCGAAAGGATTTATTATTAGTTGCGCCAACAGCAGCTGTATTTACAAATAATTTGATTAACTCCTCTGTGGTAAAAAAGAATCAATGATAAGTAATAAATGTATTTTTGTGCTTGGATTTCTTTTCTTAACATTTTACAAATGTTTTATACAGACGGTTTGAGTATTTATTTTGACAACAGGGCTGCAAAAAGTAATTTCAATCCATTAAGGCCACAAGTGCATGTCATTTCCACCCCTGGCTGCACATAACACTCAAGTGCAGATATTTTAGGTGTCACACCCCAGAAGACTCTGATTTAGTCAGTCTGGGTATAGGGCAGTTGTATCTTCAGAAGCCCTCAACTGATTCTGCTGCATAGGTAACCGAGAGCCGCTTTCCAAAAACCTTTGAGTCAGAACAGGCCTTAGATTTCAACCATTTCTCCTCTCCTTGACTGGCAGTAACTTCTTCCTAGTGGTCCACCAGTCACCTGCCATTGGACATCACCATCAGGAAGCATACATCCTCAAACTCAATGTGCTTAAAATTAACCCCGTTATTTCCCCTCCAAACATGCTCAACTTCCTGTAGTAAATTGAATAAATCATATGATCATCTTCCCAGGTACTTACACCAGAAACTTTGGAGAATTCCTCTATTTCATATCACTGCCCTGACCATTTGACCTCTGAAGTATTTTATTTTACATCTATTCCTCTTTTCCATCTTTACTGCCTTAAAACATTCCTTTGTGGGTTCTGCCTACTATCTGCTGATGTTTTCCCCCAAATCCCCCAGCTTTGCATCTTATATGGCCTGGCTCCAACCCTACATCAAAACTATTCAGTCCCACTGCTGACATCTATCACCCCCCAGGTCATTTCTCTCCATTCATGGCTGCTGGTTCACTGTCACTCTCTCCTACCCTACTTTCACCAAAATTCTTGGTTAATTCAATATCCATGTAGACAATTCTTCCCAAACTCTGGTCGTTCAGTTCTTTCTTCTCCTTTCTTTCAATAACTTCTCTTCCCCCTACTCAGGGTCTCACTCCGTGATCATACCCTGGACCCATTATCAACAAGTGCAGCCCCTTCATAAGCTTGATTTCAAACATGCCACTTTCTGGACCTTTCCTCTTCACTGCATTCCCAGCAATAATCCCACTCCACCAAAACCTACAATCCTTTAATCTTACCACCTCTTCGCTATCCCTAACCTCCTTACATGTCCACTTTTCTCTCCTTACTCAGATGAAATTTCAGGGTTAATCAATCTAATTGCTCTATTCTATAAACGCTCCACTCTTCTGCCATTCTTTTGTTGTCATATATAAGTACAGGTCAGGTTAAACACAAACTTTCTTTCTCTACGATGCCTCCACAAACAGCTTAACAATGCAAGAGAAAAACGCACTCCCATGCAGAGAGATATCATTTTATATTTGTTCTAACCAACCTCGTGTGGGCCCCTAATATTGCCCATCAATCACACTCCACTTCCTAGTCCATTCACTCTCCCACTCTCTAGATGATCATTTCTACTTTACTGTTTTCAAATCTTCATCACCTCCTACCCCACTCTTACTCTCAGCTGATAACCTTGATCACCTTGCTGCTTTCTAGTTCACTAAGAATTCAAAAGAAACAGAAGACAAACTTCTAGAAGATCTCCAAACCACTTGTGCACACCTCTGCCCCGACTGCCTTGAGTCCTGTGCAATGCATGAACCCACCTACTCATTCTCTCTTGAAGAGACTCATCAGTTTCATTGACCCCTCTCACCTACCACTCATCCAAAATCACTCAGGTTCACCAAATGAACCCCCATGTTGCTAGGTACAATGCTCCATTTTCATCTTACTTGAGATGAGAAGGTAAGTCCCCATCTGACTTGACCTATCAGTGCATTTGAAGCAGAGGATCACTCCCTCCTCCCAGGAACTCTCGTTCCTTCCTCTCAAGTCTCCTTTCTTGGTTCCTCCTCATCTCACCAACTTCTAACCAGTTTTACTATCTTCGGTCTTTTCTATTTTTATTCACCCCTTGGTAAACTCATTTAGTTTCCTTGCTTTAAATATCATCTATATACTGATGGCTCCTAAGTTTACATCTGCAGCCCAGACTTCTTCCTTGAACTCCAGGCAAAAATATCCAACTGACTACTGAAGGATATTCTTCTAGCAATCTTCCCTTCTCAATCTTACATCATGAATTCTCTTCTCTGCTATACCTTTCCCATCATCTTAATGCTGTTATTTCTTTCATCTTCAAAAAACAAGCAAAAAAAAAAAAAAAAACCTCTTGACACCACCTCTCACTAGTTATTGTCCCATTTCTCTGCTCTTCTCTGCAGAAACCTCCTTTAAATAACGGTCTATATCTGCTACCCCAAATTCCTCTTACAGCTGTTCCAAACAGGTTCTTATTCTCACCTCTCTACCAAAATGGCTTGTCAGGGTCATCTCAATGACCCCTATGTTATTAAATACAACAGTCAGTATTCAGTCCTTAATCTACTTGAACTAAAAGTACATTTGATAAAGCTGTTTATTCCCTCCTCTTCGACACATTCTATTCTTTATCCTGGTTTCCATGGCACCCCTCTTGCCTGGATTTCCTCCTTCATGTCTTCACTTAGTCTTTCTTTGCTGATTTCTCCACTTTTCTCTAACCTCTTACTGCTGGAGAGTTCCACAACTCATTCCTGTCCTCTTCTCTCCTCTATTCACACTGCCTTCTTAAATGCCTCAACCAGAGTCATTTTAAATCTCATGTATATACCGAAACTCCCATATTTATATTTCCAGTCCAGCATCTTATCTAAAATCCAAGTTCATATATCCAAATTCCTAATCTGCATCTCAATTTGAGGCACTAAGAAATAAGCACTGCTAAATTAACACATGTAAAATTGAGCTCCAAATCAATCCCCAGCCTTGCTTCTCTTACACCACCATTCTTCAGGTTGCTCAGGCCAGAATCCTGGAGTCGTTCTCTGTTCCTCTCTGGCTTTCCCACTCTTATATCCATCCTTCAGTGAATCCTGTTACCTCCAGGGATACCCTGACCACTTCTCACTGTCTTTCCTGCTATCATTATGGTCCAAGTCACCACACCTCTCACCTAGATTATCCCAATAGTCTCATAATTGCTCTCCCTGATTCAACCCTTATCTATCTGCAGCCAACTTTCTATATGTCAGAGTGACTTTTTCAGCGTCTAGGTCAAATAATATCATTCCTCTCCTTAAAATGCTCTAATGGCTTCCAATTTCACTCAGAGTAAAAGCTGCATTCTTTACAATGGTTTATAGGGCCCTAAGATCAGTCTGCCATCATATCTCTGATCTCAACTATGACTTTTTTCTTCCTCGCCAACTCTACTGTTGTGCCACTGGCACCTGAGCAATACTTGAACACAGGGATGCTCCTGCCTAAGGACCTTTATACCAGTTCCAGCCCTTCCTGGAAAACCCTACTCCCTGAGAGCTGCATGTCTTGCTCCCTCATCTCCTTTTGACTTTTATTCAAGTAAACTTCAATGTCTTAACTCAGTGATGACACTCTAGTCCCCATTCCTTATTCTCTTTCCCTGTTTTATTTTTCTCCTTAGCACTTATTACCATCTAACATACCTCATAATTAACTTTATATATTGTTATTTTTCCCTCACCAACACGTAAATTCCATGAGGACAAACTTTTTACTTTCATTTGGTTCCCGGATGTATATATACTATTGTATCTACAAAATCTAAAAAATCTAGAACACAGTCTGGCTCATAGTAGATGCTCAATAAATATTTGAAGAGCAAAGGAATGATATCTCTAATAACAATCTCTCTGATTCAACCTTCAAGTCTCCAGAATGATCTAATAAAAAATAAATCTGCTCATCTCAATTTATAGCCTGAAACCTTTCATTGGATCCACATAGTACTGTAGTTGATATAAACTGAAATGTCTTCAGTAGGAAAGCATGTCCCATAAATGTGATAAACAAAGAGTATGGTGCAAGGGCATGAAAAGCAGACAGTGTGTGTCTCACCTAAGGGCTTTCAATTCAATTATTTTGAAGTATTGTGCCTTGCTGTTTGGCAGCCCTGTATGCAGAATAAAAACCACCTCTAAGGCATGGGTTGGTAGGCACTAGGCTTGTGTCCTGTAACATAAGAGAAAAAGAACTCTGCATATCCACACAATGAGCAGTTGCAATGCAAAAGAACACCTTAATTTTCATTATTTAATAATAAGATGAGGAAGCAAGGTGCATTGTTGGCGTAATCAGAAATTATATCTGGAATCCAAATGTTTGAACCAGACGACTAAACATGCAAAAGACAGTTTTCACACTACACAAGGTAATTATGCTTGAGTTTCAGGGTGACGTGATTGGGCATATAAAAGCCTGGGAATCTCCCATTAAGTGATTCCAGGCCGTCAAGACTTTTCTCTGGACAGGACGAATGTCCTCACCATCAACCTGAGAATATTTCCATTGAGAGCCAGGGAGACTTGAGAAGTTGTACTCAGACAAACTTCCCCAGTCTGACCTCTTCTGCAGTGTTTTGCTGAGAATGGATCCTGTGGACCAATGGTAGTAAATTACACTTCTTTCCCAAGATTTCTGTGTCAGAATGCTCCAACCTAGTCCTCCATAGGACTTTGACAATGGCATACAAGGGCTTCCATGATCTGACCAGATGTTTACGAGAGCAGTCATCTCTCCACACTGCCCCACACATTCCACTTGCTGTTCCCAAGGATCCATTCTCTCTCCTGTCTTAGTGTCTTTGTAACTTCTTGGATGCCTTTCCCACCCACACCCGCTTGGCAAACTGCTCCACCCAAGCATCAACTTCTTTAGAAAGCTTCTACAGATCCACTCCAGTCAACTAATTGCTTCTCTCCTCTTTTCCTGCACTATATCCAGTACATAGATTTCTTCCTGTCTTTATTTTATTAATTGCAATT
Source organism: Tamandua tetradactyla (assembly GCF_023851605.1). Lineage (NCBI taxonomy): Eukaryota > Metazoa > Chordata > Mammalia > Pilosa > Myrmecophagidae > Tamandua > Tamandua tetradactyla. The sequence continues at coordinate 81,149,555 of NC_135334.1, read as the reverse complement.
ATTGTTTTATCTCAATTCCATGAAGGCAATAACCATATCTAATGTATCTTTGAATCACTGATGCCTAACTTATAGTACTTGGCACTTAAGAGGCTCTCAATGAATGATTTTTGAATTTAACTTAATTATAATTGGAAAAGAGTGGTCAGATTAGTGTGATTAGAGTAAATGCTACTTAAATGTCCATGGGGGGTAGGACAGAGGAAAAGAAAACATAAAGAAAAAGAGATCCGAGTTATGTAACATTTTTACTCATATTTCATAAGTAAAGGCAGCACTTTCCCCATGAAAGAATGTTACAACAAATCCTTATTTGCTGATGGACTCCTTAAGTTTTAAAAGACAATCTAGTATAATCAAGAGATTATAGTCAGACAACCCAAGTTCATTCACTATACAGTGCTCCTTCTCTGAGCTCATTAAAAAAATATTCATATTCCAACAAAAATTGGTAAGAAAAACATTAAAATTCTTTAATATTAAACTGGCACAGAGTAGAGAAAAACATAGAAATTCATATATGAGGAAATGCCTGCAAAATCAAAATATTTTAAATAGCCAATCCTATCATCAATAACAAAAAATTGAAACAGCCAAGTAGTCACTTAAAACCTTCTAAATCAGCAAACCTTTTGTCCAAATTATAACATCTACTGCTAGTGATGTAGCATGGCTAAGTGGTACAGATCTATCAGAAGGCAATTTGAGCACACTGCTGATAATTTATCATCAAGAAGTTTTCCCAAAGGGAGGTAGGAAAATATTATTTTAAGTAATGAAATGCTAGAAACTAGAACTGCCTCAAAAGAATGGTTATGTAAAAAAGGTATGTCCACACTTTGGAATACTGTGTAGTTATTACAGTAATTGTACAGCCATGATTATTCAACATGGAAAAATTATAATAATAATAGCAATAAAGGTTAACAGTCATTGAACATCTACCATGTGCCAGGTGGCAAGTATTTCACATGCATTATGAGAGAGGTATTAATATGGGATTGTCAGATTTAGCAAATAAAAATAGAGGATGGCCAGTTCAACTTGAATTTCAGATAAGCAATGGATAATTATTTACTACATGTCCCATGCAATAATATCCATTGTTTATCTGGAATTCAAACTGAATTGGGCATCCTGTATTTTACTACTATGTTAGTAGTAATCCCATTTTACCAGTTGAGAAGACTAGGGCACTGAAATTATATAACTTCTCTGAAGACATAAGAGCTAATAAGTGGTGATAAAATGATGTGCTTACAAAAAAGTAGAATTTTGTCCACAAATGATTACACACTGGAAAAACATATACATGTCTACGGACCAGGCTGAAAGGAAATATGGGCAGGTGATACTACAACCAACAAAACCCATTTATTGAGCACCTACTCAGGGTACTGTGTTGTAACAGTCTTAACAACCTTGCACTCCAATATAACAGGTGAATAAAATGAGAGTTAAAGATCTTGCTCAAGGTCACAAAGCCAGTAAATGCAGGCTCAGATTCTGACTCCAAAACTCTTATTTATTCTACCCTGCCAAGAAGATTTCCTGGGTGACTTATTTTTTTCTTCTTTCAGGTGGCAGTCTATAAATAATGATATAAAAGCTTTTGTGTGATAAAGTACATGCAGACGCACACATAAATACAACTAGAAATCTGCAAAACCTAGTTCTTGGGATTTGCTTTGGAACAACACCATTTATGGAAACAAAAATCATGGTGAAAGAAAAATGTACAATATGCATTTATGGCTACAAGGAAAATCAATGATCAGAATGAAAACTTCTCCACAACTCAAACTGTGATTTCATTCAGAAAGTAAAGACACATACTGGATATGTCCTTTTAAAAATGAGACCGTTTTCCCACTATGCATCTTGCTAAGCTCCTCCGCTTTCCCTATATAATCTGGCATCTGAACTTGTTAGTTCTTTCACATAAATCAGTTAAAAAGGGACTATGAATTTTTTGAAGCCAACCATATGGAAGAGCACAGAGGCGCACACAAACACAAAAGTTGACAGAATGCTTTCTCAGTTAGAGCAATGCCTGTGCTCTATACATCATAGGAAATCTTAGTGTGATTTCCCTATGTGTCGACTTAATTTTTCCTTGGTACCTTAGTCCACATCAAAAAGTTTGTGCATTTAATTGTTTATTCCAAAAGAGGGAGCTGGCCACAGGGCTGCCTGTGATGCCTTTACCACAATTTGCTTTTGTTTTTCCCTCTTGATAATTACCTCATGACTAAACCACTCACTGGTCCATGAAGAGGAATCCCACAGAGATGAAAACACACTTGTTTAAATAAAATATTTATGAAGAAGCCCTTAAATGTCACTGAAGTTAATGCAAATTAGATAGATCCTCACATATTGTGCCTCCAATATGCCACTCGTTCCTTAGAAGGCTCTCTATTTCCTGATTGCAATTAACATTAATTTTTTAAAAGTAATCCCATTGAGCACAATCATGCCCAATGTCTATTCATAAAAACCCCATACTTTGAAGATTGATTCTCTTTTGACTATCTTTGAAAATGTGAATTAAGGCTAATATTTACTCAACAATTTATTTTTGAGATCTTTTCCTTAGAAACTATATTTAATTACCATTTGACATTAGGTGTTCAAGGAAGCGATTTCACTATAATTTAGTGCAAGGCGACATTATGCAAAGTCCCATATTCTAGCCTTTTCATGAAATATTATTTGGACAAGATTTTCTCAATCTGTTATTTTTTTCCAAATGGAGTGAACATAATAGATTCTTCTCGTGTTTGGGGATTTATGTTGTCAAAAGAAAGTTAAAAACCAGTTGATATTGGTACTAACTGTATAAGGGTAACAGTTAAGTTTCCTGCCTTTTGATACACCTTTCCTTTGCAGAAAAGAAATATTAAGCTGAGTTGAAAAGAATTAGGTGGATCTATTATTCACCTGATGGTCTTAACAGCTGCTGTTCACTTGGATGCACACTGGAGTCAACTGAGGAACTCAAAAAAAAAAAAAAAAAAATACTAATACCAGGCCCCACTCCCAGAGATTCTGATTTAATTGATCTAGAGCCCAGGCATTGATAACATTTTTGTTTATTTTTTAGAGCCCCCTAAGTGTTTCTGATGTGAAGCCAAGGTTGAAAGCTATTGGTCTAGAAAGGGCTTATGCATTACCCTTCCCGAGAGTAATGGTCACCTAGACAGAGCCACTAATGACGTGCCATCAGGCTCTGACCTGGTGAACATGCTACAGACCTTCGGTAGAGACTTCGACACGCAGAAAAATTCTCCAGGAACACGAAACCAGAATGTCAGTGGAAAGTCACTATCCTGGATAACAAAATTCATACTCAAAATACTGAGTTGATTCTTTATAAGTACATAATATTCAACCCACACTGAGGGTTTAAATCCATTATTCAGGTACTGAACACAGAAAGTAGTTCTAAAGATGGCTTTTATGAAAAAGACCTAGAGAATCTTCAACAACAATAACTTTTTAACATAGGTGATGTGGCTACCTAAGAAGCTGTTTTGACTCAGGCCCTGTTCCAGTTTGCTAGCTGCTGGAATGCAACACACCAGAAATGGATTGGCTTTAAATAAAAGGGGATTTATTTTGTTAGTTCTTCAGAGGAAAGGCAACTAACTTTCATCAGAGGTTCTTTCTTACGTGGGAAGGCACAGGGTGATCTCTGCTGGCCTTCTCTCCAGGCCTCTGGGGCCAACAACTTTCCCCGGGGTGATTCCTTTCTGCATCTCCAAAGGCCTGGGCTGAGCTGCGAGTGCTTACATGAGGAATGCTGAGCTGCTTGGGCTGTGCTATGTTGCGCTCTCTCATTTAAGCACCAGCCAACTAAGTCAAACATCATTCATTGCAGCAGACACGCCTCCTAGCCGACTGCATATGTAATCAGCAACAGATGACGTTCTTGTACCATTGGCTCATGGCCACAGCAACAGAACTAAGTGCCTTCACCTGGCCAAGTTGAGAAAAGAATCTAACTATCAGAGGCCCAATAACTTTTTTTAAAAGAGGAACCCCTGACCTTGGGCTAGTTTACCGCTCCACATTTCATTTTACTTATCTCTTATCAATCTCTTTTGGCAGTGCTTCTCAAGCCTTTATCCTCCCACGATCACCTGAATCTATAGATTCTGATTTATTGGTCTGAGGTAGGGCCTGAGGTTCGGCATTTCTAACAAGCTCTCAGATGCTACTAATGCTGCTGGACCATAGACCAGCACTTTGAGAAGCAGGGTCTTAGAAGACTTACCAGGATTAAATGAAATGACCTACATACAGTGCTTGGAACAGACAAGGGTGGGACCCTACATAAGAAAAGATTTATAAGGAAAATGATAAAGCATGTTTAGGATCTAGAAATCCCACAATTCAATCCTTCTTTCTTTCCCAGATGTGCAAACAAAGAGTCTAGAAAAGACAGCTGACTTCTAATAGCCAAAGGTGTATAATAAAGAAGAGAGATGAAACTAATTCTTTTTTACTGCAAAGAGTACCATCAAGATCAATGAGTGGAAGTTAAATAGAACTTTCAATTCCACACAAGGAAAAAACCTTCTAACGATAAATGCTATTCTACAACCAAATGAGTCTCTTGAGGGGGATGGTGAAGATGCCCCAGTCACAAAACATGAGGAGAGACAAGTTGGTGATGTAAAAGAAGGCAGAGATGCCTCAGGTCATTATTGAACTACGAGGCAGCTGTTCTAAGAGGCATCACATACTTAGAATGTGCAAAAAAAAAAACAACAACCCAGAAACCTCCTGATTTCCCTCTCCACTTTAACTCTGCCGCTCCTAACATCTTCCACTACTCAGTAAATGGAGTCACTTAAATCCAAAAGCCTTGGAATCCTCTTTAACGCCTTGTCTCACACACTGCACATCCACATTGTCAATAAATCACAGTGTTGTACCATCAAACTGTGTCCATAATCGAATTACTTATCACCACTTCTGTTCCTAGTTTGCTAGATGCTGGAATGCAACACACCAGAGACAGATTGGTTTTTAATAAAAGGGGATTTATTTAGTTAGTTCTTCAGAGGAAGAGAAGCTAAATTTCAACTGAGGTTCTTGCTTATGTGGGAAGGCACAGAGTGATCTCTGCTGGCCTTTTCTCCAGGCCTCTGGGTTCCAACAACTTTCCCTGGTGATTTCTTTCTGCATTTCCAAAGGCCTGGGCTGAGCTGCAAGTGCTGAGATGAGGTATGCTGAGCTGCTTGGGCTGTGCTACCTTGAGCTCTCTCATTTAGGCACCAGCCAACTAAATCAAACATCATTCATTGCAGCAGGCATACCTCCTAGCTAGCTGTAGATGTAATCAGCAACAGATGAGATACTATTGGCTCATGTCCACAGCAACAGAACTAGGTGCCTTCACTGGGCCAAGCTGACAACTGAATCAAACTACCACAACTTCCATTACAACTACCCTGGTCCAAGCCACTGTCATCTCTGGATTACTGCAACAGTCTCCTGACAGGTTTCTCTTCACCCTTGTTTTTTCACAACACAGCAGCCAGAGTGTCATTGTTTCTCTGCTCAACACCTTCTAATGGTTTCACTTCTCATTCAGAGTAAAAAAAAAAATCATGGAGGACCCAACATGATTTCTACCCCCATCTTCAACCATGTTTTTTATCACTCTCCATTGTTCTAACTCTGCTCCAGCCACCCTTGAAGTCACAGTTCCTTGAATCACCTCAGAGCCTTTGCACTTGCTATTCCCTCTGCCTTGAAGGCTAATCTCTGAGATATGCAAGTTTAGGTCCCACATTGCCAATACATGAAACAACATGAAGACACCCAATAGAAGCATTCTAATTGCCTTCTATGGGCTAAAGTGCTCACACTCAGCTTAAGGATCAGTATTTCACTTTACAGAAGTTGGTAGACTGGGTGAGGCATTCCAGTTCCAATTGTGGCTTAACGTCATTTTTAAAACCACACTTCCATAGAGTGCTCTGATGACACCAAGTCAGGAAGACTCAGTGTTGTTTCCCCAAACAACCTGGGCAAAGAATAATCCTTTTAATAGCTCAGGTCCATTGGTCTGTGACCCAGCATTACCCCACTTCTGAAAAAACTTAACAGATATCTAATGCAGTGCTCCCTTTGCTATTCACAGGAAATTTGCCCATTTTACAGAGATGAATCTCTGTAGGGACTTGTGTTCCCAGGCTGTGCATGGTTCAGGTTCCAATACACTAATGTCCCAAGAGTTGAGGCACCATTCCTATAGAGCTGTACAGTGCAGCTACTCCAGCCACTCAGATTTCAGGGCTCTGAGATCAAAGCCACTCCTGGTATAGACAACCAAAGAGCTTCAGTGAGAGGGGGATAAATGCATCTGAAGTAAGAATTAATGTGGGTAAGGAAAAGAAAAATGGAATTGAGGAGACAGTTTGGCATGAGAACTAAAATGCCCTGGAGGAGAAAGAGCACTCATTTGCTCTCATCTTACACTCACAGCCCCCCACCCCCTGACCTCCAGAGCAGACTACTCTCTGACATAATCCAAAGAGCCAGAGGAGCATGGAGCAATCTCAAAATCCCTGTGCCCTACTTGAAGAAAGCAGAGCAGTGCTTTCAGGAACTCAGGCAGCAGCAAGGCAGACTCTTATCTATAGCTATATCTCAGCCAAGGAATCACATTTTGTCTCTGACAAGGAATCTCTGCTGTAACTCCTCCTCAAGGACTGACCAGTGCTGGGTCTGAGGAGAACCTGAGAACCTGGATTTCAGTCCCTGGATTTAAAGGAGCAGAGGCAAAGAATCTGCCCAAAAGATGTGAAGTGTTAAACATGCAATTAAAAGATTTCATCCATCTTCTCTTGTAAAGCCAAATACTATTGCTTACACAGTTTAACCACATGAACTCACAATATATTCATAGGAAAGGAAGTGGGACATTTCAGCACTTACACCTGCTTTGGGCAAAGCATATTAAATAATTTTCCTGTACCTGCTGCTTAAGGACAGAACTTTCCCCACTTAGGATATCATCCTGGTACTCCAGTTCATAAGCTAGGCACACTCATCACAGCACATGGTATCCAGCAATAAGCACACACAGAGAGAACATTAAACCTCTGGGCAATCATTTGGGATCAACTGTGTTTCTTGACTTAATTTTGCACTTAAAGTAGCACATTAGTGACTAGCTGATAAATTTATTTACTTAATTAGTCCCAGACAATGGAAAACAATCTTTTCTTTTCAGTAGAGAAAAAAAGCCCTTGAGTAAGGAAAATCTGGCATAAAGATTTAATGGATAACTTCCCATCACCCCAGAGACCCATTTTGAATATACTATTAAGGGCATGCTATTTAAGTCAGGTCCAGTGTGAATCCCTTTTAAAACAAATAATTCTTTCATTTATCCTTTGGGTAAATGGATTTTTATATAATGGATTTGCTTAAAATCAGGTAAGCTTGAATAATTTGCACAGCAATAACTCATTTTCAATATTTATACATAGGAATTATCAGGGGAAAGGCCATTTTCTCACCCCATCTTGAATAATCCAACCACAATGCTTTTTTTTTTGTAAGTACTTAGGTTGGGGAAATATTTGAGAAAATCATTTCTTCAGGTAAGAAACATCTCAAGTAAACATTTGGAAGGAATGTGTCTTCCAGTAATCAGTAGTGGATGGAAAGACAAGGGAGACCCAGGGCCCTTGGGGAATGCAAATGGCTCCACAAAAATCCCTCCTCCAACCTTAATTGGTCAAAAGTCAAAGTAAATGAACTTTCCAAAGTTAGGGGCCTCACAACTTTCACTAGAGAAAACTGCAGGTGCGCAAGCCACAACCCGCGAGCCCACCGACACCGGCGTGCCGGGTGGCGGCTGCTAGCCAAGCTGCGCGCCCAGGCCCAGGCCGCCTACGCGCCGGGCGACCCGCGGGGAACCGGCTCAGGCCCGACTGTCCATGACCCGGAGTTCCCGGTCCCCAGCCCAACACCGTTTCCCACCCCGCCCTTCTCACCCCAGATCAATTAAAAACGAACAGAGCTCTTGGGGGCAAGAGCTGCGCCCATAAGGATGCAACCGCCGCCCGGGGCCGTCCCCAACTCCCAACTTCCCAGAGTTTCCTACGGCCTCGTTCCCTTTCCCAAGGCTCCGGAGGCCGCCGCGGCCTCCCCTCTCCCGGAGCGCAGAGCCGGGGAAGTGAAGCGCCCAGCTCGGGAGCCGCCCCCAGGAGTCTGGGCGATAGGAGCGCAGGTGGCGGGCGTGGTCGCTCCACCACTGTCCCAGCCCACCCTGACTCGGCCTCCGCGCAGCAGCCTCGGCCAGGGTCCCCGCCCGATTCTAACATCAGGCCACAGTGCGCTGGATTCTGATCCCCACCCCTGGCTCGGTGACCGGCGACCCCTTTGCAGCCCACGTAGCTCCTCTCCCTCAGGGCCCGGCGCGGCTCCCACTCCTAGCCCAGGGCCCTCCGTTTGAGCCCCGCGGCGCGGTGGCGGCACTCACCTGGGTCGCGGAGCCGGGGTCTGGCGCGGTCCCGCAGGTGGTAGATGAAATCCTGGCAGCTGTCGTGCTCCAGGGCCCCACGGGCACAGAGCTCGGCTAGCAGCTGCAGCGCCTGGTGACAGAGCGCGTCCCTGGCCCCGGGCATCGCCCCCCCGCATCCTCGGACCGCGCCGGGCAGGCGGGCGCGGGAGACAGCCCTCCGCCTGCCAGCTCAGAGCAGCCGCCTCCGGGCAGTCCACGCTCGCCGCCAGGAATCTGCCGAGAAGCGGCCCAAACTCGAGCCCGTGCCCCAGCCCCAGCCGGCCGGGCCTCCCACCGGTTGCATGCAGCTCTTCGCCAGGCGGTCAGTTGGGCTTTCTCTCTCTCCCGCCTGGCCCCTCAGTCCCTCCCCTGGCACCGAGGAGAGGCGGCGCGGCACAGCCCAAGCGCGCCTCTCTCCTCGCGCTCCGCCCGCCACTCACTGCCGCTGGTGGGCGGGGCTCGGTCAGGGGTGCGAGGTGGGGTAGGATCCGCACAGCCCCTGCTTGGGCGCCAGCGGGGCACCCGAGCGCTTGCAGACTCTTGATGGAGTACAGGTCTGGGGTCCGGACCTCGCGCTCGGAGCGGCCGCGCCCAGGCTTGGAAGAGTGTGAGCGGCGCGCGCTGTAGGTGCTCCCCGCCCCCCGCCGGGATGCAAGCTAAACACCCCTTCCCACCGCCACCCCGCCCGGTGTGTCCAGAGCACGCCTAGTTGGGTGTGTAGCGCTAAGGGCACAATCGACCACACCCGTCAGGTCGGGAGAAGCGAGTCTGGGCTTCGAACTTGGAAAACGCGGCCTGGGCATACGCCATGGGTTTAACGGTGCTAGAGGCGGGATTAGGGAACCAATATTCACCAACAAAGGAAGTTTCACCTAACTTCAGGACCTTTGCGACCGCCGTGGTGATCTGGGGAAGGTGTGGACTTTCAGATTAGAGCTAAAATCAAATAAATGGATCCTGGGAAAGGCTCTGGAGCTTATCTGGAGCTTCGTAGATCCTGGCCGGTTTTCTGAGCAACTGACTGGAAATTGAGTACTGCCAATTTGTCACCAGCACCCACCAACTAAGAGTATCACAGAATCTTGGATGTATGGGAAGGGCATGAGGGCCTCTCTCATCCATCCACTTACCTCTCTTATCCAACCCTTTAGGCGATAAGCCAAAATAACCACTGAGTATTTGGTTCTTTTTTGTGTGTGCTGGGCACTGTGCCACAGCCTTTTTAGATACATAATCTCATTTAATTCCCTGGCTAGCCCAACAAGATCTGTATAATTATTTTATCCTCATTTTACCAAGGAGAAATCTGGGATTCAAAGGTGTCACTTGCCCAAGTTTATACATGTGGGAGGAATTAATCTTGATTTTTTTCCTTTGCTTTTACATAGTGTCCAGGCCCCATTGTACAGTACAGTAGAATTTAAAACTAGCCTTCAACCATAAGGTTCTGGTGTCACTAGGACCATATAGCAAAACATACTGTGCAGAAAGACAATTCAGAATACTTAAGAACGTATATCCAATAGGCAAGCTTTGAAATCCTGCTGTGAATGGTGCTATGGCCTTAAAGAATTTATATCAGAACAGCAGAGAAAATACAGAGTTGTAAAGATGAAAATAAATCCAGAGTTGCAAAAAAGCAAGTACTGTCCTAGGAGAATAAGAAAGGAGAAGAAATGAGCTGAGAGGGAGCCTATGGAGGTGGAGCAGAAGCTGTTGTTAAAAGGAGGAAACACTTTAAAAAGTAGGGAAAACCCATGTGTCCGTGGACATGGCACCAGAGAAAGCATGATGCTAGGACTGGCTTAGTGATGGTGGTGGGGAGGAGCATGTGTTATAGAAATATAACACTGATACCACAATAGATGTCAGAGGGGAACTGAAGGCAATGCAATCACTTAAGAAATTACTTCTATAAACCAGGCAAGATGTGATGGTGGCCTGGACCAGGCCAAAGGCACTAGCTGATAGATACAAACATCCAAATTTGAAAACATTTCAAGGTATAATTGTGATGATTGTGATGGAAAGAATAAGGAAGAATGACACATGGAAATTTCTCAAAAACTTACCTGGACGTGTGTGGTGAGACCCTGACAACATTCAGAAAAGTAAGCTTAGAGTTTAGGGGGAAGTTAGTGATCATTTCGAAAGGTAAAAATTAAGTCACCGTATTGGATGGGTTCCTCCAACAAAAAACGAGCTGAAGAAATGAGAGAGAACTTTTGGCATTTAAAATGTGACTTAACAAGGAGGAGCTAATAATAGAGGCTGACAATAGCAATCAAAGAAGGAGTAAAAACTGGACAGAAGAATCCTGAGGGCCTGGGGAGGGGCAGGTTGGGGATCAGGAAGTACCTGATGAAGGGGTGACCAACAGCATCAACTCCCAACAGAGTTTAGGGGAAAAAACTAATTAGTGTCCTCTGGAGACAGCAGGCAGTAAGACATTCATGATTTAGAGAAAACAGTTACCATGCAACCTTGTAGAAATCACTTAACATTTCTGTGCCTTATCAGATAATACTAATATGTACTGTATTGCCTTGTTCTAAAAGATTATATATGGGTAATACATGTAAAATACTTAGAATAGTGCTGCCACCTAGTAAGGGCTCAATCAGTATGTTTTCCTTTTTGATGCTGCTATGTCTATTGCAGTGTGTTAGGTGCTAAACACACTTTCTTAATCTATTGCTCACAACATCTCTAAGTGGTAAATATCATTATTTGCCATTTTATAGAGGAAGAAAGTGAATTTGCCCAAGACAAACTTGTAGATTTTTCTTTGAAAGACAGCCACAATCATCTTGTCATCCCACATTTCCTTCTGCAATATGACGTTACCACTCTTCCCATTAAGAAGTGGAATGTGTCTCCTTTCCCTTTGAATTTTTCCGAAGAGCAAATACATATGACTAAAAAGCACATGAAGAGATGCTCATTTTCATTAGTTATAAGGGAAATGCAGATCAAGACTACAATGAGATACCACCTCACACCTATAAGAATGGTTGCTATTAAACAAGCAGGAAACTATAAATGTTGGAGAGGATGTGGAGAAATGGGAACACTTATAGATTGCAGGTGGGAATGTATAATGGTTACAGCCGCTATGGAAGACAGTTTGGCGGTTCCTCAGAAAACTAAATATTGAGTTGTCCGACATCCGGGCAATACCACTACTACTGCTGAACGCAGTGACACAAACACACATTACTACACCCATGTTCACAGCAGTGTTCACAATCACCAAAAAATGGAAACAATCCAAGTGCCCATCAACAGACAAGTGGATAAACAATATGCAGTATATACATATGATGGACTATTACGCAGCAGTAAGATGAAATGACATCCTGAAGCACATGACAAGATGAATGACCCTTGAAGATATAATGTTGAGTGAAATAAGCCAGACAGAAAAGGATAGATACTGTATGATTTCGTTATTATGACCTTGGTAGAGGTAAACTCAGAGGCGTATGGAATATAGGAGACCTAGAGATACACAAAAGCTAGAGATAGGTGAATGCTTAGCTAATGAGGTTGAACTTAAACGTAAGGGAATGAATAGAAGTGAAGGCAGTTCATTAATTTGTTTACAAATAATACTGCCATATTGAAGCCAATGTGACATGACTGAAAGGGGTTGTATGGAGCCATGTAGCCCACTGATTAACACTACACATACAAATAAGTTCTTGTATTTCCTTTCCCCTTGAATCTGGGCTGCTTCTGTGACTTACATTAACCAATAGATGTGGTGGAAATGACATTCTGAGACAGAGGTCTTGAAGCCTTTGCAGGAAATCTTGCTGGAGAAGGGTTTTAAGAATGAGGGACAATGTGGAGAAGCAGGTAATATGGAAGAGAATAGAGGCACCCAGCTGACAGCCAGTACCAACATCCAGCCATTGTGAGGGAGCTGGACCTTCTAGCCCAGCTGGCAGCTTAATGCAGCCACATGAATGAGCCCAGACGACACTAAGTAAAGTGGAGATCAGCCATCCCCACCAATTCCTGACTAATATCTGACCCACAGAATCATGAGCAATAAAACAGTGATTGTTTTAGGCCACAGTTTTGGAGTGACTTCTTATGCAGTAATATACTTTTCAAATTTTGAAATACTTTCAAACTTACAGGACGGTTATAAAAGTAATACAGATACCTCTAACATACCCTATCCTCTCAGATACCCAGATCTGAATATTTTGCCACATTTGCCATATCATCCTATCTACCCATCTGTTTGCTGTTTATGTATTTATCAATCTATTTTCTCAACACTTGAATGCAGGTTGTATATATCCTGCTCCTTAAACACTTAATATTGCCATGTACATCTCCTAAGTACAAGGATATTCATTATGTAACCACCTTACATGCAATTTGTTAAAAAAAATTTAATATTTGACATAGAGCTTACAGTTTGTAGTCCAATTTTATCATATGTCCCAATAATGTGAGCCGTTTTTCCTTCCTTTGTTAAATCCTGTCCAGGATCACATATTGTATTGAATTATCATTGTCTCTTTAGATGCTCTTTTTTTCAAAATTGTGGAAGTATATATACAACATAAACTTTCCCATTATAACCATGCCCAAGCATACCATTCAGCAGCATTAATCACATTTTCTATGTTGCCATACACTTAACAACTTCCTTTCCTAAAACTTTCCCATCTCCCCCCAAAGAAACCGATATCCATTATGCATTAACTCCCCACTTTCCCCGCCCCCTCCCTATCCCTGGCAACCTGGTACTCTACTTTCTGCCTCTATGAGTCTGCATATTCTCTGATATTTTCTTTGTAGTTAGAATGGAGCTTAAATTTAACATCCTAAAATCTATAAAAATCTCATTTTCTTGGATACCAACTTAACTTCAATAGTATATACAAATATGCTCCTATACCCTTCTGTTTCACCATGTTTATATAGTTCTTGTCACAAATTACATGTTTATACAATAATGAGTCTGAAACCACTGATTTGTTATTACAGTTTATGCATTTGCCTTTTAGGTCCTAGAGGAAGAAAAGGAAGAGTTACAAACCAAAAATGCAATAGTACCAGGATTTATATTTATCATGTAATTACCCTAACAGAGATTTTATATTTATCATGTAATTACCCTAACAGAGATTTTTACTTCTTCATGTGGCTTTGATCTATTTTCTATTGTCCTTTCCTTTCAACATGCAAAATTCTGTTTAGCATTTCTTGTAGGGCTGGTCCCTCAGCTTTTGTTTACCTAGGAATGTCTTAATTTTCCCCTCATTAAAAAAATACATACATATATATATATATATATAACATGGGCAGGCACAAGGAATCAAACCTGGATTTCTGGCATGGCAGGCGAGAACTCTGCCACTGAGCTACCATGGACCACCCTCCCCTCATTTTTGAAAGACAGTTTTGCCAGATATATAAATCTTGGTTCGCAATCTTTTACTTTCAGCACTTTAATTGAGCATCCCACTACTTTCTTGCCTTTTTGGTTTCTAATGAGAATTCTGGCTGGGGAATGTTTATCTACTGTTATTGTGGTCTTCAGCTCTGTTTGGTCCCTTTATATAATTTCTGTCTCTCTACTAATATTCCTCTTGAGTTCATCGCTTGTTTTCCTGATTTCCTTTAGTTCTTTGTCCATGTTTTCCTTTAGCTCTTTGAGAATAATTAGGGTGATTTCTTAGAACTCTTTACTTGGTATGTCCCAGGTCTGGTCCAGTCTCACTGAAAGTAGCTAATGGTTTAATCTTCTCCTTTGCTTGGGTCATTGCTTCCTGTTTCTTTGCACATTTTGTAATCTTTTGTTGAAACTTGACCACTTTGATATCTTAATGTATTATCACTGGAATTTAGACTCTGAGGTTTCTATTCCTTAAGCTTGTATCCAGCTAGGGTTGTAACAGACCTTTTCTTGGATGCCAGTAGAAAGAAAGAGAGGAAGAGAAAGAGAGAGAGAGAGCGAGGAGAGAAGAGAAAAGAAGAGAAGGAGGAGGTGGAGGAGGAACAGAGAAAAGAAAAGAGGGAAGGAGGGAGGGAACACCTTTCCCAGCCTGTGCAAACTGACTTATGCAAGTGCTCTCCTTCAGAGCTTATCCATACAATGAGTTTAAAGAATGGCTTGAGGTCAAAGCACAGGGACCTCCCTGATCCTTTTTGCACATGTGTCTTATCTTAAGCATGTGAAGTGTGGCCCTAGGAATTTCCAGGTTTACATGAATATGAATGTACCTTCTTCCTAGAAAACAGTTTCTTCACAGTTTTGGGCTCTGCACTGTATGTCCTACAAACAGGAATCCTTTGCTTCAGGTAGCTACGACTTGTGAGAAACTTTTGGATGATGAACCTGAGATGAGTGTCTTGGTTCAGTCTCTCAGGCCACCACCAGACAGATTAGGCTGGTTTGTGCACAAAGATTCCTCTGCTCACTTTGGAACTGGGACCAGGACCTGTATTGGAAGTATGCACTAGCTCTGTGCTGAGGTGGTGGAGAGTGAGGAAGAGGCCAGCTAGAGCACCACAAGATCCTGTGTTTTTTATGTTCACCTTTTTCTTGATTCAGTGCTTGCCCTTTTACTAAAAACATTTAACTGTTTCATGGAGTTTTGAGAAAGATGCTTTTGGAATTTCTTGCTGTTTTTTCCAAGCCTCCGTGGGGCAATGGAGCCCTGCAGCCTCTCACTCTGCCTTCTTGATTGGGATGGGAAGCAACAGACATTTGTAAGAGACAAAAACTAATAAGTGATTGTGGTGGCTTGAAGTTGAGTGTACTCCAGAAAAACATGTTCTTAAAAATTCCTGAGGGACAGAGAGAGAGAGAGATTGAGAGAGAGAGAGTGAGCGAGCCATGGAAGTAGAAGCTGAAATCAATGAAACCATAAGAGAAGTGAGAGACCAGCAGATGCCACCATATGTCTTGCCACATGGCAGAGGAGCCAAGGATCACCAGCAGCTGGTCTTCAGAAAGAAAACATTACCTTGGTAATGCCTTGATTTGGACATTTTCCTGGACTCTAACTGTAAGCAAATAAATTCCCATGGCTTAAGCCAAATCATTTCATGGTATTGCTTTGAGCAGCCTAGGAAAATAAAACAGTGATAGACAAAAGATTGGGATGCAGATTATGTGGCTATAAAGCCTCTGATTTTTGCAATTTTAGTAAAGTAAGAAGCGTAGAAGTAGATGAACAAAAGAATAAAGAGTAAATGGAAGTTGAGGAAGTAGAATTTGCTAATATATGTTAGTCTTCCCCAAAGATTTATTCTTATATTCAATGGACAAATATTTAGTAGGTCTCCCCTATGACTCAGGAAGTTTTCCCATCCCTGGGAAGACATATAGAATTAATCAATAACCCCTACTCTCAGCCTTGTACTTGTCATGGCATAGACAAAAGATGAACATTTTACAGCTCTTGGGGGTAACAGACAAGATCATTCATGACCAGTGGGGCATAAGGCTGAGGGGATCAAAATATCAGCAAAAGTATACCAGTACCCTGGTTGGGAAGCTTTTTACTAGAGACTTACTGTCTAGAAATGGCTTTGAAAGAAGGACAGAAAAGGCAGTAACTAAAAAGAAAGGCTGAACAGAAGGGGAGCTGTTTGAACATAGGAGAGGTTAGAGAATATTTTAAGCAGTGTCCCTCAAAGTAAGATTCACAGACCCTCTTTTTCAAAAGCACCTAGGTGTAACTGGAAGTTAGAATTTAAATGGTGGTTATTATTACTGAATCATTATATAGTTATTCTTTTTACTTTCTGGTATATTAGAGCAGAGAGAGGGAAGTACCTTAAATCTCTGAACTATAATCAAGCTGCTCTGATCTTTGATAATGATTGTAAAGTCTTTATCACATGCCTTTGTGATTGTAAACATTTGGTACTCCCTTTATCCATTTTTACTTTAGAAACTTGTAATCACAGGATAAGTCCCCTAAAGCTAACGGAGGAAGTAGAATCAGCTCAGAACTAATTACTGACAGTTCCACTCTTTTACATGTGTAAATTGTCTCTGTCTGTACATGCTATTAAAATAATAAATCTAGCTCCCCTCGTTTCTGCTTATACTTGCTATTGAGATGGTAATGACTCCATCTCCCCTTGTCTAAATTCATAAAAACCTTCAACTCAGACTCAGGGAGACAGAATTTTAGGCCAACAGGCTATCTGATCTGCTTTGTGCCTAGCAATAAGCTCTTTCTCTCTCTGAAACCCTAGTGTCTCAGGATTTGGTCATTTGAGCACATCAGGCAGAGAACTCACCACCTTTGCCAGTATCATGGGTTTCTTAAAGTACTGATTTCTAGAATTTGTCCAAGACCTATCACATTATTTCTTTTTAAAATTTTTCATTAGAGAAGTTGTTGGCTTACAGAACAATCATGCATAAAATATAGGACTCCTGTATACCACACCATTATTAAATTTTATGAAAGCGTATTTTTATAATTGTCCATTAACTATAGACCATGGTTAACTTATGAGGCACTCTATGTGTTGTATAGTTCCTTGGGTTATTTAAACGTTTTTATTCTGGTAAGATATATACAACCTAAAATTTCCCCTTTTACCCACATCCAAATATAAAATTCAGTGGTGTAAATTAGGTTCACAATGTTGTGCTATCATCACCATCATCTATTACCAAAGCATTTCCATAGTCACAAATAGAAACACTGTCAATTTTAAGCTTTAACACCCTATTCCTAGCCTCACTCCATCCCTTGGTAACTCATATTATAGATTCTGACTCTATGAGTTACTTACTCCAATTATTTCATATCAATAAGATCAAACGATACTTGTCCTTTTGTGTCTGAGTTTTTCATTAACATTATATCTTCAGGGTTCATCCATGTTATTACATATATCAGGATTTCATTCCTTTACACTGCAGAAAAATATTACATTGTGTATTAATTAAGACACCACATTTTGTTTATCCATTCATCAGCTGATGTACACATGGGTTGCTCCCATTTTTTGGCAATTGTGAATAATGCTGCTAAGAAAACGAATCTGTTGAAGTCACTGCTCTCAATACTTTGGGGTATATACCTGGCACTGGTATACCATCTGCCAGGTCAAATTCTATGCATAACTCTCTGAGGAACTGTCAAACTATCTTTCGGAACAGCCATACCGTTTTATATTCTGACCAGCAATTAATGAGTGTTCCTATTTCTCCACATCCTCTCCAAAACTTGTAATTTTCTTTTTTTGTCTTATAGTAGTCATTCTAGGGGATGTAAAATGGTATCTCATTGTAGTTATGAATTGCATTCCCTTAATGGTTGATGATGTTGAGTATCTTTTCATGTGCTTTCTGCCCATTTGCCTATATTCTTTAGAGGCATGTCTATTCAAAACTTTTGCCCCATTTTTTTTGTTAAAAATTTTATTAGAAAAGTTGTGAGTTTACAGAACAATCACACTTAAAATACAGGATTCCTATACACCATCCCGATATTCCTGACCTATTTTTTTATGCTGTCTTTATTTTATTATTCATCTGCCCATACACAGGATAAAGGGAGTGTCAGATGATTTTTACAATCACCCAGTCACAAGACAAAAGCTATATAGTTATATAATCATTATTGAATATCAAGGCTACTGGATTATAATTCAACAATTTCAGGTATTTCCTTCCGGCTATTCTAAAATACAAGAAACTAAAAAGAAATGTCTATATAGTGAATCAGTAGTCATAATCATTTGTTAAATCCTAGTTTCTCAGTTACATCTCCTCCTCATTTCTCTGTCTTTTTTGCCCACTTTTTGAGTTGTTTGCCTTTTTGCTGTTGAGTTGAATGATTTCTTTATATATTCTGGATATTAAATCTTTTATCAAAGATGCAGTTAGCAAATATTTTCTCCTATTGTGTATGCTACTGTTTTACTTTCATGATGACTTCCTCTGAGCCACAGAAGTTTTTAACTTTGATGAGGTCCCATTATTTATTTTTTATTTTCTTTCTTTGGGTATAAAGTCTAAGAAACTACTGCCTAAAACAAAATACTGAATATGCTTCCCTATGTTTTCTTCCAAGAGTTTTATAGTTCTAGCTCTTATATTTAGGTCTTTAATCCATTTTGAGAGGATTTTTGTAAATGGTGTGAGGTAGGGGTCTACCTTCATTCTTTTGAAAGAGGAGACCAAGTTTTCGCAGACTATTTGTTAAAGAGATTATTCTTTCCCCATTGAGTGGACTTGGCGCCTTGTCAAAAATCAGATGGCCATAAATGTGAGGGCTGATTTCTGAGCTCTTAATAATATTTCATTGGCCTATATGTCTGTATTTGTATCAGTACCAGGCTGTTTTGATTACTGTGGTTTTATAATAAGTTTTAAGCTCAAGAATTTGAGTCCTCCAACTTTATTCTTCTTTTACAATATGGCTTTGGCTATGCAGGGCCATTTACCTTTCCAAATAAATTTGACAGTTGGCTTTTCTAATTCTGCAAAGATGACTGTTGGAATGTTGATTGGGATTGCATTGGATTTGTAAATTGCTTTGGGTAGAACTGACATCTTAAAAATACTCTGTCTTCCATTCCATGAATGTGGCATATCCTTCCATTTATTTAGGTCTTCTTTGATTACTTTTAGCAGTGTTTTGCAGTTTTCTTTGTACAAGTCTTTCACATTCCTGGTTAGATTTATTCCGGTACTTGATTCTCTTAGTTGCTATTGCAAATGTTTTCTTCTTGATTTCCTCTTCAAATTATTCCTCATTAGTGTACAGAAACAGTACTGATTTTTGGCTGTCAATCTTGAACCCCACCATTTTGCTGAATCCATTTATTAGCTCTAGGACCCATGTTGTGGATTTTTCAAGATTTTCTGTATATAAGATCAAGTAACCCGAAAATAGGAAAAGTTTTGCTTTTTCCTTTCCAATTTGGATGCCTCATTTCTTTTTCTTGCCTAAATGCTCTGGTTAGAACTTCCAGCACAACACTGAATAACAGAGGTGATGGTGGGAACTTAGAGGGAAAAATTTCAGATTTTCACCATTAAGCATGATATTAGCTGTGTGTTTTTCATAGATCTCTTTATCATGATGAGGAAGTTTCCTTCTGTTCCCAGTTTTCAAAATGTTATAACAAGAAGAGGTGCAGAGCCCCCTTTGGGGAATGGTGAGAGTGGGGAGAAATTCAACTTCCCCAAGTTGAATTCTTGATATTCTCACAAGCAGTGTGGACAACCAAAGCTATAGGCTGAGTCCCCAGTCTTGGGATGTGTTCACATGAAACTTAACCCCACAAAAGATAGGTCAAGTCTACTTAAAATTTAGGCCTAAGAGTCACCCTCAAGAGAGCCTCTTTTGTTGCTCAGATGTGGCCTCTCTCTCCAGCCAACATGATGAGCAATCTCACCACCCTCCCCCTCTCTGTGTGGGACATGACTCCCAGGGGTGTGGACCTTCCTGGCAATGTGGGACAAAGATCCTGGATGAGCTGAGACTCAGCATCAAAGGACTGAGAAAAACCCTAGAATGAGCTGAGAATTAACATCAAGAGACTGAGAGAACCTTCCCGACCAAAGGGGGAAGAGTAAAATGAGGCAAAGTGTCAATGGCTGAGATATTCCAAACAGAGTCGAGAGGTTATCCTGGAGGTTATTCTTACACACTAAGTAGATATCACCTTGTTGTTCAAGATGTAGTGGAGAGGCTGGAGGGAACTGCCTGAAAATGTAGTGCTGTGTTCCAGTAGCCATGTTTCTTGAGGATGATTGAACAATGATATAGCTTTCACAATGAGACTCTGTGAATGTGAAAACCTTATGTCTGATGCTCCTTTTAGCTACTATATCAACAGAAGAGTAGAACATATGGAATAAAAATAAATAATAGGGGGAACAAATGTTAAAATAAATTCAGTTTGAAATAGTGGTAAATGAAAGCGAGGGGTAAGGGGTATGGTACGTATAGTTTTTTTTTTTTTTTCTATTACCATTTTATTTCTTTTTCCGTTGTCTTTTTATTTCTTTTTCTAAATCAATGCAAATGTACTAAGAAATGATGAATATGCAACTATGTGATATTAAGAATTACTGATTGTATATGTAGAATGGAATGATTTCTAAATGTTTTGTTTGTTAATTTTTTTTAATTAATAAAAAAAAAGAAGAGGTGCAGGATTTTGTCAAATGACTTTTGTACTTCACCTGAGATGACCATGTGAGTTTTCCTCTCATTCTACTAATGTAGTGCATTATATTAATTGATTTTCTTATGTTGAACCAACCTTGCATACCAGGTATAAATCTCACTTGATCATGATGTATAATTTTTTTAATGTGCTGCTGGATTTGGTTTACTAGTATATTGTTGAGGATTTTTGCATATTAGTCTGTTTTGATATTGGCCTGCAATTTTGTTTCCTTGTAGTATCTTTATCTGACTTTGGTATAAGGGTGATGTTGGCCTTGTAGAATGAATTAGGAGTGTTCCCTCCTCTTCAGTTTTTTAGAAGAGTGACTTGGAATGTTTGGTGGAATTGTCCGTTGAAGCTATCTGGCCCTGGGTTTTTCTTTTGAGGGAAGTTTTTGATTATGAATTAAATCTCTTTACTAGTATTTGGTTTGATGAGATCTTCTGTCTTGAGGCAGTGTAGACAGTTTGCATGTTTCTAGGAATTTTTCCATTTCATCTAATTTATCTTATTTGTTAGCATAGAGTTATTCACAGTATCCTTCTATAGTATTGTTTATGTCACTGGCATTGGTAGTAATGCCTCCTTTCATTTCTGAATTATTCATTTGTTTCCTCTTCCTTTTTTTCTTCATCAGTCTAGATAAATTAATGTTAATGATCTTTCCAAAGAACCAACTATTGGTTTTGTTCATTCTTTCTATTGCTTTTGTTCTCTATTCATTTAACTCCATTCTAATCTTTTTTATTTCCTTCCTTTTATGCTTTGGGTTTAGTTTGCTTTTTTCCATTGTTCTTCCAGTCTTGAGATTAGGCCTCTGATTTGAATTTTTTCTTCTTCTTTTTAATATAAATATTTAGAACTATACATTTCCCTCACAGCACTGTCTTTGCTGCATCCCAAAAGTTTGATGTGTTATATTTCCAACTGCATTCTCCTCAACATATTTCCTAATTTCCCTTGCGATTTCTTCTTTCACCCATGGGTGTTTAATAGCACATTGTTTAATTTCCAAATATTTGTGAATTTTCCATTTCTCCCTGTCATTGATTTCTAGCTTCATTCCATGGTTGTTAGAGAAGATATTGTATATGATTTCAGCATTTTTGAATTTGAGACTTTTTTGTGAACTACAATATGATCAATCCTGAAGAATGATCCATGTGCATTAGCGGAGAACGTGTATTCTATTGTTATTGGGTGAAGTGTTCTATATTATGTCTGTTGGATGTAATTGGTTTTGAGTATTGTTAAAATCTTGTATTTCTTTGTTGACTGCTGTTTAGATGTTCTATCAATTACTGAAAGTGGTAATATTAAAGTCTTCTACTATTAATACAGAACCATCAATTCTCCCTTCAAATCAGTCTGTATTTGGGGGCTTTGCTGTTAGGGGCATATATATTTATAATTGTTATGTCTTCTAATTGCATTGACTCTTTTATCTGTTTATAATGACTGTCTTAGTCTCTCAAAACTGTTTTGACTTAAAATCTATTTTATCTGATATTAGAATAGCAACCCCAGCTTTCTTTTGGTTCTACTTGCATAGTATATATATATATTTTCCCATCCTTTCACTTTTAACCTACTTTGTCTTTGAATTTAAGGTGAGTCTCTTGTACACAGCACATAGTTGGATTATGCTATTTTGAATCCATTCTTCCAATAATTAATTGTCTTTTGAATAAGGAGTTTAATCCAAACGTTTAAAGTCACTACTAAAAATACAGGACTTTCTTCTGCCATCTTTGTAAGTCATATACTCAATTCTTCTGTTAATACCTACTTTCATATTTACTTGATTTTTTGTGGTGTACTGTGTTGAGTGCCTTCTCATTTCTGTCTGAATATATTAATATCTATATTTTTATATAATATAGACAAAAATAAATATATTTTTATATAATATATATTCAATACTCAATATATTAAAATATATTTTGTTTTGTTATATACATTTGTATAATTTAAAATGTACACTATACATTTGTATATTTTAAAATGTTAACTCTGGGATTTATTCCCTAAAATGTCTGTTTCTTCAGTTTGCAAGCAGCTGGTAATATGACAGAGATTTTCTTGAGTGTCAGCCCTCCCACCAGGAAGGTCTGCCTGAGGCAAACACAAAGTGCAAGGTCCTCCCTGCTTTTTTGGGCCTGTGTATTGTCCTGGGCTTGTGTTTGCTAGTTCCCCTTAAGAGTTCCCGTTTATAGGAATTTGAATTCCCCTCTATTTCTCAGGTGGCAGGCCTTCTCTCTCTCTAGAGGGTTCTACCACTGGACTTACAGCAAGTAAAGCTTTGCCCCAGCCCATCCACATCAATTGTTTATTACACTTGTTTAGCTGTCTTTAATTGCTTTTGTCTGGAAGGCAAATTCGGGGGTGTGTGTGTGTGTGTGTGTGCACACCTGAGAGTACTTTTCAAAGTCAGTTTTTCCCAGTCAGAACAAGGCCAAAGAGATCCATAAAGAGTGTACCAGCCACCTCCAAACTACCCTAGAGAAGGGATAAGGGAGGGGAGAGGGAAGGTGCCAGGAGCTTTTTCCATACCTCCCAAAGCTGTGCTTCCTTGACTTGGCCTCTGTCCAGTAAATGCAGCCCTTCAACTGTCCTCCACAGCTCTGAGGAAGCATACTGCTTTTAAGTCTCTTCTGCAGCATTCGTCTGGGGTGGGTTGGAACAATGGCCACCCTCAGAGCCAGGCACCCAGCCATCCAAAGTAGCTAATAAAAAGCCACGATCATCAATCAATCAGCCCATGCCCACTCCAGATCTTGGAGAAGTGGGTTTTCATGTTCCTCTCAGGCACAGGGGCCAGACCCCACTGTTGCCTGCTCTAAGAGTTGGGAATAGGTGCTAGTAACCACTGTGCAAAAAGAGCAATTTACTGGTATTTGCCATAATTTACCAGCTTTTGCCTTCCTCTCTTCTCTGGATGCTGTACCATGTTCTACTGGACTCCAGAGTTTTGAAATAGTTGCTTCAGACAGTTCTTGCCTGTTAAATAGTTGTTCTGGAGGATAGACTGATTCCTTGAGTTTCCTAACTGACCATCTTCCCATATTATTACTTTATAAAGCACTCCAGGTGATGCTTCTGAACAATAACACTTGAGAATTTCCAATTTATATGCTGAGGAAAAGAGCCACTGGAAAAAAGATGTTTGAAGTCAGATATGATTTCCCCTGAGTCAAAATTTTAATGATTATAACTGATCTTTATTGAGTATTTGTTAAATACAAAGCATTTTATATACTATATTACCATATTACATTTAATCCTGATTACCCTACAAGATACATAATGTGTCTCCATTTGACATATGAGGAAATTGAAGCACAGAGAGATTACATACGATAAGCTATGTAACTATCCCAAGATTACATAGCTTATTGGAGACAGCTGTGTTCAAATTAAAATTGAAGTATATCTGACTCCAGAGTTTATGTTTTCTATGCCACATTGCTTCTTTAAGTCACCTCCAGGTTAAAAATACCCGTTTTCTTACCCTCGTTTGACAGTGTTCAAGTTCTCTCATCCTCTTCAAAGACTTCTACATGTACTTCCGTTGGTCAAGATCTATTCTGAAATGTGGCATGTGAACTTAGCCCAACTCCCAATACAGTCATATGACATTCTGCATCCAGTATAGTATTACACAGTGTTCCCCAGGGAAACAAAACCAACAGGATATATATATATATATATTAGAAAAATTAGCTCATGCAACCATGTGGATTGGCAAGACCAAACTCCACGGGACAGGCTGCAATTGGGAACTCTGAAGAAGGTTTTAATGAATTCCCCAGGAGAAGCTGGCTAGCTGAAGTAGAGACAGAAATTCTTTCTGACTGCTGAGATCATCAGTTTTTCCCCTTAAGGCCTTCAACTGATTTGATGAGACTTCTCTCATCACTCAAGGCAAGCTCCTTTATTAACTGTGGATTTAATTGGCTATAGTTGCAATAACTAATGATTTAAATCCATGAATTAAACTCACAGTAGCAATCAGGTCAGTGCTTGCTTGACCAAACAACTGGACACCATAACCAAGCCAAGTTGATACGTGAACTTCACAAGTCCTTCCTTCTCCTTTTCTGCTTCCAGAAAGGCTTCCAGCATTGATGCTTGTATTGCAGCATCTCAACACACTGTGGATGAAATCTCATGAGTATTTTGCTATTGCTTTTAGACCATACCCTTACCACTTCTCCCCATACCCAGATTCTGTACTTAGGAAATAGTTTGGGATTCTTAATAATAGAACTTCCTCTTTATTCCTATTAATTGCCATTTTGCTTGATTTGGTTCCTTGCCAGATAGTTGTCTTTCACACAAAAAAACAAAAAACTAAAGACAAGATTTGTCTAGGATGACTTGTTCTTAGTCTATCTCCTAGTGATTAGCACTCCCATAAAATGCTCACAAACCTCCTGCTTAATATCCAATATAGGTGTTTATCCTCACACATGCTCCATGGCTCACAATATCCTTCACCAGGGTTAGAAGACTAGCACTATTTTAGAACTAGTGTTCTGTTAAAATCACTCTCTCACTTGGGCATCAATTCCCTTTTAAATCCTTGAGCTACATCCTTTCCTGTTTGGAGGGAATTTTTCTTGAGAGATGAAATGAAAACAAATTGGAACTTGAGTTATATCCACTTCTCCTATGTGTTTCTTGTCACTGTGCCATCATCCCAAGTAGCAGGTTGTTCTGGTATGTTCAAAATACTATCTCCTACTTCCTGGACTATGTGGTTCCACTCCTGGTTTTATGATTTCCAATTACAAAGTTGTAACTCCAATATCTTTCACTTTAAAGAAAGTAGAGATGCATCAGCTTTAGCATTTAAAAGATATGCCATGAAAGAAATATTTATGGAGCTCAAGGGAACAGAAGGCAATATTCTGGGTCAGAGAGCCTGGCCTCCCTCCTAGCACTTCTCTGCTGTCACTTCCTAGCAGACATTCGTGGTTCTACATTTGTTCTTTTCAGAAAGAGGACAGAGGAGAGAGAGCAGAGGTCATATTTCTACTGGTTGAGAAAAACCTGGACCTTAGTATCCTTCACCAAGGTCCAGGGTTTTAAAGAGTTTTTAAAATAATTTTTAAAATAGTGTTGTGTCCCTGGGAATTGCCTCTACTCAGGTGCCTGCTTTTTGAGGTAAAGGATATCTCAATGTGCATAATTATGAATAATATGGGTTGGATCTTAGATTTCCATATTTATGCCATCTTCCTCTCCTTATATTTTACATTCATTATTTTAAACTTTATCCTCTTAGTATTGTTCATACATTTGAGTTACCCATAGTGCAAATTTTCTTGACTTTGCTTTCCCATCTCTAACCTTCCTGCTCATCATTTTCTTCTTTCTTATTTTCTTTCCATAAATTCATTCTGCAAAGCATTTCTTGGAAAGCAAAGTAGAATATGGAATCTTAGAGGTCTGTTTCAAAATTACTATAGTTACATTAAAATCACTTTTGCTATAATTTTTGAGATCATGCCATGTTGCCAGGCACTCTTAAAATGCTCTAAATATATTATCTCATATAATACCTACAACAACCCTATGAGAAAGGTATTCATATTAATTATCCCAAGTTTTCACATGAAGAAATACCGACAGAAATTTTCTGCCCAAGGTCACACAGCTGGTCAGCAATAGAGATGGGCTGTGTGATGTGTGACCCTCAGCCCTGCTCTTAACCACGGCCTCTGCTGGGGGGTATGGTGGGCCCAGGTGAGAGCGCAGAGCCCACATCCTGAAACTCATCAGGCCTGAATGTCCAATAAGAGCAGTTCCAGCACTGTGCCTTCATCAATTCTGGTGGATGCGATCACATCTGTGCCTTGATTTTGTTTTCTGCAAAGCAAAAACACAGGGCAGGATCTTGCCAGCATATACTTGTGTCCCTGGCGGCCTTTCCAGACAGGCTATATGCATTCATCTATGGCCAGAGTTTATGGAGCCATTGCTCTGCACCCATGTAATGCTGTGCTTTACATGCTCTGTTTAATTGAATCATTATCACAACGATTTGAAATAGATACTGTTAACATCCTGGTTTTATAGATGAAGAAAGCTGAGACTCAGAGAGCCCAGGATCATACAGCTACAAGTGATGGAACAGGGATTCAACTCAAGTTCGAAGACTATCGAAATTGAAATTTCACCACCACACAATGTGCCTCCCCATGAATCTCGTACCAGAATTTCCAGAATTAATAGGATTTTTCAAATTTCATATACATTCTCGGGGACTCTTATGATACCCCTGGACAACTGCAGGAGAACAAAACCTACACTCTGAAATGAATTATATACAGATCACCAAAGAAGTAATTAAAGCACAGGTACATGCATTACAAACTACAAGCAAAACAATCTGTGTGATTACTCTGCTAATCCAGTCCTACCTGACTAAGGAATCAGTGTGATATGAATCTTCTCCACTGCCTTTCTCCTGGTGGGTATTCTTTCATTACTTCTCTCCTGCACTTCTGCATTTCATGTCTATATGCATTTGAATGATCTCCGTCTAACACAGAGACTTCAATTTCCCTATTTGGTCTTCATCAAAGTTCAGATCTTGCACAGAGAGTTTCCATAAACTGGACATAAGTTTTCCTTCCATTTAATAACTGCCAAATAATTGCTGTCTTTTATTACACAAGTATATTTTTCTTTTCTTCAAGTAGGGCAACACTTTGCTAAGTTTCTCTGTTATCGATTTTCT
Source organism: Tamandua tetradactyla (assembly GCF_023851605.1). Classification (NCBI taxonomy): domain Eukaryota; kingdom Metazoa; phylum Chordata; class Mammalia; order Pilosa; family Myrmecophagidae; genus Tamandua; species Tamandua tetradactyla. Next base: position 81,122,094 of record NC_135334.1, on the reverse strand, counting down.
CTCTCTCTCTCACATCAGCCTCTAATATATGTGCTCTGTTTCGGGTGTGTGTTTTCTTGTTGGGAAAAGAATAACTAGGAAGTTATGGATTCTATTACAACATGAAACACCTTCCCTTGATGCATTGCAAGTAAGCAATTTTTCTGCCTTTTAGAACCTTTTTATTCCCTGTGGAATAGTATTTGTTTCCAAGGAGGGTTAGAATCCTTCAGGTTCATCAGGGTACAGCAGTGAGTCATGGTAAGGGCTCATTTTGCATTTCGTGAAGGGTCTTTGAGTTTGCAGCTCTGATGATAGAATGCCATGTATTCAAAGGAAGGGAATCTCATCAAGTCCAGATAATGAAGGTTTTATGCAAACTATGAATAATGAACTAACTCGAGATGGCTGCCTGACTTTGAAGATTTAATTAGAAGAAAAGATATACCTTTTGAACGGTAACTTTAATCTACCATCATTAAAACAAACAAAAATCACGTGCCTTTTATATCTTAAAAAAATCATGTCCTATTTGTTATAATTCTATCTGAAGCAAACAATGTTATTTTGGGGAACTTCTTTGAGGATACCACCTAAATAAAATAGTATGATCTGGTCTCATTCATTTTTTTTGTTTTAAAATGTTTGGGGAATTAAAAGATATACTCAAATCTGTATGTGGGATTTTTTTTAAAGGCTTTTACAATGACATTTATGAGGAAATGTCCGGTATATATGATTCAAGAAAGAAAAACTAGATGGGCTTTCCAAAGCATTTTTTTTTTCTCAACTATGTTCCTTTTTTTTTTTTCCCAGACCCAATGGATTTTAGGCTCAGTTAGGAGTAAAATTCAAAGAAATATGACATATTACACAGATGCAAGTTAAAATGCAGGAGATGGTTTTTACCTTCATACATAAATGTTCCTGGGACCAAGAGGAACTGGGTCTGGGGAGGCTGGAGAACAACTTCTTGGAACTGCTTCTCAGTCTTTGAGAGCTCTCTTGGCTTTCTCTTTATCTCCAAGGCTACTTACTTTCTTTTTCTCTTTTACTTCTTTCTCCTCTTTGACCAGACCTCTAATTGTTGAAGTCTCCCAGAGTTTGGTTCTTGGACTTCTATTCCTCTCTTGCTATACCTTTCCCAAAGGGATTTCGTTCAGTCTCATGGTTTTGAATTCCCTTAGGTACTGATGACTCTCAAGTTTATATCTCCATCCATGATTTCCCTTTTAGTTCCAAACTCATATATTAAACTGTCTGCTTGGTAATTATTTGAATGTGTAACTTCACCTTCATCTCAACCTATTTCTTCCTTAGCCTTCCTCATTTCAGTAAATGAGTCATCCAATTGCTCAAGTCTCAATCAATGAATTCTGTCCTTTCTTTTCCTTTTCCATTTCCTCTTCCTCTCAGTCTAATCCAAAGCAAATCTTTAAGTGATATATTCCCAATACGTTTCCTTCACTCTGTCTCCATGGCCACTTGACCTTAAAACAAACCACCATCTATTTCTGCCTGGACCCCGAAGTAGCAGACAGTATTGGTTGCTTGCCCAATATTCATCAATCTCCAGAAGAGCCCCAATGTTTTTCATGTCGTTACCTTCTTTCACATGTGCTCAAAGCACGTGATCATGTACTTTGGATCCATCTCAAGCCCCAGAAGGTAGAATCTAATTAGGCCCATGGAATTGTGGTAATAGCATTCCCCTTGGTCTAAGAAGGAGCACTTGACCAAATTATAACTAATGAGACTAGAAGGAAAGTCTATGGAGGGTCCTGAGTAATGTTCCTCTCTTAAAAAGGGACATAGGAATAAAAAGCCCCCCTACCTGTGTACATTTTCATGCCTAATCTGATACCTGGAACTGCCACAACCAATCTGCAACTAGTCAGGGTGGGTGAAATGAACACACAGAAAGGGCACAGCCTTGACAGCTCTAGGGAAGTAGAGCCTTGATGTCACATCTCTGGTGCCTCTAGACTTCTTGCTGTGGGAGTGAAAGCATTTTCATATTATTTAAGCACATTGAGATTTATTTCTGTAACTTGCTTTCAAAGCCTTCTGTTTCAGTCTGTGATTTTAGTTGCCATCAGCAGACCCCACTAGAGAGTTTAAGGAAAATGTATGAAAGAATCTCCTGTATTGAATCAGGCTTGGAGGCTAGGCCACCAGAAACAATATCCATATTATAAAACCTGCAGACTCCTCCAGTGGAAACTTTTCCATCTCTACCACTGCTGGGCACAGGTACAGCAATTCACATTGACAGAGGCTGGGCATGGGATTCACCCTAGAAAGCTTATCTCTGACTCCTCTGAAAGTGGGAGATCCCTCTACCACCTTCACCAGCATGAAGTCTCTGCAGCTCCCCCTTCTTTATGTCATTCTCTTCTGAATTGAAGTTTCAGTCAGAAGTGTCTGACTGGCAAAGCTCATGTCACTTGACTCTGCCCTGGCAGCAATGAAGGCTAATAAAGAGACTTCTGGTTTCTACCTTGTGGTGGCAGGGCTCAAAAAGAGGGTTATAAGTTATCTATAGCTATGCATCAAATTACCCCCAAATATTTCAACTTAACACGCATTTATTTCACAGTTTCTGAGGGTAAGGAATTTGGGAGACTCTTAGCTTGTGGTTCTGGTTCAAGTTTTCTCATGAGATTATAGTCAAATTGTCAGGTAGTGCAGTATCATTGACTAGGGGGTAGAGGGTCTTCTTATAGGAAGACTTATTGCTGCCTTTTGGCTGGAAGTCTCAGTTCCTCACAATGTGGTCCTCTCTACAGGTTGCCTGGATATTCTCAAGACTTGGAAACTGGCTTCCCCCAGAGTGAGTGATCTAAGAGAGAGAAAAAGCCCAAAACATAAGCTGCAGTATTTTATAACCTAATCTTAAAAGAGCTATAGCATCACTTTTTTCAGGTTCTATTGGTTACACCACTAAATCCAGGTACAATGTGGGAGGGTGTGAATGTCAGGAGGTGGGAATCATTGGAGGCCATCTTGGAAGCTGGTCACCACAATGGGAAATTCTCCAAACATAGAAAGAGTGCTTAAAAAGAGCTTGATGATAAGAAAGCATGGAAAAGGTCCATTAGAGCAATGGTATCTAATCTCTTTGTATCATGGCAGACATGTAAAGTGAAGCTATTTATTCATCATACTCAAGTTCAAAAGTTAAAGGATGAGTTCTGTTTGTAACCAGACCAGCCCTGCAGTTTTGGCCATCCCAGATCTCAAAGACTGAGGAGATAAATATCTCTATATCTATGTGCTAAAACCTCCCAACTGATGTACATCTTAAGTGGTCTTCCTGCTTCCAATATTGCCTCCTAAATCCTTTCCCCACAGAGTAGTCATAAAAATCTTTTAATTCATGAGTTAAATCGTATCAATTCCATGATCAAACCTCAAAAGGCTTCCAACTGCACTAGGAATTAGATCCAAACTCCTTTGTTTGATCTACAGTGTTCAGCATTAACTGAGGTCCCTGCTGACTTTGTGACACCATCATGTACTACTCTCCCCTTGCTCCATTTGTTCTAGTCACATTGCTCTCTTTCCTCCCCCAAAACAATCAGCTTGTTCTCAATCCAGTGATGTTTCACTTGGTCTTTCCTCTACCTTAGGCACACTTCTGCAGCTCTTCATATAGCTGGCTCCTTCTTTTTCTTCACATTTTGGTTTAAACATCACCTTCTCAAAGAGCTGCTTCATGGTGAACCTATTTGAACATTCTAGTTCACATCAACCTATTTCCTATATCAATTATCATCATCAGAAACTCTCTTGTTCATTCATTCAAATCACAAACATTTATTCAGCATATACTATGTGCCAGAGACAATTTTGGATAGAGTATATTCTCCTGGTTTTGTTTTTTGTCTTTGCCTAACCCAAATTCCCTTCTCTCTACCTCCTGGATTACTGGATGTTTACCCAATGAAGGTTGGGACCTTATCTGTCTTGTTCATCATTGAGAATCCAGCACCTGAGATAGTGCCTTCCATATAGATGGTATTTAGTGAGTGTTTGTTAAATGAAAGAAGGTAGATAATGAAGGTCAACATTCAGATCCAGGGGAGCTGGTGCAGTCATGAGAACATGGGTCAGAAACATGGCAAACACATAAGAACCAGTGCCATATGTCAAAGAATCATCTGCAAGAAGGAATCAGAATCCAAGTGTGCAGTCTGGAACTGGATATATGTAGGACAGGGGGCAAGACTATGGAGAGTCAGAAGCAAGATGGAAGGAACTGGTTCATGGAGACAATGTTCAACTTCCCCCACTGTCATTCCTTTTACTGTCAAATTTATTTATACAGACCCAAGGCAGCAAAGTGCAACAGCTATGCAGTATTTTTTTTTTCGTGCATAAATTAAGTGGTTCAGTAGTTCAGCTGGGCAAGTTTATAGCCAACAACTTGCCCAATATTTGGCACAGAGCAGATGATATAAAAAATATGCTTATTGAAATAAATGTTTGATGATTGAGCGACCTGGTATAATTTCAAAAAGCCCTTAGGAGAAATATATCAAAACCATTCAGTGTTTCTGTCTATGAATAATAGGAATCAAAAGCACCTGAGGAACCTGACCTTTTCCTGCTGATTGAAAGGAAAATGCATTATCCTTGTCTGTAAAATTATATGAGACCTGAGGTCAAAATGGATAAAAAAACAGAAGGGCTTGAAAACAGGTCTTTAATTTATATGCCAAGTTTAAAATATCTTACCTTGAATTTGCATCCAAGATTTAGCTTAATACTATCTGTGCTAACGTGATGTAATGAATGGAGCCCTGGATCAAGAGCAAAGTTATCTGAACTATAGTCACTGCTCCTTTCATATCACTTTAGGCAGATGAATTGAGCATCTCTTTGATAATTATGATGGTGACAGGCACTTTGGGCTTTGTAAATGTGTAAGATCTTACCTGTGGGCCTCACAATCTTGGGGAGGAACCTAGTTATAACACAGTCATATTAAAGCTTTTCATAGAACTACAAAAAAAAAATACAGAGGGATGAAGATAGTGATTTTATCTAAAAGAAAATGGTCTATCACCTTGTGTGTAACCATAAGACAGCTACTTAATATCTCTGGATACCAGTGTTCTCAATGGCAAAATGAAAGTGTTTGTCAAGATGAGATCCTTTGGGCATTGACGGTATAACACTGATCATGGTTTAGTCTGCTTCATGTGTATTAGTCACATCTCCCCACTAGACTGGCATGGGGGCAGGAATGATGCCTCAGTCTTTTCTCTATTCCAGTGCCCAGTCCACTGCCTGGCCCGCAGTTAAGTGCATGCTGATAGGATTATGCTTATGATGACTAGGATTCATCCTGCTCTCCTATTCTGTTCTCTCAGAATTAAGTAGAATCAAGCTTGAAGTCCTGAGACTTCAAACAACTCAACCTCAAAGATGCACATTAAATCTGTGCAGGGACCAAGTCCTGGCCTAGGGCTTCACCTTCATGGGTCCTAGGGCCTTGAGAAGGGCTCTGTGCCTCAATTTTATTCTGATAGATCTATAAAACTCCCTTTACTGAACTGATTTAAGCCCCTCTTCCCTCTATCAGCTCTCTGGCTCTGAATGTCTCGGATCTGTGACCATGGTGAATCTGCGGTACGTGTGCCTGAAGATGTATTTATATAGGGGAGCATGTGTGTTTGTATGTGCACAAGTGTGAACATGCACAAAATGTAAGAGAATAAATGTGAAATTTAGGAGCATGTATATGCAAAATGTACAAGAGAGTGTGCTTGTGCGTGCTGATCAGTCTGAAGGGAGGAAGGCAGTTCTTTATGTAGTGTAGAATTTCCTGCCCAACCTTTAAAACCAGAAGTCTTCCTCTGAATTACATGGGTGAACTTCATGCCTCTCTTGTCAGTCCCTGTACCTCTATTCCCCTGTTCCTTGGGGTTATTTCATTCCTTGTGAAGGATTAGATAAAGATGACTATGGAAGAGTTACCCGCCTCAGGTTTTTTCTTTACAAAGTTAAAAAATAGCAAGCAAACTTGGCTTTCTCTAAAGAATAGAGGATGCTCTGTCTGTCAGAAGGACTGTTTCCTGGGAAGCTTTGTCCACAGAGAGTTGTTTTCAGGTTGTAACCCACCCTGCTCCCAAAGGGGCAAGAAATAAAGTCATTTGTTTTGTTTTGTTTCCAAAGAAAAGAGAGAACTAGAAAATGTAAAAAAGGCACAATAAAGCTGAGTTTTTCCTAGGTTAGGCCATACTTGACTGAGTGATTATGTTTAAATTAGAGTCCAAAAGGGCTAAGCCATAAGCAGGACCAAGTCTGGGCCTCCAGAGACTACCCCATGAGTATTAATATTAATCTAGGATTTTTGGGCAACACACAATGGCCTGTGTCACACCACCAACACTGTTTCTGGGTCAGAATGACCCCTGAGGCTAAAGGAACATCTCGGCACTAGGGAAGCTTAAGGTTTCTTTTCTTGTCCACCATCACCCTCACCTCCCTCAGCACACTCTGTTCTATTACAGAACTAATAGCTAAGAGAGTGAGCCCCATCTGTGGAGTGTTGCTGTTCTAAGCACTTTACAAGCATTAACTCGTTGAATCCTCAATGCTGTAGGTAGATGCTATTATTATGTCCATCACTTACATGTGAAAAAACTGAAGCCTGAGGAAGAGATTAAGTAACTTGTCCAAGGTCACATAGCCAGTAAGTGGCAGAGCCAGGATTCAAGCCCAGAGGCCTGGCTCTTAAGCCTGCTTTATTAACTGCAACACCACACTATCTGAGTAACCCAGCCCCTCTTGCAGGCAGGTTCTAGAAATACATTGCAATGTCAATTTTAATAAAATCATAGCTTAAGCTAGAACAGAACATTGTCAATTATGTATTTGGAGATTAATTAATTTTAAGGATTATAACAAGGCAAATATGAGGATGGAAAACATTGAGGATGTTGTAATGGTCCATGGTAATCATAAAAGTGTACTAATTACTTAAGAATGGGAAGACTTCAACACCCTTTCAGTCTCTACTTCCTTATACTATCAATTTGATGTCTTCGGATACAATGCTTCATCATCTGTCCATATAGATCCTTAGAGATACTGAATCCTGGAACGTGAATTCCCTAAAAGCATACAGAAAGAGACTTACTAGATTGGATACATGTGGTTGAAGGGAGAGGGGTGTAAGGACAGTAGATTCTCTGCAGCCTTTGGCACGTAAGAGCCCTGGACTTCTTAGCATCCTCCTCACCTAGTGCCCCATCCATCTCCGGTTAATGATTTTACATGGGATTTACCAGACTTTTGACCAATTATCCTATGTAACTTCCTGTGCTGCTTGGTATGTCACTGGGAAGTGAGTCCTGACAAGTCAGGATTGTCTAGGTAGGCCCCACCTAAGCTTTGATGCTGTCTCTACTAAAGCAGATTTACATACATATTTTCAGAATCAAATGGAATTATGAACATGGATGATTTGGTATAATATCCTGTGGCATCCTTGAACATACAATTTTATTCCTCCCACTTTAACTATTAAACATTTGGTTCCATTCAGAACCCCAAAACAGAGCCCTCAGCCAAAGTTCTCAGTTAACCACTGGTGACATAGGCTTGATTATTTTTCCCATTGAATTAATTATCTATTGTTGCATAATAAATTGCCCCAAACTTCGCAGCTTAAAACAACAAACATTTATTTTCTCATAGTCTCTGTGGGTCAGGAATCCAGGTGTGGCTGAACTGGGTTCCTCTGGCTTAAGGTTTCTCACAAAATTGTAATCAAGCTGTCACCCAGGGCAATAGTCTAGGCTAAAGCTCAACTTGGGGAAAAACCCAGTTTGTCTTCAGGCTTCAGCTCCTTGCAAGCTATTACTGAAGGCCTCAGTTTCTTTGTAGCTCATGGCTGGAACCTGCCCTCAGTTCCTTATCATATGCCTCTCTGCTGGGCAGCTCACAATGCAGAAGGTGGCTTTCCTCAGAGCTAGTAAGTGAGAGAATGGCAAAGAATACCCAAGATACAAAAAGATGAAATCTTTCTGTAACTTAATCCTGGAAGTGACATCCCATCACCTCTGCTGCATTCTGTTTTTTCAGAAGCAAGTCACTTAATTACTTGAGGATGTTGTAACAGTCTGCGGTAATCATAAAAATGTACTAATAACTTAAGAGTGGGGAGACTTCAACACCCTCTGTCTCTACTTCCTTATACTATCAATTTGATGTCTTCAGATACAATGCTTCATCATCTGTCCATATATATCCTTAGATTCATATAAGGACACCAACATCAGGAGGTAGGAGGTCACTGGGCACAATCTTAGAAACTGCCTATCAACCCATTTAGGACAGGGTCATTCTAATGGTGGGAATTAGTGATATCTAAGCATTTGTAATCTAGTAGTCCCCAAATTCTCCATTGTTCACGTCACACCTTTTGCATTAATAACCAAATAAGATGGCTCACGTGGTCATACCAGAAACCGTAAGAAGTATACCACCACCTCCTACTGGCATTCCTTAGATTTCCAAGGTAGCTTTATGCTCTGTGGCTACACTGCATCCTATTACACCACTGCTGCCAGCTCCTGATAGGTTTTCTTTGTCTTCTGCTACCTCTTGCAGTGGACTCTTTTCCTCTTCTTCTTACCCACAAAGTGCCACTAACACTAGGTTATCTTAAATGACAGACTTCTACTGAAGATTTGGAGATGATGAAAAGTAGTTATAGTCAAGAAAGAAAATACCCTCAAAGTTAATAGAAGATACAGTTATTCCTAGAAATGTTTTGGCAATTCTCTACCATTAGAAATTTCTCACTGGTTGGGACCCTCTGTACTAGTCTAACTGCCTGCCATATCATTGGGGTTCTTCTTCCTCTCCAGGTCTGTCATACATCTCCTATTCCTCCCTACTCTTCAAGAAGCTCAACTTTTTCCTCAGTTCCATTTTTGACTTTTAGAAATTTTCTTCTAGTTTAAATTAGGTCAATTTTAATCCATCTGAAAAATTCTAATAATGTCAACTCTCGAATGGGAAGGGATTGGAGCCTCTTTCTACTGTGAAGGTCTCATAAATTTTTCTTCTATTCAGAGGGCAAAGGTTTTACATGCCTAGGGCCACTGAAAGAAGGTGGCCTTGGTACAGATACAAAAGTTTCTATATGCCTTTTCCACAGGGCAAAAGGTGCCACTTGCCTAATATTTACACAATCAAGTGGGACCTTTCATGTGGCAGGTCAAAGAAATTCATTTCAATGTGAATTTCTATGTATAAGCATTTGGCAGCTTCTCCTTCTAAACGACTTTTAACATTCCACTTTTCCAGGCCCCTGTTATAAGAATATGATCTTATTTTAAAAAGAAGACAAGGTGTACACATATACACATATATACTAGACCTAGAAACACAACCAACCATTATGAGTAGTTTTATCTAAAGAGAGAAAACATTTTGAAGGGGCTCTGTGATAAGGGGAATAGAAAGACTAAGCAGTGAGAGAGACTTTACATAGTACATATACCTGTATATATTTTAAATAGTCAGATATGCCATTTTTGTCATATGTAAATTTTAAAAATAAAGGATTTTGTTGTTAAAGAAGAAGAAAGGTTATCAACAAAGAAACAAGGTCTGCTTCATAATACTCCTCAGCAATACAAAGAAATTACTCCAGAAAATATGGGAAAACATGCATTTCTATGTCTTCTTCCAAAAAAAACCAGGTAATGAATTAAAATAAATAATAAAAGAATGCAAAGTTCATGGTATAAAATGATTGAAAAAAGACATTAAAATCAATAAAAGAGAAAAATCATTAATTCATTGAACAGATACTTAGTGAATACCAACTAAATGCCAGACATGCTTCTAGGCTCTTAACATGCATCAATTACTAAATAAAACAAAGACCTCTATTCTATTTGCATTCTAGTTATATAGTATGTTAGAAGATCCTTATTTTGGGTTGATAAAGCTGCCAGAATGTAAATTACCAGAAATGGTTTGGCTTTTACAATGGGGATTTATTAACTTACAATTTACTCTTCTTAGGCCGTGAAAATGCTCAATATAGGGCATCAACAGGATGATACCTGGGCTCTGAAGACAGGCTGCTGGCATTCAGGACACCTCTGTCACATGGAAAGGCACATGGTAACACCTGCTGGTGTTTCTTTCCTGGATTGCACTGATTTCAACTGCTGGCTTCTCCATCTGTGGCTTCCTTGCTCAGCTTCTGTGTCTTTTTCTGTGTGCATTCTGAATTTTATCTCTTCTCTTCTTTATGTGTTTTATCTCTTATAAAGGATTCACGAAAGGAACAAAACTCACACTGAATGAGGCAGGTCATATCTCAATTGAAATAATCTAATCAACAGATCCCACCTACAAAAGGTCTACACACCTAGGAATGGATTAAAAGAACATGGCCTTTTCTGGGGGTACATAACAGCTTCAAATCACCACAGTCCTGTTAATAAAATACAAAAGGGGTGGTGCCTAGTCAGGGGGATTTACAGTATGGGAAAATGGGATGATCAGATTACAATTTCCATACTGACATTTTAGGGACACATGTAGAAATATTAAATAAACCAATGAAAATAATATGAGTATATTAGAAAAATAATATGCCTGGAATATGCAGATTTTATTTTCAGACTATGACATATTTATAATTAATATTGTCCATCAATAATAGGTTATAGGAGAAAAGCAACATAATCACTTTCCATAAATATCATGAAAGCATCTGATAAAATTTAATATCTATTCCTAAGGAAAAAATCTTGGAACATAAACATGAGAGGAAACTTTCTGAACCTTAAACCGAACATCAAAATTTAGAGGTCACGACTTCCGGAGAAGATGGCGGCTTAGTAAGACACATGGGTCTTAGTTCCTCCTCCAGAACAGCTACTAGGGAAGTAGAAACAGTACAGAACAGCTCCTGGAGCCACGACGGAGACCAAGAACACAGTGTGCCCCATTCTGGAATGGCTGATTGGCTGGGAGAACCCGCTGCAGTGAGATCACCGAGGGGCGCGAGCTTCCCCGGGCTGGGGTGGCAGGCAGCCGGAGTCCCTCCCTCCCTCCTTCCCGGGCCGGCTGGGAGAATTGGACAGGCAATCCCCTCAAGCCGCGGTGGCTGGCGCCCCCCTACAAATGCGTGGCCCCCGGACCAGCTGGGAGAATTGGATTGGAGATCCCCCTAGCCGCGAAGACCAGCGACCAGGGTCCGTTCCAAACATGTGGCTTCTCGGTCCGGCGGGAACGGTGGATAGGCACTCCCCCAAGCCGCTTCGGCTGGTGACCCTCCCCTACAGCGAGAGTTTTCCAAAGTTAAAGGAGACACAGCATCTTTTACTGGTGGGACCCGCAGACAGACGAGCGCCACCTACTGGGCAGGATAAGAAAAACAAAGCCCAGAGATTTCACAGAAAAATCTTTCAACCTGCTGGGTCCCACACGCAGGGATATCTGATTAAATGCCCAGGCGCCAGCAGAAGATAACGAATCACACTCGGAAAATTGAAGATATGGCCCAGTCAAAGGAACAAACCAATAGTTCAAATGAGATACAGGAGCTGAGACAACTAATGCTGAATATACGAACAGAAATGGAAAACCACTTCAAAAACCAAATCAATAAATTGAGGGAGGACATGAAGAAGACATGGGCTGAACAAAAAGAAGAAATAGAAAAACTGAAAAAACAAATCACAGAACTTATGGGGGTGAAGGACAAAGTACAAAAGATGGAAAAAACAATGGATACCGACAACGGTAGATTTAAAGAGACAGAAGCTAGAATTAGTGAATTGGAGGATGGAACATCTGAATTCCAAAAAGAAACAGAAACTATAGGGAAAAGAATGAAAAAATTTGAACAGGGTATCAGGGAACTCAAGGACAATATGAAGTGCAAAAATATACATGTTGTGGGTGTCCCAGAAGGAGAAGAGAAGGGAAAAGGAGGAGAAAAACTAATGGAAGAAATTATCACTGAAAATTTCCCAACTCTTATGAAAGACCTAAAATTACAGATCCAAGAAGTGCAGCGCACCCCAAAGAGAATACACCCAAATAGGCGTTCTCCAGACACTTACTAGTTAGAATGTCAGAGGTCAAAGAGAAAGAGAGGATCTTGAAAGCAGCAAGAGAAAAACAATCCATCACATACAAGGGAAACCCAATAAGACTATGTGTAGATTTCTCAGCAGAAACCATGGAAGCTAGAAGACAGTGGGATGATATATTTAAATTACTAAAAGAGAAAAACTGCCAACCAAGACTTCTATATCCAGCAAAATTGTCCTTCAAAAATGAGGGAGAAATTAAAACATTTTCAGACAAAAAGTCACTGAGAGAATTTGTGACCAAGAGACCAGCTCTGCAAGAAATACTAAAGGGAGCACTAGAGTCAGATACGAAAAGACAGAAGAGAGAGATATGGAGAAGAGTGTAGAAAGAAGGAAAATCAGATATGATATATATAATACAAAAGGCAAAATGGTAGAGAAAAATATTATCCAAACAGTAATAACACTAAATGTTAATGGACTGAATTTCCCAATCAAAAGACATAGACTGGCAGAAAGGATTAAAAAACAGGATCATTCTATATGCTGTCTATGGGAAACACATCTTAGACCCAAAGATAAATATAGGTTGAAAGTGAAAGGTTGGGAAAAGATATTTCATGCAAATAACAACCAGAAAAGAGCAGGAGTGGCTATATTAATATCCAACAAATTAGACTTCAAATGTAAAACAGTTAAAAGAGACAAAGAAGGACACTATATACTAATAAAAGGAACAATTAAACAAGAAGACATAACAATCATAAATATTTATGCACCAAACCAGAATGCCCCAAAATACGTGAGAAATACACTGCAAACACTGAAAAGGGAAATAGACACATCTACCATAATAGTTGGAGACTTCAATTCACCCCTCTCATCAATGGACAGAACATCTAGACAGAGGATCAATAAAGAAATAGAGAATTTGAATATTACTATAAATGAGCTAGACTTAACAGACATTTATAGGACATTACATCCCACAACAGCAGGATATACCTTTTTCTCAAGTGCTCATGGGTCATTCTCAAAGATAGACCATATGCTGGGTCACAAAGCAAGTCTTAACAAATTTAAAAAGACTGAAATCATACACAACACTTTCTTGGATCATAAAGGAATGAAGTTGGAAATCAATAATAGGCGGAGTGCCAGAAAATTCACAAATACGTGGAGGCTCAACAACACACTCTTAAACAACGAGTGGGTCAAGGAAGAAATTGCAAGAGAAATTAGTAAATATCTCGAGGAGAATGAAAACGAAAACACAACATATCAAAACCTATGGGACGCAGCAAAGGCAGTGCTAAGAGGGAAATTTATTGCCCTAAATGCCTATATCAGAAAAGAAGAAAAGGCAAAAATGCAGGAATTAACTGTCCACTTGGAAGAACTGGAGAAAGAACAGCAAACTAACCCCAAAACAAGCAAAAGGAAACAAATAACAAAGATAAGAGCAGAAATAAATGAAATTGAAAACATGAAAACAATAGAGAAAATCAATAAGACCAGAAGTTGGTTCTATGAGAAAATCAATAAAATTGATGGGCCCTTAGCAAGATTGACAAAAAGAAGAAGAGAGAGGATGCAAATAAATAAGATCAGAAATGGAAGAGGAGGCATAACCACTGACCTCACAGAAATAAAGGAGGTAATAAGAGGATACTATGAACAACTTTACGCTAATAAATACAACAATTTAGATGAAATGGATGGGTTCCTGGAAAGACATGAACAACCAACTTTGACTCAAGAAGAAATAGATGACCTCAACAAACCAATCACAAGTAAAGAAATTGAAGCAGTCATTCAAAAGCTTCCTAAAAAGAAAAGTCCAGGACCAGACGGCTTCACATGTGAATTCTACCAAACATTCCAGAAGGAATTAGTACCAACTCTCCTCAAACTCTTCAAAAAAATCGAAGTGGAGGGAAAACTACCTAATTCATTCTATGAAGCCAGCATCACCCTCATACCAAAACCAGGCAAAGATATTACAAAAAAAGAAAACTACAGACCAATCTCTCTAATGAATATAGATGCAAAAATCCTCAACAAAATTCTAGCAAATCGAATCCAACAACACATTAAAAGAATTATACATCATGACCAAGTAGGATTCATCCCAGGTATGCAAGGCTGGTTCAACATAAGAAAATCAATTAATGTAATACACCATATCAACAAATCAAAGCAGAAAAATCACATGATCATCTCAATTGATGCAGAGAAGGCATTTGACAAGATTTAACACCCTTTCCTGTCGAAAACACTTCAAAAGATAGGAATACAAGGGAACTTCCTTAAAATGATAGAGAGAATATATGAAAAACCCATAGCTAATATCATCCTCAATGGGGAAAAATTGAAAGCTTTCCCCCTAAGATCAGGAACAAGACAAGGATGTCCATTATCACCACTATTATTCAACATCGTGTTGGAGGTTCTAGCCAGAGCAATTAGACAAGAAAAAGAAATACAAGGCATCAAAATTGGAAAGGAAGAAGTAAAACTATCACTGTTTGCAGACGATATGATATTATACGTCAAAAACCCGGAAAAATCCACAACAAAACTACTAGAGCTAATAAATGAGTACAGCAAAGTAGCAGGTTACAAGATCAACATTCAAAAATCTGTAGCATTTCTATACACTAGCACTGAACAAGCTGAGGGGGAAATCAAGAAACGAATCCCATTTACAATTGCAACTAAAAGAATAAAATACCTAGGAATAAATTTAACTAAAGAGACAAAAAAACCTATATAAAGAAAACTACGAAAAACTGCTAAAAGAAATCACAGAAGACCTAAATAGATGGAAGGGCATACCATGTTCATGGATTGGAAGACTAAATATAGTTAAGATGTCAATCCTACCTAAATTGATTTACAGATTCAATGCAATACCAATCAAAATCCCAACAACTTATTTTTCAGAAATAGAAAAACCAACAAGCAAATTTATCTGGAAAGGCAGGGTGTCCCAAAATGCTAAAAATATCTTGAGGAAAAATAACGAAGCTGGAGGTCTCACACTGCCGGACTTTAAGGCACATTATGAAGCCACAGTGGTCAAAACAGCATGGTATTGGCATAAAGATAGATATATCGACCAATGGAATCGAATAGAGTGCTCAGATATAGACCCTCTCATCTATGGACATTTGATCTTTGATAAGGCAGTCAAGCCAAGTCACCTGGGAAAGAACAGTCTCTTCAATAAATGGTGCCTAGAGAACTGGATATCCATATGCAAAAGAATGAAAGAAGACCCATCTCTCACACCCTATACAAAAGTTAACTCAAAATGGATCAAAGATCTAAACATTAGGTCTAAGACCATAAAACAGTTAGAGGAAAGCGTAGGGAGATATCTTATGAAACTTACAATTGGAGGCGGTTATGGACCTTAAACCTAAAGCAAGAGCACTGAAGAAATAAATAAATAAATGGGAGCTCCTCAAAATTAAACACTTTTGTGCATCAAAGAACTTCATCAAGAAAGTAGAAAGACAGCCTACACAATGGGAGACAACATTTGGAAACAACATATCAGATAAAGGTCTAGTATCCAGAATTTATAAAGAGATTGTTCACTCAACAACAAAAAGACAGCCAACCCAATTACAAAATGGGAAAAAGACTTGAACAGACACCTCTCAGAAGAGGAAACACAAATGGCCAAAAGACACATGAAGAGATGCTCAATGTCCCTGGCCAATAGAGAAATGCAAATCAAAACCACAATGAGATATCATCTCACACCCACCAGAATGGCCATTATCAACAAAACAGAAAATGACAAGTGCTGGAGAGGATGCGGAGAAAGAGGCACACTTATCCACTGTTGGTGGGAATGTCAAATGGTGCAACCACTGTGGAAGGCAGTTTGGCGGTTCCTCAAAAAACTGAATATAGAATTGCCATACGACCCAGCAATACCATTGCTAGGTATCTACTCAAAGGAATTAAGGGCAAAGACACAAACGAACATTTGCACACCAACGTTTATAGCAGCATTATTTACAATTGCAAAGAGATGGAAACAGCCAAAATGTCCATCAACAGACGAGTGGCTAAACAAACTGTGGTATATACATACGATGGAATATTATGCATCTTTAAGACAGAATAAACTTATGAAGCATGTAATAACATGGATGGACCTAGAGAACATTATGCTGAGTGAGTCTAGCCAAAAACTAAAGGACAAATACTGTATGGTCCCACTGATGTGAACCGACATTCGAGAATAAACTTGGAATATGTCATTGGTAACAGAGACCAGGAGGAGTTAGAAACAGGGTAAGATAATGGGTAATTGGAGCTGAAGGGATACAGACTGTGCAACAGGACTAGATACAAAAACTCAAAAATGGACAGCACAATAATATCTAATTTTAATGTAATTATGTTAAAACACTGAATGAAGCTGCATCTGAGCTATAGTTTTTTTTTTGTTGTTTGTTTGTATCTTTTTTATTATTATTTTAATTTTTTTCTCTATATTAACATTCTATATCTTTTTCTGTTGTTTTGCTAGTTCTTTTCCTAAATCAATGCAAATGTACTAAGAAATGATGATCATGCATCTATGTGATGATGTTAAGAATTACTGATTGCATATGCAGAATGGAATGATTGCTAAATGTTGTGTTAATTTCTTTTTTTTCTTTAATTAATAAAAAAAAATTTAGAGGTCACATTCTGAAGGATGAACCACTGGAGATAATTTCCTTTAAAATTCAGGGACAAAAAATTACTCTTAGTATCTTCTTTATTATTTAACATTATTTTGTGAATTCACAATACAGTAAAAGAGCTACATGGAAAAGCTGCAAGTAATTAAAATAAGGAGAAAACATTTTGCCAATTATTGATTTGTTGACCTAGAAAACCCTGGAAATTAAAAAAAAATTATCTGAATTAACAAGAGAAATTAAGAAAACGTCTGGATGCAAAAATAAATATAAATCTTACTAGGTGCTTAATTTGATGAGTAATAATATAGAAAAATATGATAGTAAAACTATTTCATTTTTATGTCATCAACAATACTTAGGCAAAGTGACAAATAACCCCAATAAGAAATCTGTGAAAATATATTTGGAAAATTGTGCATGATGTCTATAAAAAAAAACTAGAAAACATCTGGAAAGATACAATTGTAGATTAAATGGAGAGGCATACCACACTGTGAATGGGAATACTAAATACTATAAAGATAATTATTTAATTCTTTTCAAATAATTTAAGTCTTAATGTGATCCCAATTTAAAAATTTTTAAAAGAACTCTTATTTTTACTTGACAAAGTGATAAATATATAGCTTGTTTAAAAAGTGGATAGTTTTGAAGATGAAACATTTCAAAAAAAAAGATAAAAGTAATGAAGAGGAATTTTACTTGTGAGATAGTAAAGCCTACAATCAAATTCCAGTTATCACAATGCTATGTATGATAGATGCTCAACTTCACTGGCTATTAGGGAAGTACACAAAACCACAATGAGGAATCATCTCACTTCCACCAGAAGGGCCGTTATTAAGACAAACAAACAAAAAGCAGAAAACAACAAGTGCTGCAGAGGATGTGGAGAAAGATGCTACATTTATTTACTTTGGTGGGAATGTAAAATGGTACAAGAACTCTGCAAGGTAGTTTGGTGATTGGTTCCTCAGGAAGCTAAGTATAGAATTGTCATATGACCCAGCAATCCTATTGCTAATTATCTATTTAGAGGACCTGAGGTCAAGGACACAGACATTTGCACACTAATGTTCACAGCAGCATTATTTACAAATGCCAAGAGATGGAAACAGCCCAAAAATCCATCAATGGATGAGTAGTTAAACAAGCTGTGGTATATACATACAATGGAATATTATGCAGCTGTAAAATAGTGTAAAGTCATGAAGCATGTGACAACATAAATGAACCTTGAGAACATTATGCTGAATGAAATTAGCCAGAAACAAAAGGAAAAATACTGTATGGTCTCACTAATATGGACTAATATTAATGAGTGAACACTGAGAGTTAAAGTTAAGAACACAGGTTATCAGGAGCCAGAAAGAGGGTCAAGATTGGGTGTTTGGTGTTGAAGGAATAGAGATTGTACAAGAGGACTGAGTTTAAAAATTCAGAAATGAATAGCACAGTACTACCAGATGACAGTACAATGATATAAGTACACTGAATGAAGTTGAATGTGAGTGTGACTGAGGGAGAAGGGCTGGGGGCACGTATCAAACCAGAAGGAAAGACAGAGGATAAAGACTGAGAGTGTAATTTAGGAATACCTAGAGTGGACAATGATGGTGATTCAATGTTCAAATATAAGAATATTTTTGCATGAGGAAGAAAAAAATGAACCACAACATTGCAAAGGGTGGAAAGTGGATCATATGCAGGAGGAAGTACAACCAATGCAAGCTAGGGTCTACAGTCAGCAGTAACATTGTAGCATGCTCCCACTGACTGTAACAAAGGCATTATGCCAAAATTAAACGTCAACAAGTGGGGGTCGGGATATGGATTTTATGGGGAAGAAAACGAAATGTCTTCATATAGAGAAAATGCAGAGAAAGAGATGTACCTATACACTGTCGGTAGGGAAGCTGACAAGTGCAGCCCCTTGGAGGGCAGTGTGGTGGTTCCACAGGACACTAGGGGTGCAGTTGCCATATGATCCTGTAACTCCTGGAAGAACTGAGAGTGGGGACACCAATGGGCATTTGCACACTGGTGTTTATGGTGGCTGTGTTCATGATTCATAATGGATGGAGGTGGCCTAAAGGTACAACTGAGGAATGAAAGGGGGAACTGTGGTGTTTACATATAACTGACTACTCAGCAGCTACGAGAAAGAATGAAGTTGTGAGGCATGCAACTACATGAATGAACCTTAAGGACATTATGTTGGAAAAATGTCAGAAACAAAAAGACACATATTATCATGCCTCACTCACATGGATTAATTATACAAAACTCAGAGAATTGAAGTTGAGAACATGGGTTATCAGAATGGGGCCTACTGTAAAGGGTCCTAGACTGTAGGCTCTTATAGCAGTCACATACACTCAGGAGCTGTAACCGATGTTTCTAAATTCTAAGATACTGAGCTATTGGTATATAATCTGGTCATTCCCTGAAACTTCAGGTATTTATGTGACACCTGAGATTCACGAGTTAGAGCACTGAAGGTATGAAAGTCAGCAGTACGCCATTTAGCAACTGCTAAAAAAGCTGAAAACGTGATCAGACTTCATCGAAAATACAAATAAAGCTGATTTGGACAGGACTAAGGTAAATCAGAATATAAGGTAAAGGATGAAATGGCCCATATTTTCAAACTTCAACCTCTGTGTGAGGCCAAAGGGAGGGATATTTATTTGGTGCAAAATTTTTATTTTGGGTAGCACATTATCTAATTTAGCTTGTTTGGCCAGTTCACTTGACCACCATAATTACATGGAATCTTGAATAGAGCATGTGATCTTGTTGGTTTGTCCAGGTTGCTGTGCTGCCCTGATATATCCCAGAGTAATTTAGGCAGAGTATAAAAAAGTATTTGCAAAGTCCCCTTGGGGGACTGGGGAGAAAGGATGAAATATTCAACTTCCCCATCTGGGAAATTCCTGATATTCTCACAAGGAGTGGGGCCACCCAAATCAACAGGCTGGCCCTTAATCTTGGGGCTCACCTCTATGAAGCTTATGCCTGGAAAAGAGAAGCTAAGCCTACTGATAATTATGCCTAAGAGTCACCGCCCACATCCCCAGAGATCTTCTTTTATTGCTCAGATGTGGCCTCTCTCTCTAAGCCAATTCGACAGGTGAACTCACTGCCCTCCTCCTACATGGAGCATGACTCCCAGAGGTGTAAATCTCCCTGACAATGTGGGACCTGACTTCCAAGATGAGCTGGGACTGGCATCATGGAAATTAGAAAGCCTTCTTGACCAAAAGGGGGAAGAGAGAAATGAGACAAAATAAAGTCTCAGTGCCTGAGAGATTTCAAACAAAGTTGAGAGGTTATCCTGGAGGTTATTCTTATGCATTATATAAATATCCCTTTTTAGTATATAGTATACTTTACTATATACTTTATATAGTATATATATATATATATATATATATATATATATATATATATATACTATATAGTGGCTGGAGGGAAGTACCTGAAACTGTTGAACTGTGTTCCAGTAGCCTTGATTCTTGAAGAAGACTGTTTAACTATATAGCTTCTACAATGTGACTGTGTGATTGTGAAAACTTTGTGCCTGATGCTCCTTTTATCCAGGGTACAAACGATGAGTAAAAAAAAAATAAGGATAAAAAATATATAATGGGGGAGATAAAGGGTAAAAATTGGGTAGTCTGAAATACTATGGGTCAATGAGAGGGAGGGATAAAGTGTATGGAATGTATGAGTTCTTTTTTTTCTTTTTATTTCTTTTTCTGGAGTGATGCAAATGTTCTAAAACTGACCATGGTAAAGAACACAAAACTGTGATAATATTGTGAGTCATTGATTATATAATATTGTTGGACTGTATGTATGTGGATATTTCTCAATAAAATTGTTTCAAAATAAAAGATGTTATGTATGTAGGGTAAGAAGTAACAGCTTCACCAATGTAGCAATATAAATATTTTAGAAACCAATGCTCATATACTTGAGAATTTAATATAGAGTTAAATTTCCACCATAAATCAATATGTAAATGGAGGAGGAGTAAATAAATGATGCTGAAGCAACTGGTTAGGAATTTAGGGAGAAATAAAGCTAGATAGAAATGGCTTAGGGATATGCTTAAAATTAAGACAACAGAACTAAACCAAGCTGAACTATAATAAGCTCAAAGGGTACAATAAAATATTGTAGACCCCAGGAAGGGGAAGTTTTTTCCAAGCATGAAAGATATGGTAGAAAATACCAAGTTAAAAAAAAACACAGTAGATTTAATTACATCAAAATCTAAAACCTGCTTTTCATAAGTTACCATTAAATGCAATTAAAAGTTAAAAGAATATGACAAACTGGGAAATTATTGTAGACAAAGGGTTAATCTTCTTGAAATATTTTTAATTCAAATCAAGGAAAAACACTATTATCACAATAGAAAATAATATATAAAGGACATCAGTAGATAATTAACCAACCAAGGAATATAAGGAGTTAAAATATGAAAAAATAAAATATTTGATCCTTTCAGTCATGAAAGAAGTGTGGGTTAAAATAACAAGGTAACAGTGTTCATTTCAAATTTGCAAAAAACCCAGAAACTTGGAAAGCCAGAATTCTTAATGATAATGAGAGTTACCTAGCTCTAGGTGCAATCCTGCCTGGAAAACATACCAAAATTAGTGAAATATTCATATCTTTTGACTTAACCTTACTTATTAGAATTTATGTGTTTGAAATGGCAGCTCTATGGAAACAGTTTGGCAATCTAATAATATGGCAGGATAGTTAAATTTTCAGATTCACAAAGTATTTTTACAGCAATTATAAATCATATTCTTAAAGTCATTTAATAACAATGAAAAAAATATTGCATGCAAAGTGAAAAAAATTAGGATGCAAAATAGTTTACATAAAGTGATCATAAGTTTATGTGTATCTATGTATATAAATACACATACATATAAGCACCAATGCATGAATGCACATAAAAAATACCCAGAGGGAAATCATTAAAACCCAGTTTTATTTTTATGGGTAGACTATGAATGAGTTTTCTTTTATTTTCTTTCTCTTTTTAATGTAATTTTGAAATTATCAAGAATCAGAAATATTTATAATAATTTAAAAATTGTTGAGGAGAAGGATAATGGGATTCTTCTAGAATCTAGGAAACACTCATTCAAGTACTTATTCAGCAAACATTTACCAATTGTCCACAGGTGCCAGGCACTGTTAGGAGTTTAGTATACAAAGGATGAACAAAAAGCTGTGATTCCTTCCCCACAAGGACCTTACAGCCCTTGTGCCTCTTGAGGTATGTATTTCTGATTTTCAGTCTCTCTTTTTCTAGTATTATCTCAATCAGAATAAATAAAGTTGCATTTTTCTTATACTCAGCAAAAAAAAAAAAAAAAAAAATGCTTTCCTGCAAAGGAAACCTAGCAACTGATTCTCTTAACTTCCTATCCTTTTGCTCTAATAGGCAGCCTTCCCTGGAGCTAACATTTTTCATGAAAGATGACTGTGTCATCAGCAGCAGCCAAATAGCCAAATGACACCTTCCTTTTTCTCTGATGTGTTACCAACTCAGGAGCTAAGTTTAGCAGAATTCTGTGTTGAGGTCCCGAAAGGGATGGATTGTTTCTTTTAAAGAAGTTTTAAGATGAGTTCTAGGAGGAGCTACAGTAAGCTACATTATTTCCTGAGATTTTGCTGTTATTTCTACAATAATGTTTGTGTGTACGTGCGTGTGCATACACTACTGCATAGGTGCTGTATACACATTATATGTGTGTATTACATTTCCCAAATGAAACTTCACCATTTCCAAAAAAAAATGTATTTGTTAAGTGGTTTCAAAATTTGCTTTCACTGTTGCTAATTCCACTTCAATGATAATTATCTGGGCAAGAATTTTAAGACTTTGATTTTCCTGGTTTGGGAAACAGTTTCTATCAGCAAGTGCGTCAGCATTAATGAGTCTCTTCCAAGTACCAATTGTGATCTTAGCTACTGGGAATCATGAGATGAATGAAGCACCCCCTTTACCCTCAAACCCCGTTCATGGCTGAGCAGAGGTACAGAGTATAGGACAATCCTGTAAGCTAAGGACTGTGTCCAAAGCTTGTGCAAGATGCTTTGAGAATCAAAGGTGAGAGTATCTAATAGAAAGCTTTTCAGCATATGTTTGTACTGTTTCCAAAGATGTGTAGAAGCTTGAATGGCAGACAAAATGGGAACAGGAATTCCAGGCAAAGAAGGAGCATGTGAAAAGCTAAGGAACCTTGAAGAGAACTATGTGCGTTATCAGGATAATTCAATTTCCGCTCTGTAAAAAAACGGAAAGAATTTGAGTTCTTTGCTTTTTTTCATTGTATTTTTATCTCCCTAGCATTCTGACAAGTTACATGGCAATGGTTCTAAATCCTCTTCATAACTATTAATCCAATCTTGATGATAACACCATGAGGAAAAACTATTATCGTCTCTATTTTACAGATAAGAAAACTAAAGCACAGAGAAGATAGGTAAGTTGCTGCTTAGTGACAAACCAGAATTCAAACCTAGACAGTTTGAGTCAATATCTGTATCCTACAAGTGCTACCCAAATAAAGGGTTCGTATTCAGAATACATAAAAAACACCCACAAATCAATAAGAAAAACAGAAAAGTGGTACAGATTATACAATTCATAGAAGGAATCTGAATGAGCAATAAGCATGGAAAAAGATATGAAACTTCATTGGAATTCTGGGAAACACGAAATAAAGCAATGACACTGCAATCTTTTTTCTCGTCAAATTGGGAAATATATAAAAATTGGCAAGTATCAATTATTAGCAAGGATTTGGGGAAAATAGGATTCTTATACATTGCTGGCAGGAGTATAAATTGGTATAACAGTTTCAGACAGCAATTTGTAGCAGCTAGCAAAATTAAAACTATTGCTGGCAGGCGTATAAATTGGTATAACAGTTTCAGATGGTAATTTGTAGCAGGTAGCAAAATTAAAACTATGATAAACTAGAAAAAATTCTATGTGTATGCACCACAGAACATGTACAATAAAATTACTCTATTGTTGTGATACTATAAACTTTACAACAACCTAAATGTTTATTATAAAGAGAATAGATAAATGAATAAAAGTTGGTATCTTTACAGTCATGCAATAAAATACTCCAGTGAATAAAAATTTTGAACTAGATCTATATGGTTACCTGAGTCTATAAGAAATTAACCACGATTAATTCTGGGTTGTGGGAGAATGGGTATTTGTCATACTATTTTTTGTGTTTTTCCATATCTTTACAATTTTTTTGAAAAACAGCAAAAAAAAAAGATGACCTCTCTCTCTTTAGTGATAGCATAAATCCTCCAAGACACCTGTGCTGGTTTGAAACTAGCAGGTCCCCCAGAAAAGCCATGTTCTTTTAATCTAATCTTGTGGGGGCAGACCTGTGATTGGGTGGGACCTTTTGATTAGTTTGTTTCCATGGAGATGTGACCCACCCAGTCGTGGGTGGGGCATCTTGATTAGGTTGTTTCCATGGAGATATGACCCTGCCTATTCAAGGTGGGTCTTAATTAGCTTACTGAGGCCCTTTAAAAGGAGAACATTTTGAGAAAGCTCTGACACAGATGCTTAGAGATGCTGAGAGAGCCCTTTGAAACCAGAAGCCTGCAAAAAGGACAGCAGATGTTGCCAGGTGCCTTTCCAGGTGACAGAGAAACCCCAGATTCGGCCTGTCTTGAACGAAGGTATCCTTTGTTGATGTCTTAAATTGGACATTTTCACAGCCTTAGAACTGAAGACTTGTAACTTAATATATTCCCTTTGTAAAAGCCAATTCATTTCTGGCATATTACATTCTGGCAGCTTTAGCAAACTGAAGCAATGCCCTAAGTGTCAAAGATCCCAATTGAATTTCCTACTTTTTCCCATTTCCCTACCTTTGTAGAGGCAGATTATTAAGCCATCGCGTTTTCAAAAGGCTTCTGATTATAGCCATCCTCATTCCCAGGGTCTTAGATTGTTGGTTGAAAGGCTATAGGACAGATCTTTACAAAGCTGCTATTTTAGTTGTGCTGTTTTACAATTTTCAGATGGACCAGCTTGAACCAAAACTTATCTTTTTCACTGCAGGACCTTTATGAAAAGCACCAGAGGTAGCAAATATGCCTCACCACCCTTAAATTTTTCCAAGTCTCCTGAAATTCTAGCTATAGTAAGCACATAATCTGACTCAAAGGCCCAATAGACAGTACTTAAATCAGATGCTTCATAACCACTGGACCAAGCACGTCAATTTCTCAGGAAGGGGCCCACTCTCCCCCACCCTGGAGCTCTTTACTAGTTATACAATTACAAGTCTGTCAGTTGTAACACTCCAAACCCAGTGCCACTTAGAACCCCAATTCAAACTAGCTTAAATTAAAAAAATGAAACAGATTGGCTCATATACCTGGAAATTTCAGGGGTTAATGGCTTCCTTCAGGGATAGCTGGATTTAGAACTATAGTCAGATCTCAATCACTCTTCCTTTCTCTTTATCTCTCTCTTCCCCCTCTCCTTTCCATGCATCCTGAAGACATCAATGGGGAATGGAGGTTGTCTTGACTGCTTAGGCCAACTGATCTTAAAGGACTCCAGGTATTTAGTCTGTGCCTAGCTTGCTAATAATTCACTTGCCCTACAAGTTTTATTTTGAACTCAGCCATACCTACCATAATCTCCTATTTCCTGGGTGCAGCTTTAGCTCCAGTGTCCATTGTAGGAAAGATCAGCTCACAGCTTTCCTTCTACTTCCAACCAGGCTGCATGTTTTAGCCTTATCCTGACTTCACAGATGTCTATTCAAATGGAGGTGTGAGTGCCTTTTTATTCTCCCAGGGGAAACATCTGCCCTCACTGAGTGTGGACATGCTGTGAAAAAAGAGATTATAGAATATTGCTCTATAGCCTGCTTCTTCAGTAGCTGATCACCAGGCAAAATGTCAGAGCAGCTGGTGCTCATCAGTTCACCCTCTGTGATTTCAAATACCAATTAGAGCTGTGATCTCTTAATTACCTCATTTCTAGCCACATTTTAAAGTAATTAATAAGTAATCGAGTAATGTGTTAATAATACCCTTGGATCATTTTTCTAATGATCATCTCCTGCATCTAGTCATCTTTATGACCTGTGGGAAGCTTTGCATCTGAGATCCTATCTTGTTAATAGCACCCAAGCTAGTCCTGTAAAGCAATCATTTCTTACAGGTAAATTTGCTTTCCTCCCCCAACACAGTAAGAAAAATAAAAATCAACCTTCAAACTGCTGTTTGTCAGACCTGTTTTTTCTCATTTTCCCCCCTTTTGCATGTCCTATCCTTTTCTCTTATTCAATTTATTCTCCTGCTGAAACTCAGAGAGCCTGTCAACATCCAGGGGTAATTTCTAATTGCAGTGAAGGTTTACTGCATGGCCACTCTGGAATGCACACTTCCTTCAAGATAAGAACATTAACCTGGACACTTTAATTATGGCTTAAATCTAGCTGTCAGATGTTAAGGGACCAGGGTTCTGTTCTTTGCAAATTAAAGAATCCTGACTAACACCAAAAGTGGTACCGGGGTTGGACTATTAAAACTGACAGACTTTAATTGAAGAACTAGCAAAGAGCCCTGGGGTGGGGGAGGGCTGGCCCCCTTTGGGTTTTGAGTCAAAGAGAGAGATATCCACTGCAAAACTACCCAAGCTATCAGGAAAGTCAGAGGTAAGAGGTATAGAGGGTCGTAAATGGATCTGCCAAAGAGGTTGAAGATTTGCCAGTCTTATCATGACCCCAGCAGTTGAGAGTCAGGACAACTAAGCAATTTAGAAATGGATAGAAGAGTATTGGAAACCACTATAAAATTCTCATCAACCTTTAATATCAGGGATTTGGGGGGTTGGAGGCTTGCATTTAAACATGCAGGATAAGAGCCCAGCTCTATGAGAGCGGAGGTGAGACCCCTAGAAAATAGTGTAAAGGGCTTGGTTGACACAGGGTATCTCCAAGAAAATTGGTCTATTAAATACTTCCTTTTTCCCACAATGGACAACTTCTCTCTTCCCCACGATCTCTTCATTCAGAATATAAGTATACTAAAGCATCTCCTCTCAAAACTAAAAAAAGCTCTCCTCTGCCCTTCCCCTCTCCTATAGCATCTAAACCATACTAATATTTAAAAAAAATTTATTTAGTATTATTATTCTTCCTTTACACAGCAACTAAATGGTATTGACATCTATATCTATAAATCTGCTGGCTCATACATCTTCATTGAATAATTCTGCTATTCAGAAGGGATGTATGGGTGTACATATTAGACTTCTTTGGATCTTAACATGCAAATGTCTTAGATGAATTAGACACAATATGTCCTTGTCTTCCCTAAATCTGATTCTATGTTTCCTGCCTCGGGTCATGGCACCACCAGACACACTCATCACCAAGCCATTCTAGGCCCTGTCTTCTTCTCATCCTATATAATTACTCACCATGTCTGTTTATTCTACTAGCTAAGCAGCTATCAATTCTCCCAGTTTCTCTACATTGCTACTGATCCTAGCAGAAACATAAATTCTCACCAGACTTCTTTCATAGTTTGCTAATGGGTTTCCTCACTCCATTCTCCCCTCCCCCGATTCATTTTCCACAGTTATCAGAGTGAGCTGCTTACAACACTCATCTACTCTCATTGCTCCTTTCCTTAAAAGCCTTCAACTTCCGACTGCCTTCTGGATAATGTTCAGATTCATTGTTACGGCATTAAAATACCTCATGATCTGGCCCTTGCCCAACTATCTAGCCTACCTCCTGTCACACTCCACTGTAGACATACCAGATGTTTTGTGATTTTCAGACCCAATTATGTTTTCTCATACCACTATGTCTTGTTCCTGATGATCTATTTTGAACATCTTTTCCCACATATGGAGACTGTTTTGCAGAAGTAAATTATGCTTTCACAGCATTTCTCATCTGACTGCATTGTCCAAGGAGGGGAATTATAGAGGTAAGGGCCAGTTGGTAAGTTTCATGTGAGCACTCTGTGGCTCATGACTGGAGGGATGGATATGGATGGAGATTATGGTCACTTTCCAGGGAGAAAGAAACGTATTTCCATAAATT